>NC_058523.1:430280947-431480947 GCF_904849725.1 Hordeum vulgare subsp. vulgare | reverse complement strand
GGCTTAGTGCTATTAGTTGCTGTAGCCGATGCCTTGCAGTTTGTCTGCCCTGCTTGCTGCTGTTGATGGCCGTGGCTTAGTTGCTGTTGCCGAGCTTGCTGTAGCTGCTTGTTGTTTGCCTACATGCCGAGTGGCTGCTGCTGTTGCGTAGTAGATGTTGCTGCCCTTGTTTTTGCATGCTTTGCTGCTAGTGCTAGTTGCTAGGCTGTTGTAGTTGCTTGCTGCTAGCTGTAGTTGATTAGGCTAGGTTGTTAGTTGTTGTTAGTAGCTGCTTGTAGATGCTTTGTTGATTGCTATTGCTAGCTGCTGCTTGCCGTTGTTTGCCGGCGCCGATGCATGTTTGTTGTTGTGTCGCATGCCATCCCCTCCTTCATGGAACCGACAAGCTTGCCGTGTACAACTACGTCCTCGACGACCCCCGAAACGTGTTCAAATACCAACGCCGAAGACCCGTCGACCACAACGCCAAGCGAACGACTACCGTCGACGAGACCCGACTTCCACGACGTCCGCTACGAACCGAACCCCTCCGATATGCACGCTTCAAAGGTATACCGCTGGGACGTTGTCTTGAACCGAATGCATATGATGTATGAGATGTATGTATGCTTGCGCTGTATGTTTGCCTGTTGCACGTTGTCTTTCTTTCGTCGCGCCCTCGACACATGGGAACCCGGTAGCGGGATCACCTCATTCTTTATTTAGCGTTCCCGCACACGCTCCCTATTCGTTGGCACGATATCTCAACGAGTTATCGGGATAGGAATGTTGTCGTGGCATCGTTTCCGATTTGCCGCCATGGTTCCCTCTCGCTCGTCGTGGCGACATGTGTTTCTTTCTCTTCTTGCCATGGTGTTGATGATCTCGCATACATGACGCATTCATGGCATACATCTTGTGTTGCATGTTCTTGTGTCGTAGCTCCGATCTTTGTTTCGCATGTTACCCGACTAGGATGTCATGTAGGATTATCGCTTCACCCCTTGCCATGTTAACCACATTAAATATTGCCATGTAAATAATCGGGAGTGAATTAAATAATTAATCGTGGAGTTTCGTCGGTATGCAAACCGTTGCATATCGAGCTTCACTTAATGTGTAGTGTTTGCGTGAGGTGAATTGCCATGCCATGCCAGCATCATTGAACTGATCATGCATCATATTAGGGTGTGCATCATGTCTTTCTTTTGCTGTGGTGAATATTTGTGTTGATGTTTGTTTCCGGTTTGCCCGTCTCGATAGAGTTCCGCAAGTGTGTCGGAATGTGAGGACCCGTTCGACTACGTTGGTTCGCCGACATCTCAGAGTCATTCTTCTTCCAAGCGGGATTTCAGACAAGATGACCATTTCCCCAGATACCATTACTATCATTGCCATGCTAGTTATTTCGATGCTTTCGATTATGTCTCGTTGCCTACCACCTGTTAAATATCAGCCTCTCAACAATGCCATGATTACCTTCAACCTGTTCGACCTAGCAAACCACTGATTGGCTATGTTACCGCTTTCTTAACCATGTTGTTAGCGTTGCTAGTTGCAGGTGAAGTTGCTTCCATGTGTTAACATGGGTTCCTTGTCATATCACCATATTAAATGTTATTTAATTTAATGCACCTATATACTTGGTAAAAGGTGGAAGGCTCGGCCTTTCTAGCCTGGTGTTTAGTTCCAACTTTGCCCCCTTAGTTTCGGCTACTGGTGTTATGTTCCATAAACGAGCGCTTCTAACACGATCGGGGTTGTTATGGGGACCCCCTTGATAATTCGTTTTAGATTAAAGCTGGTCTGGCAAGGCCCAACATTGGTACTACATTTGCCCAACATAATAATTTTGTTAATACTAAAAGCATAGGGCGTCATGAACCCGAGGAGTAATTTCACATAATACACGGGGGCCAGTGCTGTTGGTGCTGGTCCAAAACTAGAGCCGTTTGCGGGGCCAACCCGGGGCAACTCGGGAGATTTCTATCAGGCCACCGTACGCTGTGCTTATCCGTCGTGTCGTGAGAACGAGATATGCGGCTCCTATCGGGATCGTCGACACGTCGGGTGGCCTTGCTAGTTTAGTTTTACCTTTGACGAGATATCTTGTGCATCGGGATTCCGGTGATGCTTTGGGTAATCTCGGAGTTGAGGTTTTCCACTATGGAATCCGACGAGATCGCGAGCTTCATCATTGAGGTTTTCTATGCGGCTTGTGGTAATTTGTGATGGACTAGTTGGAGCACCCCTGCAGGGTTGAATCTTTCGGAAAGCCGTGCCCGTGGTTATGTGGCAACATGGAAACTTTATTTAACACTGGTTCTAGATAACTTGAAGTTAACTTAATTAAAACATGCCAACTGTGTGCGTAACCGTGACTGTCTCTTTTGTGAGTTCCTTCTCCGATCGAGGACACGGTGGGGTTATGTCTGACGTAGGTAGGTGTTCAGGATCATTCATTTGATCATCAGTAGTCACGTCCATTATGCGTAGACCTTCCCCCTCTTATTTCTTGTACTCGTAAGTTTAGCCACCAAATATATGCTTAGTCATTGCTGCAACCTCACCATTTAACCATGCCTCACCCATTAAGCTTTGCTAGTCTTGATACCTTTGGAAATGAGATTGCTGAGTCCCCTGTGGCTCACAAATTACTACAACACCAGTTGCAGGTACAGGTAAAGATCACTTGACGCGAGCACGTTGATTGTTCATTTGGAGTTGCTTCTTCTTCTTCTTCTTCTTCTTCTTCATCGATCTAGGATGGTTTCCAGGCCGGCAGCCTAGGATAGCAAGGCTGGACGTCGTTTTTATTTTTCTCGTTTTTTTTCGTCTGTAGTCGGACCCTGCTCTTACTCTTGATGATTATGTAATGTACTGATGTGACTCTGATGTAGCTTGTGGCGAGTGTAAGCCAATTCTATATATATCTCTTCTTTTCAGTACATGTACTTGTAACGATATCCATTCTTGCGACACGATGAGATGCGCTTCTATCCCTGACGAGGCCTTCGTGCCAAATTGAGGATAGGGTCGTATCTTGGGCGTGACAAGTTGGTATCAGAGCAGTACCGACCTAGGAACCCCCTTGATTGATCGAACTTGGCCGAGTCGAGTCTAGTGAAAAACTGCTTTGAGTCTAGTTATATATGGGAGAGTAGGATTCTTTTTTCTCCTCTTCTATGCTCTGGTGAGGAATCTTGATGTAATATTTTAATTCTACACCTCTTCTCACTCAAAAAAAATTTAGGATCACGCGGATATTTTTGGAATCTATATGATGCTGATGTGACGGAGTTCTGTCTTGGTGCCTCCTATCTGCTTTGAGTTTCAGGGGAGTTGAGCTCCAGGGGATTCTTGAGCACATCGTTATCATTCAGATTTCTTAATATCTCAGAACGAAGGATTTTCGTAATTGCTTCGATACTAGTAGTGGCGAGATAACCCCGATGTCCCCAGTACTGGTGCAGATTGTTCGGGAGTACTGCCATACTTTGTATCGTTGTGATCACGAGGGTCTGTTGTAGATGAAGGTCCAAGATTCTGGTCGTGTGTTGACGGATGTGATACAGGTGACGGGTTAGTATAGGAGTTGTATGATTATTACTCCTTGTATCCGTGTACCAGATTGCATGACCAGAAATTTCGGGAATTCTTAGGTGGGAATTCCAGTAATTACTTATAGGACGATCTTCCAACAAATTTGTGTTCCTTCGATGTCAAGTGGTGATTTCAGACCTTTCCAAGAGGTGTTCTCATATTTTTATGTGAATGCTAATCCTTTTTCTTAATCAGTTGTCTTGTCAATTCTTGTTAACCGGAGTCGTCATGTTAATTCCTTTTTAACCGGTGTGCTTCTCTTCAGTGAATTCAATCCTCTTTAATTTTTGCAAGATCATTCTCTCTTTTATGCCGGAGTTCATCTCATCTGTCCCAAGCTGTCTTTGTTTTTCCCCGCCCGCCCGCCCTTTTCTTCAATGTTTGGATTTCATCCAAGTGCCTTCTTATTCAGTGATGCTTCCACTATCTCTTCTTCCTTTTTGTAGCGAGTGATTCATTGTGAAGATTCTCAGGAGTTCTAGTTCATCATTCCTTCAACCTGGTTATCTTTTTTCGGTGAATTCAATTTAGTTGTCCGTGTCATCTTATCCATTCATCCCTCTAATTCTTTCCGATGTTGGAAATTTTTGTCAGCCTATCTTGTTATTCATTCCTCTCTTTTCCATCCGGAGTGCTGAAGTATCTCAGTAGTTCCATTTTCAATTATTTCGAGGTGCTAACCTCATCTAGTTTTCATTTGTACCGATGCAATATCTCTCTTCTAAGAAATCCTTTCAGTGGTGGTTTCTTTGAGTGGGCCCATAACCCACAGGTTCTTTCCGAGGATCTTTCCTGGCTCTTTTAATCTTTTCCCGGAGATTACTAATTTTTTTCATCTATGACGTAAGTATGAATTTCATCAGTCATATTGTTTCTTCAAGATCCATTTGAATTAGTTCTCATATTTGGCTCCACGTTTCATTCTTCGTTATTCCGGAGTGTCTCAGTAATTCTGGGTGTTGTTCTCGTCATCATTCTCAGTTTTCAATTTGAAGGAGTGTTTCTCTTAGTCTTGTTCTATATATAGCTTGTGGCGAGTGTAAGCCAATTCTATATATATCTCTTCTTTTCAATACATGTACTTGTAACGATATACATTCTTGCGACACGATGAGATGCGCTTGTATCCCTGACGAGGCCTTCGTGCCAAATTGAGGATAGGGTCGCATCTTGGGCGTGACAGATATCTATCTCCATCAAACTTACCAGGAAAGTTCACATTGATCATATTTTTACCTATGGTTTTATTGCATTAGTTTCAACCTTCTTCACCCATTGCATGCAAGTAGGTACTTGGAAACTTTGGTTATTGAGTAGTATGCTATGATAGGCACCCCTAAACCCTTGTTACTTCGGCTAGGACGTTATTTTGCTATGCTCCTGGTAGACGGTGTATGGTTGAGTGTTTATCATGAGTGTTGTGAGAAACTTAATAATCAAGACCTGAAGACTCCAAGTCTTGCAAGACCTTAGAACGATATATAACTCTGGTTGAAGGATGGTTCTGACGGGCTCCCACGGAAAACCAGCGTACGACCCGGGATGCATGGAGAAGTGCCATGACATCTTGCGGAAAGCTTCACCCAGGCTCAAAAAGATGGATGGATATTTCAAGACCCAAGGCTTACCTGCACAGCCACAAGTCATTATGGGCTCTGGCTTGGTTGGACAACATCGTGACTCTGGACGGGCGGTGCTACGAGATGTAGAAGAACGGTAGGATTGGATGGGCACTGATGGAGGCTCAGAGGAACCCGTTGAAAGACCATGTTTTGATCATCTGGTTCTCAAACACCCTGAAGTGCGAGGACTTCAATGGAGGCAATCAAATATTGTGGGGAACGTGTGCAAAACTCTACAGAGTACTCAAACCTAATCGATTAGCCGTGTCCACGGTCATGGACAACTTGAGCCGAAGGAACTCAAACTATCAGGAATTCTCAACACCATTTATTATTAATGTGGGTAATATTTATAACTTGGGTATGAGAAATGGTTGGTGGAACCTTCTCATTAACAACCAACAATGTAGTTAGTTTTGCTTTTACCCTCTCTCTAGTTGTAGGAAAATTTGCTTTACGCGAACCTAAAACTACAGCCCCACCTGCCATATATGCATATAGTATAGTTGATATTTTCACCCTCTCTTTCGTGACTTGCGGGCATATTTAATATGCTGACCTAGACGGTTGCAACTTCTTATGTTGCAGATACTTTCTTCGACGAGTAAGAGTACGATTCAGGGTTACGGTCTGCACTCAACTTGACGTTGGTGTTTATTGGGACTCCACTCCCTTGACTGTTTCCGCTGAGATTTTGAGGTGTATATTAGTTTTACGTTATTTACATGTGATTGCACTTTGATATATACATTGATGTACTGTGTGTGCCAGGATACTGATCCAGGGATGTCATAGATACAAAGAGGCTTGACTCATTTTTGAGTCGGGTCACTAGAAAGAATCCGCAATTATGAAACAAAAATTAAGATAAATCTAACCATGGAATGAAATGTGTGGATCCAAATCAGCCCCTTACGGAGTAATAAATAAAATAGGGTTTAAGCTTTTGTCACTCCAGCAACCCATAATATACTTATTACTCCACAATGCCTTCCCTTGGGCCCACGTATGGTGAAGTGTCATGTAGTCGACGTTCACATGACACCACTAATGGAAGCAACAACATACATATCACCAAAATATCGAACGAATACCAACTTCACATGATTACTTATAACAAGACTTCCCCCTTGTCCTCGAGAACCAAAGTAGCTACTCACTAATTATCATCATGTTCAAGATCTGAGGTATAATAGATATGAAGGATCTAAAAATATTATCTTCCACCAAGTAAACCAACAAGCATCGACTAGAACATGTAATAAACACAACTAGGAAACCCACATTTACCAATCTGAAGTTTTCACACAAAGATTCAATACAAGATATGAACTAGGGTTTTACATGAGATGGTGTTGGTGAAGATGTTCGTGAAGATTGTCTCTCACATGAACAAGGAAGCATCGCTGATGGTGATGGCTTTGATTTCCCCTCCAAAGGGGAGTTTCCCCAACAGAATCGCTTTGCCCGAGAGAAAAAGGGCTCCTGCCCAGGTTTCCGCCTCGAGAGGGCGGCGCTTTATCCTGGAAGTATCCTTCTTATATTTTCTAGGTCAAAACGCCTCATATTGAAGAAGAGGTGCCCTGGAGGATGCCATGGGCCTCCAAAGGCATTATGCCTCGTCCAGGGGGGTTAGGGGGTGGGCGTGCCTTGTTGCCTTGTGAGCCACAGGTGGCCCCCCTTCGGTGGATGTTTATTCTGGTAATTCTTATATATTCCATAAAAAATCCCCATGAATTTTAAGGTCATTTGGAGTCTAGAAAATTTCTAGCTTGTTCCATGGCCTTCACGTCCATAATTCATGTTTTCGACAATTTCCCTCCTTGTGTATTTCTTGCAAATTGAGAGATAAAAGGAACTAGAATTGTATTATAAAGTGGAATAGTGACCAAAGACAATATAAATAGCAGGAAATCATGATGCAAAATGGCCGTATTATCCACCAGGAGTGACATCTCGAATTTCGGCTTTGGGTTTGTTAGTGTACGTAGTGGCAATACTACAAACGAATATTATTTGGCTTTCAATTGAGTGGGTGTGTATGTGGTAAATAAAGGGGAATGATCAAAAAAGCATGGAAGAGACAATATTACTAAAGGTCCATTGTTCCCAAACATTAAGCCACTGCGGAAACCTATGCATGATCACTTATTTGGCATACTATCCTTCACATGATAATCAAAGTTCTAGCAAACAATGATTGAAACAAAGTGTTTAGGATACGAGAGGACGAGACAATTGTCGGTGTGCTTAGGAGCACTTGAGTATGATGTGTTACACAAATGGATTTTTAACCCCTTTCCGCGACATAGTTTTAAACTCTCGCCTTGCATGTGTGGACGATAGGGGGTCCATCCCACACGACACGGAAAACCGTCGGCGATCGTGACCAATGGTGTAGATGTTGTAGAAATCATAATCATGTCGATGCATGAACATATCGCACACACTATATTTTGGGCGTACATGTGGGCTTAGTAATCAATCACACATGTCTATCATGAGTCAAATGTGTCTAATAGATCATGGGAAACAAACGGTGTTTTACATTTAACTGTTTGCAAATTGTTACCCAATCCACATGGGCCATCATAGAAACTATGTGTGATATCCGCATCTTCGCACACGAGTTTTCTCTCGCGAGCATCTACCATGCATGATATCATCACACACGTTTCCCGAACAATTTACACATGGGATCGTCCTTGCATAGGGAACGGTTTCCTATTGGCTCACGTTTGACATAAGGTGCTATCACAAACGATTCAAGAGATCCTACGCGCACGTACAAGTGCTGCAAATCATCAACAATTTCTTATGTACTACCAATGTTTCAGTTTTATATTTCGTGTGCTTTTCGTGTATATCACACGCGGTTGTGCTATGAGTTACGTGTGCGTTCCATTTTGGATTACACATGCTTAGTTACTTGAACTCTATGTGTTGAAACGACCATGTTATTGTAAAATACCGCATTTGAATCACCCAACGAATAGCAAATTCACCACAATATGGAATGGAACAAATAGTGTCCACATGAAGAACATTCATCATAATTCTCCACAATATGAAATTGAAAAGATAGCATCCACAGGAACAACATTCATCATAATTTGTGACAATATGCAATTGAGCAAATGCTAGCTAAATTCTACAAATGTATGGACATATGCAGTACATATTTGTAGTGTATGAAATATGAAGACATGATCACATGGAAAATAATGCATTCATGCATGTATATTTAGCGGATAATACTATGTGAATGCATACTTATTGTTGTGAGATATGAATACTGAAATGTTCACGGGCTCGACAGGGCTTAATATAGTGTTTGACAAAGAAGGTGTTGATAAATTTCATAATAGACGAAAATTCATCTGTGGTAAGTGGTTCAGTGGTCATCGGTCCAAAGACCAACTATAGATTTTTTTTAGATCAAAATGTGACATACGTGTGGAGTAGAAGATAGTAATTAAGAAACGAACTTATTCTAGTTTTTCAACATCGACACCACATTAAAAATGTGTGCATAGATTCATCATGTGTGCGCAAACATAGTATCCACATTGTTGGTCCCTTCTTGTTGATGAGGACACTGAATTTTTTTGTACAATATTAGTCATGTATTTTCCCTATTAGGAACACCCTAACCGGTGTAAGTTCTTTCATTTTTTCTTTGGACATAAGTAGAAAGAGGTTTACATAGAAACTTGAACATGTGACTAGCATCATCTAAAATTAACAGATTTCATTTTCTTACTAGAGAGACGATCACGTGCTTCAGAGGTAGTTGGCGGTCGAACTGTACCCCTCCTAAAGTTATGTTCTTTCACAGTACACTACAAATGAAGATGAATTTTCACATACTAAATTCTTGAACCAGATATGAACACAACATGTTAACATGAATGAATTTGATATCTATCCATGAATTCCTAAAGATTATTCAGGTCACGAGGCTTATTTTACTCTCTAAGAGAAGCCATGTAGTAAACTGTCTTGCATTTTGGAACAATGACCACCAAGATCGAGTGATGGCTACAATGTAATAAAACCTAGAACTTACAAACTATGTCGAAAACTGAAAGACAAACAATGTATGTGTGGTTGTATAGTTAACTTACCCTTCAAGATATGGCCACATGAAGAATTCTGCTACTTGTAACATGCAGAAGATATTGTCAACATGCTCAACGGAATCCTTGCATGTATAATTCATATCTAACAAAATGTCATTTGCTAAATCAGGATCTATGAAATGCGCATGCACCCTATTGATCTCTACACCATCAATCCCTTGAGAGGAATGCAATGCAGTTAGCTTTTTCATCTACAACCTTGTATGGAGAAGTTGATTAGAGTTTGTGAAGTACTTACAACATAAAGCATTCGACAAGAGTGGCAACAAGGTCATCAAAGTTTTAGAAGAGATGAAAGTACTCAAATTCCACATTGATGGTACCCTGAAGGTGATTGAAATGCCTACTGTCGTAGTGCACTTGTAGAATGTTAGTATCTTCTCCATCTAACATTCTGTGCATGCAATATCTATGTAACTTGTGACAAGTGGAACTGCACTCCTCAAAGTATTCACCAACAAGAAATGGCTGGCCATGCTTGTACTTGCGTGCTTCATATGGGTCTTCATCAGCCATGCCATAGTTTTGCTTGAAGAGTCTTTGTAGTAGGATGATACCGTTCTCATCCCTCCTTTTGTTTCTGTCATGTGTAATAACAAATTGCCAATTTTACTAGGAAGCTAAATAAAAAATGCAACAGACTTTGTAGTACAGGATACACGTCGACAGTGTTTGAATGAGATCCAATTAATAGTGACATGTATGTACATTCTGTTGTCAAACATACTAATCTGTTAAAAACTGCTACTCTCACACCCTATTATTTTCACAAAGTCTAAGAATGTGTTTATTTTAGATTGCCATGTTGTGTTGATGCTACCCATATTTTCGAGTGTAATTAGATCTTGATCATATTGAATGAAATGAAGTGCATCATGTCTACTACCATGCTATAAATTTTCATGCCATGATAAGTCATGTAGCATATAGTTTTCTTGTTGTCAATACGCCTTTAGGTAAAGACAATTTGTGAAAAACTGTTATTTTCACTAAGTCCCTAAATGTTATTTTTTATAGTCATGTTGTGAGCTTCCTACCATGTGATACGAGCAAATTTTATATCATATTACTACTAATACCAATTAAAATGGCTGTCATGATCATAGAACTATGAGAGTGTCTTAATCATACCGAGAATCAAATAGCACATGGGAAGTGTGTGAATCACACCTAATATAAAAAATGATTTCTCACAACGAGAGTTAGGCCAACCTTGTTGACACATCCCAGAAACATCTTCCCACTATACACAGGTCCAAAATTTTGTAACTTCATGGATGGAAATTCAAGTTGACCCTGAACATGCAAGCCTTTACCTACCCCACTCCATTCCTTGGAAGTGATTGTCCTAGGGAGCTACAAGAGAAAGAAATGCCTCAAATCAGTCCGCAGCTTTAAAATCCCCAGTTCCAAACCAAAAAGCTAAGTGGCTTGTATAGATTCATCGTTGAAGGCGATACCGCTTGAAGGGTCATTCAAGAGAGTGAATTACAAAAAACCACCACATTTGGAGTAGTTGAGCTCAATTGCCATCACATTCCTTGTCCGTCCCAAAAATCTACTGATTTCCTTGCTAATTTTCTCAATAAACACTGATGATCGATTTGGATCTAATTAATTCAATTTCTGACATATTTGGCCCACTGGTCAGGTCCAAATGGCACTAACTGTTCAACGTTGTTTGTTAACTGTTAAGTTCAAAAGAGGGCCCACCGGTCAGCATCGTCATCTCTCTAAAACCTTGTTCTCCTCCTTGGTGGCATTCCAGCAAACACCTCGCGTGCATGCGCAGAGATGGATGGGAGGGCAGAGGTGATGGTCTGGATGGCCTCTAGATTTGAGGTAGGCGGCGTGGCCGTTCATCCAGGCCATGTAGCCGGCAGAGAAGAGGCCCTCGACGACCTCTAGGTCGGCGAGCGTAGTGAGGTGCCAGCTATTGGGGAACGTTGCAAGGGAAACAAAAAAATTCCTAGGCACACGCAATACCTATCCATGGTGATGATCATCTACGAGAGGGGAGAGTGAATCTATGCACCCTCGTAGATTGCTAAGCGGAAACGTATATAATGCGGTTGATGTAGTGGAACATCTTCGCGATCTCATCATGATCTATCCTGCAATCTCATCATGATCCGTCCCGTGATCCCCTCACGATCCATCCCGATCAAGTGCCAAACGGATCCCCGCCTTCTTGATCCAGCAAGAGTGACGAAGAGGTAGATGAGTTCACAAGCACGGGAGCATGGTGCTGGTGGTGAACTAATCCAGCAGGGCTTCGCCTAAGCACCGCCGAACTAGATGTCACTCCCAAGATGCGACCCTATCCTCGATTTGGCACGAAGGCATCGTCAGGGATAGAAGCACATCTCGTCGTGTCGCAAGAATGGATATCGTTACAAGTACATGTAGTGGAAAGATGAGATATATATATTGAATTGGCTTACACTCTCCACAAGCTACATCAGAGTCACATCAGTAAATTACATAAACATCAAGAGTAAGAGCAGAGTCCGACTACGGACGAAAACAAACGACAAAAGAAGAACGACGTCCAACCTTGCTATCCCAGGCTGTTGGCCTGGAACCCATCCTAGATCGATGAAGAAGAAGAAGAAGAAGCAACTCCAAATGAACAATCAACGCGCTCGCGTCAAGTAACCTTTACCTGTACCTGCAACTGGTGTTGTAGTAATCTGTGAGCCACAGAGGACTCAGCAATCTCATTTCCAAAGGTATCAAGACTAGCAAAGCTTAATCGGTGAGGCATGGTTAAGTGGTGAGATTGCAGCAGCGGCTAAGCATATATTTGGTGGCTAAACTTACGAGTACGAGAAATAAGAGGGAGAAGATCTACGCATAACGGACGTGAACTACTGATGATCAAATGAATGATCCTGAACACCTACCTACGTCAGACATAACCCCACCGTGTCCTCGTTCGGAGAAGGAACTCACGAAAGAGACAGTCACGGTTACGCACACAGTTGGCATATTTTAATTAAGTTAACTTCAAGTTATCTAGAACCAGTGTTAAACAAAGTTTCCACGTTGCCACATAACCGCGAGCACGGCTTTCCAAAAAGATTTAACCCTGCAGGGGTGCTCCAACTAGTCCATCACAAATTACAGCAAGCCGCATAGAAATCCTCAATCACGAAGCTCGCGATCTCGTTGGATTCCCTAGTGGAAAACCTCAACTCTGAGATTACCCAAAGCATTACCGGAATCCCGACGCACAAGATATCTCGTCAAAGCTAAAACTAATCCAGCAAGGCCACCCGGTGTGTTGACGAACCCGATAGGAGCCGCGTATCTCGTTCTCAGGACACACCGTCTATGCATAGTGGGCAGTAGCCAAACCTCGAGTTGCCCCAAGGTGGCACCACCGACTGCTAGGTGGGTGGACCAACACTCATGCGGAGCACTAGCCCGGGGGGTTGATTAAATTATCCTCGGGTCCGGAAAGTCCCTATGCAATTTTATTAGGCGATTAGGCAAATGTAGTACCAATGTTGGGCCTTGCCATACCAGCTTTAATCTAAAACGAATTATCAAGGGGGTCCCCATAACAACCCCAATCGTGTTAGGAGCGCTCAATTATGGAACATAACACCGGTAGCCGAAACTAAGGGGGCAAAGGTGGAACAAAACACCAGGCTAGAAAGGCTGAGCCTTCCACCTTTTACCAAGTATATAGGTGCATTAAATTAAATAGCATTTAATATGGTGATATAACAAGGAACCCATGTTATCACATGGAAGCAACTGCACCTGCAACTAGCAACGCTAACATAAGGTTAAGCAAGCGGTAACATAGCCAATCAGTGGTTTGCTAGGTTGAATAGGTTGAAGGTTTCATGGCATTGTTGAGAGGCTGATATTTAACATGTGGTAGGCAACGAGACATAACGATAGAGACGGTAAAACTAGCATGGCAATGATAGTAATGGGATCTGGGGAAATGGTCATCTTGCCCGAGATCCCGCGTGGAAGAAGAACAACTCCGAGAAGTCGGCGAACCCACGTAGTCGAACGGGTCCTCACAATTCCGACACGCTTGCGGAACTCTATCGAGACGGAGCAAACCGGAAACAAGCATCAACACAGATATTCACCACCCGATGCACAACATGATGCACAACCTACTATGATGCATGATCAGGCCAACATGCAAGGGATGGCATGGCAATTCACCTCACGCAAACTCTACACATTAAGTGAAGCTCGATATGCAATGAGTTCCATACCGACGGAACTCCATGTTTAATTATTACTTCACTCCCGTTAATTTATCGGCAAGATTAAATGTTTTTAACATGGCAAGGGGTGAAGCGAGATCCTACAGTCATCCTAGTCGGTTAACACGTGGAGCATAGAACGGAGCTACGGCACAAGACGCATGCAACACACGATATATGCCATGAATACGTCATGCATGCAAGTTCATCAACATCACGACAAGAAGGGAAAGAAGCAAGGTGTCACCACGGCGAGCGAGAGGGAACAATGGCGGCAAGTCGGAAACGATGCCACGGATACATTCCTATCCCGATACTCAATGAGATATCGTGTCAACGTACTGGGAAGCGTGTGCGGGAACGCTAAATAAAGATGGGGTGATCCCGGTTACCGGGTTCCCATGTGTCGGGGCACAACAAAAAGAAGACAACATGCAACGGGCATACAAACGGTGCAAACACACGATACAACTCATACAACACATGCATACGGTTCTCGGCCACGTCTCATCGTTATACCTTCGACGCGTGCGAATCGGAGGGGATCGGGTCGTAGCGGACGTCGTGGAAGTAGTCGTACACGTTCTCGTCGACGGTAGTCGTTCGCTCGGCGTCGCGGTTCTCGGGTCTTCGGCGTCGGTAGTCGATCACATCTCCGTTGATGTTCGAGGTTCGTCGAGGACGACGTGGTGCTCGTCGAATTGTCGATAACTCACAGAGGAGGGCATGGTGCACGCGGCGACGGCAAGCGGCACACAGCAACAACTAGCAGCCACGGGGGAATAGCAACATAGCACGCCACGGCAGCATAGCAGCAAGCTACAGCATCTAGCAAAAACAGCTATCAGGCAACATCAACTATCAACCTATTAGCAAACTACAAGCAGCAGCATCTACAACATCTACAGCAAGCATGCCAAGCATCCAACAGTAGCTGGCTTCGGCAACGCAACTATCAACTACAGTCCGACAGCTACAGAACGGCAACAGCACAACAAGGCAGAGGAGGTCGGCACCTGCAGGGGAGCGCGGGCAGCAGCAAGAGCAATAGGCAACGGCAAGCTAGCACAACTAGCAGCAGCAGCTGGCACAGCACTAGGCAACGGCAACGCGGCAACAGCATCAGGAACAACAACTCGGCAGCGACGGCAGGTCAGGCAGCAACAGCCAACAACTAGCACTGGAACCATTAGCACAACGGCAAGGTACAAAATAAAACGGCAGCAGCAACACTAGAACGGCAAGCTATAGCAACCGGCTACAGGCAAAACCAGCAAGCAACAGCAACAAATCGGCGACATCGGCAGCAACACATTTGGCAGCAGGGGAACCCGACGCGGGCAGGCAAGCCGGCGGCGTATGGGCATGACGGACGACCTCGGCCGAGGAAGCCAAGGCGGCAGCAGCAAATGGCATGAGGAGGTCGGGCCCTGGAGCACCTCGTGCAGGGGAACGAGGCGAGGCCGAGGGCGAGGGGCACTGCGTTGGCGGCGACCACGGCGAGCAGAGAGGCCAGGGCGAGCTGCTGGCGGCGCATGGCGAGGCACCCGGGGAGGCGACGAGGCGGGCGCGGCGACGGACGGCGAGCGAGGCGGCGCGACGATGGGAGGCGCGGGGTTCTTGCGCGGTGCTGGGCAAGGAACGGAGCAGCTGCTGGAGGCGGCTACGCAGGGGGCCCGCGAGCGGCGACCGGAGGCGAGGGGAGAACGCAGAGGGGCACGGGGCGACGCGCGGCGGCTGGCGAGTAGGAGGAGCACGACGGCACTGCGGGAGGAAGAACGAGAGGGACGAGGGGTTGCGGCATTGGGTCGGTTCGCTAGGGCAGGCTGGGCCTTGGCCTGGGTCCTCCCCCTTTGGTCTTTTGTTTTTTTAACAACTTTTAAAACAGAAATTTTAAAATAAAGAAAGGCTTTTAACAAAAAAATAAAATAAAAATAAATGCCTTTGACCTCTTTTGAAGAAAATATATTCCCAACTATAACAAATAGTTGGGCATTTTAAAAGAAATAATATAAACCCTTTTTTGAAGTATTAAAATTAAAATGTTTTGAAGAATAAAATAAACCTCTTTTATTTAAAGAATAAAATAAAAGCGCTTTAAAAGAGAAAAGAAAAATGATACAGATTTAAAATAAAACCAAAGGAGAAAAATAAAGAAAATCCAAGGGTTGCCCCCGCATTTAAATAAAGGACCTTTTAAAAGAAGACGCTTTTTTAAAGGGGATAAAACGGAAACTTTAGAAAAAGCACAAAAATAAAAAGAGAGGGGAGGGGGAGTTACTATCGCACACGCGACAGACGATGCAAGATGCCATGCATGATGCGACGATGCAAACTAAATGACGATGCAACAAATAAAACTAATCACACGAGAGAAACTGAAATAAAAGGGGGAATCTTCTGGGCGTCGGTCTCGGGCTGTCACAACTCTCCTACACTACAAAAGGATCTCGCCCCGAGATCCAAGAATGAAAGGGGGAGAGGATGAGAAGAACAAGAGATAAAAAATTTGTCGCTTCTTTGACAAACGAGTGACACCAACAATCCTTGAAGGTTGCAAAGAGATGAGGACTGATAAGAGAAACAAGCAAGAATTCACGGAAAATTTCGGCAGCACTTCGGTAGGAAAATGGGACAAAAAATTCGATAAGATGGAAGAAATAGACAATATTCATAAGAAACAACTAAATAGAACAAGGGAACACCATGATCTTGATAGAACAACAAGATCGACCCAAATGAGCAACATCACAATGCCTCCGGAACAATAGAATAGGAAGTAGCTCAAGCGGAAGAAGAGAATGAAGAAAGGAATGACAACTATCATCACGATAGAATTGAAGAGCCTCCGGATAGAAGAATAGATGGAGTAGTTGGAAAACAAACAACGAAAAGAACAAGATAGTAGTGGGCTTATGAAAATTGTCTCAACAAATATGAGGTGACAAACAACCACTAAAAGAACCAAGGATAGATTGGGAGAAACAAGAATCAAAACTTCTTACACCAAGAGGGTGCATTGAGAAATAGGATTAATGACAAGCACCATGATAGCAACAATCCATAGGGAAAGCTTTAGGTGAAATCCAAACTAAGATAGCTCAATGAAGAAATCATAGGTTGAAATTATCTCATGATCATAGAATTGGTGGGTTTAATTATCTCATTCTTGAAAGGAAAACTCTTCGAGGCTCCTACACTAACAAGAATGCTATAATACCACCTCAAAGGATAAAGGAAGAACAATTGCACATATAAATGCAAGAGAAAGGATACTTGAGGTTCTCCAAGAAGAATCTTGAAGAACACTTGAGAATGGATTGAAACCTTGATGAACCACCAAGAAGGACCTCCGTATACAAATGAATCATGCAAAGATATCAAGGTAGAAAGGATAAGATTATGTCCTTGCCAGGGTTTAGATGAAGCTTCACAAAGAGATAGTTGATAAAACTTGGAACTCCGGAAAAGAAAAGATAAGAACACTAGATAAAAGGAATTGATATCATGCCACTCCGGAAGAAGAATTTAAATCTCTTGCACGAAGGAAGAACAAGAATAAGAATTATGTTAAGCTAATCCTTCATCAAGTTAAATTGATGACAATCAACGGATTTAGCATACAACTTATTCTTCTTGAAATGATCTTGAAGAGACAGAGAGATAAGCACCACTTGAAGCATAATTGAAGGAAGCACCGGTAAGAATTCATAATTGAAAGGGAACACCATGAATTAATGGAGAAACAAGAGAATGAAGGGATCATAAGCCACAAGAGAAAAAACTTGAACAAGGCACCGGATAATCGAGAGACGAACGAAGAGACAACAATTGAGAAGAATTGAGGATGAAAGCTGAAAGCTGAGAACGAAGAATCTTCTGGATGATGGCCTTCGGAGGATCGAGAAATAAAAATAACTCAGAAATGCACCGGATCGCAAGAAAGGGATTACTCATGATTGGAACAATTAAGATGATGGCACCAAGCTGAAATGATTAATCTCCAAGAGAATGAACCAAGATTGAGAGAAACACTCCTTCGAATTTGCAAGCTGAGAATGATGACGAGAACAACACCAAGAATTAATGAGACACTCCGGAATAAGAAAGAATGAAAGGTTGAGCCATATGAGAATTAATTCAAATAGATCTTGGAGAAGGAATATGACTAATGAAAATCATGCTTACGTCATAGTTGAAAGATTTAATGATCTCCGGGAAAAGATTAAAAACGCCAGGAAAGATCCTCGGAAAGAACCTGTGGGTTATGGACCCACTCAAAGAAACCACAGTTGACAAGATTGCTAGAAAGACAGATATTGCACCGGTAGAAACGAAAACTTGATGAGGTTGAGCACCTCAAAATAATTGAACAGATTGGAAACAAAAACTTCTGAAATATCTTAACACTCCGGATAGAAAGAGAGAGGAATTAGCAACAAGATAGGCTCATAAGAATTTCCAATATAGGAAAGAATTACAAGGATGAATGGATAAGATGACACCGACAACTAAATTGAATTCACCGGTAAGGATGACAAGATTGAATAAGGATGAACACGAAGCTCCTGAGAATCTTCACAATGAATCACCGGGTAAGAGAGAAAAGAAATGATAGAGGGAGCAAGAATGAAAAGAGAACTCTTGGATGAAAATTTAATCACTGAGAAAAAGGGCGGGGGGGGGGTGGGGAAAAACGAAGACAACTTGGGCTAGATGAGATGAACTCCGGAATACAAATGAGAGAATGATCTTGCAAAATAGGAGAGGATGGAATTCACTTGAAGAGAAACACACCGGTTGGAAAAGAATTAACATGACGACTCCGGTTGACAAGAATTGACATGAGAATTGAACGAACAAAAGAATTTGCATTATCACATAAAAATATGAGAACACCTCTTAGGAAAGATCTGAAATCACCATTTGACATCGAAGCAACTTGAATTACCATATTCCAACAAAACGAAGGGTGTGGCTTACGAAACAAGCCAGAACAAACTCATGAGAAAGATTTCCGTTCGATATTTTCGTGGACAGGATCGCACAGGCTCGATTTTACAGTAGTCATCAAGTGCAAGGCAGTGCACCCGACATACGAAGCGTCCCCGAGTCGTAGCAAGCTACAAGGACTCTTTAAGACACAACGTGTACCGCTGTAAGTCGAACGTGAACAAACGAATCCACTAGATGTCGAACCCCAACCTAACATCATGTATTTGTTGGAAGATTGTCCTATAAGCAACTACTTTAATTCCCACCTATGAATTCCCGAAATATCTGGTCATGCAATCTGGTACACGGATACAAGGAGTAATAATCACACAACTCCTATACTAACCCGTCACCTGTATCACATCCGTCAACACACAACCAGAATCTCGGACCTTCCTCTACAACAGACCCTCGTGATCATAATGATACAAAGTATGGCAGTACTCCTGAACAATCCGCACCAGTACTGGGGAGATCGGGGTTATCTCGCCACTACTAGTATTGAAGCAATTACGAACATCCTTCATTCTGAGATATTAAGAAATCTGAATGATAACGATGTGCTCAAGAATCCCCTGGAGCTCAACTCCCCTGAAACTAAAAGCAGATAGGAGGCACCAAGACAGAACTCCATCACATCGGCATCATCTAGATTCCAAAAATATCCGCGTGATCCTAAATTTTTTTTGAGTGAGAAGAGGAGTAGAATTAAATTATTACGTCAAGATTCCTCACCGGAGCATAGAAGAGGAGAAAAAATAATCCTACTCTCCGACATATAACTAGACTCAAAGCAGTTTTTCGCTAGACTCGACTCGACCATGTTCGATCTATCAAGGGGGCTCCTAGGTCGGTACTGCTCTGATACCAACTTGTCACTCCCAAGATGCGACCCTATCCTCGATTTGGCACGAAGGCCTCGTCAGGGATAGAAGCACATCTCGTCGTGTCGCAAGAATGGACATCGTAACAAGTACATGTACTAAAAAGATGAGATATATATATTGAATTGGCTTACACTCGCCACAAGCTACATCAGAGTCACATCGGTACATTACATAAACATCAAGAGTAAGAGCAGGGTCCGACTACGGACGAAAACAAATGACAAAAGAAGAACGACGTCCATCCTTGCTATCCCAGGCTGCCGGCCTGGAACCCATCCTAGATCGACGACGAAGAAGAAGAAGAAGCAACTCCAAATGAACAATCAACGCGCTCGCGTCAAGTAATCTTTACATGTACCTGCAACTGGTGTTGTAGTAATCTGTGAGCCACAGAGGACTCAGCAATCTCATTTACAAAGGTATCAAGACTAGCAAAGCTTAATGGGTGAGGCATGGTTAAGTGGTGAGGTTGCAGCAGCGGCTAAGCATATATTTGGTGGCTAAACTTACAAGTACGAGAAATAAGAGGGGGAAGACCTACGCATAACGGACGTGAACTACTGATGATCAAATGAATGATCATGAACACCTACCTACGTCAGACATAACCCCACCGTGTCCTCGATCGGAGAAGGAACTCATGAAAGAGACAGTCATGGTTACGCACACAGTTGGCATATTTTAATTAAGTTAACTTCAAGTTATCTAGAACCAGTGTTAAACAAAGTTTCCACGTTGCCACATAACCGCGGGCACGGCTTTCTGAAAATATTTAACCCTGCAGGGGTGCTCCAACTAGTCCATCACAAATTACCCAAGCCGCATAGAAATCCTCAATCACGAAGCTCGCGATCTCGTCGGATTCCCTAGTGGAAAACCTCAACTCTGAGATTACCCAAAGCATCACCGGAATCCCGATGCACAAGATATCTCGTCAAAGGTAAAACTAATCCAGCAAGGCCACCCGGTGTGTCAACGAACCCGATAGGAGCCGCGTATCTCGTTCTCAGGACACACTGTCTATGCATAGTGGATGGTATCCAAACCTCGAGTTGCCCCAAGGTGGCACCGCCGACTGCTAGGTGGGTGGACCAACACTCATGCGGAGCACTGGCCCGGGAGGGTTGATTAAATTATCCTTGGGGTCCGGAAAGTCCCTATGCAATTTTATTAGGCGATTAGGCAAATGTGGTACCAATGTTGGGCCTTGCCAGACTAGCTTTAATCTAAAACGAATTATCAAGGGGGTCCCCGTAACAACCCCGGTCGTGTTAGGAGCGCTCAATTATGGAACATAACACCGGTAGCCGAAACTAAGAGGGAAAAGGTGGAACAAAACACCAGGCTAGAAAGGCCGAGCCTTCCACCTTTTACCAAGTATATAGGTTCATTAAATTAAATAGCATTTAATATGGTGATATAACAAGGAACCCATGTTATCACATGGAAGCAACTGCACCTGCAACTAGCAACGCTAACACAAGGTTAGGCAAGCCGTAACATAGCCAATCAGTGGTTAGCTAGGTTGAACAGGTTGAAGGTTTCATGGCATTGTTGAGAGGCTGATATTTAACATGTGGTAGGCAACGAGACATAACGATAGAGACGGTAAAACTAGCATGGCAATGATAGTAATGGTATCTGGGGAAATGGTCATCTTGCCTGAGATCCCGCTTGGAAGAAGAACAACTCCGAGAAGTCGGCGAACCCACGTAGTCGAACGGGTCCTCACATTCCGACACGCTTGCGGAACTCTATTGAGACGGAGCAAACCGGAAACAAGCATCAACACAGATATTCACCACACGATGCACAACATGATGCACAACCTACTATGATGCATGATCAGGCCAACATGCAAGGGATGGCATGGCAATTCACCTCACGCAAACTCTACACATTAAGTGAAGCTTGATATGCAACGAGTTGCATACCGACGGAACTCCATGTTTAATTATTACTTCACTCCCGTTAATTTATCGGCAAGATTAAATGTTTTTAACATGGCAAGGGGTGAAGCGAGATCCTACAGTCATCCTAGTCGGTTAACACGCGGAGCATAGGACGGAGCTACGGTACAAGAGGCATGCAACACACGATATATGCCATGAATGCGTCATGCATGCAAGTTCATCAACATCACGGCAAGAAGGGAAAGAAGCAAGGTGTCACCACGGCGAGCGAGAGGGAACAATGGCGGCAAGTCGGAAACGATGCCATGGCAACGTTCCTATCCCGATACTCAATGAGATATCGTGTCAACGTACTGGGAAGTGTGTGCGGGAACGCTAAATAAAGATGGGGTGATCCCGGTTACCGGGTTCCCATGTGTCGGGGCACAACAAAAAGAAGACAACGTGCAACGGGCATACAAACGGTGCAAACACACGATACAACTCATACAACACATGCATACGGTTCTCGGCCACGTCTCATCGTTTACCTTCGACGCGTGCGAATCGGAGGGGATCGGGTCGTAGCGGGCATCGTGGAAGTAGTCGTACACGTTCTCGTCGACGGTAGTCGTTCGCTCGGCGTCGCGATTCTCGGGTCTTCGGCGTCGGTAGTCGATCACATCTCCGTTGATGTTCGGGGTTTGTCGAGGACGACGTGGTGCTCGTCGAATTGTCGATAACTCACGGAGGAGGGCACGGTGCATGCGGCGACGGCAAGCGGCACGCAGCAACAACTAGCAGCCACGGGGGAATAGCAATATAGCACGCCACGGCAGCATAGCGGCAAGCTACAACATCTAGCAAAAACAGCTATCAGGCAACATCAACTATCAACCTACTAGCAAACTACAAGCAGCGGCATCTACAACATCTATAGCAAGCATGCCAAGCATCCAACAGTAGCTGGCTTCGGCAACGCAACTATCAACTACAACCCGAGAGCTACAGAACGGCAACAACACAACAAGGCAAAGGAGGTCGGCACCTGCAGGGGAGCGCGGGCAGCAGCAAGAGCAACAGGCAACGGCAAGCTAGCACAACTAGCAGCAGCAGCAGCTGGCACAACACTAGGCAACGGCAACGCGGCAACAGCATCAGGAACAACAACTCGGCAGCGACGGCAGGTTAGGCAGCAGCACCCAACAACTAGCACTGGAACCATTAGCACAACGGCAAGGCACAAAATAAAACGGCAGCAGCAGCACTAGAACGACAAACTACAACAACCGGATACAGGCAAAACCAGCAGGCAACAACAACAAATCAGCCACATCGGCAGCGACACATTTGGTAGCAGGGCAACCCGACGCGGGCAGACAAGCCGGCGGTGGACGGGCATGATGGATGACCTCGGCCGAGGAAGCCAAGGCGGCAGCAGCAAATGGCATGAGGAGGTCGGGCCCTGGAGCACCTCGTGCAGGGGAACGAGGCGAGGTCGAGGGCGAGGGGCGCTGCGCGGGCGGCGACCACGGCGAGCACAGAGGCCAGGGCAAGCTGCTGGCGGCGCATGGCGAGGCACCCGGGGAGGCGACGAGGCGGGCGCGGCGACGGACGGCCAGCGAGGCGGCGCGATGATGGGAGGCGCGGGGTTGCTTGCGCGGTGCTGGGCAAGGAACGGAGCAGCTGCTGGAGGCGTCTGCGCGCGGGGCCTGCGAGCGGCGACCGGATGCGAGGGGAGAACGCAGAGGGGCACGGGGCGACGCGCGGTGGCTGGCGAGCAGGAGGAGCAGGACGGCGCTGCTGGAGGAAGAACGAGAGGGACGAGGGGTTGCGGCGCTGGGGCGGTTCGCTAGGGCAGGCTGGGCTTTGTCCTGGGTCCTCCCCCTTTGGTCTTTTGTTTTTTTAACAACTTTTAAAACAGAAAATTTAAAATAAAGAAAGGCTTTTAACAAAAAAAATGCCTTTGACCTCTTTTGAAAAAAATATATTCCCAACTATAAGAAATAGTTGGGCATTTTAAAAGAAATAACATAAACCCTTTTTTTGAAGAATTAAAATTAAAATCTTTTGAAGAATAAAATAAACCTCTTTTATTTAAAGAATAAAATAAAAGCGCTTTAAAAGAGAAAAGAAAAATGATACGGATTTAAAATAAAACCAAAGGAGAAAAATAAAGAAAACCCAAGGGTTGCCCCCGCATTTAAATAAAGGACCTTTTAAAAGAAGACGCTTTTTTTAAAGGGGATAAAACGGGAACTTTAGCAAAACCACAAAAATAAAAAGAGAGGGGAGAGGGGGAGTTACTATCGCACTACGACTCAGTGATCACCCGAAGCACAACACTCGAAATACCACACGTGACAGACGATTCAAGATGCCATGCATGATGCGACGATGCAAACTAAATGACGATGCAACAAATAAAACTAATCACACGACACAAACGGAAATAAAAGTGGGAATCTTCTGGGCGTCGGTCTCGGACTGTCACACTAGACTAGAGGAGAAACAGATATAGACAGAAGTAGAGGCAGCCGTGGCTGATTTCTATATATCAAAACCCTCAAAATCTCTAGTATATATAGGAGGAGGGTTCACTACTAGGGAAAAGCTTATACATAGAATCTTACAAGTAGAGCTTGTTAAAATAAAGCGCTACTGCTAATTACCACTAGCGCGTGCACCTGAACCGCGCTACAACCAAGTGTGTAGCAGCAGCGTGTGTCCTAGGAAAAGCGCTACTACAAAAATTCCCACTACTAACCGGTAGGCTACGAATACCAGTAGTGCATGCGCCTGAATCGCGCTACCACTAAGTTTATTGTAGCAGCGCATGCGCCTGAACCGCGCTACCGCTAAGTTTATAGCAGTAGCGCGCTTTTCAGAAAGTGCTATAGCTAACTTAGCTATAGTGTTGTCAACTTTACCCGAGCTACAACTACTTTTCACTTAACCCCCGCGCGGTTTCTCTCCCCCCGGCCACCACTTCTTCCCCAAATTCCCTCGCCCCAATTCGCCGCCCTCGCCCCACTTCGCCGCTGGCTACCCCCCTCCCTATGCGCCCCCTGCCCAGCACCGGCGACCCCCTCCTCGTGCGCCGCCCCCCTCACACCTGCTCCCTCCCGGCCGCCGCCCCAGCCACAGTGGCTCCCGCACCTCCCCCGTGTCGGCGGCCCCCTCCCCGTGCACCCCTGTGCCCAACGCCGGTGACCCCCTCCCTAGCACCTGACGCCCTCCCCAGCACCCTGCTGCCCGGCACCCCTGCGCCCTCCAGTGAGGTTTTTTCTATTTTTTTTCTTCTTTTTTGCTGTTAGGTTTAGTGCTAGATTAGATTAGATTAGATTAGTGATATGTTTTAGTTAATTAGTCATAATTAAAATAAGTAGAAAAAGAGGAAAAAAGAGGAAGAACAAAAGAAGAATAAGTAGAAGGAGGAAGAAGATGATGAAGAAGAAGAAGAATAAGAAGAAGAAGAGGAGGAGGAGGAGAAGGAAGAAGAAGAAGAAGAAGAATAAAAGAGAAGAGTAGAATAAGAGGAGAAGAGGACAGGAGGAGGAGGAGGAGGAGAAGAAATAAGATGAAAAAGGAAAATAAGGAAGAAGAAGAAGAAGAAAAAGAAGAAGAAAAAAAGAGAAGGAAAGAAGAAGAAGAAGAAGAAGAAGAAGAAGAAGAAGAAGAAGAATAAGAAGAAAACAGAAAATTCCGAGTTCTTCTTGTTAGCTTATTTTCTTTTCTTCGAAGTGGTCATGTTATCTCTTTTCATTGAAGTGGTTCGATTTTGCCCAAGTGGCCTTTTGTTGTTTGCAGGGAATGATTTCGAGTGGCCTATGTTTTGCCGGAATATTGATTCATTTCCGTTATGGCAAATTTCAGGCTCTCTATTTATCCAGTTTGTAGAAAAAGTCATGCCGAAATTTTCCGTGAATTTCGGCATGACTTGTGCTACAAACTAGGAAATATCGAGTGCCCGGGATTCGCTGCAACGGGAATGAATCAACATTACTCCAAAACATTGAACTTTTTTATGTCATTATTCATTTTATTAGGTCTATAATTAATTGACTAGATTTAGTCGTAGAAACATGGCTAGCAACGACGAAGTACGGGATTCTGGTGATTGCAACGTCTACGCGAAGGAAAAAGCTTATTTGAACCTTCTCGATGAGCAACGGTTGTTGCAGGGCCCATGTGTGACATCCGAGACTGACACTGGTGCCGAGACCGGCGTTGAGACTGACATCGGCACTGAGACTGACACCGGCGCCGAGACCGGCACCGAGCCTGAACCCAGCGCTGAGACCAGCACCGAGCCTGGCGAAGCCGGTATAGAACCAAAACCAAAGAGGCAACAACGCCCAAACAAGTTCATCACTACTAGACTGGTGGTCACGGAGGTGGACGACGACAATTTTGAGCCAAAAGATTTCGCGGAAGCGCGCGTGTGCTTCGACAATCAAATAGGCTGCATCCTACGGGCAACCGCCACCATCAACGATGCGAAACTATGGAAGATACCAAATATGAGGCAGTGCCTCCTAACGAAACTGCATCAGGTGTTCTTGTTTCCGGGGCCGGGATGAAATCAATTATAAAAATCCAAATAAAGACCCGGCAATGAAGAAAATAAACAGACGCGCCATGGGAAAGTTTAGCGGTGCGTTGTCTGCCTTGAAAGTAAGGGTGAAAGCAAGGATCATCGACAAAAAGGAACCCTACTCCAATATTGTAAAGGATAATCCAACAATTACAAAAGAGTAGTTTGAAATATTCAAGGCGAGTTGCGTTGTCGAAGCTGCCAAAGAAAAGTCGGAGTAGATGAAGGGGCTTCCAGAGAGGAACATGGGGTGCCACCACCTCGGAAGTCGTGGTTACGCGGGGAAGAGGTCCATATGGGCTAAGGAGGACATAGAACGCGAAAGTCTGGGCATCTCACACCCCTTGGCGGAGTTCACCGTCCCGTAGGAGCGTGACGTCATCACGGCCCGGTACCATTGAGACCCAATGAAGAAGGTTTTCGAGACAGACGCGGTCACGACGGAGTTCATGAGACTGCTAGTAATTTTTAGCTTCTGATCAATTCGACTGCACGTTTAGTCATATTTGTGAACGATCCTTGTTCCTTTTGCACAGAGAGCACCACAGGATCACGGCCGAAAGTGACTCACCGTCGGAGGCATTGGCGAGGCCCAACTGGGACAACCCATTCAATTGGGCCTTGAACATATTGAAAGGACTCCCGGTGGATAGTCGGCTGTCGTATGGACGCGTACACAGTTTCGGAGACGGCGCCACATGGAACAAATACTACCATGAGACCACGGAGGAGAGAAAGGAAAGACGGAGATCAAATAAAGAAAACATCGACAAGAAGGTTGCGATTGCGGTCGCAACAGCGGTAGCTGCCGCAAAATAGGAGATTGCAGCTTCGCATGGTGTTTTGGTTCCGGATATCGTCAGGTGGGGTAGGAAAAATTCAAATAAAGAGGCAGCAGACTTTCCCCTTTCCAACTTCTTCGGGAGCAGCTCGACTATCGTTGAACAAGCACCTGATCCTGCACCGGCTCCCGCACATGATCCTGCACCAGCTCCTGCACAAGCTCATGCACCGGCTCCCGCACCTGCTCCTGCACGAGCCCCTACACCAGCTCCTGCACTGACTCCCACACCTGCTCCTGCACCAGCTCCTGCACCAGCTCCCGCACCTGCTCATAGCAGCCCGTCCTCCGTCTCGGACGTGCTCGGCGGTCCTTCCTCTTTGGCTGAGCTCGACGACCTCACGGTACCTCTCACACCGGCCCTCTTCAATAAAAGTGTAATCTCCCGTTTTCGTTGCCTTACGAATGTCTCACGTCGCAGACATGTCTGTGCAGGCCGACGTTACCTCGTGCAACATATTGTACACCATCCGCGGCCAGAAGGTGGATGTGGGGAAGGCGACTATAGTGAAGCCGAAGGAACAATTGTTCCATAGTCGTCTGATTCCCCCTGACGTCTTCAAGGTTTCCGTGGCCAGTGTCAAACCGGGCCATGAGAATTTGGATCCCCCATTACTAGGGGGAGACAACAACGAGACCCCACGACGGCTTGGCGATTGCAAGATGTGGGTCCTGTTGTGGCCAAAGAGTGTGCTTCGTCTCGAGGCGGCCGGGAGCACACCCACGACAACGCAGCCTCAGCAAGGTATGAACATCAACACTCCACCTACCAAATTAGCATAGTCTGTCGTGCCGGGTGATAGTGGACGGGGTGAGGAAGAGGCTCCATTAGTCGCTGATGACGTCACTGCCAACAAAGAAGCAATGCATGATATCGATGCCATTGATGAGGATGACGATGACACTCTACAGTATCTCAATACCGGCGCCTATGATGATGGAGGATTGATGGCTCAGCAGTATGAGTACTCAGGGTTTGAGCGTCATGAGTCGGTGCCTGAATTTCCGCCTCCGGAGGCTGAATGTATTGTAGATGACCTTCGAGTAGCAAAGAAGCATAGGAAGAGAGCGTGGAAAGGCAACAAAGCTGCTTCTACAATCCAGCCGCCTCTGCAGCCTCGGGTTCAAGACCGTATACCTGTCATGGGCGCGGTGGAATACCATATCCCCGGTGAACGAATCCTACCTAAGGCAGCGTTAGAGGCCATATACGGCGATCTCGGGAGAGATCACGACGATGTGTTGCGAAGAGAGAAAAGCCTCATCGCCTGGCAAAATCCAAGATACCCGCTCTACGTGGTTAATGTGCCGCAACAAAGGTTGTCCGTCGACACATTCCCCGCGGAAAAGTTCTTCCTTCGATTCGATTACATCTTCGACATGTTTCACGTGAAACAGCTGGATTTTACGTTTGTCCACCTTTTTGCCTTGCACATGAACTACATCATGAGGATTGAGTAGATACCTTATATTTGTGTTGCTGACCCGTAATTCATGCACAAGAGCTTCTTGGCAGTCTGCAAAGAGCACCACGAATACGCGAGTAACTACATCGCCGATTTCATGGTCAGCAATAAGGACAAGGAGACGATTCTCGAGCCTTATCATCCCATGTAAGTCATCCGCGCGGATATCCTTCCTTCGATTTCAATCATTTCATTTGAACGCATGGAGGCTAATTTGAGGTGTACTTATTTTGCGCAGCAACGGGCGCGCCATCCTCATCATCCTTTACCCCCGAGTCTCCCACGCTCTTTACATGGACTCGTCGAAGAACATGAAGAAAAAGGATTACACCACCCACATCAAGTCTATTCTCGACAGTGCTATCGTTACATACAGCGTACGGGGTGGAGAAGTCTCGCACAAGAAGACAAGGAACCGCGCTCCCTGCTTCGCCTATAAGACTGTCTTCTCCTGCATCCAGCAACCGAGTGGTACTATCAGTGATGGATTCTATGTCCTCCACCACATGCAGGAGTTCAGACGGGATCAGCAGAACCTTCGCATGTCACCTAGATCTGGTGATGCCCATATTGTGCAATGGGCAAAGAACCTAGGAGATATCCCGGATCATTGACTCCGAGCTGAGTTCTATCACATCCAGCGTGAACTTCCCAAATCATCATGAAGGAGGTCCTCAAAAAAATAGGGATGTTCTATGAAGAATGGCAAATGTCGCGGAAGACGTCCGAACACGCGTAGGCGCTCAGCGTCTCGACTTGAAGCCTTTCACTGCGCCTGGGGACTATCTCCCTGACTTGGATGGATGGCACGACATGTTGGAGTGATTGACGATATATGACAATGTATCCGTTTAGTCCATACTTCCTCTATGATGAAACTTTGACTTATGCACGACGAAACTTTATTTGTGATGTAATTAAACCGTCGTCCTCAACTAGCGAAGATCACTCTAGTTAGGGCATTTTGGGTACGATGAACTTTGTATGCTTATGATATGTTGCTTCTATTTTTGCCAAGTTTGTCTGTTGTTGTTGCTCAACTATATATGTTGCATATCGTCAACTCATCATGTGACGATGCATGTGCATAGATAATCGATGGCGAAGAGTGTTACGCCAGGAGTATACGACGAGTGGCCGGAGTGTCAGGCCTAGATGTACCAGTTTCCAGTTTCCGAGTGACAGCCAGTAGTTAGTTTAGGTTCACGCTAGTGCGAGAGAGGCGGGATATGAACCGACGCCTCAAGAAGTACTACATTATGTATGATGAGACATGTCATGTAACTTGTATAGCTATATCGTGATTATGATGTGACGACATGATTTGTGTTGGATGATATGATGAGACTATTATGTGTATGATATGATGAGCATATTGCATATTTATGATATGATTAGAATACTGTATGAAACATGTACAGAAACATCGCAAATACGTAGAAAAAAAGAGAAAATATAGTAGTAGCACTCTTTAGCGCTGGACAGAAAAATGTTGCTGCTAAAGTAACAGTAGCGCGTGTCAAAACACTTTACTGATACACTTAGCAGCAGCGCGGGTACATAAAGCGCTACTGCTAAGTAGGGATAGCAGCAGCGCGTGCCAAGACGCGCTACTGATAAGCTTTAGCTGTAGCGCCCTATCAGTAGCGCGGTAACCCACGCTACGGATACGCCTAAAACCCGCTCTACTGCTAGGCTTTTCCCTAGTAGTGATTCTATTTGACACGTGTTGGTTGTCTTTGCAACATCCTTGTGTGTCGAACACAAATCCAACCAAATGCTTAAATGTTTTTAAAGCTTATCCTTTTTAGAGCCTTAATTGCCAAAATTGCCGCGTGTGGTGCAATCAATTGGAGGTAGTGGGTTGTCACATGTGTTGCATGCATGCCATGTACCCCACTAAGCCGAAGAGTCCGGGGGAAATCCATCCTAAATATTTGGATGTTCCTGTTCCACCCCATCCTTATAAGTACAACTCCCCCGATGCAATTATTACTTTTACCTCCAAGCCTTCGCCCACGAGCTCCAAACCCTAGCGTCGTCGCTGGATTTCATCATCGTCGGAGAAGAAATGTTTTGTTGGCGTGCCTTCTTCATCGTAGTACTCACGCCGGCCGCGACCATCTTCGTCTACCGCCACCGTAGCCATCTTCCACCAGCAAGCTAGGGTGTGGCAAATCGAACTGCTTAACTTCTCTAGCTCGACGAACAGTTCCTCCTGTTCTTGATAGTGGTAAATAAATCGCTGATTTTTTACTCCCTCTTTGATCTTAAAACTTACGTAATATCTTGGAAAGCTATTTTTTCCAAAATATTTTCAATGGCTCTCAACAATCCATCTCTATTTGCTCAATGCTTTTTAAATGTGTTGATAATTTGGGTTGATTTCTCACTTGTGCAAGTTTTCGAACTTGTACAAATCTAAAACCACCTTGTCTTGAGAAAATGTGAAAATCTTCGGTGAATGAGGTCAATATCTTCAGACCATGTTTTTATCATCAAAATCTTCGGAGAATTCAAATGACCTCGTCTATTCCCCTTGCATCTCTAATTCTTTCACACGTACATGTCTGCAGCAGTATCACTTGGATCTCATAGTCTAAATTCGTTTGCAGACTACTTGCAGATACATCCGTACTCACGTGGAGCCGAATCTCACTTTAATCAATTATGAAGCTTTTGCCCAAGTCGAAGACTATCACCAGATCAAAACTCCTAATAAAAAATGAAGACAAAGACTTGTGAACACTACCAAAGATCTTCCGCCACCTCTATATGATCAATACAAATCTGATCCACAAGAGAGCTACCAACATCGCAAGAACCGGATCCAATGGATCGAAGATATTGGGTTGAAGAATGGTTCAACTATCGCTTTATCACAGATGAGTATGCCAAAAATAATGCAGAAAAGGCTCCATGGACATATATTCTCTATAAGATTCTGCATCCAAAGATAAAGCTGGAGCCATCAAGATAGGGTTCTTTCCGTGCATGGTAAGGCCTCCAATGCCACATCAACCACATCCTTCAAGCATTCATGGACACACAATGCCTGATAACACATTTGAGAAAGAAGATCAACCCCATGTCACTAACCCGAAACCAATGGGGGAAAGCAGAGGCTTCAAGTCCTAAGGATTCAAGGAAGAAGGCTTCACCTCAAGACGCACAATCAAGACCAGCTGAACCAGCTGAAACTGATGATGAGTCTCGCACAAATAGGAGACTGAAGTCAAAACATGTTGCACCCATGTACCAGAGCCATCCGTCTCCTTGATGGATGCCGCAAATATGATTATACTATGAGAGGTTGATGATGAAGCACTGCCGAAGCTAATTCGGCAAAAGGAGAAAGAGGAAAAACTTCTCGAAGACTTTCCTCTAATTGATGCAAACATCATCAACCACTTCATTGATGAATGGTTTGCTGAACCATCGCTCACAATTGATGCCCAACATATTCCAATTGGACTGAGCGTCACATTTCAAGAGTTCGGGAACGAAGAACTGACTGTTGCTCAAAAGGTTGTGCAGCAGCGCGAGAAGATTTGCCATGAAAAGGATTTTTTTAGGAGCAATGTACACAAGATTACAGTCGGGCAGATAAAAGAGTAGAAACTATTCATGAAAAATTTGAAAGAAGAATTTGAGAAGCGTTGTGAAATTGTTAAAAGCGCCCTTGAGCGTCTCAAGAGGAAATCCGCATAGATGGTCCAAGCTCACAATGAGATGCTGAAGAAAAAAGCACTTGGCCAGTCCACTCTTGACCCAAGAATCATTAAAGAGTCAAGCCAAGGTTCAATATCTTCGAGCTAGCCTATATCTTCACGACAAGAGATGCCAAGAATTGTCTTCCCCATAGGCTTCTCTGGCAAAACAACACCCACTCCTTCCTGCACTGTAACGAGCAAGAAGACCAAGCAAGCTGAGGCAGAAGTACGAAAGAGAAAATATGCACATGCTTCTGATGCTCAATCAGTCAAGAGAGTGAAGACAAAGAGGATAAAGTCTTCGGGATCGGCAAAAGTGCCAACGCCCCCTCAAGCTCTTTCTGCCACTCCAGCAACACGAGAGGATCCTCTGCTTGCGACGCCAATCTCCATGGCTTCTCCTGCCTCTAAAAATGCTATGAGGTAAGTTTTTCTTCACGAGTCAACTACCACAAAGGCTCAAACAACATATGATGTACCAACTGTTGAAACCACGGTAGCTGAACACAATGTAGCTGATGCTGCTGAAAACATTGCTTCAGCCGAAGTCAATGTTGAAAAATAAACCGAACTTGTGCATCAAGTGGATGCACCAATGGTATCATCACCACTGCATGAAGGAGAGAATATGTGGATATTGGCACCCCCTCACGGCCAATTGTGTCTGAAGCCAATCCCGGCACTCCGCCTCCTCCATTTTGAACTCCAACGGCAAGAACACTCGAATCTCCATTTGCACCAATGGATGTTGAAACCATTGAACATATGTCGCCTCTCAAAAGGCTTCACAAAGATCTAAGGCCATCTATATCTTCAATGCAAAGCATAAGTGAAGATGAAGTGCCGACTGCATTAGTCGATGAAATTCTCAGGCTTGAAGATGTTGGTCATGAACAACCTAAGATCGAAACCAAAGCAACTGAATACATTGTTGTTGATGACACTGTTGCCCTCCAGAACCACCAGTTGCTGAAGGCGAAGCCAATGCTCCATCCCCTGATGGTCCTCCTATTCCTGCAACTCCATCGACCTACGACAATGCTGACAATATTGGCATGGCTTGCAATTGGGAAGGAGAGATGGTGCCAATAAAATGGACCAAGCTTGGTTCGCCACCAAGGATGGGTCTGCAATATGAATTTAACATTTTTCGCCACCCACAAGTTATGAATCCAATGCCTAGGCTTCCAAGTATTCGACGGTTTGAACTAGCATGTCCTCTTTTCTTCAGCTTCGGGGAATTCCGGCTCAACAACACTTTTCTTGACTCTGATAGGAATTCCTACACGCGTCAAACTATTCAATCTGATCGCTACTGGAGTGCACAACAACGCACCTACTACACGTGTGTGCTATATGGCCAGAATAGAATTTTTCCTCACAAGCATCTCAGCATGTAAGCCATGAGTGGTCTTCATTGTGTTGATGAGGCCCTACATTGTCTTCGGGGTGTTAGACTATTGCCTTTTGTTATGGATCATGAAGACTAGAATGAAGAACTGATTCTTAATTTTATGCAACTTTCCACATCTCTCATTATGGACGAGATCTGAAGACATCGGCCATGGATTTTGCGATCCATGATGAGCATGTCATAGCTCCAGCTTTCGAATTCTTTACCACTAGTCCACTTGCTGCATCAGGCGAAGATCTTGATCCAAAATCTCCTGCTTATGAAGAAGCCACAAGAAGAATATTTCGAATGCGTGAGCCCAACATGACTGAAATGTTGACACTCATGAAAACTTTGACCTAGATGCAGACTTGCCCACAAAATTCTTTGTCGGTCAGGTAAAGGCAATATAAGGTGACAATAATCAGGCTATGCATAAGGATAGGCATCGAGACTCACTACAACCTTGTCATACTAGTGCATGAATAAGCGAGAAAGCACAAGACATGTCAAAATGTTCAAGTAGGTTTTGTTTGCCCAATAGTACAACAACCTTGTACATGGTCATATTCTTGCTCATAGCTCACATTATCTCCAAATCATATCCACGAAGAAGCAATCAACAAAATAAGTAATCATATGTGCATTCTATTGCTACAATAAGAGTCAACATATTCATGTTTTGTCAAGGATGGCATGCAAATGCAACATGGATCAAGTTAATTGGATTAGCATGCAATAGATATGGCAAATTCATCAAATGCTACCAATTAAGGATGAAGGGTAACAAGTGTGGTTATCATGGATATGAACATGGCATAATAAGGTGTGGTGCTTAAGCTATGACTATCTACTCATTTTAAGAGAAGTGGGAAATTAAAGCATTTCCGAGTTACTCCATTAAGGAAAGGTTAATTACTGACTAAGCCTAATTCCGGTTTTATTTGATGCAACCGTGCATGAATATGACATATTAATGATCTTTGTATTAATATTATCAAGATGGAATATTTAAACATATTAAAATAAGCTAGATGAAATAGTTATTAATCAGGCAAGTAATTAATGTATTAATGCAATTTAATGAAATGTGACATTTTATATAATGCAAACATGAATGCAAAAGGCATATTCATATTCTACACATTTTTCTAAGCAAGTTGCATACATAACGCTTATTATTATTTATGCAGCTGAAATTTTGTTCTTAAAACAATAAAAAGGAAGACAGTATAAAACAGATATTGGGCTGAAAATCTACCGAGCGAGTAAAACAACAAATAGTGTAATACTAAACTAAACTAAGCCTACTGGGCCAAAAGCCTCAAGTTTGGTCCAATAACCACCTCGCCCTTCCTATGTTGCTATTAAAAATATAGAAATCCACAAAAAATATACTATGGCGAAATGGCTTATTGTCGTAATTAAGCATCATAGATCCTTACAAGCACACCTTTACACAAAAATAGAAATACATTCCGAATTTTGGGGTGCCGAAGTCTATTTCCTCCTGCATGCACCGACAATGTGCCGTGAGCATGAAATATTTTACTCCCTCTGTAAACTAATATAAGAGTATTTAGATTACTAAAATAGTGTTCTAAATGCTCTTATATTAGTTTACGAAGGGAATACATGCTATTACTAGTATACTGGTATATGAAATATATCTTTTGTCTATAAAATAAGACAGTGAAATGGTGAACCGGCGACCTCCCTGGTTCGGTCACCAGTCTGGTTTTTAATACTGTGATTAAGATGCATACTCGCTACGTAGGGATAAGTTCGGCAACGTTTGGTTGGCAAATTTTGGCTGTTTATGTTGATCCTATTTCACAAGACCATGTCGTTGCTAGTTCAACAATTTGACAGAGTCTGCCCACAAGAAAAAAAAACAGTTTGACAGAGTCATATTCTGCTTTGCGTTGATTATTGTTCATTCTCCTACGAATTTTCATGCATGATCCAAGAAAGTTCCGACTCTTGTTTTTTTCCCCAGGAATCGACCAGGAACCATCGATTGTTGAAATGACAAGAGCGCAGTAGCAGGCCCACCATGTTAGAAAATCGTCATCTTACTGTGCGAGCACCCTGTATTTTCCCTGGTGACATACGTTTCAATCTTTTCATGTCCCTACGTAGCTAGCTAGCTAGACCGATGGATTTGGCATGCACGAGTCAAATCTCATGGAGTGACTTTTTTAAGCGGACAATCACAATGATTAGTGTGACATACTACTATCTACGTATGCGCCTAGTCAAACCATGTCTGTGGAGCAAACCTTTTTAAGTCGGATGCTTCGCTGTCCCAGCTTTTATAATCGACATCAACCCTAAACAAAGGCCACTTTGTGAGAAAGAAAATTTTCTACAGGTAATCCTCAGCAACGAGACAGACGCTACGACCAAAAGGAAACAGTATCACAATGATATATACATAAGGATTAACATGCATTAGGTGAGGGAATTGCGATCAAGGTGACACTGTGACCCATTCTCGTATGCATGGTCGGATGGTCAGTAGGAGAGCAGTATCTTTAATTTAACTTAGCAGGGCTCAAATTTTAGATTTCACATTGATGCCTGCATTTTTTTTTAAAATTTACTTCAGACCTTTTGACAATATGCATCCAATGGAGGTGATGATTCCATCGACTAAGAAACTAACGCTCCTCCCTGATCCGATTCACTAACCCCAGAAAACATTCCCGGCGTTGCCTTGGGGAGGTTTTTTATTTCAGACTGGACTCCAGTATCCATGGCCGGGCACGCAGATCTCCACCATGTAGGACGCGCGATCGAGAGCACACGAGACGGCATGGGGGCAGTCACGTTCCCGTGTGAGGAGGGAATTTGGTCGCTTGGTTTTATGCAGCTCAATTATGCGGCCTCGTTTGGATTTTACCGGGTGGTGACTGGTGAGATGCATGAGAGACCGTGGGATCGAGGCGGTGGTTGCAAGGGAATATGCACATATAGGGTGCCGTGTTCTCTTACTCGTGACCGGGCCCCGCGCCCTGTACGGCTCTGAGTTGAGATTCTCTCCGGAGTTTTGTTGCCTTCTTTCGACGTGGAAATGTGGAGCTTACTTGTTGACTGTGTACGCTGAACTGGGGAAATTCTTCTCTTTCAGTGCTACTACATAATACTTACATATCTCTATCCAGATTCCAAGGCAAAGTAACCTCTGATTTTCGATATATTTCCAGTTTACTGGCGTGCACGCCACTGACGGTACTACGGAGTTCCGCTTAAGCGGTGCACTTTCAGCTCACGGCGTGGCCTGAATCTAACACCGGCCGACGTTTCTCGAGTCCTTGCACTCATCAGATGATGGGCTCTGAGAGGCATGAGACCTCCCTACTCTATAGCTCTAGTACACGACGATGGTCCCGTCTATGAAGCCTCTCATTTTGCGATCGAGATGACGACTACATCCATCGAGCGTACGCCTCTACCAAGGTTGATATACGGGACGAAGAATATGAGAGGGAATAACGAGGGAATGAGAACCTCCAGTTCCTCTCTGAGAGACCTTGCTAGCTGGCTTGGACGTGAAGCCATGCAAACCTCCAAAGGCTACCCGCGTCACGGACGTCACTCCGCTCAGTGCCCTCACGCCAGATTGCCAACACTTTTCACGAGGGACCAGGCCATGCTGCTGCTCCCGTCCCGTGTGATGTGATTCCCTTTCGACCTCTTGCGTTAGCTGCTAGTGCAGGTCTGTTGGGTGTCGCATCTACTGCGTATAGTACTGTATCTGTACGCGGTCCAAACTATGACTAATCAACAGGGAAATCTGCTCCCTCGGGATATTTACGAATCTTCATACTATTTCCTGGACAGATGATTACAGGAGCTGTAGAATGGCTGAAACGTGCTGAAATCCTGTTTCTTTTTTTGGGTAGAAATGGTATGTATGTCAACTTATATATCTCAAGACGTTGACATTATGACATAGGCAACTTGGAGTTGTCTTGGCCTATGAAGTCACCCTCAACCTCAAGAGTCGATGTCGATTAGGATGTGGCAGAAACTGCCATCATCAGCGCAGCGGCTAGCAGTCATCGCCTAGATAGGCACCAACATGTATATCTAGCACAAGAATTTTCATGGTCTCTTTCTTGGGACACTTACCATCAGGAGGACAAACTGACTAACTTTTCCACTCTCCTGTCTTTCGAAATAAATAAAATATTTTCCCTGTTCTCCACGTTTCATGTACCTTGTTGCACTCTCCATGAGTTCCGTTCCAGCTAGAGCACGGTTTCGATCGACCGACCTACACGACACGCTTCGACTGTGTGAACAAATAATTCCCAGTGTCCATGCCGCATCTCATCATTGTACCAAACCTTTCAGTCGGAAGAGAAGGGTCCACTTTATATTCCCTCGACGATCCCCGCAGCCAATTTACAAGACGTATGTCACTGCATTCTTTTGGCCTTTCTTTGATAAATGATAAGTCACGAGCGTTCAGATTTTAAACATGGCAATCAGAATATTTCTATGACAAGTTTAGCTTATGCGAGGTTGACAAACATGCCAATTTTTTGTAACAAGAAAACAGTAGGAAAAGACCCTACCTTGATTTTTCTTTAGAAATGGTGTATGTACGTGGGCAAAAAGAAAACGGATCTGTTACAATAATCCGAGGCAATCCGTCGATCTACCGAGTACCAAGCAATCACACGAGCACGACACCGAGATTTGTTAACGAGGTTCACCAATATGGCTACATCCCCGGGGCCTGACTACGGGCGCTCCTCCCCGTGACACCGTCACAATACCGCATCCCGGCCGTCCGGGCACCGCCACACGTCGCCGGCTCCCCCCGCGTACCTGTGCTATTATGTTGGCATCAGTTACATCGTGTGTCTATCCCCGCTATATATGAGAGGCCTAGGATACAAGTGTCCTATCAGGACACGACTCCATATCTTGTCTAAACACAATACTACTCAGAGTCCAACTATAACCTACCTTGTACAATAATATTCGACACAACTCTAACAAAATCCACCTTGGCGAATATTCTCCACCATCTTGAGTTCATCCATGCGTCAAACTTCCATGTACATTGGACTTGAGATATGCCCTGAACACCACTGCTATTCCCAGACTCCATGTGACTCCACGTGCAACTGTAGTCCCTTCTCGTCTTCTTCACAGTCAACCCTCGAGCAAATTTAAGTTCCGTATTACTCTACTTTGTGCTTCCAACTTCCGGAGTATCCATTCAACGCCATCACACACTAATATCTGACATGCGTGAAAATGAACACCTCATATATTGGACGCCACATATAAGAGTTACCTGAGCTCAACATCCTTGCTCTTTCTTGACCGTCCGTATGAAACTTGAAGGAATTTCACCGTCGCCTTGTGTCACCCCGAGTCTAATTCGCAGTTATCTCACCCTTTTCCCGGATAGTCTCTGACATGTCCCACTGCTATAGCACTCCGCCTCCTTATGTACTTGTCATACACACTTTTCCATGTGCACAAAACACCACAAATTATACGGCCATGTACTCTCTCCGCTTTTAACAATTTCAGATTTTCCGCCACTTTCTCAGATTCTCCATGGTCAACCCTTGTCCATCAACTAGCACCGATAGACCCAGTCACCAACTTCAATCTGGTACTCGTCAACACTGCTTCAGCACCCTCTTCACAATTTGTCTGACCACATGTCTGACCACCAGTGCCTTGGTTTCTCGCTGTGTCCCGTGCTTACCGCATTCCTCGCCGCTATCACCGCGTCGAGCATCTGCTGTCCTGGTCGAGTCTCTAGGGCTGCTGTCGTGGGTATAAGTCTGACAGTAGAAGTGTAGGGTACGAAAGGATAGGCAGAGCCTTAGCTACGGCGAGGATGTATGAGTTCAGGCCCCTCTACGGTGGAGGTAAAAGCCCTACGTCTCAGTGCTCTTGGGAGCTTAGTGTCGAGTGGAATATAGGATTACAGTAAAAGCCATCCCCCGCACCAGTGGGGAAGGGCGGCTTATATAGAGTGCGCTACCCTTCATAATGGCCTGGTGGACAGGGGTGGAAGAGTGGCGAATAAATGCCTACGTTACAGGTAACGTAAGCCTTAAATGTTAATAATGGTGTATGAAAACGTATGACCATTGCCCTCCTGGGAGGTTACGATGTACAGAGTGGAATCCAGTCGGTACGTTAAATATGCTCCGAGTGCTCGTCACCGACTGGATGATGGGGGAGTCCTTAGTTCAGTCGGAACTGTCCAAGGGCCTCGTCCTCTATGAAGGGTAGTCCTTGGGTAGGACCTATAGGGCAGGCCTATGACCCTATCCTGGGACTATAACCCCATCATTAGTCCCCGAATGGATCGGGGTTGGAACGATGAAGTGATGTCCGGAGTATGGATCCGACTGGTATGGAGGTGACTTTGGCGTTGTTTGCCTCGATCCATTTTGTCCTTTCAACCAGTGATCCGAGTGAAGGTATCGGTGAAACGAACCGTCAGAGACCGAGTGCTTCCGCGGAATCTTTCAACGTGACTGGTCAAACTGACAGCGCCGGATTTTCCGGGATCCTCAAATTTCGGTTGCCGCGCGCTCAGCGGGGATGACGACATTGCCATCGAGTAGGTTTTGCCGCCTCGATTACCGCGCCTTTATCTTCTCCACTAACATCGCAGCAGCCGGTTGGGGAGATAAGATTTCGGGTCCACCTGTTAGTGACCCAGTCGGAAGCTTATTTAAGCCTCTCCGGCGGGATTCTCTGTTGCGCTGCTCATCTTCCTCGCATTAATCCCGCTCCTCCCGCAGCTCTCTGCACGCCCCAAGCTTCCTCCTGCCCCTCCTCCTCTGCGGATCCGTCGCCTTCGCCATGACGAAGGGGCAGACCAGCAAACTTGAGTCGCAGAAGAAGAAGAAGATGGGGGCGGCTCCTACCCAGCGGCGGCAGCAGGCGCTGCCGGCGGGTTGGATCCAGGGGGATTTCCTCCCCTCCTCGGTGACGGAGGACGACTTGCTGGAGTTGGTGGAGCATGGCATGATCGTCAACAAGTCCTGGCGGCTGCCGGAAGGAGAGACGGAGCCGGCGCCGAAGGAGGGGTAGCGCGTTCTACTGCTCAGCCATGTGTTCAGGGGCTTCTCCTTGCCTCCCCACCCCTTCTTTCGAGGTATCATGACCAACTTTGGGGCGCAGCTCCATCATTTTCCTCCAAACGCAATAGCCCACCTTGCTGCATTCGTCACCCTTTGCGAGTGCTTTATTGGATGTCCCCCTCACTGGGGGCTCTTTAAGTACGTGTTCTCCGCTAGATCCCAAACCGTCAAAAAGCTTAGCCAGTCGGACGATAAGGCCCATCTCCTCCAGCTCTGCGGGGGTTTAGGTTTCCAGAAGAAAACAAAGACTAGCTACCCCCCCTCCAGTTGTCCGAGTTAGTTAGGAACTGGCAGTCGACCTGGTTCCATTGCCAAGACATTGCTTGTCCGAATGCCTCGAGCGGGTTGCCACCTTTTAGCCTAGACCGTCCGGGCCCTCCCAGGAAGCTTGCGCTCTCTAAGGGGGAAAGGATCCAGATCCAGCCTTTGGTTGACGCGCTGATAGCCGTCGTCCGCAAAGGAGTCACCGGCACGGACCTGCTGGAGACTTTTCTGGGTCGGCGCATCCAGCCGCTGCAGGCCCGAGACCACGCCATGTGGCACTACGCGGGGCCTTCGGACTCCACTCGGTCTCATCCAGAGTGCGTGACCGGGGAGACTGTGAGGGCGTGGGTCCGCGGCATCACAGGCGCGTGTGATAACCCCGAAGGAGCCCGGCGGGTGAAGCCCTTCCGCGTCGACAATCCTCGTCCGAATGAGGTAAGCGCATCTTGTCGAGTGCTTTTAATCTTCTCAGATTTATTACTTTTATTGTCCTGCTGACTGACGTTGCCGAGTGTGTTTTGTGCAGGAGTGGACTAACTGGTATTCTGCTGTCTCGAACGGGAATCCAGCCGAGGAAGAGGAGGGCAGCCAGGAGGGCAGCACAGATAGCGCCGAGTACGTCTCCGACAGTGGGGAAACGGAGGAGGAGTCGGAAGAGGAGGAGGAGGAGGAGGAAGGGGAGCAGAGCTCGCCACCTCCACCACCAGAGCACCGAACTAAGCGCCATCACGATCCTGCTGCTCCGCCGGCTCCTCCAGCGGCCCCGAGTGCTCCGCCAGCCCCTCCCGTGCCTCCGATTGCTCGGAGTGTGAAGAGGACCAGGGACGCGGCTGCCGAGCCCACGGACCAGACGTCTAAGGTGGCCAAACCCAGTGGGCCTAAGCCTCGGAAAGCTTTGCCTCGGATGAGGATCGATGTTCCAGTCGCCTGAGCGTAAGTGTCTTGTTCTCCTATCTTCCTTCAGTATCTGATTGAACTCATGCTTACCTGTCGAGTGGATTTCACTCAACAGAGCTGCTACCTCTGCCACCTCTCTGCCGCGCCAGGATGATGACCCCATGGACACGGATAACGCTGCCACGTCCCAGCAAGGTACGTTGTCACGACTCCGAGAGTTTGTATTATTGATTCGCGAGTGGTGTCTTTGATCTTGACATTTTTCTGTAATTTCATTTTGTTCAGTCGAGCTTCCTTCGGAGGTGATCCATCTGGAGGACGATGACCAAAGGGGGTCGGAGCCAGCTTTGGCGCATGTCCTTGAGGTTGTCCCATCTACTGCTGCTTCCACCATGAACGTGCCGCCGACCGAGACGGTGCCCCTCATGGCGGGACCGACTGGAGCTGAGCTCGGGATGCTGAGGGAGTCTTCTGTCGCGCTTGGTCCGTCAACCATTCAATATGACGCCCGACATCTCCCGGAAGACCAGGTGGGGGCCGCCAAGGACGCCATGGTGCAGGTGGAGCTGATGGTGGGTGATGCCAAGGGAGCGTACGACTCCATCACGTATTTGTACAAGAAAAGCTTGGAGCTCCGGGACGATATCCGAGTAAGTGCGCTAGTAAGTGTTTACTTTCCTCTTGTCACCCACTGGGGGTTTCAGTGATATACTCGGGTACAGTAGGATGATTTTGCAGTGGGTTCACTCCGAGTGAACCCAGTGGGTGTAGTCCCCGAGACTTCTGTCGAGTGCTTTCACCGGCAGTTGTCTTTATATGTATTTTCCGTCATCTGAACAGATCAGAGCTGATCTGCCCGAATGGTACCAGTGGGGGCACTCCGAGTGCACCCACTGGGTGTAGTCCCCGGGAGTAGTGTTACCCAGGTCGGGTAATAGTAGTCTCATAGATTTGTCTGTTTGTCATGTAGCTCAATAGGGCCGACCTGTTCGAGCTTCATGCCAGTGGGGTCACTCTTAGTGAACCCACTCGGTGTAGTCCCCGAGACCACTGTCGATTGCTTGCATCGGCAGGGGTCTGAAGAACTTTGAGTTTTGATTGTTTTCTTTGTTGAATGTGTCTCATCTTCCCTTTGTGCTTATTTGGCAGAAGACTTGCGAAATGGGGTGTGCGTACAATGCTTTGAAGGCTGAGAAGATTCAGCTTGCTGCGGACTTGGAGGCGGCTATGAATGACCTGGCTGGTGTGAAGGGGGCTCTTGTTGACCGAGGGAAGTCTTTGGAGGAGTGTCGGGAGACCAACAAGGCATTGCTAGCCGAAGTTGAAAAATTGAAGAGTCAAAGATTCGAATGGATGGGCCAGCTAAAGTTGATGAACACTCGGTGCATGGCGCAGGAGAAGTACGTCGGCGACTGGGCAAGGAAGATGGTTGCACTTCTTGGTGGTAAGTTTTTGCCGAGCGCTTCTTGACTTTGGAGTCCACTCTACGCTTACTTTCTCCTTGTCTTTTCTTTGTAGACTTCTGTCAGGACGTTGAGGCTGAAGCAGCCAATATTGAACGGTCGGTTGTTCCGAACGTTCCACTCGGCGACGAAGCCAACCGGGACTTGCTCCGAGCGCATATTCTCCTTAGCAGGGTGGGACCTTTCATTGGCCACCTGAGAGAAGTCATCGGCCGGATCGACAAGGAGCTGTGGCCTGAAGACGAATCTCGGCAAGAAATAGATGGGTTGATGACTCGGCTGGAGGATGTCCCGAGGAGAGTGCAGGCATGGAAGAAGTCTGCCGCTCATTGTGGTGCGGACGTGGCGCTATCTCTGGTCCGAGTGCACTGCAAGGAAGCTCATGAAGAAAAGCTGAAGACGTTGCAGGTTGCCAACACCAAGAAGCTTCGATTCGAAGATTTCATGGAAATCTTCCTGGACACAGCTAAACGCATTGCAGACGGAATCGACCTTGACACCTTTGTGGAGCCTGCCAGTCCCGGTGACGCTTGAAAAAATCTTGATGGTGAACGGACATTTACCTCGGTATGTCGAGTGGTATCTGTATCAAACTTTGGCCACTGCTGTTGGCCGTCACATTCGTGGTTCGGTGTGGATAAGCTTGATTCACATCGAGCTGATTGATCGTAGATCCAACATTGAATTCGAATCGAATATTTTGCTCTTCTTTCGCCAAGTTTTTTTTCTAACACGATTTTGGCTCGTGGTTTTTGTTTGGCGTTTCTTGGTGAAGCCAATGGCAAACATGAGGAAGCTTTTTACTTAGGCGACTCTGAGTCGCATCTAAGTCCCCGAGTGTGACTTTTCGTGCACACTCGAAGTGAGTTATTACTCATGTAGTTGTCAGTTGTCTTCACATCCACATGAGCCTCAATGAGGGTCTGCTAAGCCTTTGAGTGTATCTCGAGTACACACTCGGAGGAAGATTTTTACTTAGGCGACTCTGAATCGGAGCTAAGTTCTCCGAGCATGTCTTTTAGCGCGCATTCGGAGCGAGTTTGTACTTAGGCGACTCTGGGTCACAGCAAAGTCCCCGAGTGCGGCTTTTAGTGCACACTCGGAGCGAGTTTGTACTTAGGCGATTTTGGGTCGCAGCTAAGTCTCCGAGTGCGGCTTTTAGTGCACACTCGGAGCGAGTTTGTACTTAGGTGATTCTAGGTCGCAGCTAAGTCCCCAAGTGCGCCTTTTAGTGCACACTCGGAGCGAGTTTGTACTTAGGCGATTCTGGGTCGCAGCTAAGTCCCCGAGTGCGACTTTTAGTGCACACTCAGAGCGAGTTTGTACTTAGGCGGTTCTCGGTCGCAGCTAAGTCTCCGAGTGCGACTTTCAGTGCACACTCGGAGCGAGTTTGTACTTAGGCGATTCTGGGCGAAGCTAAGTCCCCGAGTGCGACTTTTAGTGCACACTCGGAGCGAGTGTGTACTTAGGCGATTCTGGGTCACAGCTAAGTCTCCGAGTGCGACTTTTAGTGCACGCTCGGAGCAAGTTTGTACTTAGGTGATTCTGGGTCGCAGGTAAGTCCCCGAGTGCGACTTTTAGTGCACACTCGGAGCGAGTTTGTACTTAGGCGATTCTCGGTCGCAGCTAAGTCCCCGAGTGCGACTTTTAGTGCGCACTCGGAGCAAGCTTATTTACTTAGGCGATTCTGGGTCGCAGCTAAGTCCCCGAGTGCGACTTTTAGTGCGCACTCGGAGCGAGTTTGTACTTAGGCGATTCTGGGTCGCAGCTAAGTCCCCGAGTGCGAGTTTTAGTGCGCACTCGGAGAGAGTTTGTACTTAGGTGATTCTGGGTCGCAGCTAAGTCCCCGAGTGCGACTTTTAGTGCGCACTCAGAGCGAGTTTGTACTTAGGCGATTCTCGGTCGCAGCTAAGTCCCCGAGTGCGACTTTTAGTGCGCACTCGGAGCGAGTTTGTACATAGGCGATTCTGGGTCGCAGCTAAGTCCCCGAGTGCGAATTTTAGTGCGCACTGAGAGCGAGTTTTTTAGGCCGGAGTCTGCAAACGCGGAAGAATTTTGAATCCGCAAGAAATCAATCTGCTTGGTATTACTTCAATGATACTTGCTCTTTACATTGCCCCCATCGGCGGTTATGTGTAGAAGCGCTTCAGGAGATATCCATTCCATGCTCGCGGCTCGTCCGTTTCCCTGTCGAGGTTGTAGAGTCGATATGCTCCGTTGTTCAACACCTTAGAGACGATGAAGGGTCCTTCCCAGGCGGGAGCCAACTTGTGTGGTCTCTGCTGATCCACTCGGAGCACCAGGTCGCCTGCTTGGAATGTGCGACTCATGACGTGCCGCGCGTGAAGTCGCCGCAGATCTTGTTGATAAATTGTTGAGCGAGTCAGTGCCATCTCGCGCTCTTCTTCTAGAAGATCCACTCCGTCTTGCCTGGCTTGCTCTGCTTCGGCTTCGGAGAAGAGTTCGACTCGTGGAGAGTTGTGAAGCAAATCGCTCGGAAGGACTGCCTCTGCTCCATAAACGAGGAAGAACGGGGATCGCCCTGTAGATCTATTCGGAGTTGTGCGGAGGCCCCACAGCACCGAAGCCAGCTCGGTGACCCATGCGCCGGCGGCATGTCCAACTTCTCGCAGGAGTCGAGGCTTCAACCCTTGAAGAATAAGTCCATTCGCCCGCTCTGCTTGCCCATTTGTTTGGGGGTGCGCCACGGATGCAAAATCCACTCGGATACCTTGGCCTTTGCAAAAACCTTTGAATCTGTCTGAGTCAAAGATCATGCCATTGTCGGTGATTATGCTGTGCGGAACCCCGAATCTGGCGATGATGTCTCTGATAAACTTGATGGCCGTAAGGGCGTCGAGCTTCTTGATGGGCTTTGCTTCGATCCACTTGGTAAACTTGTTGACTGCTACTAGAAGATGAGTGAATCCTCCTTGGCCTGTTCTGAATGGTCCGACTGTGTCTAATCCCCACACGGCGAATGGCCAAACAAGAGGAATTGTCTTCAGCGCAGACGTTGGCTTCTGGGACTTGTCCGAATAGAACTGACAACCTTCGCATCGGTCGACCATATCTTTTGCCATTTCATTCGCCTGTAACCAGAAGAAACCAGCTCTGAATGCTTTGGTGACGATTTCTCTTGAGGAGGCATGATGACCGCAGGTTCCCGAGTGAATTTCTTCCAAGATTAGGTGTCCCTCCACAGGGGAGATACACCGCTGAAGGACGCCCGAAACACTTTCCCTGTACAACTGGCCATCAATGACGGTGAAGGACTTCGACCTGTGGACGATCTGCCTATCTTGGACTTCGTCTTTTGGTAACTCTTGCCTCATGATGTACGTAATGAACGGCACATTCCACTCGGGGATGACAGCAAGAATCTCCATGATCAAATCAACCACAGCGGGGACCTCAACTTTAGTCGGATCTGTTGAGCTCTTTGGTTGTACTAGCTCCTCTGTAAAGGGATCTTCCTTCACCGTGGGGAGATGTAGGTGCTCGAGGCAGACATCACTCGGGACTGGTCTCCGAGTGGATCCAAGTTTTGCCAATTCATATGCTGCTTGGTTTTTTAGTCGAGGAACATGGTGAAGTTCCAGACCTTCAAACTTCTTCTCGAGCTTCCTTACTGCGTTGCAGTATGCAGTCATGGTGGGGTTCCTTACATCCCACTCCTTCATTACTTGATTAACCACCAGATCTGAGTCGCCATAGATCATCAGACGACGGACGCCGAGTGTGATGGCCATGCGCAACCCGTAAAGGAGAGCTTCGTACTGTGCTTCGTTGTTGGAGGAATCGAAATGTATCTGCAACACATACTTGAGTTTATCACCCTTTGGGGATATGATCACTACGCCAGAGCCGGAGCCATTCAACATCTTGGACCCATCGAAGAACATAGTCCAATGGCCCGAGTAGATGTGAGTCGGTTGCTGTTGTTCTACCCATTCTGCTATGAAGTCAGCCAGAGCTTGAGACTTTATAGCTTTCATGGCTTCGAACTTGATGTCGCAGTATAGCATCTCCATTGCCCACTTTGTCACTCGGCCCGATGCATCCCGATTGTGGAGAATTTCCGACAATGGAGCATCAGATATGACAGACACCGAGTGGTCTTGGATGTAATGAGCCACCTTCTTTGCAGTCATGTAGATCCCATAAATAAGCTTCTGATAATGGGGATACCTCTGCTTGGAAGGAGTCAGGACTTCGGAGACATAATATACTGGCCGCTGAACCTTATACGCTTTGGCTTCTTCTTCGCGTTCGACTGTCAGAACGGTGCTGACGACTTGATTTGTAGCCGCGATGTACAGAAGAAGGGGTTCTTTACTGAGCGGGGCAGTAAGAACCGGATGGGTGGAAAGTAGGGCTTTGAGGTCGTCGAATGCAATTTGGGCTTCGTCTCTCCACTCGAAGGTATCTGATTTCTTCATGAGTCGGTACAGAGGTAACGCCTTCTCGCCGAGTCGAGCGATAAACCTGCTCAAAGCCGCTAGGCAACCTGTGAGCCTTTGAACATCATGTATTCTTACCGGCCGTTCCATTCGGACGATGGTCCCGATCTTTTCGGTGTTAACATCGATCCCTCGTTCGCAAACGAAGAAACCGAGTAACTTCCCGCTGGGAACACCGAATGAACACTTGGCTGGGTTGAGCTTGATATCGTACCTATGTAGGTTGGCGAATGTTTCTGCCAAGTCAGTCAGCAGGTCGGAACCTTTGCGCGACTTGACTACGATATCGTCCATATATGCCTCCACATTTCGACCGATCTGGTCAAGGAGGCATTTTTGGATCATGCGCATAAAAGTTGCTCTTGCATTCTTCAAACCGAATGGCATAGTGATGTAGCAAAAACACCCGAATGGGGTGATGCAGGCTGTTTTTAATTCATCCAGACCATACAGATGAATCTGATGATAGCCCGAATAGGCATCAAGGAAGGATAAACACTCACAACCCGCAGTCGAATCGATAATTTGATCGATGCGGGGGAGCGGGAAGTGATCTTTCGGACAGACCTTATTGAGATGCTTGAAATCGATGCACATACGGAGAGACTTGTCCTTCTTGGGCACCATGACCACATTAGTGAGCCACTCGGAGTGGTGCACCTTGCGAATGAAGTTGGCTGCCAAAAGTTTAGCCACCTCCTCTCCGATTGCCTTCCTCTTGTGCGCGGCGGACCGACACAGGCGTTCTCGGACGGGCCGAGCAGTAGGATCCACATGCAGTCGGTGCTCAGCCAACTCCCTGGGTACACCTGGCATGTCAGCGGGCTTCCATGCGAAAATGTCCCAGTTCTCATGGAGGAATTGGATGAGCTCGGCTTCCTATTTTGGATCAAGGGTGGTGGAGATGTTCGTCGGGGTGGCGGTGTCGTCTGTCGGGTGGATGCTGACTTTCTTCGTGTCGCCCGCCGACTGAAACGCGGACTCGGAAGTTGGCTTCTTTGAACGCATCAGGTCAGCGGGGTCGGCGGTCTTCTTGTACTCATCCAGCTCGAGAATAGCCATCTGCTGATCGGCAATCCTCGACCCCTGCTGCAAAACATTCCTCGGCTCGCTGCCGATTGCCTGTAACCGTGATCACTCCTTTGGGGCCTGGCATCTTCAGCTTCAAATACACGTAACATGGACGGGCCATGAAACGCGCATACACCGGACGGCCCAGAATCGCATTGTATGCACTCTGGAAATCCACCACCTCGAATGTCAGCTTCTCCTTGCGGAAGTTCTTGTCAGAGCCGAAGACGACATCCAACGCGATCTGGCCGAGTGACTTGGCCTTTCGTCCTGGGACGACTCCGTGGAACTGCATACTGCTCTCGCTAAGCTTGGACATCGGAATGCCCATTTCCTTGAGAGTGTCGGCGTACATGATGTTCAAACCGCTGCCACCGTCCATGAGGACCTTGCGCAGTCGGACTCCTTCCACCACCGGGTCGACGATCAGAGCTTTCCTCCCTGGGGTGGGCATGTGTGCTGGATGGTCCGACTGATCAAAGGTGATCGCAGTCTGTGACCATTTGAGGAACGTGGGGGTGGCTGGGGTTGCCATGTTCACCTCCCTATTCACCAGCTTCAGTCGACTTTTGCTTTCCACATCAGCAAAAATCATCAGCGTTGCATGGACTTGGGGGAACGGATCCCCCTTGTCCTCCTCATCCTGCTCGGTGTCCTTTTCACTCGGCTGACCTTCACCGAATCCTTGGATCAGGAGGCGACACTGCCGAGTGGTTTGCTTCGGGAATATGGCTCTGCCTTCTTCGTCCATCTTTGTGTGGATTGGACATGGCTGATCCAGGATGGAATTCCCGAACTGTTTCTTCTTGGGGGTGTACTGAGCTTTCCCCTTGCCTTTGAACTTGACATTTGTAACGGCTGCTGCCTCTGCCTGCGGAGTGGATTGAGCCTTCTGATTCTGCTTCCGACTGCTGTTCCATTCTCCATCGGCGACTGACTTATGCTTGCCGCTACATATCCGGTCCTCCTCTTCGCCATTTGCATAGCATGCGGCTATCTCCATCATCTTGCTCATGGAGATGTCGCCTGTCTGACCGAATTTCAGGTACAGATCCCTGTACCGCACGCCTGCCTTGAAGGCGCAGACTGCTTGATTCTCCGTGACGTTCTCCACCGTGTGGTAGAGGGTCGTCCAACGCTGGATGAAATCGCGCAAGGGCTCGTTCTGCTTTTGGACGCAGTGCTGGAGCTCCACAAGACCAGCAGGGCGTTTGCACGTGCCCTCGAAGGTCCTGATGAAGACTCGGGACAGATCTGCCCAGTTGTAGATGCTTGACGGAGCCAACTGGTTCAGCCAAGCTCGCGCCGAGCCATCGAGCATCAGGGGGAGATGTTTCATGGCGACCTGGTCATCTCCGCCACCGATCTGGACCGCCACTCTGTAGTCGTCCAACCACGTTTCTGGCTTGGACTCTCTCGTGAACTTGCTGATTCCCGTCGCCAATCGGAAGTTGGGAGGGATGTCAGCTGAACGGATGGCCCGACTGAAGCACTCGGGGCCCGAGACGACGGTCTTGCTTCCACTCGGACGGTCTCTATCGTGACCATCACGGTGGACTCGACTCCTGTCGACCTTCTTCTGGGCGATGTACCCTCTTGCGTCGGGCCTTGGATCATGCGCGTCGCCGACTGAATGACGATCATCGTGATGCCGAGGTCCGTAGGGCCAACCCCACAGAGGGGTGCATGAACGGTGATGATCTTCGGGATTCCTGGAACGACTGCCCCCTCTGCGTCGCTGATGAGAGTCGGGGCTGAAAACCGACCGATGCGTGTTCGCGTGAACAGAACTGTTGTGGATCCTGTTGTCCGACTGGGAGACTGCCGAATTTTGCTGCTGCGCCGTATGCAACAGGGCACGGATTTGCTCGATCCCTCTGCCAGCCTACGAATCAGTCAGCTAGAGAGAATCGGCTATCCTGGCAGCCGCAGCCGGGTTGAGGATGGGTGTGAGGAACACCTCGACGTCGCTCTGGCGAGTGCGTCGACTGACAGAACGACGGTGTTGACGACAAGTGCCGGATGATTATCCGACCCCGTGCTCGTTCCGACCAGTCCGGAGGGGACTTTCATGGGAATCGGCCATGAGAACTTCGGCTGCAGGCCCGCGACCCAGGTACTCGGAAGGTAGCTCAGTCGGAACTGAGTCCAAGCACTGGGATGGTGGCGCGACCACAACCGATTCGAGCACCGCCACTTGAGAGGACGTGCTCTGTCGCGCCTGGGCGTGTCGCACCCAACGCTGGAGCCGGGGGCGACGGGATCGCTTGTTGCGACGCGTGACGGGGGCGAGGATCGACACCAGGGCCGATGGTTGGAGAAGAAGGATGCCGCGGGAACCGGCACGGAAGTGCGTAGCCCCGCGACTGGGGAGCGCCTCAATGTCGAGGGGCGCATCCCGAAGCCATGCTGAATCGTTGACGATGAAGGAGAGTGCGCCAAAGAGGATCTCGTGACCCATGCACAGATCTCCGCCGGACGACATGATGAAAAGATGAAATCGCAAACTCGCCGGAAGTCGCTTAGACGCCTGCCCCAAGGTGGGCGCCAACTGTCGTGGGTATAAGTCTGACAGTAGAAGTGTAGGGTACGAAAGGATGGGCAGAGCCTTAGCTATGGCGAGGATGTATGAGTTCAGGCCCCTCTACGGTGGAGGTAAAAGCCCTACGTCTCAGTGCTCTTGGGAGCTTAGTGTCGAGTGGAATATAGGATTACAGTAAAAGCCAACCCCCGCACCAGTGGGGAAGGGCGGCTTATATAGAGTGCGCTGTCCTTCATAATGGCCCGGTGGACAGGGGTGGAATAGTGGCGAATAAATGCCTACGTTACAGGTAACGTAAGCCTTAAATGTTAATAATGGTGTATGAAAACGTATGACCGTTGCCCTCCTGGGAGGTTACGATGTATAGAGTGGAATCCAGTCGGTACGTTCAATATGCTCTGAGGGCTTGTCACCGACTGGATAATGGGGGAGTCCTTAGTTCAGTGGGAACTGCCCAAAGGCCTCGTCCTCTATGAAGGGTAGTCCTTGGGTAGGACCTACAGGGCAGGCCTATGACCCTATCCTGGGACTATAACCCCATCAGCTGCACACCCAGACCACTCAAACCCCCTACTGTAGAGAACCATCGATCATTACCGACCAATGCCGAGTATCACGTCTCTATCAGACCACTGGTACCCAATCTGATCCACGCTTCTCTCGCTATCCCACTAAAATAGGCTACGATTCTCCGAATTATTACGCCGTAGCCCCTCCATGAGCACAAAGTGAAGTCTTCCACCACACTCCAGCTCCACCTTCAACATGACTCCATGTAGCTGCGCCATGCTACTCCGCGCCGTGTCGACTTCAAGCTCTCATGTGTACACTGCCTTGAATCAACCCTGCATCATAGTCTTGTCGAAGATGCACAAGCCCTCAGACCTGCACCACGTGTTTCCACGCTCGAGAAGTTGGCCACCATCAGCATCACGCTCCTATGTCGTCTTCGCTGAAATCACCGTCATCTTATGCTTTGACCGACATCCCCATCGATCCGTCAGACAGTCCAGTCCGACCCAGCCGAAAAGTTATCCGACTGCAACCATGCTCCACCTTGCATCATACCCTACACACATCTCCATGCATTGCGTGACGCCCTGTTTTTACATGATCTTGCCACGTTGTGCTCCAGACTTCTTCAAGCCTTATACGCACGTATGCACCCTCGCCGCGCACGTCCATCTTCATCAACTTCGCATTTCGCTACAAAAAATCAAACAACCCTTCGCACCAACGGATCACATCCTTGATGCAATACTTGAGAAAACATGTAGCCATCTGACCCAAGAAATAACCGTGGATCCACCAGCCAACTCCTGTTGACCTTATATGAACATGCGGCGCCGCGTCTCAACACCTTCATGTTGCCATCACGTACAACTCATGTACAAAGGAAAGAAAGTCAAAACAACATCCTTTGTAGCATCTTCTGTGTAAAGAATTCCATGTCCACCACGCCCAGCTACTGTAGACTTAATTTGCTCTCTTTCCTGCTCCTCATCAATGCACACGTCATGGTGTTCTCTGACGCCTTTTTTCCTTTAACAAATCCCAATCTATCCACTCTCCTGGGACAAAATAGCACAATGTCAGCCAGCACTTAACCTGCCCTACTACATTGCTCCACGTCACGCCTGGACTACAGGCTGCTCGCACCGTTGCGCCCTGCTTTGAGACATGCGGCCTCCACCAGCTACGCTGGGCCAGCCAGGCAGGCCAGGCCTGAAAACACTTGCCCGCCCAACGCGCACCGTAGGGTAGCAACACGCCGTCGCCATGATCGATCTGCTGCTACATATGCACGATCTCCTGAGAGTCGTCTTCCTTCCTGATTGTTGTTCAATGCTTCCGATCTGCCCGTACCACGATCTAATCCGCTCTGAACTCGATTCCAGCGGTAGCTTCCAATCTAACAAGCATGCACCGATCTTGCCATCGATAGTTCTTCTAGAACGACAAATGCGACCTTCAAATAACCTAGCTCATGATACCACTTGTTACGCAATCCGGGGTCAGCTAACACCAGCGTTTCCGACCCACATGCATCAAAAGGCCCAACCGGAGAGCAACACCGACTTATGACAGGCCTTGGGCCCTCTACCCCCAAAAGACTAGCCTGTTAGGAGGGGACACCCTCACCCTTATAAGTCGTGTTATGTCTCATCCCACAACCGATGTGGGATTAAACCCAACAATCTCCCCCTCACACACCGGTCACCCATGGACCCGCTAACACCAGCGTTCCGGCCCACCTATCATGACCGACCACCCGTGAGTGCACCGAGATTTATTTCGGGCACCTGGGCTCTCATACCACTTGTTAGAATAATCCGAGGCAATCCGTCGATCTACCGAGGACCAAGCAATCACACGATCACGACACCGAGATTTGTTAACGAGGTTCACCGATATGGCTACATCCCCGGGGCCTGACTACGGGCGCTCCTCCCCGTGACACCGTCATAATACCGCACCCCGGCCGTCCGGGCACCGGCACACGTCGCCGGCTCCCCCCGTGTACCTGTGCTATTATGTTGGCATCGGTTACATCATGTGTCTATCCCCGCTATATATGAGAGGCCTATGATACAAGTGTCCTATCAGGACACGACTCCATATCCTGTCTAAACACAATACTACTCAGAGTCCAACTGTAACCTACCTTGTACAATAATATTCGACACAACTCTAACAGGATCAATGAATATAGAGATATATGTATATAGGTGAAGCGGCATCTCCAACACGAATTGCAAATGTCCGTAGGTGTTCGGTCCGGGTCGGACACATTCAGGCCTTCAACTTGGGTTAATCAAATGGGCCATCGGGCGGACCAGTTCGGACATGTGAAATCTCGCACCCCGGCCCTCAAAATGAAGGAAGTTCTCATGGTGCTGAGATGTTTGCCACATCGAACTCTAACACCTTGGTTCCACGCAAAATAAACCGCCTCTGGTCCATTCTAAAACCCCCTGCGATTCAACCCAATGTCATCGGTTGTCTAACTACCCGCATTCACGTCGGTGCCTCTCATGGGAAGCCTAATCGATTGCTCGCATTCACATGTTCGTTGCTCCATCTACCCTTTCTATATTAGAGCAAGCCGGCCACACCCCAAAACCGTACCTTTCAACTCCTTTCCCATCACCTGAGCAGTCGTCCACCATACTATCACTAGTTCGCATCTGCGGCCATTGTCGTAATGGCCGACTCCTCGGATTTGTGCTTCAAGCAGTTGTTGGCCGTGATGCCGCATCGCTAATGTCTGGCACGAGGCCCGCATTTAGGAGGTCCGATCTCTGATTTGTTCATGTTGCATCACTTTTCACTTTTTACTTTTGTAATAGTCATAGGATTTTCAAAATTTTATCGTGCTTGTGCCCCATTTTTTCTGATTTTGCCAGATTCCTAAAGGAGAATGACTTTTTGAGCATTAATAAGAAAACACCTATTTCTGGGTGAAAAGCATCCTAATTGACCTCATAATAACCTTCCAGACACAGAGAAGATCATGTGGAAAGAAACTCATTCATGTCAGGCCTTCAAAAGTTGGAGACATCGTGTGGTAAGAACATCGACCGCTTGTACCATAGTTCGTACCATTTGAAGCCGCCTACCCCTATTCGACTATCTCATTTCCCTTTGATTGGATCTCAAATACGACACACTGAAAGTCGAGAACCATGACATAGAAGCATAAAATCTCACCTATAAGGCCATCACTTTGATCAAGGAGAATACGGTCATCATCAACACCATTATCATTATCATCATCATCAACATAGACCCCTCCAATCATCAACATAGACCCCTCCAATCATCCCCTTTATGTCTACAACAGGGATATAATAAAAAAATCATGTAGATTATTAAATGTGAAACGTATGATCAACAGTATGGAGGTTGTAATATGGAGGCTTACTAGTTGGTAAAAGTTGATTAGTAAGAATAGTGATATCAAGGTGTTTGTGATTCACTGTTCATTAAAGTATCGGTCGTGGCATGACTAGGAAATTGGAGTGTTTAGTATCCTTGAGTGATATATATCCTTTAGTGATATCCTCATGTGTTGTCCAGACAAAGGCGAACGGTGGTTAAATCCTCTCAACCTCCTCCCTATGGTCATGCAATTAGCATTTTGTTTTGAGAGAGCTAATTGTTGGGAACTTTGCATGGGAGACAAAAAAAAAATTCCTACACACACACAAGATCTATCCATAGAGATGCATAGCAACGAGAGGGGAGATTGTGTCCACGCACCCTCGTAGATCATTAAGCGGAAGTATTAAAAACATGGTTGATGTAGTCGTACGTCTTCATGATCCAATCATGATCTGTATCAATCAATCACCGAATGGATGGAAACTTCGCGTTCAACACACATGCAACTTGATGATTTCTCCGCCTACTCGATCCAGTGAGAGAGGGCGGAGTAGTAGATGGGTTCTCAACCTGCATGATGACATGGTGGAGGCGGTGGTGGACTAGTTCAACACAGGTTCACCAAGCGCTAGTAGAATGAAGACAGTGACGATATGGAGTAACGGGAGAGAGAGGGGCACCAAGGGCTTGGTGTGTCCTCTTGGGGCGCCCCTACCCTCTATATATATAGGTGGAGGGGCGTGGGAGACAACCCCTCCAAGCCCTAGGGTCGCCGGCCAAGGGGGAGGGGGTTGAATCCTAGCCCCCTCCTTCATGTGCCTTGAGGGACTTGTGCGCCTAGCCCAATGAGGCCAAGGTTCCTCCCCTCGGCCCGTGCAAACCCTTGGGACATGGTGGAACCCTTGTTGGACATTCGGACTCCTCCGAATGTTTTCGGTACCTTCTGGAAGCTTCCTGGTACAATACCAAAAAAATTGAAACTTCTTTCGGAACCTTGGAAACAACTTTCCATATATAAATGTTTACCTTAGGGCCATTCCAGATATCGTCGTCATGTCCGGGATCTCATCCGAGACTCCAAACAAAATTCGGTCACCAACATACAAAACTCAATAATACTATATCATCATCGAAAGTTAAGCGTGCGGACCCTACGGGTTCGAGAATCACGTAGACATGGCCGAGACACCTCTCCGGTCAATAACCAGTAGCGGGACCTGGATGCCCATATTGGTTCCTCCATATTCCACGAATATCTTCATTGGTCCAACCATGATGCCAAGGATTAAATCAATCCTGCATGCGGTTCCCTTTGTCCATCAGTATGTTACTTCCCCGAGATTCGATAGTCGGCATCTCTGTACCTAGCGAGTTCAATCTCTTTACCGGCAAGTCTCTTTACTCATTCCGTAATACAAGATCCCGTGACTAACTCCTTAGTCACATTGCTTGCAAGCTTCTTGTGATGTTGTATTACAGAGAGGGCCCAGAGATACAGATAGACAAATCATAGTCTTGATCCATGCCAACAGAATAAACACCCTCGAAGATGCCTGTAGAGTACCTTTATGATCACCGAGTTAAGAAGTGTCGATTGATGCACAGAAGGCATTCCTCCAGTGTTAGCATGTTGCATTATCTCATGCTCTTAGGAACAAATACTTGACATGAAGCAGCAATAAACTAAGTGATATGATCAAATGCTATGCTTACGATTGGGTCTTGTCCATCACATCATTATCCTAGTGATGTGATCCCGTTATAAAATGACAACTCATGTCTATGGTTAGGAAACCTTGACCATATTTGGTCAACGAGCTAGTCTAGTAGAGGCTCACTAGGGACATGGTGTTATTTATATACACACACATGTATCTGAATATCTGGTCAATACAATTCTAGCATGGATAATAAACGATTATCATGAACATGGAAATATAATAATAATCAATTTACTATTGCCTCTAGGGCATATTTCCAAGAGTCTTCCACTTGCACTAGAGCCAATAATATAGTTCACATCGCCATGTGATTAACACCCAATGAGTTCTCGGATTTGATCATATTTTTTCTTCTGACAGAGGTTTTAGTCAACGAGTGTATGACATTCAGATCTGTGTGTACTTTGCAAATCCTTATGTCATACTATAGATGTTGCTATCACGCTCTACTTGTAGTTATTCCAAATGACTGCTCCACTATATGTATCCGGTTTGCTACTTAGAGTAAAAGATTACATTAATGTAACCTTTACGACGACCTCTTCATCGCCGCCATAACGGAGAAAAATTTCCTTATTTCTATTTAGGCACCTAATTATAATTTTGGCCGCTGTCTAGTAATCTACTCATGGATCACTCTTGTACCTTCATGCCACACTCATGGCAAGGCACACATCGAATGCAGTACACGACATGGCATACGGTACATATAGAGCCTATGGCTAGGGCACAGGGGACAACCTTCATCCTTTATTTTTCTTCTATCATGATAGAGCTTTGAGTCTTACTCAACTACACAGCTTACAGTACAGGCAAGAGCATCTTCTTTGACTGATATTTTTGAGCTCCTTCAAAATCTTGTGAAGGTATGTGTTGTGTGAAAGTCTTATCAGGCGTCTTGATCTATCTCAATAGATCTTGATGCTCAATATCTAAAAAGGTTTACCCAGGTCTTAATTTGGAAAACTCATTTCAAACAAACATTTATGCTTTCCAGAAATTCTACATCATTTCCAATCAACAATATGTCATCCACAAGAAATGTTATAGATATCCCACTCACTTTCTTGTAAACTCAAGTTTCTTCATAAAGTTTGTATAAACCCAAAAGCTTTGATCACCTCACCAAAGCGTATATTCCAACTCCCAGATCATTGCACTAGTCCATAGAAGGATCATTGGAGCTTGCATAACTTTTAGCATCCTAAAGATTGACAAAACCTTCCGGTCGTATCACATACAACCTTTCCTTACGGAAACCATTATGGTAACATTGTTTTGACATCCACCAGATTTTGTAATTGAAAAATGGAGCAACTACAAATAATCCCAACAGACTTTAGCATCGCTACGAGTGAGAAAGTCTCATCATAGTCAACTCCTGGAGCTTCTCGGAAACCTCTTTGCGACAAGTCAAGCTTTATATATGGTGACATTACCATCAACGTCTGTCTTTTTTTGAAAGATCCATTTATACTTAATGATTGGTCATTGGGCAAGTCGACCAATGTACATACTTGGTTTTCATACATGGATCATATCTTAGATTTAATGGTGTTAGCCATTTGTCAGAATCCGGGCCCATCTTCGCTTCTTCATAGTTCGTAGGCTCATCGGCGAATAGTTTTTAGATGAAGGTACATATCCCCTCTTCTCCCAAAGCTTTGGACCCTCGATCGCAGCAATGAACTCAGCGTCCCACTGAACTTACTTTTGGTACTAGATAGCCGTGTTAAACTAGTCCAGTCTTGCCGAGTGGCCTTATCTTCTCGTTACCTCGTTCGGTACTTCTACTTCGAGAGTGAGTTAGTAAACAAGATCAACTTTATGATCCATTTTGATAAATTGCAATCACAGAATCAGAACGAGTGGGTCTAGAGTCCATTGCAAAGAGTCTAACATAGGTGAAAGAGCTATAAAAAACTAAGGAAGAAGCCATTTGTAGCACAAAGAGGAAGATACCTCACAACCAGCCTATGGATAATACATGCCGATATAGGAATGAAGCATGCCTCAACCTCTGGGTAGGCTCCGCAGGATCCACAACCATAGCTGCATGAAGCACGGTATAATTCCTCGGTACGGTCATTCGGGAAGTCCCTCCGAGTTGTCTAACAACATGACTTCGAAGATAGGATCACCGTACCACTTGGGGTAGTATGTGTCATTTTTGTCTTACGAGGTTCAGTACTAACTTGATCCAAAGTTTTATGATCGTCATCACCAGCTTACTCTTCAATTGGTGTACGCATCACAGGAACACCTTTCTCCTTTGTGCTACATTCTAATTCAAGTGAAGGTTCGATAACCTCATCAAGTTCTACCTTCCTCCCGCTTACTTGTTCCGAAAGAACCTCCTTCTCTAGAAAGGGTCCATTCTTGGCAACAAATAACTTGCCTTCGGATCTATGTTAGAAGGTATACCCAATTGTTGCTTTAGGGTATCTTATGAAGATGCACTTTTCCGCTTTTGGTTCTAGCTTATCATACATAAGTATCGCATCCCTAAATTTTAAGAAACAACAACTTCGGTTTCTTGCTAAACAATAATTCATACAGTGTCATCTCAACTGATTTAGATGGTGACCTATTTAAAGTGAATGTAGTTCTCTCTATTGCATAACCCCAAAACGATGGTAATAAATCGATAAGAGACATCATAGTACGCACCATATCCAATAGAGTACGGCTAAGATGCTCGGACACACAATTACACTCACGTGTTCTAGGGGGCATGAGTTGTGAAATAATTTCCACATTGTCTTAAATGCATACCAAACTTGTAACTCAGATATTCACCTCCATGATCATATCATAGACATTTTATCTTCTTGTCACGATGATCTTTAACTTCACTCTGAAATTGCTTGAACTTTTCAAAATTTTAGACTTGGCTTTCATCAAGTAAATATACATGTGTATACTCAAATCACGTGTGAAGGTAATATAATAACGATGTCCACCACGTGCTTCAACACTCATTGGACTGCATACATCAACATGTATTATTTCCAATAAGCCACTTACCCGCCCCATCGTACTGGAAAACGAGGCCTTTCTCATCTTACCCATGAGGCATGGTTTGCATGTCTCAAACGACTTGAAATCAAGCGAGTCCAAAGATCCATCAGCATGGAGTTTATTTATGCGCTTTACACCAATATGACCTAAGGAGTAGTGCCACAAGTAGGTGTTACTATCATCATTAACTTCACATTTTTTGGCATCAATATTATGAACATGTGTATAACTACGATCCAGATTCAATAAATCATTCACATTGGATGCCTGATCATAGAACATATTATTCATATAAACAAAATATCATTATTCTCTAAGTTAAATGAATGCCAATCTAGCATCAAACACGATCTATATAATGTTCATGCTCAACGCACACCAAAAATAGCATTTCTTTAGGTTTAAAACTAATCACGAAGTTAGAGTGAGCGTGCTGACGATGATTTTTTCAACCTTGGAGACATTTCCAACACGCATCATCACCTCGTTCTTATCCAATCTCGTTTATTCCGCTACTCCTATTCCGAGTTACTAATATTAGCAACTGAACCGGTATGAAATACCCAGGGGCTACTATAAGCACCAGTAAGGTACACATCAATAACATGTATATCAAATATACTTTTGTTGATGTTGCGAGCCTTCTAATGTGCCAAGTATTTGGGGCAGTTTTGCTACCAGTGACCATTCCCTCACAATAGAAGAACTTAGTACCGGATTTGGGTCGAACCATGGGTTTCTTCACTCGAGCGAAAACTGGGTTGCCATTCTTGAAGTTCCTTTATTTCCCTTGCCCTTCTAGATACCAGTGGTATTATTATAAATCAAAACTTGATGCTCTTTCTTGATTTCTAACAATGCGGCGTAAAACATCGCGAATAGCTCATGGATCATCTTCTCCATTTCTTGCATGTTATAGTTTATACCAAAGCTCTAGTAGCTTGGTGATAGTGACTGGAGAACTCTATAAATCACTATATTATCTGGAAGATTAACTCCCACTTGATTCAAGCGATTGTAGTGCGTAGACATTATGATCACATGCTCAGTGACTGACCTATTCTCCTCCATCTTGTAGGCAAAGAACTTGTAAGAGGTCTCGTACCTCTCAACACAGGCATGAGCATGAAATAACTATTTTAGCTCATGGAATATCTCATATGCTCCATGGCGTTCAAAACATATGTGGATCCTCGATTCTAACTCGTAAAGCATGGTGCACTGAACCATCGAGTAGTCACCAGAACATACCTGCCAGGCTTTTACAACATTCATAGAAGACGCTTGAAGGGGTGGCACACCGAGCGATGCATCAAGGACATAATCCTTCTATGCAGCAATAAGGACAATCCCCAGATTGCGAACCTAGTACACATAATTGCTACAATCATCTTTCGACTTGGTTTACTCTAGGAACGTACCAAAATACATGGGAGCTATAGCGCGAGCTATTGATCTACAACATAATATGCAAAGACATTTAGACTATGTTCATGATAATTAGTTTAGTTATTCAAATTACTACTCAACTCTCACTCAAATCAACATCCGTCAGGTTGCCTAAGTGTTGCATGATCCAAATTCACAAACCCAAGTCCGATCATCACGTGAGATGAGGTTGTTTCAATGGTGAACATCTCCATGTTGATCATATCTACTATATGACTCATGTTCGACCTTTCGGTCTCCTGTGTTTTGAGGCAATGTTTGTACATGATAGTGTCTTCATGTTGAACCCAAGTATTCTACATGTGAAAAAATTTGCTAACACCCGTTGAATGCTAACGAAGAGTCTGTCACACCCGATCATCACGAGACGCTTCGAAACGATGAACTTTTGCAATGGTGCATACCTGGGGAGAAAACAAATTTATCTTGAAGTTTAGTGAGTGATCATCTTATAATGCTACTATCATCCTAAGCAAAATAAGATGCATAAAAAGATAAACACCACATGCAAATCGAATTAGTGACATGATATGGCCATTATGATCTTGTGCTTTCGATCTCCATCTTCAAAGCACCGGCATGATATCCATTGTCAGTGGCATGACAGCATAATCTCCATCATCAAGTCATCATGTGGTTGTCGCGCCAACTATTGCTTCTACAACAATCTAACTCATAGTGATAAAGTAAAGCAAATGGCATAAAATAAATTAAAGACAACCCTATGGCTCCTACCGGTTGTTGTACTCATGCACATGCAAGTCGTGATAACTATTACAAAACATGATCGTCTCATGCATCACATATATCATATCACGTCTTGGCCATATCACATCACATCATGCCGTGCAAAAACAAGTTAGGCGTCCTCTACTTTGTTGTTACAAGTTTTACGTGGCTGCTATGGGCAACTAGCAAGAACTGTTCTTACCTATGAAAAGCCACGATAGTGATTATCCAGTTGCCTTGTAACCTTCTACAAGAAATGCGTTCATCGAGTCTGATTCAACTAAAGTGGGAGAAACAGACACCCGCCAACCAATTTTATGCAAACAAGTTGCATGTCAATCGATGGAACCAGTCTCTTGTGTGAGGACAAGTAAGTTTGGTTCGAGCCGCTTCATCACGCAAAATCGCTGAATCAGGATAAGACAAAGGAGGCAAGCAATCTGAACATCAACGCCCAAAACTTCTTTGTGTTTTACTAGTGCATATCATCTACGCAAATACCTAGCTCATGATGCCACTATTGGGGAACTTTACATGGGAAAACTAAAAAATTCCTACGCACATGCTAGATCTATCCCTAGAGATGCATCACAATGAGAGGGAAGAGTGTGTATACTTACCCTCGTAGATTATTAAGAGGAAGCATTAAAACACGGTTGATGTAGTCGTATGTTTTCACGATCCAATCGTGATGTGTCCCGATCAGGCGTCAAACAGATGACACCTCCACGTTCAATACACATGCATCTCGATGATGTCTCCGCCTCCTCGATCCAATGAGCAAGGGATTAGTAGTAGATCGGCTCTCAACCAGTACGATGTCATGGTGTAGGTGGTAGTGGAGATAGTTTAGCAGAGCCTCGCCAAGCGGTACTAGAACAAAGACGGAGGAGATATAGAGTAACACGAGAGAGAGGGGCGCCAAGGTCTTGGTGTGTCCTCTTGGAGCGCCCCCTCCCCTATATATATAGGTGGAGGGGCATGGTGGCCATCCCCTTCAAGCCCTAGGTTTGGCGGCCAAGGGGAGTAGGTGGAATGCTAGGCCTCCTCCTTCCCTTCCATACAAAGGTGGACTTCCAACCTTTCCCAACCGCATGGGCCTCGAGGGATTTGTGCGCCTGGCCCAATAAGGCCAGGGCGCCTTCCCACTGCCTATGCAAACCCTTGGGATGTGGTGGAACCATTGGTAGACTTCTGGACTCCTTCGGAAGTTTTCTGGACCTTGTGGAAACTTCTCGGTACAATATCGAAAAAACCAAACTTCTTGCAGAACCCTGAAAACGACTTTCCGTATATAAATCTTTACCTCTGGACCATTACGGAGCTCCTCGTCATGTTTGCGCCCTCATACGGGACTCAGGACAACATCCATTCACCAACATACATAACCCAATAATACTATATTGTCACCGAACGTTCAACATGCGGATAGTATGGGTTCGAGAATCATGTAGACATGACCAAGACACCTCTCCGGTCAATAACCAATAGCAGGACTTGGATGCCCATATTTGTTCCTACATATTCCACAAAGACCTTCATCGGTAGAACCACAATGTCAAGGGTTCAATCAATCATGCATGCAGTTCCCTTTGTCCATCGTTATGTTACTTGCCCAAGATTCGATCGTCAGTATCTCCATACCTAGTTAAATATCATTGTAGGAAATTCTCTTTACTCGTTCCATAATACAAGATCAGATGACTAACTCCTTAGTCACATTGCTTGTAATATTCTTGTGATGTTGTATTACCGAGAGAGCCCAGATTACTTCTCCATCATAAAGAGTGACAAATCCCACTGTTGATCCATGTCAATCCAGCAGACACCATCGAAGATACCTCTAGAGCACCTTTATGGTCACCCAGTTAAGATGTGACGTTTGATGTACACAAGGCATTCCTCTGGTTTCACGGAATTGCATGATCTGTTGGTCTTAGGAACAAGTACTTGACATGAAGAAAGTAGTAGCCATAAACTAAATAATACGATCAAATGCTATGCTTACGCTTGGGTCTTGTCCATCAGATCATTCTCCTGATGATTTGATCCCGTTATCAAATGAAAACTCATGTCTATGGTTAGGAACCCTTAACCATCTTTGATCAACGAGCTAGTTGATACGCCTCCAACGTATCTATAATTTTTGATAGTTCCATGCTATTATATTATCAACTTGAGATGTCTTATATGCATTTATATGCCATTTTATATCATTTTTGGGACTAACCTATTAACTCAGTGCCTACTGCGAGTTTCTGTTTTTTTCCGTGTTTTTGACCTTTTTCAGAAAAGAATATTAAATGGAGTCCAAATGGAACAAAACCTGCGGGGTGATTTTTTCCATAACAGAAGATACACAAAGGACTTGAGAACCAAGGCCAGAGGTCTCGGGGGAGGTCACAAGCCCCCTAGGAGCGCCCTAGGGGGAGGCGCGCCTAGCAGGCTCGTGGGCCCCCAGTGGCTCCTTTGCCCTACCTCTTTCGCCTATAAATTCCCAAAAATCCCGAAACCACCGGAGAGAGCCACGAAAATACTTTTTCGCTGCTGCAAGCTTCTGTCTCCGCAAGATCCCATCTGGGGACCGTTCTGGTGCCCTGCTGGAGGGGGATTCGGACACAGAGAGCTTCTTCATCAACACCATTGCCTCTCTGATGATGCGTGAGTAGTTCACCACAGACCTTCGGGTCCATAGCTAGTAGCTAGATGGCTTCTTCTCTCTCTTGGATCTTCAATACAAAGTTCTCCATTATTTTCATGGAGATCTATCCGATGTAACTTTCTTTTGCCGTGTGTTTGTTGAGATTCGATGAATTGTGGATTTATGATCAGATTATCTATGAATATTATTTGAGTCTCGTCTGATTTCTTATATGCATGATTTCGTATCCTTGGAATTCTCTTCGAGTTATGGGTTTCGTTTGGCCAACTTGATCTATAATTCTTGTAATGGGTGGAGTGCTTGGTTTTGGGTTCATATCGTGCGGTGTCCTCACCCAGTGACAGAAAGGGTAGCGGGGCACGCATCATGTTGTTGCCATAAAGGGTAAAAAGATGGGGTTTATGTCGTATTGCATGAAGTTATCCCTGTACATCATGTCATCTTGCTTAAAGCGTTACTCCGTTTGTTATGAACTTAATACACTAGATGCATGTTGGATAGCGGCCGATGTGTGGAGTAATAGTAGTAGATGCAGACAGTATCGGTCTACTTGTCTCGGACGTGATGCCTATATGTATGATCATTGCCTTACATATCGTCATGACTTTGCGCTATTCTATCAATTGCTTGACAGTAATTCGTTCACCCACCGTAATACTTGCTATCATGAGAGAAGCCTCTAGTGAACACTATGCCCACGGGTCATTTTTACACATCATATATTCAGCTCTACATACAAAAACACCAAAAATAGCTTTCCGCACTTTTATTTCTATTTACCTTTCATCTCTGTCATATCTCACCTTGCAAGTAATCGTGAAGGGATTGACAACCCCTTTATCGCGTTGGTTGCAAGTTTGTTTGTTTTTGTGCAGGTTCATTTGTGCCTCATCTTGATACTCCTACTGGATTGATACCTTGGTTCCCAAACTGAGGGAAATACTTATTTCTACTTTGCTGCATAACACTTTTCTCTTCAAGGGAAAAACCAACGCAAGCTCGAGAAGTAGCAAGAAGAATTTTTGGCGCCGTTGCCGGGGAGTATTCAAGTGAAGCATATCTACCAAGTAACTATTGCAAACTCATATGTTGCATTTACATTATTTTCCATTTGCTTCTCGTTTTCCTCTCCCCCACTTCTAAAAAAACAAAATTTACAAAACAATATTTGCCTTTTTCGTTCGCCCTTTCTTTTGCTTGCTTTCTGTTTGCTTGTGTGCTTGTCTGCTTGCTAAGTCATCATGGCCCAACCAAATGATTATGATGCTTACTATAAAGAGTTGGAAGAGATTGAAACTAGTGCTAAAAGCTTCATGTCCACACAGTTTGATCATAATAGTTACTTTTGTAGAGAACTAAGGGAGCAAAATTCTTTTATGGCTTATATGAATAAAGAGGTTGATGATATGGACAAAGAATTTCTTGCGTTAAATTCTCAATTTGCTCGTCTTGTAAAATTGGTAGGCCATATTTCTGATAAACAAGCTACCTTAGTCAATAAAATGGCTGCTAAACCTGAAATATGTGATGAGAATCACGAAGATCTTAAAGTGCTTGGTGTGACTCCTACTGAATCCTTGTTTTCTAATGTCAATCCTAATGATGATGGGGCTGGATGCGAATCCACTTTGGTTGAGAAATGCCCCAATGATTCATAGTCTATTTATCGTGATGCTAAAAATACTATAAGTGGAGTAGAGGATATCAAAACTTTGAGTAGTGATGAAATTACTACTTTGCATTTCAAGGAATTTAATTATGATAGTTGCTCTTTGATTGAATGTATTTCCTTGATGCAATCCATGCTAAACTCTCCACATTCTTATAGCCAAAATAAGGCTTTTACCAATCATATCGTTGATGCTATGATGAAGTCTCTTGAAGAGAAACTTTAGTTGGAAATATCTATTCCTAGAAAACTTCATGATGAGTGGGAACCTACTATACAACTCAAGATTAAGAATTATGTATGCCATGCTTTGTGTGATTTGGGTGATAGCGTTTCCAAAATGAGATTGATGAGTGCTCTCTCAATTTGCATCTTGCAGATTCTACTATTAAGAAACCTATGGGAAGGATCAATGATGTTCTTATTATTGCAAATAGGAACTATGTGCCCGTAGATTTCATTGTGCTTGATATTGATTGCAATCCGACATGTCCCATTATTCTTGGTAGACCATTCCTTAGGACTATTGGTGCTATTTTTGATATGAAGGAAGGGAATATTAAATTTCAATTTCCATTAAAGAAGGGCATGGAACACTTTCCTAGAAAGAAAATAAGATTGCCTTATGAATCCATTATGAGAGCTACTTATGGTTTGAGCACTAAAGATGACGATACTTGATTCTATTGCCTTATGACTAGCTAAGGGCGTTAAACAATAGCGCTTGTTGGGAGGCAACCCAATGAATAAATTTATTTTTGCTTTTCACTTTCTGTTTTGTTGGGTCCACAGCATCATAATTCTGTTATGATTGTGTTTGTAGCGACCCGACTCAAAACGGGTCAAGCCTCTGTGTATCTGTGCCATCCCTGGATCAGTATGCTGGCACACACAGTACATCAATGTATATATCAAAGTGCAATCACATGTAAATAGCGTAAAACTGATATATACCTTAAATATTACAGCGGAAGCAGTCAAGGGAGTGGATTCCCAATAAACACCAACGGCAAGTTGAGTGTAGACAGTAACCCTGAATCGTACTCTTACTCGTCGAAGAAAAATATCTGCAACATAAGACGTTGCAGCCGTGTAGGTCAGCATATTGAATATGTCGGCAAGTCACATAAGAGAGGGGTGAAAAGTAATCATCTATACTATATGCATATATGGCAGGTGGGGCTATAAGTTTTTAGCGAAAAGCAAGTTTTCACCTACATCAAGAGAGGCGTAAAAGCAAAATGTTACTACGTTGTTTGTTGTTAACGAGATGGTTCCGCCAACCAATTCTCGTACCCGAGTTGTCAATAATCCCCACATCAATATTATTATTTGTGTTGAGAATTTCAGATAACTTCAGTTCCTTTGGCTCAAGTTGTCCATGACCGTGGACACGGCTAATCGATTAGGTTTGAGTACTCTGCAGAGTGTTGCACACGTTCCCCACAAGATTTGATCGCCTCCGAGTATGTCCTCGCACTTCAGGGTGTTTGAAGACCGGATGATCAAAACATGGTCTTTCAACGGGTCCCTCTGAATCCCTGTCGGTGCCCATCCAATCCTACCGTTCTTCTACATCTGCTAGCACCGCCTGTCCAGAGTCGCCGCGTTGTCCAACGAAGCTAGAGCCCATAATGACTTGTGCCTGTGCAGGTAAGCCTTGGGTCTTGAAAATATCCGTCCGTCTCTTTGAGCCTGGGTGAAGCTTTCCGCAGGATGTCATGGCCGTCTCCAGCATCCCGGGTCATCCACTGGTTTCTCCAGGGAGCCAATCAACCGTCCTTCACACAGAGTTGCATTGCATCACGAGGTCTTGAAAAGTCTTGACTTAACCGGTCTTGGTTATTAAATTATTCTCGCATCACTCGTGGTAAACTCTCAACCAGAATCCCGTCTACTCAAGCATAGCAATATGAAATTTGTCGTCCCGGGACAAGTAACGGGGTTGTTGGGTGCCTACCACATGATACTACAATATGTAACCATAATTTCCAAGTACCTAGTGAGCGTGCAAATGGGCATAGGATGGTAGAACTACGATGCATAAAACATAGGAGATACATGATCAAATGACTTGCCTGGCGATGTTGACGAAGAAGAATTTCTCGAGAAATAACTTGCTAGACTACTCGTCACTCTCCGATGAAATCTATATAACAAACATATCATTCACATAAGCACTCATACTAGCAATAATTCTAGCAATCAAAACAAAAGAGAGAGCGAATAGGAATCCGAAGGAAACTTCAAATAAGACTAGGGAGTCTTCTACTACGTCAAACACTAAATAGTTTTTGTCTAACAGAAAATAATAACAGGGAACTAAGATATAAATTTAACTAAGAGAAAATAAAGTATTTTTCACAAAACTATTTGAAAGTATTTCCAAACGGGATTTGAAATAGTGGAGAAACCAATTGCAAGTTATTAGAGAACTAGAATTGATTTCAAGATAACATATAAAAATCAAAATCAAAACTTGTTGCAAACCTACTGGTAACTAACAGAAAAAAACATAATCTTTCTGAAATATAAAAGAAAATAATTTAAAAACAATTGTAGAAAAGGAAATAGCCATAATCCTAAAAGAGGTGAAACAGAAATTGTTTCACAAGAAACAATGAGCTAAAATACTCAAATAATTCTTAAATTTTTACCACTGATAACTAAGATCACTAGTGATCAGTAGAAAAAAGAATCAAATTAAAATCTATTTTTAAACTCCTGGAATAAGCAAAACAAGTTTTAAACTAAATCTTATCTAATTCAAATTTGAAAATTTCAAACATAGACAAATTATATATTTTTAAAAACTAAAGAAAAATTGTGATCTACTGGAAAAAGTTTCAACTCCATTGGAGTTGTGGATCAAAAGTTACAAAGAAAACAAAATTGAAACCGTCTCTACTTTTAAATCAAAACTTAAAATAGAAAAATCTAACTAGTGCACGGGGGGGGGGGGGGGGGGGTATGTGGCGTGCTCTCATTGGCTAAGGGGTGTGAGTGCTGTGGGGATTCTAGCAAACGGCCGCTATTTAACCAAAATCTCTTCGGCTAAAATTAAGTGAAGTAAACATGCTCGGTTTTTTAACTGAAAACCAAACGGTTATCTGCAATCTAATCTAACGCGTATATTTCAGATCCAATGGCTACGGGGGAGATGGGGCTCACAGCAAGGTGGAGGCGCTCCGGCGAGGTCTCCGGCGAGGCCGAGGCGGCGCCGTTGACGGGGGCGGCGGATCCGGGGTCTCCGGCGACTTCCGAGGGTTGGGGAAGAGGGCGGCGGAGCTGCTCTGTCGATTGGCGGTGACGGCGAGGCGAGGGAGGCGCCGGGGTGAGCAGAGGAGCTCGGGGGAGCTTCGGCCGGGGCTCGGGACTCCGGCAACGTGGCAGGGTGGCGTGGGGGCGAGGGGCTCGGGCTGGGGAAGGGGAAGGGGGTGCGGTGGCGAGGGGAAGCTTTATAGGGGGAGAGAGGGGCTTAAAGGGGAAGGGAATCGGGTCGGGGAAGGAAACTCCGGTGAGCTCGGGCCGGTCGGGGAGAGCAAGGAAAGAGAGAGAGGGAGAAAGGAAAAGAGAGAGGTGGGGGTGACTGGTGCGGGGCAGGGTCGGGCGATGGGGCCCGCGGTCAGCGAGGGGGGGGGGCGGTGTGGCTCGGTCGGCCGACCGATGCGGAGGGGATCTGGACCCCGGGCTAGGCGGGACAGCCCGATAGCGCTATAAAGCGTCGGCGGCGCTTTCCTTTTAAAAAAAAATATGCTTCCCGATTTTTTGTTTTTTTTAAAACAGTAAGTAAAATACAAAAAAGGAAATAAAATAAAATAATTAATATAGGGTATTATATACCAAAATGATCAGAAAAATATTTCCTAATTGTTCATCATTTTTCCGAAACCAAAATAAAAACTTTTTAAAAAATGTTTTTTTTAGAAAAACCTCTAAAGGCTTTATTTTCTTTTTGCAATTATTTTCTCCATAAAACTCTGGTTTTTTCTTGGCTCAAATATTTTCAAAAATGCCTCAATTTTTGGAGGGTCATTTTCCTCCGCTCTTTCTTGCTTGCAAGAAATTATTTCCCGGCACTTCTTGCACGAAGAAAACAAATATAAATGCAGAAGAAAAATTTGAAAGAATTCAAATGCAAATCTCCGTTCAAATTCTTTATAGTTGAAGAAGTCACGTCATCTTCTCTCTTTGCTTTTAAATGATTGAATTTGAATTCACCGGAGAAGGGGAAAGTCATTTTATTCCCTCTCATTCAAAAGTTTTCAAAAGTTTCAAATTTCACTCAAGTTTCAATCACTCAATCAAACAAACAATCAACCTAATAATTATTTTAACATTCCAAAATTTGGGATGTTATAGTGTTTTTTATGTTTTAATTAGTGTTTGTGCCAAGTAGAACCTTTATGATTAGTTTTGGTGATAATTGTTTAATCATGCTAAAAAAGACAGAAACTTTGTGCTCACGAAACTATTTTTAGTTCCTACCCAGAAAGAGATTTTGAGTCGATTCTTTTTGCTGCAGATTTATATGCAAACTGCCCTAATTTCCATAATTTTTCAGAATTTTTGGAATAGCAGAGGTATACAATATATACAGATTGCCACAGACTGTTCTGTTTTTTCATAGATTCTGTTTTTGTGGTGTTGATTACTTATTTTGATGAAACTATAGTTAGTATCGGGGGGTATGAGCAATGGAGAAGTGAGAATATAGTAATATAACATCAATCTAAATGGAAATCAAGTTTACTAGAGTACCTAAAAAGTTGGTGGTTTGTTTTCTTATGCTAATGATATCACGAGTTTCTGTTTAAGTTTTGTGTTGTGAAGTTTTCATGTTTTGGGTGATGTTCTTATGGACAATGGAACAAAGAGTGGAAAGAGCTTAAGCTTGGGGATGGCCAAGTCATCCCAAGCCAAATTCAAGGACACCAAAAAGCCTAAGCTTGGAGATGCCCCGGGAAGGCATCCCCTCTTTCGTCTTCAATCTATCGGTAACATTACTTGGAGCTATATTTTTATTCATCACATGATATGTGTTTTTCTTGGAGCGTGTGTATTATAGGAGTCTTTGCTTTTTGTTTTATCACAATCATCCTTGCTGCACACCTTTTTGAGAGGGACATGCACTCATCGTGAACTTGTTAGAATACTGAATGAGCTTCACTTATATCTTTTGAGCTAGGCAATTTAGCTCCCATGAGCTTCACTTATATATTTTGAGCTAGACAATTTTTTCTAGTGCTTCACTTAAATATTTTTAGAGCACGGCGGTGTCATATTTTCTAGTGCTCTCCCTAAGTAACTTGGTAATTGGCGTGTGCTATGAAATTAGTCCTAAATATGATAGGCATCCAAAGAGGATATAATAAAAACTTTCATATTCAAGTGCATTGATTAGTAAGAGAAGTTTTATTCCTCACAATTAGTTTTGAGATATGGATATGGTAATATTAGAGTCATGTTAGTAGGGTGTTGTGAATCTAGAAATACTTGTGTTGAGGTTAGTGATTCCCGTAGCATGCACGTATGGTGAACCGCTATGTTAGGAAGTTAGAGCATAATTGATTTATTGATTGTCATCCTTTGTGTGGCGGTCGGCATCGCACGATGGTTAACACCTACCAACCCTTCCCCTAGGAGTATGCGTTTAGCACTTTGTTTCGATTACTAAAAAAACTTTCGTAATAAGTATATGAGTTCTTCATAACTAATGTGAGTCCATGGTATAGATGCACTTTCACCTTCCACCATTGCTAGCCTCTCTAGTGCCGCGCAACTTTTGCCGGTGCACAAACCCACCATATACCTTCCTCAAAACAACCACTATACCTACCTATTATGGCATTTTCATAGCCATTCCGAGATATATTGCCATGCAACTTCCACCGTTCCGTCTCATGACATGTGCCATCACTTTCATATTGCCATTGCATGATTGTAAGATAGCTAGCGAGATGTTTCAACGTCATACGCTAAGCTAGATCTTTGCACATCCCTGTATACTGCTGTAGCCATTTCATATAGAGTCATTATTGTTCTAAGTATTGAGTTGTAAGTAAATAAAAGTGTGATGATCATCATTATTAGAGCATTGTCGCATGTGAGGAAATAAAAAAAAGAGGCCATAGATGCCAACCAAAAAAAAGAAAAAAAGAGAGGCCAAAGAGCCCAAACAAAAAAATGATGAGAGAAAAAGAGAGAAGGGACAATGCTACTATCTTTTTCCACACTTGTGCTTCAAAATAGCACCATGGTCTTCATGATAGAGAGTCTCTTGTTTTGTCACTTTCATATACTAGTGGGACTTTTCATTATATAACTTGGCTTGTATATTCCAATGATGGGCTTCCTGAAAATTGCATTAGGTCTTCGTGAGCAAGCAAGTTGGGTGAACACCCACTAGTTTTCTTTTTGATCTTTCACACACTTATAGCTCTAGTGCATCCATTGCATGGCAATCCCTACTCATTCACATTGATATCTATTGACGGGCATCTCCATAGCCCATTGATACGCCGAGTCGATGTGACCATCTCCTCCTTTTTTCCTCACAACCTCCACCACACTCTATTCCACCTATAGTGCTATATCCATTGCTCACGCTCATGTATTGCGTGAGAGTTGAAAATGTTTGAGAAAGTAAGAGTGTGAAAACAATTACTTGGCCAATACTGGGGTTGTGCATGATTTAAATTCGTTGTGTGGGGAAGATGGAGCATAGCCAGACTATATGATTTTGTCGGGATAACTTTCTTTGGCCTTGTTATTTCAAAAGTTCATGATTACTTTGCTAGTATGCTTGAAGTACTATTGTTTTCATGTCAATATTAAACTATTGTTTTGAATCTTATGGATCTGAACATTCATGCCACAATAAATAAGTTACAAAGAACAAATATGTTAGGTAGCATTCCACATCAAAAATTCGGTCTTTATCACTTCCCTGCTCGAGGACGAGCAGGAGTTAAGCTTGGGGATGCTTGATACGTCTCCAATGTATCTATAATTTTTGATTGTTCAATGCTATTATATTATCAACTTGGGATGTCTTATATGCATTTATATGCCATTTTATATCATTTTTGGGACTAACCTATTAACTCAGTGCCTAGTACCAGTTTTTGTTTTTTCCGTGTTTTTGACCTTTTTCAGAAAAGAATATTAAACTGAGTCCAAACGGAATAAAACCTGCGGGATGATTTTTCCATAACAGAAGATACGCAAAGGACTTGAGAACCAAGGCAAGAGGTCTCGGGGGAGGTCACGAGCCCCATAGGCGCGCCCTAGGGGGGCGCCTAGCAGGCTCGTGGGCCCCTCATGGCTCCTTTGTTCTACCTCTTTCGCCTATCAATTCCCAAAAATCCCGAAACCAGCGGAGAGAGCCACGAAAATACTTTTCTGCCGCCACAAGCTTCTGTCTCCGCAAGATCCCATCTGGGACCGTTCTGGTGCCCTGCCGGAGGGGGATTCGAACACGGAGGGCTTCTTCATCAACACCATTGCCTCTCCGATGATGCGTGACTAGTTCACCACAGACCTTCAGGTCCATAGCTAGTAGCTAGATGGCTTCTTCTCTCTCTTGGATCTTCAATACAAAGTTCTCCATGATCTTCATGGAGATCTATCCGATGTAACTTTATTTTCCGGTGTGTTTGTCGAGATCCGATGAATTGTGGATTTATGATCAGATTATCTATGAATATTATTTGAGTCTCCTGTGATTTGTTATATGCATTATTTCGTATCCTTGTAATTCTCTTCGAGTTATGGGTTTCGTTTGGCCAACTTGATCTATAATTCTTGCAATGGGAGAAGTGCTTGATTTTCGGTTCATACCGTGCGGTGTCCTCACCCAGTGACAAAAAGGGTAACGAGGCACGCATCGTGTTGTTGCCATCAAGGGTAAAAAGATGGGGTTATGTCATATTGCATGAATTTATCCCTCTACATCATGTCATCTTTCTTAAGGCATTACTCCGTTTGTTATGAACTTAATTCACTAGATGCATGGTGGATAGCGGTCGATGTGTGGAGTAATAGTAGTAGATGCAGACAGTATCGGTCTACTTGTCTCGGACGTGATGCCTATATGTATGATCATTGCCTTAGATATCGTCATGACTTTGCGCTATTCTATCAATTTCTCGACAGTAATTCGTTCACCCACTGTAATACTTGCTATCATGAGAGAAGCCTCTAGTGAACACTATGGCCCCCGGGTCTATTTTACACATCATATATTCAGCTCTACATACAAAAACACCAAAAATACCTTGCTGCACTTTAATTTCTATTTACCTTTCATCTCTATCAGATCTCACCTTGCAAGTAATCGTGAAGGGATTGACAACCCCTTTATCGCGTTGGGTGCAAGTTTGTTTGTTTTTGTGCAGGTTCATTGGTGCCTCTTGTTGATACTCCTACTGGATTGATACCTTGGTTCTCAAACTGAGGGAAATACTTATTTCTACTTTGCTGCATCACCCTTTCCTCTTCAAGGGAAAAACCAACGCAAGCTCGAGAAGTAGCACTAGTCTAGTAAAGGCTCACTAGGGACATGATGTTGTTTATATATCCACACATGTATCTAAGTTTCCTGTCATTACAATTCTAGCATGGACAATATGCTATTAACATGACTAGGGAAATATGATAATAACCTATTTATTTTTGCCTCTAGGGCATATTTCCAAAACTACTAAACTATGCAATAAGTACCTGAGTTCCTTATGTCTAATGTGAGTTTTGGGTCATAAGGACTCCCATCCTTTCCATATTTTTCTAGCCTCTTCGGTAATTTGCATTGCCCGTTCTCACCTTGAGATTTTGCACATAATTCGCTGGTGCATCCAAAACCTATGATATGATACACTCTATCACACATAAGCCTCATTACATCCTTGTGAAAGTAGCAACCATACCTATCAATCATGGCAATTTCATAGCCATTCCAAGATCTATTGCCATGCAACTTCCACCGTTACCATTCATATGACTTGAGAATTTATTTTCATTTTGCTTTACATGATCATAGAGATGACATGATATTTGTGGCAAAGCCAACGTTCATTATTAGAGACATATTACGCAAGTATCATTGCGCATCCTGGTACACAGTCAGAGGCATTCATACGTAGTCATATTCCTTTTCATATTTATGAAGTTGTAAGTAAACAGAAGTGTGATGATCATCACTATTAGTGTTGCCCCTACCTATGAGAATATAAAAAATGAGAGAGGGGCAGTATTAGTATTCTTTACCACACTTGTGCTTCAAAGTAGTACCATGTTATTCAAATAGATATTCCTCATGTTTTGTCACTTTCATATACTAGAGGGAATCACGATAGAATTTATCTTGCATATTCCATTTGTGGGCTTCCTCAAACGCACGAGTTCTTCATGACCAAGTAAGTTAGATGCACACCAAATTAGTTTCAATAGAGAATTTGATACACTTATAGCTCTAGTGCATCAAAGTTGCATGGAAATCCCAACTCTTCGCATCGATATCAATTAAAAGGCATCTTGTGGCCTAAGGATTTGCCGAGTTGATGCGAGACTTTCTCTATTTTTGTCTTACTTTATAAATTCCTACCATCATTATATTCCACCCAAAGTATTGAAATTCTATGTCTCATGCTTATGTATTCATTTAATTTAAAAAGGGTGAATGGCGTAAAAGAGTACGCGCCAAATGCTTGGTTAGGCATGAGGGTGTTCATGATTTATAGTTTACATTAGGAAGATGGAGTTATACCATTGCTTACATGATTAAATGAGTAGGGATAACGTTTTATAGTAGTATTATTATGAAAGGCAATGATTATTTACTGGTATTCATCTATATTATCGTTTCAATCTTTACTAAGTCATCATTTGTCAATGTTTATACCTAAAATAGTACATGATAAACATGTTAGGTAGCACAACATCAACAATTTCATCAAAATAGTGGGATCAATAATGCCTAAAGTTGACACTTCCAAACCCACTTTCAATATCATAATCATCAAGAGTATTAAATAAATTATCAAGATCATAAGAAGCATTATCACCCCAATCATGCTCATTGCAATAAGGAGTGGTCATGGAAAACTCATCAAATATAGCATCCCAAAGCTTGTAGTTTTGCATACCATTAACATAATTGACATTAATAGAATTTATAGTAACGTCATTGCAATCATGCTTTTAAATCAAGGAGCTATCATGAATCACTTTATAAATTTCTTCTTTCAACACTTTATAAAAAAATTAAATTCATGATTTTCAAACAAAACTTCATAGAGATAATCAAGTGCACTCAACTCACTAGAAATTGATGCATCATAATTTGGCCTGTTGAAAAGATTAGCAAGTGGATGAGGATCCATATCAAAAGATTTTTCGCAAGCGAAGATGCAAGCAAATATAAGGCACATGGCAACACAAGCAAAGATAGCAAACAAGCAAAGAGGCAAACGGAAAAGAGGGTGAATAAAACGTCAATTTTTTGTGAAGTGGGGGAGAGGAAAACGAGAGGCAAATGGAAAATAAAGTAAATGAAAGAGATGAGTTTGTGATGGGTACTTGGTAGGCGTGATCTTGCTATGTATCCTCCGCGGCAACGGCGCCAGAAATCCTTCTTGCTACCTCTTGAGCTTGCGTTGGTTTTCCCTGGAAGAGGAACGGGTGATGCAGCGAAGTAGATAAGTATTTCCCTCAGTATGTTGAGAACCGTGGTAGTTATCAAGTAGGAGGAACAAGCAAGGCCCCAATAGTAGTACCTACACAAATAATCAAACACTTGCACCCAACGCTATAAAGGGGTTGTCAATCCCTTTACAATCATTTGCAAGGATGAGATCTGATAGAGATAGATATAAAGATTGCGGAAACAAAAGTAAATAAATTGCATCATAGTATTTTTGGTTTATAGATATGAAAATATAATATGGAAAATAGTCCCGGGGGCAATAGGTTTCACTAGAGGCTTATCTCATGAAGGAAAATATTAAGATGGGTGAACAAATTACTATCGAGCAATTGATAGAAAAGCGAATAATTATGAAGATATCTAAGCCAATGGTTATGCATATAGGTGATACGTCTCCATCGTATCTACTTTTCCAAACTCTTTTGCCCTTGTTTTAGACTCTAATTTGCATGATTTGAATGGAACTAACCGAGACTGACGCTGTTTTCAGCACAATTGCCCTGGTGTTGTTTTTGTGCAGAAATAGAAGTTCTCGGGATGACCTGGAAACTTATGAGGATTTTTTGTGGAATATATAAAAAATATTGGCGCAAGAATTACCCATAGACACGGAGCCAGGAGCCCACGAGCCTAGGAGGCGGCCCCCCTATGGAGCGCCTGGCAGGCTCGTGGGGCCCACGTAGCTCCATAGCCTCCAACTCCAACTCTATAAAGTCTCTCTCGCCCAGGAAAAATTAGGAGAGAAGAGTTCATCGCATTTCACGATACGGAGCCGCCGCCACCACCTGTTCTTCCTCGGGAGGGCAGATCTGGAGTACGTTCTGGGGTCCGGAGAGGGGAAATCGACGCCGTCGTCATCATCAACCATCCTCCATCGCCAATTCCATGATGCTCTCCATCGTCCGGGAGTAATCTCATGGTAGGCTTGCTGTATGGTGATGGGTTGGATGAGATCTATCATGTAATCGAGTTAGTTTTGATGGGGTTTGATCCCTAGTATCCACTATGTTCTAAGATTGATGTTGCTACTACTTTACTATGCTTAATGCTTGTCACTAGGGCCCGAGTGCCATGATTTCAGATCTGAACCTATTTTGTTTTCATCAATATATGTGTGTTCTTGATCCTATCTTGCAAGTTGTAGTCACCTACTATGTGTTATGCCCCGGCAACCCCGGAGTGACAATAGCCGGAACCACTCCCGGAGATGACCATAGTATGAGGAGTTCATGTATTCACTATGTGCTAATGCTTTGTTCCGGTTCTCTATTAAAAGGAGACCTCAATATTCCTTAGTTTCCATTAGGACCCCGCTTCCACGGGAGGGATGGACAAAAGATGTCATGCAAGTTCTTTTCCATAAGCATGTATGACTAAATACGGAATACATGCCTACATTATATTAACGAGCTGGAGCTAGTTACATATCACCCTATGTTATAACTGTTACATGATGAATGTCATCCGACATAATTATCCATCACCGATCCAATGCCCACGAGCTTTTCCTATACTGGTCCTTGCTAAGTTACTTTACTGCTACTGCTGTCACACTTGCTATACAAATCACTACTGCTACTGTTACCGCCGCTACCGTTACTATCATGTTACTTTGCTACTAAAACTTTGCTGCACATACTAAGTCTTTCAGGTGTGGTTGAATTGACAACTCAACTGCTAATACTCGAGAATATTCTTTGGCTCCCCTTGTGTCGAGTCAATAAATTTGGGTTGAATACTCTACCCTCGAAAACTGTTGCGATCCCCTATACTTGTGGGTTATCAAGACCTTTTTCTGGCGCCGTTGCCGGGGAGCATAGCTATATTCTCTGAGTCACTTGGGATTTATATCTGTTGATCACTATGAGGAATTTGAGAGATCCAAAAACTAAAGTCTTGCCCTAAACTACGAGGACAGGTAAGGAACTGCCATCTAGCTCTACACTTGATTCACCTTGAGTTATGAGTAAATTTGTGACACCACCACCTACTAGTAATTCTGATATGTCGCCTGCGCTTGATGATGCTACTTCCGCCATCCATGATGCTTATGATGATGCTTTGCTTGATAATGATATGCCACTTGGTGAATTTCTTGATGCACAAATTGCTAGAGTTACTGCTGAATGTGATGATACTTCTGAAACTGATGAAATTATTGAAATGGAACCTGCTGTTACACTTGTTAGACCTAGCTCTCCTAGATATGAATTGCCTGATATACCTAAGGGTTATGTTATGGAGGGAGAGGTAGCCGAAGACTTTCTTGCTTGTAAGGATAGCTATGATCTTGAGAATTTATTACGCAAGTGGAAATAAAAATCTCTGAATGCTAGAATGAAATACGATCCTAAGTTTGCTACTTCACCCATCTTTGTTATTGATAAGGATTGTGAATTCTCTGTCAATCCTGAGTTAATCACTTTGGTTGAATCTGATCCTTTTCATGGTTATGAATCGGAAACGGTGGTAGCACATCTTACTAAACTGAATGATATAGCAACCCTATTCACTAATGAGGAAAAAATTCTCTATTACTATATCCTTAAGTTGTTTCCTTTCTCACTAAAGGGTGATGCTAAAACTTGGTTTACTTCTCTTGCTCCTGGTTGTGTGTGTAGTCCCTAGGATATATATAACTTTGTGCAAATTGGAGAAGAGAGTCTCCCACAAGCTCGGGGGAGGCTTGTCCACTTACTTAATGCTTTGCCTGATCACCCTCTTGAGAAAAATGAAATACTTGATATATTTTATAATGGACTAACCGATGCTTTTAGGGACCACCTAGATAGTTGTGTTGGTTGCGTTTTCAGGGAATGAACTATGGAACAAGCTGAAATTCTATTGAATAATATCTAGAGCAATGATAATGCTTGGACTATTCCCGAACCACCTCCGAAGCCAACTCCGAAGAAAAGATGTATTCTATTCCTCAGTCCTGAAGATATGCAAGAAGCCAAGAAATCTATGCAAGAGAAAGGTATTAAATCTGAAGATGTTAAGAGTCTACCACCTATTGAAGAAATACATGGTCTAGATAACCCGACACAGGTAGTAGAGGTAAATTCTCTTCGTAGATTTAATGAGAGTGATATTCCTTATGATAAACCTGCTAGCTTATGCTTAGATGAATTTGATAACTTTGTTGCCAAACAACAAAGTTTTAATGATTATGTTAGCAGACAACTACAACAAAATGCTCGTATGATTAATCATATAAGTGCTTGTGTGGATAGAAATGTTAATGATCTTAAGCTTATTGGTAAACATGCTTCTATGGTCACTACTCAAGTAGAACAAGTACTTAAGGCTCAAAATGACTTGCTTAATGAGTTGAATGACAATTCTGTTAGAATTGTTACTAGAGGTGGTAGAATGACTCAGGAACCTTTGTATCCCGAGGGCCATCCTAAGAGAATTGAACAAGATTCTCAAGGAGTTAACACTGATGCACCTAGTCATCCTGGTAATAGGAAGAAAAAGAAATATGACAGGAACTTGCATGCTAGCAAACCTGTTGCTGTTACACTTGAGAATCCAAATGATGTCTCTATTTCTGATGCCGAAACAAAATCTGGTGATGAATATGAGCCTAGTGATAATATTGATAATGGTGTTCATGTTGATGCTCAACCTAGTAATGATAATGATGTGGAGATTGAACCTGTTGTTGATCTTGATAACCCACAACCTAAGAACAGGAGATATCATAAGAATGATTTTATTGCTAGGAAGCATGGTAAAGAAAGAGAACCATGGATTCAGAAACCCATGCCCTTTCCTCCCAAACCATCCAAGAAAAAGGATGATGAGGATTTTGAGTGCTTTGTTGAAATAATTAGACCTGTCTTTTTGCAAATGCGTTTGACTGATATGCTTAAAATGTCTCCTTATGCTAAGTACATGAAAGATATTGTGACTAATAAAAGAAAGATACCTGATGTTGAGATTTCCACCATGCTTGCTAATTACACCGTTAAGGGTGGGACTCCTAAGAAACTAGGTGATCCCGGAGTGCCCACTATACCTTGCTCCATTAAAGGAAATTATGTTAGAACTGCTTTATGTGATCTTGGAGCCGGTGTTAGTGCTATACCTCTCTCTTTATATCGTAGACTTGAATTGGATAAGTTGACACCTATAGAAATTTCTTTGCAAATGGCCGACAAATCAACTGCTTTTCCTATCAGCATTTGCGAGGATGTGCCTGCTGTGGTTGCGAACGTTACTATCTTAACGGACTTTGTTATTCTTGATATTCCCAAGGATGATGCCATGGCGGTCATCCTTGGAAGACCCTTTTTAAACACTACAAGGTCTATTATTGATTGCAACAAAGGCAATGTCACTGTCCATGTTAATGGTAATGAGCACACAGTGCACTTTCCGAAGAAACAATATCGAGTTCATTGCATTAAAGCTATTGAAAAATCTTCATCAATTAATATTGGAAGCTTTGAATGCCCTATACCTACTATCAAGATGAAATATGATATACTTGTTGGGGCTATGCACATCCCCGTTGAGGTAACCTAGTGATTATTCGAAAATTCTCCGGTTTTATGTGATTCGAAAAAAGTTTGTCAAGGATACTTGATCAACTTCATTGATGGATTTCTTTTGATGACCATGGGATTGATGAATCTAGAAGTCACAACCTTCTGTTCCCAAGTCTTACTCTCTGTTATTTAGTAGAAAAACAATAAATTTAGCTTTATTTTCCTATTTTCTGCTTTTTCCGTTCAATAGAAAAATGACCTGAAAATAAAAGTTCTCCAAATGCCCAGAAATTCAAGTATGATTTTTTCGGGAATATTTAAAAATTTCTGAGATAGATAACTAGTCAGGGGGATGCACGAGTGGGCTACGAGCCCAGGAGGCGCGCCTGGCAGGCTCGTGGGTCCCACGTGGCCCCCTCCAGTTAGTCCAGCACCCATCTCCTTCTCTACCGCCAGAAAAATCATTCCACAGCTCAAAACCGTGTTCTTGCTCATTTTGGTTCATTTTTCGATCTCCTTGTGCAAAGCCCCATTCACCAAACTGTTTTGGGGAATGGTTCCTTGGTATGTGACTCCTCCATTGATCCAATTAGTTTTTGTTCTAGTGCTTTATTCATTGCATATTATTGCTGCCTTGGTAACCCTGTTCTTGAACTTTGCATGTTAATTTTAGTTGGTACCAAGTAGTTTTGATGCATGATATGGCCTCTAGGCAATTGTAGGAGTAGTTGCTATGAGTTTTTGTTAAGCCTTGTTTACTTTTATTTTGAGTCTCTAAAAATTTCAGAAATTTTCAGAGAAAGAAAAAGGAAAAGATGAGGAGGTTTTTAAGAGGCTCTTCGAGCCATCACCCCAAGTAAGATGAAAATGAGAATAAGAAACCCAAGTATCCAGTCCCCCGAGTTGCAGAAGTTCGAGCATGCAAGTGGCCAAGCGATGTGTTCTTACACGCCGCTGGTCTTTATGAGGATTTTGATTACTTGGTGGAGAACGCATGACTTACCGCATTTGTCGAAGATAAGTTTCCACAATACCTCCTCATCACTAATACTTTCGTGCAAAGCTTTAATTTTTATCCGAGGAAGAGTCCTCCTATGGTTGAGTTCAAGTTATATGATATCCCCCGGCGCATGTCACTTCAGGATTTCTGCAATGTTTGCAATTTACCTTATGTTGGGGATATTCATGAACCGTGCCAACGGGTTTTGGAGGCTTTCATTGATACTATTGCTGTAGGAGAGGAGAGAGGGGTGTCTAGCGCTAGAGTTGCTAGTATACATTTTCCCGTGCTTCGGTATCTCTCATTATTCGTGGCAAAATGTCTGATGAGCCATGGGAAAGCTGGGGCTCTTAGCTCCCAGATCTTGCGGTTTTGCGCGAAGCTCTTTATAATGATAAAACTTATAGCTTGGGCGCTATAGTGGCTCAACGGTTGAACACGAAACGTACCAAAGGCGTTGTTTATGGAGGCATTTGTGCTACCCGTCTTGCTAAACATTTTGAGATACCTATTAGATTGTACGAGGAAGAAGAGATGCTTCTTCCTGAGAGACATTTAGTTTATGATAGCATGGTTCGCCATGATTTTCTTGATAAAGATAATGATAAGAGGATGATTTATAACTTGGTATTTAGCCAGGGTACTCATGAGACTATTACTTTGCGTGCTCCTTCTTTGTTCAACCTTCATCTAGGCAGGTACATTATTATGCCCTCGGACATCTACGCATATTGGGGCATAGCGCCACCACACGCGCCCATGCCCGAGCCACCAGTCGAGCACCAGACGCGAGTTTATCAGTGGGAGCCAGAGGAGCTCACCCAGCAGTGGCACCCTCAGTACACTCCGGAGTACCCGAGAGACGGTTACTTCCCTCCTTGGGAGTAGACCAACTTAGGCCAAAAGCCTAAGCTTGGGGGAGTATATGTTTCTCACCAACTTTATATTCATGCTCACACATTCACTTTGATAGTCGGTGTTCACACTTTTTCCATTGTATCATCCATGCTAGTTTACTTCTTTTTCTTGCTTTCTTCTCGTGTGTTTGTTTAAAAATGAGAAAAACAAAAAAAAAGTTGTAAGTTTACTTTCCAGTTTGTTTAGTGATATCTAAAAAGAAAACCCAAAAAGATTTCCCGTTTTTCTTTTGCTTGTTGGGAGCTTTCCCGTGTAAACAGTTTTCTTTTCCTTTGGGTCGAGGTAGAAGACAATGATTAAAATAATTAGTGGCTCTTATATGCATTATTGTTTATCCGTCAAAGATCCATATTACTTTTTATTCTCCTCTAAATTTACTTGCAGATTCCAGCTTAGTCTAATGCACGAACACTCTTATTATTATTCACATCATTCGGTCGTGCAAGTGAAAGGCAATAATGACGATATATGATGAAGAGACTGAGCCTAGAAAAGCTGGTATGAACTTGACCTATTTTGTTTTTGTAAATATGACTAGCTCATCGTTCCTAATTCAGCATTGTTATGAGGGAAACATGTTTGCAATGACAACTTAGAGATCATAGTTTCTGATGCCATGCTTAATTAGCTAGGAGCTTATAATGGTTTGTCGTGGATGCCAGCATGAATTTCAAGATGATTATGATGTAGTATGATAGGATGGTATCCTCCTTTGAATGATTCAAGTGGCTTGACTTGTCACATGTTCACGCATATAGTTGAAACAAAATCAACATAGCCTCTACGATATTCATGTTTATGGTGGTTTATATCCTGCTCATGCTTGCACTCAACATTGGTTAATTTCAATGCATATTGATGACTGTTGTCGCTCTCTAGTTGGTCGCTTCCCAGTCTTTTGCTAGCTTCACTTGTACAAAGCGGGAATACTCCTTGTGCATCCACTTCCATAAACCCAGAGTTGTTCCATATGAGTCCACCATACCTACCTATATGCGGTATCTACCTGCCGTTCCAAGTAAATTTGAATGTGCCACTCTCTAAATCTTCGAATAATAATCTGCTTTGTATGCCCGAACCGCTCATGTGGTGACAAGGGGCGGTCAGTATCTTCCATGCTAGGCATGTTATCCTCGATACATGTTTATTCACTATCACTCATGAGAAAGGGGCCGATAATCGGAATGCACAGTTCCATGCTTAAATCAAATCAAAAACATAGTTGCAAACAAAACTCCACGTGGATTGTTGTTGGTATGGACGGCACCCGAGGATTCGGCTAGTCGTGGAGTGTGATTGATCGGTGGTGGGGGAGTCAAAACTTCACTTTTATGTTTGGGAACCACCTATAATATGTGTAGCATGGAAGATGGTGAAAACTCTTGGTCATCGCGTTGACAATGAAAGCATGCCACCCAAAATTATTTATCTCTGTTTTAAAAACTTGAGCTGTGGCACCTCCGCAAATCAATGCTTCCCTCTGTGAAGGACCTATCTATTTACATTACTGTTGAGTCTTCCTGTTCTTATAAAAGGCACCAATTAGAGAGCACCTCTGTCATTTTTATGCTTTGCTATTAATTGATATTGAGTATTACTGTGACTGGATCTTCTTTGCCATGAATTATAATGTTCAGTCAGCCCTTGGTCTTTGAAGGTGCTCTGCATTTATGTTTTGCGGTCTCAGAAAGGGCTAGCGAGATACCATCTGTTCATATTGTATCATGAATGTTCTGATTGAAGTGTTGACGTTTGAAACTTATTATTATTGCTCGCTAGTTGATTACGCCATTGATATGAGTACACCATGAGACCTAAATGTCATTGCTTATGTGGTTAGCTTATGATCTTGCTGAAAAACCAAATATGAGTTAGACATAATTACAACAACAAGATCAAATAGAGTTCGTAAAAGTTTTTCTTTTGTCTCTTTCAGTTTGTCAACTGAATTGCTTGAGGACAAGCAAGGCTTTAAGCTTGGGGGATTTAATACGTCTCCATCGTATCTACTTTTCCAAACTCTTTTGCCTTTGTTTTGGACTCTAATTTGCATGATTTGAATGGAACTAACCCGGACTGACGTTGTTTTTAGCAGAATTGCCATGGTGTTGTTTTTTGCAGAAATAAAAGTTCTCGGCATGACTTGGAAACTTACGAGGATTTTTTGTGGAATATATAAAAAATACTGGCGCAAGAATTACCCGAATACACGGAGCGAGGAGCCCACGAGCCCAGGAGGCGCGCCCCCTAGGGCACGCCTGGCAGGCTCGTGGGGCCCACGTAGCTCCACAGCCTCCAACTCCAACTCTATAAAGTCTATCTCGCCCAGGAAAAATTAGGAGATAAGAGTTCGTCGCATTTCACGATATGGAGCCGCCACCACCACCTGTTCTTCCTTGGGAGGGCAGATCTGGAGTCCGTTCTGGGCTCCGGAGAGGGGAAAAAGACGATGTCTTCATCATCAACCATCCTCCATCGCCAATTCCATGATGGTCTCCATCGTCCGTGAGTAATCTCATCGTAGGCTTGCTGGACGGTGATGGGTTGGATGAGATCTATCATTGTTGGAATTATGCCCTAGAGGCAATAATAAATATAGTTATTATTATAATTCCTGTATCGAGATAATCGTTTATTATCCATGCTATAATTGTATTGAATGAAGACTCATTTACATGTGTGGATACATAGACAAAACACCGTCCCTAGCAAGCCTCTTGTTGGCTAGCCAGTTGATCAAAGATAGTCAGTGTCTTCTGATTATGAAAAGGTGTTGTTGCTTGATAACTGGATCACGTCATTAGGAGAATCACGTGATGGACTAGACCCAAACTAATAGACGTACCATGTTGATCGTGTCATTTTATTGCTACTGTTTTCTGCATGTCAAGTATTTATTCCTATGACCATGAGATCATATAACTCACTGACACCGGCGGAATGCTTTGTGTGTATCAAACGTCGCAACGTAACTGGGTGACTATAAAGATGCTCTACAGGTATCTCCGAAGGTGTTAGTTGAGTTAGTATGGATCAAGACTGGGATTTGTCACTCCGTGTGACGGAGAGGTATCTCGGGGCCCACTCGGTAATACAACATCACACACAAGCCTTGCAAGAAATGTAGCTTAGTGTAAGTTACGGGATCTTGTATTACGGAACGAGTAAAGAGACTTGCCGACGAGATTGAAATAGGTATGCGGATACTAACGATCGAATCTCGGGCAAGTTACATACCGAAGGACAAAGGGAATGACATACGGGATTATATGAATCCTTGGCACTGAGGTTCAAACGATAAGATATTCTTAGAATATGTAGGATCCAATATGGGCATCCAGGTCCCGCTATTGGATATTGACCGAGGAGTCTCTCGGGTCATTTCTACATAGTTCTCGAACCCGCAGGGTCTGCACACTTAAGGTTCGACGTTGTTTTATGCGTATTTGAGTTGTATGGTTGGTTACCGAATGTTGTTCGGAGTCCCGGATGAGATCACGGACGTCACGAGGGTTTCCAGAATGGTCCGGAAACGAGGATTGATATATAGGATGACCTCATTTGATTACCGGAAGGTTTTCGGAGTTACCGGGAATGTACCAGGAATGACGAATGGGTTCCGGGAGTTCACCGGGGGGGGGGGGGGGCAACCCACCCCGGGGAAGCCCATAGGCCTTGAGGGTGGCGCACCAGCCCTTAGTGGGCTGGTGGGACAGCCCAAAACGGCCCTATGCGCCTAGGAAAGAAAATCAAAGAGAAAAGAAAAAAAAGAGCAGGTGGGAAGGGAAGGAAGGACTCCCACCCACCAAACCAAGTCCAACTCGGTTTGGGGGGGAGCCTTCGCCCTTTGGCTCGGCCGACCCCCTTGGGGCTCCTTGAGCCCCAAGGCAAGGTCCCCTCCCTCCCACCTATATATACGGAGGTTTTAGGGCTGATTTGAGACGACTTTTCCACGGCAGCCCGACCACATACCTCCACGATTTTTCCTCTAGATCGCGTTTGTGCGGAGCTCGGGCGGAGCCTTGCTGAGACAAGGTCATCACCAACCTCCAGAGCGCCGTAACGCTGCCAGAGAACTCTTCTACCTCTCTGTCTCTCTTGCTGCATCAAGAAGGTCGAGATCAGCGTCGAGCTGTACGTGTGCGGAACGCGGAGGTGCCGTCCGTTCGGTACTAGATCGTGGGACTGATCGCGGGATTGTTCGCGGGGCGGATCGAGGGACGTGAGGACGTTCCACTACATCAACCGCGTTCACTAACGCTTCTGCTGTACGATCTACAAGGGTACGTAGATCACTCATCCCCTCTCGTAGATGGACATCACCATGATAGGTCTTCGTGCGCGTAGGAAAATTTTTGTTTCCCATGCGACGTTCCCCAACAGTGGCATCATGAGCTAGGTTCATGCGTAGATGTCTTCTCGAGTAGATCACAAAAGTTTTTGTGGGCGGTGATGTGTGTTTTGCTGCCCTCCTTAGTCTTTTCTTGATTCCGCGGTATTGTTGGATTGAAGCGGCTTGGACCGACATTACTCGTACGCTTACGAGAGACTGGTTTCATCGCTACGAGTAACCCCGTTTCTCAAAGATGATTGGCAAGTGTCAGTTTCTCCAACTTTAGTTGAATCGGATTTGACCGAGGAGGTCCTTGGATGAGGTTAAATAGCAACTCATATATCTCCGTTGTGGTGTTTGCGTAAGTAAGATGCGATCCTACTAGATACCCGTGGTCACCACGTAAAACATGCAACAACAAAATTAGAGGACGTCTAACTTGTTTTTGCAGGGTATGGTTGTGATGTGATATGGCCAACGATGTGATGTGATATATTGGATGTATGAGATGATCATGTTCTAATAGATAATATCGACTTGCACGTCGATGGTACGGCAACCGGCAGGAGCCATAGGGTTGTCTTTATACTAATGTTTGTGCTTGCAGATGCGTTTACTATTTTGCTAGGATGTAGCTTTAGTAGTAATAGCATGAGTAGCACGACAACCTCGATGGCAACACGTTGATGGAGATCATGGCGTGGCGCCGGTGACAAGAAGATCGTGCCGGTGCTTTGGTGATGGAGATCAAGAAGCACGTGATGATGGCCATATCATGTCACTTATGAATTGCATGTGATGTTAATCCTTTTATGCACCTTATTTTTCTTAGAACGACGGTAGCATTATGAGGTGATCTCTCACTAAAATTTCAAGACGAAATTGTGTTCTCCCCGACTGTGCACCGTTGCTACAGTTCGTCGTTTCGAGACACCACGTGATGATCGGGTGTGATAGACTCAACGTTCACATACAACGGGTGAAAAACAGTTGCGCACGCGGAACACTCGGGTTAAGCTTGACGAGCCTAGCATGTGCAGACATGGCCTCGGAACACATGAGACCGAAAGGTCGATCATGAATCATATAGATGATATGATTAGCATAGGGATGCTTACCACTGAAACTATACTCAACTCACGTGATGATCGGACTTGAGCTAGTGTAAGTGGATCATGAACCACTCAAATGACTAAGAGAGATGTACTTTTTGAGTGGGAGTTTAGCGTATAATTTTGATTAAAGTTAAACTCTAATTATCTTGAACATAGTCTAAGTCCACTTTGAATATATTTGTGTTGTAGATCATTGCTCACGTGACAGTCACCCTGAATTTTAATACGTTCCTAGAGAAAGCTAAGTTGAAAAATGATGGAAGCAACTTTGTAGACTGGGCTCGTAATCTTAAGCTAATCTTTCAAGCTGGGAAGAAGGATTATGTCCTTAATGCTGCGCTAGGAGATGAACCACCCGCTACGGCTGATCAGGATGTTAAGAACGCTTGGTTAGCACGTAAGGAGGACTACTCAGTAGTTCAATGTGCAGTCTTGTATGGCTTAGAACCGAGACTTCAACGTCGCTTTGAGCGTCATGGAGCATTTGAGATGTTCCAGGAGTTGAAGTTTATCTTTCAGAAGAACGCTCGGATCGAGAGGTATGAGACCTCCGATAAATTCTATGCTTGCAAGATGGAGGAAAACTCGTCTGTCAGTGAACATGTGCTCAAAATGTGTGGGTACTCAAACCGTCTAGCTGAGCTGGGGATTGAACACCCGCAAGAGTCTATCACTGACATAATCCTTCAATCACTGCCGCCAAGCTATAAAGGCTTTGTGTTGAACTACAACATGCAAGGGATGAACAAGTCTCCCGGCGAGTTGTTTGTGATGCTGAAAGTCGTAGAGTCTGAACTCCGTAAAGAGCATCAAGTGTTGATGGTGATAAAGACCACTAGTTTCAAGAGAAACTGCAAAGGCAAGAAGGGTAATTCAAAGAAGAGCGGCAAGCCTGTTGCCAATCCAACGAAGAAACCCAAAGCTGGACCTAAGCCTGAAACAGAGTGTTACTATTGCAAGGGTATGGGTCACTAGAAGCGAAATTGCCCCAAGTATCTGGCAGATAAGAAGGCGGCCAAAGAAAAATCAGGTATATTTGATATACAAGTTATTGATGTGTACTTAACCGGCTCTCGTAGTAGTGCCTGGGTATTCGATACCGGTTCTATTGCACATATTTGCAACTCGAAACAGGAACTGCGGAATAGACGAAGGCTGGCGAAAGATGAAGTGACGATGCGCGTAGGAAATGGTTCCAAGGTTGATGCAATCGCCGTCGGCACAGTTTCACTTCAGTTACCATCAGGATTAGTGATGAACTTAAAACATTGCTATTTAGTGCCTGCGTTGAGCATGAACATTATATCTGGATCTTGTTTATTGCGAGACGGTTACTCTTTTAAGTCAGAGAATAATGGTTGTTCTATTTCTATGAGTAACATCTTTTATGGTCATGCACCGAATGTGAGAGGATTGTTCATATTGAATCTTGATAGCAATACACACATACATAACATTGAGACCAAAAGAGTTAGAGTTAACAATGATAGCGCCATATTTTTGTGGCACTACCGCTTAGGTCATATTGGTGTAAAGTGCATGAAGAAACTCCATGCTGATGGACTTTTGGAGTCACTTGACTTTGATTCACTTGACACATGCGAACCATGCCTCATGGGCAAGATGACTAAGACTCCGTTCTCCGGAACAATGGAGCGTGCAAGTGACTTGTTGGAAATCATACATACCGATGTGTGTGGTCCGATGAGCGTGGAGGCACGCGGCGGATATCGTTGTTTTCTCACCTTCACTGATGATTTGAGTAGATATGGTTATGTCTACTTGATGAAACACAAGTCGGAAACATTTGAAAAGTTCAAGCAATTTCAGAGTGAAGTTGAAAATCATCATAACAAGAAGATCAAATTCCTACGGTCTGATCGTGGGGGTGAATATCTGAGTTTTGAGTTTGGTGCTCACTTAAGACAATGTGGAATTGTTTCACAGTTAACACCGCCTGGAACACCACAGCGTAATGGTGTGTCCGAACGTCGTAATCGTACTTTATTAGAGATGGTGCAATCTATGATGTCTCTTACCGATTTGCCGTTATCGTTTTGGGGTTATGCATTATAAACAGCTGCATTCACTTTAAATAGGGCACCATCAAAATCCGTTGAGACGACACCATACGAACTGTGGTATGGCAAAAGGCCAAAGTTGTCGTTTCTTAAAGTTTTGGTATGTGATGCTTATGTCAAAAAGCTTCAGCCTGAAAAGCTGGAACCCAAAGCGGAAAAGTGCGTCTTCATAGGTTACCCAAAAGAGACAGTTGGGTACACCTTCTATCTCAAATCCGAGGGCAAAGTGTTTGTTGCTAAAAACGGAGCTTTTCTCGAGAAGGAGTTTCTCTCGAGAGAATTGAGTGGGAGGAAGATAGAACTTGACGAGGTTGTCGAACCTCTCATCCCTCTGGATGGTGGCGCAGGACAAGGGGAAACCTCTATCGTTGCGACGCCGGTGGAGGAGGAAGTTAATGATGATGGTCATAAAACTCCGGTTCAAGTTTCTGTCGAACCACGCAGGTCGACGAGACCACGTGCTGCTCCAGAGTGGTACGGTAATCCCGTCTTCTTAATCATGTTGTTGGACAACAATGAACCTGCAAATTATGAAGAAGCAATGGTGGGCCCGGATTCCAACAAATGGCTAGAAGCTATGAAGTCCGAGATAGGATCCATGTATGAGAACAAAGTGTGGACTTTGGAGGTACTGCCTGAGGGCCGCAAGGCTATTCAGAACAAATGGATCTTTAAGAGGAAGACGGACGCTGACGGCAATGTGACCGTTTATAAAGCTCGACTTGTGGCAAAGGGTTTTTCGCAAGTTCAGGGAGTTGACTACGATGAGACATTCTCACCCGTAGCGATGCTTAAGTCCGTTAGAATCATGTTAGCAATAGCTGCATTTTTCGATTATGAAATCTGGTAGATGGATGTCAAAACGGCGTTCCTTAACGGTTTCCTTAAGGAAGAATTGTATATGATGCAGCCCGAAGGTTTTGTCGATCCTAAGAATGCTAACAAGGTGTGCAAGCTCCAGCGATCCATTTATGGACTGGTGCAAGCATCTCGGAGTTGGAACAAGCGCTTTGATGAGGTGATCAAAGCATTCGGGTTTATACAAGTGGTTGGAGAATCTTGTATTTACCAGAAAGTGAGTGGGAGCTCTGTGGCGTTTCTAATATTATATGTGGATGACATATTGCTGATTGGAAACAACGTAGAGTTTTTGGAGAGAATAAAGGATTACTTGAATAAAAGTTTGTCTATGAAGGACCTAGGAGAAGCTGCTTACATTCTAGGCATTAAGATCTATAGGGATAGATCAAAACGCCTGATAGGACTTTCACAAAGCACATACCTTGATAAAGTTTTGAAGAGGTTCAAAATGGAACAGTCCAAGAAAGGGTTCTTGCCAGTTTTACAAGGTACGAGATTGAGTAAGACTCAGTGCCCAGCAACTGATGAAGATAGAGAGCATATGCGCTCTGTCCCCTATACTTCAGCCATAGGTTCTATCATGTATGCAATGCTGTGCACTAGACCGGATGTTAGCCTGGCCATAAGTATGGCAGGTAGATTCCAGAGTAATCCAGGAGTGGATCACTGGACAGCGGTCAAGAATATCCTGAAGTACCTGAAAAGGACTAAGGAGATGTTTCTCGTGTATGGAGGTGACGAAGAGCTCGCCGTAAAAGGTTACGTCGATGCAAGCTTTGACACAGATCCGGAAGACTCTAAGTCGCAAACCGGATACGTATTTATTCTTAATGGGGGTGCGGTAAGCTGGTGCAGTTCCAAGCAAAGCATCGTAGCAGATTCTACATGTGAAGCGGAGTACATGGCTGCCTCGGAGGCGGCTAAGGACGGTGTCTGGATGAAGCAGTTCATGACGGATCTTGGAGTGGTGCCAAGCGCACTGAATCCAATAACCTTGTTCTGTGACAACACGGGTGCCATTGCCTTAGCAAAGGAACCACGGTTTCTCAAGAAGACCAGACACATCAAACGACGCTTCAACCTCATCCGCGACTACGTCGAGGGAGAGGACGTAAATATATGCAAAGTGCACACGGATCTGAATGTAGCAGACCCGCTGACTAAACTTCTTCCACGGCCAAAGCATGATCAACACCAAAACTGTATGGGTGTTAGATTTATTACAATGTAATTCGCATGATGATGTGAGGACTAGATTATTGACTCTAGTGCAAGTGGGAGACTGTTAGAATTATGCCCTAGAGGCAATAATAAATATAGTTATTATTATAATTCCTGGATCGAGATAATCGTTTATTATCCATGCTATAATTGTATTGAATGAAGACTCATTTACATGTGTGGATACATAGACAAAACACCGTCCCTAGCAAGCCTCTAGTTGGCTAGCCAGTTGATCAAAGATAGTCAGTGTCTTCTGATTATGAACAAGGTGTTTTTGCTTGATAACTGGATCACGTCATTAGGATAATCACGTGATGGACTAGACCGAAACTAATAGACGTAGCATGTTGATCGTTGTCATTTTATTGCTACTGTTTTCTGCGTGTCAAGTATTTATTCCTATGACCATGAGATCATATAACTCACTGACACCGGAGGAATGCTTTGTGTGTATCAAACGTCGCAACGTAACTGGGTGACTATAAAGATGCTCTACAGGTATCTCCAAAGGTGTTAGTTGAGTTAGTATGGATCAAGACTGGGATTTGGCACTCCGTGTGACGGAGAGGTATCTCGGGGACCACTCGGCAATACAACATCACACACAAGCCTTGCAAGCAATGTAGCTTAGTGTAAGTTACGGGATCTTGTATTACGGAACGAGTAAAGAGACTTGCCGACGAGATTGAAATAGGTATGCGGATACTAACGATCAAATCTCGGGCAAGTAACATACCGAAGGACAAAGGGAATGACATACGTGATTATATGAATCCTTGGCACTGAGTTTCAAACGATAAGATCTTCGTAGAATATGTAGGATCCAATATGGGCATCCAGGTCCCGCTATTGGATATTGACCGAGGAGTCTCTCGGGTCATGTCTACATAGTTCTCGAACCCGCAGGGTCTGCACACTTAAGGTTTGACGTTGTTTTATGCGTATTTGAGTTGTATGGTTGGTTACCGAATGTTTTTCGGAGGCCCAGATGAGATCACGGACATCATGAGGGTTTTCGGAATGGTCCGGAAACTAAGATTGATATATAGGATGACCTCATTTGATTACCGGAAGGTTTTCGGAGTTACCGGGAATGACGAATGGGTTCCGGGAGTTCACCGGGGGGGGGGGGGGGCAACCCACCCCGGGGAAGCCCATAGGCCTTGAGGGTGGCGCACCAGCCCTTAGTGGGCTGGTGGGACAGCCCAAAAGGGCCCTATGCGCCTAGGAAAGAAAATCAAAGAGAAAAAAAAAGAGGAGGTGGGAAGGGAAGGAAGGACTCCCACCCACCAAACCAAGTCCAACTCGGTTTGGGGGGGGGAGCCTTCCCCCTTTGGCTCTGCCGACCCCCCTGGGGCTCCTTGAGCCCCAAGGCAAGGTCCCCTCCCTCCCACCTATATATACGGAGGTTTTAGGGCTGATTTGAGACGACTTTTCCACGGTAGCCCGACCACATACCTCCATGGTTTTTCCTCTAGATCGCGTTTCTGCGGAGCTCGGGCGGAGCCCTACTGAGACAAGGTCATCACCAACCTCCGGAGCACCGTCACGCTGCCAGAGAACTCTTCTACCTCTTCGTCTCTCTTGCTAGATCAAGAAGGCCGAGATCATCGTCGAGCTGTACGTGTGCTGAACGCGGAGGTGCCGTCCGTTCGGTACTAGATCGTGGGACTGATCGCGGGATTGTTCGCGGGGCGGATCGAGGGACGTGAGGACGTTCCACTACATCAACCGCGTTCACTAATGCTTCTGCTGTATGATCTACAAGGGTACGTAGATCACTCATCCCCTCTCGTAGATGGACATCACCATGATAGGTCTTCGTGCGCGTAGGAAATTTTTTGTTTCCCATGCGACGTTCCCCTACAATCATGTAATCTAGTTAGTTTTGATGGGGTTTTATCCCTAGTATCCACTATGTTCTAAGATTGATGTTGCTACTACTTTGCTATGCTTAATGCTTGTCACTAGGGCCCGAGTGCCATGATTCCAGATGTGAACCTATTATGTTTTCATCAATATATGTGTGTACTTGATCCTATCTTGCAAGTTGTAGTCACCTACTATGTGTTATGACCCGTCAACCCCGGAGTGACAATAGCCGGAACCACCCCCGAAGATGACCATAGTATGAGGAGTTCATGTATTCACAATGTGCTAATGCTTTGTTCCGGTTCTCTATTAAAAGGAGACCTTAATATCCCTTAATTTCTATTAGGACCCCGCTGCCACGGGAGGGATGGACAAAAGATGTCATGCAAGTTCTTTTCCACAAGCACGTATGACTAAATACGGAATACATGCCTACATTATATTGACGAACTAGAGCTAGTTACATATCACCCTATGTTATAACTGTTACATGATGAATGTCATCCGACATAATTATCCATCACCGATCCAATGCCTACGAGCTTTTCCTATACTGGTCCTTGCTAAGTTAATTTACTGCTACTGCTGTCACACTTGCTATACAAATCACTACTGCTACTGTTACCGTCGCTACCGTTACTATTATATTACTTTGCTACTAAAATTTTGCTGCAGATACTAAGTCTTTCACGTGTGGTTGAATTGACAACTCAGCTGCTAATACTCGAGAATATTCTTTGGCTCCCCTTGTGTCGAATCAATAAATTTGGGTTGAATACTCTACCGTCGAAAACGGTTGCGATCCCCTATACTTGTGGGTTATCAATAGGCACCACGTCCGTGTGAAGTAGACCGAAATGGTTCTGCATCTACTACTAGTACTCCACACATCGACCGACTCCTGTCTGCATCTAGAGTATAAGTTCATGAAGAACAGAGTAACGCATTAAGTAAGATGACATGATGTAGAGGGATAAACTCAAGAAATATGATGAAAACCCCATCCTTTTATCCTTAATGGCAACAATACAATATGTGCCTTGCTACCCCTACTTTCTTACTGGGTGAGGACACCACAATATTGAACTCAAAACTAGTTGGCCAAACCAAACCAATAACTCGAAAAGACTTGCAAATATATGAAATCATGCATATAAGAATTCAGAAGAGACTCAAATAATATCCATAGATAATCTGAACATAAACTCACAATTCATCGGATCTCGACAAACACACCGCAAAACAGTATTACATCGGATAGATCTCGATGAAGATCACGAAGAACGTGGTATTGAAGATCAAAGAGAGAGAAGAGGTCATCTAACTACTAGCTACGGTCCTGTAGGACTGTGGTGAACTACTCACAGATCATCGGAGGGGCAATGGAGTTGATGTAGATGCCCTCCGTGATGAATTCCCTCTATGGAAGATGACTCGAAAAGGCTCCCAGATTGGATCTCTCGGGAACAAAGTCTCTTGGCGGCGTAAGAGTATCTTCGTGGCTCTTTTCGGCGATACGGGAATATTTGGGAATTTATAGGCCAAGAAATAGGGTTGGGAGACCTGCAGGGGGCCTACAAGCCAGGGGCGCGCGGCCACCCCCAGGGCGCACACTGTTGGCTTGTGGCCTCCCAGCAAGTGCCTTGCACCCTACTCCAATTCTCGTGGGTGTCTTTTGGTCCAAGAAAAATCTTTTCGGAGATGTTGTTCCATTTGGACTCCATTTAATATTGCTTATCTGCAATACTCAAAAACATGGAAAAATAGAAACTGACACCACACTCTAGATTATAAGGTTAGTCCCAAAAACAATATAAAACATCATATTAATGCATACAAAACATCCAAAAGAGATAATATAATAGAATGGAACAATAAAAAATTATAGATATGTTGGAGACGTATGAGCATCGCAAGGCTTAATTCCTGCTCGTCCTCGAGTAGGTTAATGATAAAAATAGAATTTTTGATGTGTAATGCTACCTAACATATTTATCCATGTAATATTCTCTAATGCGGCATGAATATTCAGATCCATAAGATTCAAAACAAAAGTCTAATATTGACACAAAACAGTAATACTTCAAGCATAATAATAAGGTAATTGCTTCCTTTCAAAATAACATGGTTTTAGAAAGTTATCCCTACAAACTCGTATGGTTTGGCTATGCTCCATCTTCACCAGACATGGTATCTAAATCATGCACAACCCCGATGAAAATCAAGCAATTGTTTCACACTTTTTATGTTCTCAAACCTTTTCAACTCTAACGCAATACATGAGCGTGAGCCATGGATATAGCACTATAGGTGGAATAGAGTGTGGTGGAGGTTGCAAAAAGAAAGGAAGAAGATAGTCTCACATCAACTAGGCATATTTATGGGCTATGGAGATGCCCATCAATAGATATTAATGTGAGTGAGTAGGGATTGCCATGCAACAAATGCACTAGAGCTATAAGTTTATGGAAGCTCAAAAACAAATCTAAGTGGTTGTGCAAAAGATGTAATACCAGTAGTTATATGGAAGTGACAAAATAGGAGACTCTCTATGAAGAACATGGTGCTACTTTGAAGCACAAGTGTGGAAAAAGATAGTAGCATTGTCCCTTCTCTCTTCCTCACATTTTTTTTCATTTTTTTGGTGGGCTTCTTTGGCCTCTCTTCCTTTTAAGTTCGGAGACTCATCCCAACTTGTGAGGGAATCCTAGCTTCCATCATCCTTTTCTCACATGGGACAATTTCTCTGATAATGCAAATCATCACACTTTTATTTACTTACAACTCAAAATATTACAACTCGATATTTAGAACAAAGTATGACTATATAAGCAATATGGAAGTGATGGTGCATGTCATAAAAATGAGACGGTGGTGTTGCATGGCAATATATCTCGGAATGGCTATGAAAATGCCATAATAGGTAGATATGGTGGCTGTTTTGAGGAAAATATAAGGTGGTTGTTGCTACCTCTTGAGCTTGCGTTGGTTTTTCCATTGAAGAGGAAAGGGTGATGCAGCACAGTAGAAGTAAGTATTTCCCTCAGTTTGAGAACCAATGTATCAATCCAGTAGGAGAATCAAGCCAAGTGTCCAGAGTACCCGCGCAAACACAAACGAGCTTGCACCCAACGCTATAAAGGGGTTGTCAATCCCTTCAAGAATGATTGCAAAGTGAGATCTGAAGGCGGAAAGTGCAACGAAGTAAAAGTGTAAGGCTGAAAATATATAGTGAAGTAGACCCGGGGGCCATAGTGTTCACTAGAGGCTTCTCTCAAAATAGCAAATATTACGGTGGGTGAACAAATTACTGTCGAGCAATTGATAGAACTGCGCAATGTCATGACGATATCTAAGGCAATGATCATACATATAGGCATCACGTCCGAGACAAGTAGACCGATACTTTCTGCATCTACTACTATTACTCCACACATCGACCGCTATCCAGCATGCATCTAGTGTATTGAGTTCATGACGAACAGAGTAACGCCTTAAGCAAGATGACATGATGTAGAGGGATAAATTCATGCAATAAATATAAACCCCATCTTTTTACCCTTGGTGGCAACAACACGATGCGTGCCCGCTACCCCTTCTGTCACTCGGTGAGGTCACCACACGGTATGAACCCAAAACCAAGCACTTCTCCCATTTCAAGAATCATAGATCAAGTTGGCCAAACAAAACCCACAACTCGAAGAGAAATAGAAGGATATGAAATCATGCATATAAGAGATCAGAAGAAACTCAAATAAGATTCATAGATAATCTGATCATAAATCCAGAATTCATCGGATCTCGACAAACACACCGCAAAAGAAGATTACATCGTATAGATCTCCATGAAGATCATGGAGAACTTTGTATTCAAGATCAAAGAGAGAGAATAAGCCATCTAGCTAATAGCTATGGACCCGAAGGTCTATGGTGAACTACTCACGCATCATCGGAGAGGCAATGGTGTTGATGAAGAAGCCCTCCGTATCCGAATCCCCCCTCCGGCAGGGCACCGGAACGTGCCCCAGATGGGACCTTGCGGAGACAGAAGCTTGCGGCGGCGGAAAAGTATTTTCGTGGATCTCTCGCGTAGTTTTGGATTTTTCAGGAATTTATAGGCGGAAGAGGTAGGGCAGATGAGCTACAGGGGGCCCACAAGCCTGCTAGGCGCGGGCCCCCTGGACGCGCCTAGGGGGCTTGTGGCCTCCCCTGGTGGCCTCTCCCTTGGTTCTCACGTCCCCTGCGTATCTTCTGTTTCAGAAAAAATCTTTTCAGAAGTTTTATTCCGTTTGGAATCTGTTTAATATTCTCCTCTGAAAAGTGTCAAAAACACAGAAAAAGAAGAACTGGCACCTGGCCTTGAGTTAATAAGTTAGTACCAAAAAGATATAAAAGGCATACAAAACATCCAAAGTTTGACAAGATACTAGCATGGAACCATAAAAAATTATAAATACGTTGGAGACATATCAGCTGTTTTGAGGAAGGTGGGTTTAATGTACCGGCAAGAGTTGCGCGGTAATAGAGAGGCTAGGAAAGGTGGAAGGGTGAGAGTGCATATAATCCATGAAATCAACATTAATCATAAATAACTCACATACTTATTGAAAAAGCCTATTAGTTATCAAAGCAAAGTTTTAGACGCATGCTCCTAGGGGAAGGGTTGGTAGGAGTTAACCATCGCGCGATCTCGACGTCCACACAAAGGTTGACATTCATTAAACAAATCATGCTCCGACTTCATCACATAACGGTTCACCATACGTGAATGCTATGGCAATCACAAGCTTTAACACAAGTTTTTCTTCTAATTCACAATTACTTACTAGCATGACTCTCATATTACCATCTTCATATCTCAAAACTATATGCATGGAATCAAACTTCTCATCATATTCAGTGCACTTAATATGAAAGTTTTTGTTATATCCCCCTTGGATGCCTATTATATTAGGACTAAATTCATAACCTAAAAAAATTACCATGCTGTTTAAAGAACTCTCAAAATAATATAGGTGAAGTACGAGAGTTTAATATTTTCTATAAAACACAACACCGCGTGCTCTAAAATATATAAGTGAAGTACTAGAGGAACATTGCCTAGCTCAAAAGATATAAGTGAAGCCAAAAGATTATTCTAATAAATGCACGATTCAGCGTGTCTCTCTTTAAAAAGATGTGTGTGATACGTCCCAAACGTATCTATAATTTCTGCTTTTTCCATGATCTTTTGGGTGACATTGTTATATATTGTGCTACACTTGTATATCATTTTACACATATTTGGACTAACCTACTAACTCACTGCACCCAGGGCCAGTTTCTGCCTGCCGATGTCTATTTTGCAGGGCTTTCACCCAATTTTCCGAAGCCCGAAAAAATCCAGAAAACATATATAAAAAATCAGTGAAACAGAAGCTCCGGGATCACCCAAGGAGGGCCAGAGGGGGGCCATGGGCCTTCCAGGCGGCCTGCTGGCGCGACCAGGCCCTAGGCCACGCTAGGAGGTCGCGTGGGTGGGTCCAACCTCCTCCGGTGCCCTCCTTTGGCCTATATTTAGTGTTTCGTGAGGAAACCCTCGCAGACTTTTTGGAATTGCGAATTTCTCCATCGTTCCGCCGCAGCAGCGCTTCCAAGATCGGGAGCGTTAGGAGACCTCTTCCCAGCACCCTGCCGGAGGGAGGATTGACCTCCGGCAGCGTCTCCACCGCCATGGACGCTTCTCGGACCTGCCGTGAGTTGTCCTCCATGGACCATGAGTCCATGACCAGTAGCTATGTGATGTCTTCTCTCCAATCTTATGCTTCAATGGTTAGTCCTAGTGAGCTTCCCTACATGATCAAGGCATCTATGTAATTCTCTTGATTTTGCTATGCTCGGTTTGTTGGGATCCGATGGATTATGAGATCATGTTAAAATTGTTATGAGTTATATGTTTGATTATCCTTTTATATTATGTTCCTTAGTGATTCATGCATGTTCTCCATTGCTTTTTATCGCTTTGGCCAAGTAGTAGATCGTAACTCCAAGAGGGAGTGTTATGCATGATTGTGGGTTCGGGGCACTTGATATCTAGCTTGAGTGACAGAAACATGAGACTAGGGGATGTGCTTGTTGCCACCAGGGAGAAAACAACGGTGCTTGTGACCATGGTTGCAAGGATTGTTTACCTTACGCATAGTTAGTTAGTGCAGTTGTTCGTTGCTTTGAGTTTACACTTTGGGTGGGGCTCGCAACTTAATGCTGGAGAGATGTTCTAGATAGATATATCAAGGTGGATGATTAGTAAGTAGATGCTGATGAATAAACGGTCTACTTGTCTTGGTGTACTACCCATTACTATTGAACCTCTAACTATCAAGGTGCGATCATAATTCTGTCAATTGCCCAAGTGTGATTTGTTTACCCAAGCATAGTTGTTTATCGTCTTTTGGGAGAGATACATCACTAGTGAACATCATGTGACTCCGATCCATCTCACCATCATTGTTTACACCTCCATCATTTACCGCTTTCATTTACTTTTCCATTGCAATCACTATTACCTTCCCACTTGTGTTTTGATCCTTTGCAAACTACAAGGCCGGAGAGATTGACAACCTCTCTGTACTCGTTGGGAGCAAAGTTATTTGTTGTGTGTACAGGTCCACGTCTTCTGCTAGCGCCAGGGTGGAAAACACCTACTTGTTGAGCCGAGGAGTCCTCCTGGTTCGAAAACCTTACATTCTGTGTGTGAGGGAAATTTGTTGTTGACTACATCTCCACCTTCCACTTGGGGTATCCAACGAGGGGCGAGAAGTATATATATCAACGCGTCATCAGTGTGCAGCAAGGATAATTGTGGAAAACTAAAAAGTAAAGACTCATATCACACAAGACGCTCCAACCAAAACACATATCATGTGGTGAATAAAAATATATCCTCAAGTAAATTTACCGATGGATTGAAGACGGAAGAGGGGATGCCTTCCGGGGCGTCCCCAAGCTTAGGCTCTTTGGTATCCTTGAATATGGCTTGGGGTGCCTTGGGCATCCCCAAGCTCAGGCTCTTGCCACTCCTTATTCCGTAGTCCATCAAATCTTTACCCAAAACTTGAAACTTTCACAACACAAAACTCAACGGAAAACTCATGAGATCCGTTAGTATAGGAAAAATAAATCACCACTTAGGTACTGTTGTCAACTCATTCTTTATTTGTATTGATGTAATATTTACTGTATTCCAACTTCTCCATGGTTCATACCGCCCGATACAACCCATAGATTCAACAAAATAAGCAAACAAAACAAAGAAAACAGAATCTGTCAAAAACAAAACAGTCTGTAGCGATTTGTTTACTTATAATACTTCTACAACTCCAAAAATTCTGAAAAATTAGAACGACCTGGGCAATTTGTAAACTAATCTTGTGTAAAAATTCAGATCAAAATGACATTCGAGTGAATTTATAAAATTCCTGGACTCGGGCCGAAAGTGTATGTTTGTTCAGAAAAATCAAATTGCAAACACCATAGACCATCCCAAAGGTCTTACTTGGCACAAATACTAATTAAAAGAAGAAAACAAAATTATTACAGAGGTAATAATATGTTAAACACTCAAACAGAGAAGCAAAAACAAAAGCATAAAATTAAAATTGGGTTGCCTCCCAACAAGCGCTATCGTTTTATGCCCCTAGCTAGGCACGATGGTTTCGATGATGCTCGCATAAAGTTAAAGAGGTGAAAGATAAAGAGAGCATCATGAATCACATGGCAAGCATATTTAAGTCTAACCCACTTCCTATGCATAGGGATTTTGTGAGCGAACAAATTATGGGAACAAGAATCAATTAGCATAGGAAGACAAACCAAGTATAAATTAAAAATTTCCAACCCATAGAGAAGAAACTTGATATTATTGCAATATGTAAAAGCATATGTTCCTCTCGCATAGTAATTTTCAGTAGCATCATGAAGGAATTAAAAAATATAACTATCATATGAAATTTATTATTCCAAAATAGTGGGATTATCATCAATAGTGGGATTATCATTAATTAAAGTCATGACCTCTCCAAACCCACTTCTATCAAAAATTTCATAAGATTGAACACTCTCGAAAATAGTGGGATCAATAATGCCTAAAGTAGACACTCTTCCAAACCCACTTTCAATATTATAATCAACAAGAGTATTAAATAAATTATCAAGATCATAAGAAGCATTATAACCCCACTCATGATCATTTCAATAAGTAGTGGTCATGGCAAACTCATCAAATATAGGATCCCCAAGCTTGTAGTTTTGCATACTATTAACATAATTGACATTAATAGAATTTATACTAACGTCATTGCAATCATGCTTTTCAATCAAGGAGATATCATGAATCACTTTATAAATTTATTCTTTCAACACTTCATAAAAAAAATTAGATTCATGATTTTCAAACAAAACTTCATAGAGATAATCAAGTGCACTCAACTCACTAGCAATTGATTCATCATAATTTTCCCTTTTGAAAAGATTAGCAAGTGGATGAGGATCCATATCAAAAGATTTTTAGCAAGCGGAGATGCAAGAAAATATATGGCACATGGCAACACAAGCAAAGATAACAAACAAGGAAAGAGGCAAACAGAAAAGAGGGTGAATAAAACGTTAACTTTTTGTGAAGTGGGGGAGAGGAAAACAAGAGGCAAATGGAAAATAAAGTAAATGAAAGAGATGTGTTTATGATGGGTACTTGGTAGGCGTGATCTTTCTATGTATCCTCCGCGGCAACGGCGCCAGAAATCCTTCTTGCTACCTCTTGAGCTTGCGTTAGTTTTCCCTTGAAGAGGAAAGAGTGATGCAGCGAAGTAGATAAGTATTTACCTTAGTTTATAGCGAACCAAAGTATCAATCCAGTATGAGAACAAGCAAGGCCCAATAGTATTACTTACACAAATAATCAAACACTTGCACCCAACGCTATAAAGGGGTTGTCAATCCCTTCAGAGTTATTTGCAAGGATGAGATCTGATAGAGATAGATATAAAGATTGCAGAAAAAAATTAAATAAATTGCAGCAAAGTATTTTTGGTACTTTTGGTTTATAAATCTGAAAATATATTATGGAAAATAGACCCACGGGCCATAGGTTTCACTAGCGGCTTCTCTCATGAAGGAAAATAATACTGTGGGTGAGAAATTACTGTCGAGCAATTGATAGAAAAAGAATAATTATGAAGATATCTAAGGCAATGATTATGCATATAGGCATCTGATGACGAGTTGATGTATATACTTCTCGCCCCTCGTTGGTTACCCCAAGTGGAAGATGGAGATGTATTCAGCAGCAGATTTCCCTTACACGGGGACGTAAAGTTTATTGAACCAGGAGGACTCCGAGGATCAACAAGTAGGTGGCTGCTGCTCTGGCGCTAGCAGAAGACGTGGACCTGCACACACATCAAATAACTTTAGTTCCAACGAGTTCAGAGAGGTTTTCAATCTCTTCGGCCTTGTAGTTTGCAAAGGATCAAAACTCAAGCGGGAATAGTGGTAGTGAGTGCAACGGAAAAGTAAATAAAAATACTAAATGGTGGAGGTGTAAACAATGGTGGTAATATGGACCAGAGTCACATGATGATGACTAGTGATGTCTCTCTCCCAAAAGAAGATAAACAACTATGTTGGGTAAACAAATTACATCTGGGCAATTGACATAATTATAAACGCATCGCAATGCTAATCATGCTACAAGAAAGTTAGAGGCTCAAAAGTAATGGGCAGTACGCCAAGACAAGTAGACCGTTTATCCATCAGCATCTACTCTGTAATCATCCACCTGGAGATATTTATCCTGAACATCTCGTTGTTATTAAGTTGCGAGCCGCACCCAAAGTGTAAACTCAAAGCAACGGACAACTGCATTAACGAACTTTGCGTAAGGTAAACAATCCTTGCAACCGTGGTTACAAGCACCGTTGTTTTCTCCCTGGTGGCAACAACACATCTCCTAGTCTCATAGTTCTGTGACTCAAGCTAGACATCAGGGGGCATGAACCCACAATCATGCATAACGCTCCCTCTTGGAGTTACAATCTACTACTCGCCCAAAGCAATAAAAAGCAACGGAGAACATGCATGAATAACTCAAGAACATAATATAAAAGGAGCACCAAATATATAACTCATCATAATCTGAACATAATCTCATAATCCATCGGATCCCAGCAAACGCAGCATACCAACAACATGTAAATTAAATAGATGCCTTGATCATGTAGGGCAGCTCACATGGGCTAATCATTGAAGCACAAGATTGGAGAGAAGGCATCACATAGCTACTGGTCATGGCCTCATGGTCCAAGGAGGACTACTCACGGCACGTCCGGGAAGCGTCCATGGTGGTGGAGAAGCTCCCGGAGGACAATCCTCCCTCTGGCAGGGTGTCGGGAAGAGCTCTTATGGCGCACCCGATCTCGGAAGCGCCGTGGCGGCGGAACGGTGGAGAAATTCGCGACTCTGGATCATATCGTAGGGTTTTCTATCAGGTAGGTAAATATAGGCTGAAGGAGGGCACTAGAGGAGGTGGGACCCACCCAGGCAGCTTAGTGGCGTGGCCAGGAGGGAGCTCATGCAGGGAGGCCGCCTGGGCATGGCCTGGCTCCCCTCTGGCCCACCTTGATGCCTCGTGAATCTTCCGTCATGCTGATTTTTATATATTTTCTTGGGATATGTGGGGCTTTGGAAATTGGGGTAAAAGTCCCTGCAAAAAGACATCAGCTGATAGAAACTGGCTCTGGGTGCACTGAGTTAGTGGGTTAGTTCAAATATGTGTAAAAACATATAAAAGTGTAGCAAAACATATAACAATGTCACCCAAAAGAGCATGGAACAAACAAAAATTATAGATACGTTTGGAACGTATCAACATCCCCAAGCTTAATTCCTGCTCGTCCTCGAGTAGGTAAATGATAACACAAATAATTTCTATGGTGACATGCTAACACACATATAAGAACTTAAAAGCAAAGCAAGTAAGATAGGCTATTCAAGTCAATACAATAACAAGAAAGAGTCTATATTTATTATTGAAAATAGCAAAGTAAGAACATAAAGGTGCAAGTGCTCTCGCTGTCCATGACTCGAATGTCTCCAAATGGTGTTTGCGTGCAAGAAGTGGGAGATGGGTTTAGAGCATAAAAATATTATAAAGTTTAATTGAGAACTCAATCTACTAAAACATCACACTTGGTCTCCTTCGGAATCTTATTTTGACTCATCCCCAGAACACTAGTGACGCACAAGTCAAAATGATCCTCTCCCTTTCGACTTTGAGAACTCATGCAATGGATGAGCGCAAGCAAGATATGTTGGCACTTAGGATGGCAAAGAGAATAATGATGGGGAAGGAAGGGAAAAAAGGTGTGAAAGGCTCACATAAATGAGGACAACCATAGGCGAGAGAAAGCCAAATGATAGATATGATGTGAGGAATAGGGATTGTCATGCAACGGATGCACATATGAGCTAAGGTAAGATCTCCAATGGAACTAGTGGGGGTGCATCCAACTTGCTTGCTCATGAAGACCTAGAGCTCATTTGAGGAGGCTCATCATGGGAATATACAAGCCAAGTTCTATAGTGCAAGGGTCCCCACATAGTTATGCATGAATGATAATCTCTATGGAGTACAAATATAACAATGGAGTACGAGTGTGGATCGTTCAAAAGGAATAGTAGTGTTGCCCCCTTCTCTGTTTTTATTTCCTTTTTTCTTTCTTTTTTTCTTTTGTGGCCTTTTCGGCTCTTTCTATTTATCTCTCATTTTTCCTCTTTGGGATCTTTTCATGTGTCCTCTTTTGGGATCTTTTAATTTGTCCTCTTTGGGATCTTTTCCTCACTTAAGGGCAACACTCTATATTTTACAAGAATAAACAGAAGATCTTCACACTTTATAAGAAGTACTCAACATCAAGACAAATAAAAACTATCATGATGTATGCAAATGTATGCCTCTGCCAGTGTAGCAGGATATGCAATGAAACTAGCACATCATGTAGCAATAATAAGGGCAAGGCCCAACTAGCATGCGGCTCCTCGATCAAGCAAAAGCATGTATGACATGAAGATCAAGTCATGGGGTGGTGGATGTTGCATGTCAATATATCTCGGAAAGGCTATGGAAATGCCTTAATAGGTAGGTATGGTGGATGTTTTGAGGAAGGATATAATGAGGCTTATGATGATAGAGCGTATCATGCCAAGGGTTTGGATGCACCAGCTAAGTTTGCACCAACTCTCAAGATGACAAAGGGAAATGCACGACACCAAAGAGGCTAGCAAAATATGGATGGTGGAAGTGCCAACAATCGAATACTCGCATTAGTCCGAAGAACTCATGCACTTATTATCGGTAACTCTCTATCTAGTTAGGAGATTCACAAAGAGACAAGTACCCCGAGGAGGAGTGTTTGGGAGTTTGGTTATCCTTGCGCATCCTCGGCCCATGTTAACATGAGGGTACTCTATATATTCCAACCTCTCTAGAGGTTAGCGATCCATCTAATAGCTAGAGTTCTAAACTAAATTTTTTAGTTTTTGAAAATACACACGGATTTCCCAAAATACGACACCTATCACTAATAGGCTCAAGCTCTTGACACCAATAGTCCAAAAATTACTTAAATCAATACCACAAAACTATTGCAAGTTACTACTATACTTAAATAGCAACCTCAGTTACTTACTCAAGCAAGACACATAACTCAGTGCAACAAGCCAACTCTCTAAAGAAGATAAGCCTGATAACTCAAGAGAGTTCCAAAATAAACCTAAATAAAAGCTCTTAAAAAGATAAAGCATTAAAACTAAGAGCTAAGTATGACAACAGCTATGAAAAGATAAAGAACACACAAAAAGGATAAGCATGAAAACCTATGTTGTGTTCTGGGGTGAAGTGAGCGTGTTTCTCTCCCAAACAAAGAAGGCTAGGTTCCAACTTGTTATGAACAACAAGCAAAATTAAAACAAACTAAAAATTAAAGAGTGGGACGCTCCAAGCATAGCACATAACATATGAAGTGATGAAAATATAGCATGGAGAAGGATGAACTGATGATTGTTCATGGAGAAGGGGACGCACGGGGGCATCCCCAAGCTTAGACGCTTGAGTCTCCTTGAATATTTATTCGGGGTGCATGGGGGAAACCCCAAGCTTGAGCGCTTAACACTCCTGGATCTTCTTTCATCATCTTCCATCGCATACTTGAAAACTCCCTTCATACGAAACTCATCATAAGCTGATTAGAGTGGTTAGTGCCCATAATAAAATATTTTATTTTCTACTGGAAATAAAGATTTTTAGGAAGAGCTACTGTTTCTCAAGATTTCCAAAAGGTTTTTGCAAAGAAAAAGAAAGCTTAAGATTTGCAAAACTATGAAAACGCAAAACATGGCAGAATCTGGAAAAACAGAACATCAGGTAGTAAGTAATTTCTTTGGGGCACTTCTGAAACTCAAATAAAAAAACTCGGAACAGATACCAGAAATACAATTATATAGAGCATACTTTCAAAACAATTCAGATCAAAAATAGGATCTGGTGATTTTTGGAGAATTGTTCCGTCAAGCAGACATAATGTGTTTCTGGACAACATGTCACAACTTTTGAACTTTGTTGCAATCGGAGGCTAAAACTTGGCACAAAGCTTGAAAATAAAGATACAATGATGTTGCTACATTAGTAACAAGCGTCAAGACCACTAAAACTGAAAGTAAAAACAAACTGGGTTGCCTCCCAACAAGCGCTTTCTTTATAGCCATAAAGATAGGCTTAAGATTTTAATGATGCTCTCGTAGGAATAACAAAAGAGAGCATCAAGAAGAAAATACCAAACATATTTAAGTATAACATGCTTCCTATGCATAGGAATATTGCAATAGAAAAATTCATTGAAGCACAAAGCAATAAGCATAGGAAGGAAAAACAAGTGCAGCTTCAAAACCTTCGACATAAAGAGGCGAAACTTCTTACTTTTAGATATTTAGAACCATGTCTCCCCCTCTCATTATAAATTTTAGTGGCATCATGGATGAACTCAACAATATAACTATCACATAAGGCATTATTTCCATGATCCAAAAGCGTAAAAGTATCAGTACTCTTCTTATAAGCAAAATCTTTCTTATTAGGAATTGTTTGAGTAAAGCAATCATTATCATGATGGTAATCATAATATTTAGGAAGCATAGTATCATCAAAGCAAATTTTCTCCTCAAAAGTTGGGTGACTAAAAATATCATGTTCATCAAACCCTTCATTCACAAGCTTAGAGCTTTCCATGTCATTAGCAATATTGATATTCAAAGAAAGCATACTGATAACATTGCCACCATCATAATTGTTATGCAAATAATAAAGTTCCATAGGTTTTTTAATTTTCTCCTCAAACACTTCATGTCCTAGTTCAAGATAAAGTTTATAAAGATCTCTCATATTTTTGTGGTTTTTGGTATAAGACTCCAAAGCAAAAACTAGAAAGCAGACAAACAAGACTAAAAAGCAAAGGTAAAAGATAGTGTGCAACTCCCCTATCTTGAAGACTGGAGTCCTCGGCAACGGCGCCAGAAATTTGCTTCATGATGAGTTGATGGATATACTTCTCGCCCCTCGTTGGTTACCCCAAGTGGAAGGTGGATATGTAGTTAGTTGCAGATTTCCCTTACACGGGGACTGTAAGGTTTATCGAACCAGGAGGACTCCGAGGATCAACAAGTAGGTGTCCCCTGCTCTGGCGCTAGCAGAAGACGTGGACCTGCAGACACAACAAATAACTTTGCTCCCAACGAGTTTAGAGAGTTTGTCAATCTCTCCGGCCTTGTAGTTTGCAAAGGATCATAACACAAGCGAGAATAGTGACAGTGATTGCAACGGAAAAGTAAATACAAACAGTAAATGGTGGAGGTGTAAACAATGATGGTAATATGGACCAGAGTCACATGATGTTCCCTAGTGATGTCTCTCTCCCGAAATGCGATACACAACTATGCTGGGTAAACAAATTACAGTTGGGCAGTTGATAGAATTATAAACGCACCACAATGCTAATCATGCTACAAGAAAGTTAGAAGCTCAAAAGTAATTGGCAGTACGCCAAGACAAGTAGACCGTTTATGCATGAGAATCTACTCTCTAATCGTCCACCTTGAGATATCTATCCAGAACATCTCGCTGGTATTAAGTTAAGAGCCCGACCCAAAGTGTAAACACAAAGCAACGGACACCTGCATTAACGAGCTTTGCTTAAGGTAAACAATCCTTACAACCGTGGTTACAAGCACCGTTGTTTTCTCCCTGGTGGCAACAGCACATCCCCTGGTCTCATGTTTCTACCACTCAAGCTAGACATCAGGGGCATGAACCCACAATCCTGCATGACGCTCCCTCTTGGAGTTACAATCTACTACTTCGCTAAAGCAATAAAAAGCAACAGAGAACATGCATGAATTACACAAGAACATAATATAAAAGGAGAACCAAATATATAACTCATCACAATCTGAACATAATCTCATAATCCACCGGATCCCACCAAACGCACCATAGCAACATCAGGTAAGTTACATAGATGCCTTGATCATGTAGAGCAGCTCACAAGGGCTAATCGTTGAAGCACAAGATTGGAGAGAAGGCATCACAGTGCTACTGGTCATGGAGTCATGGTCCAAGGAGGACTACTCACGTTACGTCCGTGAAGCATCCATGATGGTGGAGAAGCTCCCGGAGGTCAATCCTCCTTTCGACAGTGTGCCGGGAAGAGGCCTTCTGGCGCTCCCGATCTCGGAAGCGCTGTGGCGGCGGAATGATGGTAAAATTCGCGATTCTGGATCTAATCGTAGGGTTTTCTATCGGGGAGGTAAATATAGACCGAATGTGACAGCCCGATGCCGACGTTCCATAAGATCCCCCTTCTTTCCGTTTTCGTCGTGTGTCTATTTTCTTTTGTCGCATCATCATCGCATTCATTCGCATCATCTGCATTGCATCGGCATCTCCTTTGCCGCCAGTTTTCAAAACTTGCATCCGTTGTTAGTTGCCGGTTCGCGTCGTTGTCCGTTCTGAGCCCGACCGCACACGCACGCGCCCGCGGCATCGTCAAAACCCTGTTTTCAAAGTGTGCGTAAAGCTTTCTTTGATCGGGGTGAAACTTGGCATGCGGTCGTAATTAGATATAGCTAGGCCGCCTGTCGAACTTCGTCGCGATCAGAGTCTCTCTGGTACCCGAACGGTCGACCGTAGTGGCACCATCTTCGGTTATTCGTCGGACGTTTGTCGGTGTTTTAAAACTCATGGCCGCCGCCCGTTCTCCCTCAAGTCTCTGGATAATCACTCTACACGGCCTCGTAACCATTCCCGCGTTCGGAATCGTCCGAATCCGACCGCACGGTTGGGTCCGGAATGAAATTCCGGTTAACCTAGCCCCCTTTTCTTCATAAATAGACCCCCTTCCTATTTATTTAGACAGCCAACCCCCTGCCTCGGGATCCATGCACCTACCCCCTAACCCTAATTCCCCACTCTCTCTCCTCCCTCCCTCCTCTACGCAGCCGCCGGGCCCGCGAGCCCACGGCAGGCTCGCCCGGGCCCGAACCGCCGCCACCGCCCGTTCTGCCTCCCGTGCCCCCACCCCTCCTGCCTAGCGCCGCCGGCCAGCCCCTCGTGCAGAGCTCCTCCCGAGCCCCCACCTTGCGCTGTCCCTACCGGCCACTGGCCACCAGCCGCCGCCGGATGCGCCGCCCAGGTTCCCCGACGACCGCACATGCGCCATCCTTTGTCCCCGCCGCCGCGGAGCTACCTCACCCCAACCGGAGCTATGCCGCCGCCTCCCGTCGACAGATCCGGGCCGGCAACCCCCAGATCCGCTCCCCTCCAGCCATCCCCGCCCCTCTATGCTCCCGTGGCGGCCCCCGCTCGCCGGAAGTCCCTCCATCGGTTGCCGCCCCGGGTACCTGCAGCCGCCGCTGCCAGCTTCTTCGATCGAGGGAACGAGACGACCCAGCGCAGGCCGCCACCAACCGCCGCCTGGGCCCCGCAGCGGCGCATCTCCTGGCGCCCGAGGCCCAGGGTAGCGAGGCCTCGCCCCGGCCCAGCTCCTGCAGCCATGGCGCCCCCGACCGGCCCAACTTCTCCTCCTGGGCAAGGCCCGCAAGGTAAGAGCCCTGCCCGAGCCATTTCCCCTATGTTGTGCCCGTGGCGTGATTTACTAAATTGCGCCCCCAATTCGGCCCGTTTGTTATATTTTAGATTCCTGAGAATTTAATTATTTTCAGGAGATGTGCTAGATATTAAAACGTCCGTAGTTTTGAACTCGTGTGTCGGATCGCGACGTGTTGTATATGGTTTTGGTGTAGAATTTCGCGTAGAATTCGAATTTGGAACTTGCATATTTGTTTGACATGGTTTGTCGTGCCAAATGCATAGATTAACGTGTTGTTCCAATAGAATAGATGCCCACATTTATTTTTCGCGCAAGACCGGGTTGCTCGTATGCCGTAGGTTAAATGTCCATGTTTTAGGAACCCTCTTGCCATGTATTTTAGAGTAGTCATTGGTATTTTTGCGCGTAGGGATTTGCCGCTAGTTTATTTTTCGTGTTTAGGTTTATATGTCGCGTTTACGTGTGGCAATATTTTTGAGTCGCAACCCCACATATTTTATATGTTTTTGGGGTAGAAAATCCATAGTATTTTTCTGTGCCATTAGTTCTAGCTTTTGAGTAAGTTAGTTTGCACGATATTTTTGCCATGTTGCCCTCTTGTCTATTTCGTAGGATTTATTCCATGCTTCGTTTGATGAAGTTGTCAACTAGGGAGTTGTTCTTTGATGTTTAGTCTAACCCCTGGTGTTTTTAGTTGCAATAGAAATGCATGTTTAGGTTTGGTTTGCTTCTCTCAAGTTGCTAGAAATAGTGCTGATTTGGAGGTGCTGAAATATTTCTAAGTCTGGAATCTGTTATATTTTGTTGTTGTTTTGTTTTGCTTCTATCTTGTGATCTGTAGCTCTTTTGAGGTTGGTCCAATGGAGTTAGTTGTAGACCTTGTGATTCTATAGCATGATCTCAATTTTCATGCCAGTTGGAGTCCTGTAGCTTATGGTTTTGCTGCTGTAAATATGCCTTCAGACCGAAAACTGCACTTTCATGAAGTGTTATTTTCACCAAGTCTGAAATAGTATGTGAGATGCCATTTTGTGACTTCTTTCCCTAGTGATCCTTGCTGGCATGCTAGTTGTTGTTAGTTGTTTGTTGCAGTGCTTCTTGCCCTCTTTCGTGTCATGCCTTGCTTGAGTTTATCGGAGTTGTGTAGCTCGTAGTTGTGGGGTGTAGAAAATGCTATGTGGCTGATTTTGGTAGATTGTAGTGATATCTTGTTTTGCTCGTAGTTGTTGAACCGTAGCTCCGATTTGATCGTGTCCTATATGAAACTTGCTTAGAATCTCGTGCAGTTTCATTTTCTCTTGCTGGTTGTATGTTTTGAAGTGCTTGTATCTTTTGATCCGTAGCTCCGTTGAAGATGTTCTTTATGTGTAAATTGCTTGTAACGACATGTAGAATCACGTGAAGCTATTGTAAATTAACATGTGAGGTCGTCTCGGAGCTGCTATATGTCATTTCCGACCTCATTTAAAATGCCTAGATAGGTAGTTTAATTACGCTTCACCTCTTGCCATGTTTAACCACATTTAATATTGTCGTGTACCTAACCGGGATAGAACTAAATAAATTAAACGTGGAGTTTCGTCAATATGCAAAACTCGTTGCATATTGAACTTCACTTAATGTGTAGTGTTTGTTTGTCGTGATTTGTCATGCCGTGACTTGCATGTATACAGCTGCTCATGCATCATTTGTGTTGTGCATCGTGTGGTGAATATCATGTGTTGATTTGTGTTTCCGGTTTGCTTCGTCTCGACAGAGTTCCACAAGCGTGTCGGATTGTGAGGACCCGTTCGACTACATCGGTTCGTCTGCTTCACGGAGGCGTTCTTCTTCCAAGCGGGATCTCAGGCAAGATGACCATTTCCCCAGATACCATTACTATCATTGCCATGCTAGTTATTCGATGCTATCGTTATGTCTCATTGCCTACCACATGTTAAATATGAGCCTCTCAACAATACCATGAAAACCTTCAACTTGTTCAACCTAGCAAACCACTGATTGGCTATGTCACTACTTGCTTAACCCTGTGTTAGCGTTGGTAGTTGCAGGTGCAGTTGCTTCCATGTGAAACATGGGATCCTTGTTATATCACCATATTAAATGCTATTTAATTTAATGCACCTATATACTTGGTAAAAGGTGGAAGGCTCGGCCTTTCTAGCCTGGTGTTTTGTTCCACCTTTGCCCCCTTAGTTTCGGCTACCGGTGTTATGTTCCATAAACGAGCACGCCTAACACGATCGGGGTTGTTATGGGGACCCCCTTGATAATTCGTTTTAGACTAAAGCTGGTCCGGCAAGGCCCAACATTGGTACTACATTTGCCCAACATAATAATTTTGTTAATACTGAAAGCATAGGGCGTCATTAACCCGAGGAGTAATTCTACATAATACAGGGAGGGCCAGTGCTGATGGTGCTGGTCCAAAACAGAGCACCGTGCGGGGCCAACCCGGGGCAACTCGGGTGATGTCTATCAGGCCACCGTACGCTTCGCTTATCCATCGTATCCTAAGAACGAGATATGCGGCTCCTATCGGGATCGTCGACATGTCGGGTGGCCTTGTTGGATTAGTTTTACCTTTGACGAGATATCTTGTGCATCGGGATTCCGGTGATGCTTTGGGTAATCTCAGAGTTGAGGTTTTCCACTGAGGAATCAGACGAGATCGTGAGTTTCGTGATCGAGGATTTCTATGCGGCTTGTGGTAATTTGTGAAGGACTAGTTGGAGCACCCCTGCAGGGTTAAATCTTTCGGAAAGCCGTGCCCGTGATTATGTGGCAACGTTGAAAACTTTGTTTAACACTGGTTCTAGATAACGTGAAGTTAACTTAATTAAAATATGCCAACTGTGTGCGTAACTGTGACTGTCTCTTTCATGAGTTCCTTCTCCGATCGAGGACACGGTGGGGTTATGTCTGACGTAGGTAGGTGTTCAGGACCATTCAGTTGGTCAACCGTAGTCCACGTCCGCTATGCGTAGATCTTCCCCCTCTTATTTCGTTTACTTGTAAGTTTAGCCACCAAATATATGCTTAGCCGCTGCTGCAACCTCACCACTTAACCTTACCTCACCCATCAAGCTTTGCTAGTCTTGATACCTTTGGAAATGAGATTGCTGAGTCCCCTGTGGCTCACAGATTACTACAACACCAGTTGCAGGTACAAGTAAAGATTACTTGATGCGAGCACGTTGATTGTTCATTTGGAGTTGCTTCTTCTTCTTCATCATCATCGATCTAGGATGGGTTCCAGGCCGGCAGCCTGGGATAGCAAGGATGGACGTCATTCTTTTTTTCTCATTTGTTTTCGTCCGTAGTCGGACCCTGCTCTTACTCATGATGTTGGTGTATTCTACTGTTGTGACTCTGATGTAGCTTGTGGCGAGTGTAAGCCAATTCTATTTATATATCTCTTCTTTTCAGTACATGTACTTGTAACGATATCCATTCTTGCGACACGACGAGATGCGCTTCTATCCCTGACGAGGCCCTCGTGCCAAATTGAGGATAGGGTCGCATCTTGGGTGTGACACCGAAGGAGGGCACCAAAGGAGGTGGGACCCACCCAGGCAGCCTGGTGGCGCGGCCAAGAGGGAGCCCGCGCAGGGGGGCCGCCTAGGCAGGGCCTAGCTCCCCTCTCGCCCACCTTGATGCCTCTTGAAGCTTCTGTCACTCTGATTTATATATATTTTTCTCGGGATATTTTGGGCTCTGGAAATTGGGGTAAAAGTCCCCGCAAAAAAGACATCAGCAAATAGAAACTGGCACTGGGTGCACTGAGTTAGTAGGTTAGTTCAAATATGTGTAAAAATATTTAAAAGTGTAGCAAAAACATATAACAATGTCACCCAAAAGAGCATGGAACAAACAAAATTATAGATACGTTTGGAACGTATGAGCATCACGTCTGTGTCAAGTAGACCGAAACGATTCTGTATCTACTACTATTACTCCACACATCGATTGACTTCTGCCTGCATCTAGAGTATTAAGTTCATGAAGAATAGAGTAACACATTAAGTAAGATGATATGATGTAGGGGGATAAACTCAAGCAATATGATGAAAACCCCATCTTTTTTATCCTTGATGGCAACAATACAATACGTGCCTCGCTACCCCTACTTTGTCACTGAGTTAGGACACTGCAAGATTGAACCAAAAACTAATCACTTCTCCCATTGCAAAAATTATTAATCTATTTGGCCAAATCAAACCAATAACTCAAAGAGACTTGCAAAGATATGAAATCATGCATATAAAAATTCAGAAGAGACTCAAATAATATTCATAGATAATCTGAACATGAACTCACAATTCATCGGATCTCGACAAACACACCGCAAAAGAGTATTACATTGGATAGATCTCCATGAACATCATGAAGAACGTGGTATTGAAGATCAAAGAGAGAGAAGAAGCCATCTAGCTACTAGCTATGGACCCGTAGGTCTGTGGTGAACTACTCACACATCATTGGAGGGGCAATGGAGTTGATGAAGGTGCCCTCCGTGATCAATTCCCTCTCCGACAGATTACTGGAAAAGGCTCCCAGATTGGATATCTCGGGAACAGAGGCTCTCGGCGGCGTAAAAGTATTTTCGTGACTCTTTTTGGCAATACAGAAATATTTGGAAATTTATAGGTCAAAAAATAGGGTTAGGAGACCTACACGGAGCTCACAAGCTCCACCCCCCCCCCCCCGCCGCCAGGGTGTGCCCTGCAGGCTTGTAGACTCCCGGCAAGTGCCTTGCCCCATACTCCAAGTCTCGTGGGTGTCTTGTGCTCCAAGAAATATCATTTCAGAGATTTTGTTCCGTTTGGACTTCGTTTAATATTCCTTATCTACAATACTCAAAAATGTTGAAAAAAATAAAAAATGGCACTAGGATCTAGATTAATAGATTAGTCCTAAAAATAATATAAAACAACATATTAATGCATATAAACATCCAAAACAGATAATATAATAGCATGGAAAAATTAAAAATTATAGATACGTTTGAGACGTATCAAGGGTTTCCCTAATATGTCCCAATGAGCATTCATGGCGGGTGCCTTTGTCCTAGATAAACACACATAGCTGAAGCTGCCACCACACCGGAGAAGAAAATTTCGGTAACAACAAGCGTACATATACGATGCACAGGTGCACTGATTGATCTTGAACCCTGCGCACAACACTAGCTAAATCCCGGCTTTGCACGGTGCATATTCTTCTTTCTTTTCAGATTTATGAACCTGCCTTTTCTTTTGCATCTAGATTTTTTTGATGTTTGCTGCTTTCTGGCGAATCACGTTCTGTCCTTCATGACGACGTTACCACACAATGCTTGCTCCTCGAGCAAACGATCAAGAGGATGCACAATCTCCGCAGTAGAAGTCTGACCATGTTTCCGGTGAGCAATTGTTCTATCGTCAACTAAAATAGCATGATATACTCTTTGCCAACAGTGCAAGATTTTTCAGAGCCCGTAATGTATATATTTTTAGAAAAATAAAATTACAAGTTGGTTCCGAATGTTTAATTTGGTTCTCTTGTGTTTGTGGGTGAGTTTAATTTGTTCCTAAATTAGTTGAGGAGGCGCCTAATGAATCTCTCAACTGTAGAGCATAGTAGTTTACATTCATGTGTATGGTTTGTTTTACACACGCATGACAATTTTAATGCACAATAACCAAAAAAAGCAGCATGCATGGATAGGCCTCCATTAATTGGACCTTGTGATAAAGTAACTTGGACGAGATCATATTTTTATTTCTTTGTAGATGAAATTTTACATGCATCTAAAACATATAAAACGAGATATAACACTTATAAAGCTGACAAAAACAAGGAATTAAGTTATTATGCACTAAGCGACATTGCCATACAATTAACCTTTTTGTAGGGAGGTAATGGTAATCTCCGTATAAAAAGATTAATCTAACATGCCAGTTAAAATATATTTAAATTATAATATGTAGATATCATATATTATCATATAATATTTATTTAATTAATAATTATCATATTAATTTCACATCTATATATCCCATCTAACCTCTACATGGATACATTCTTAACGATTTAGAGAACACAGAACTGATGCATGTCTTTCTTTAGCAAACGCATGGTGGAAATTTCCTAGTGTAAGTTATTTCCATTAATATATGAGATATTTACAGGTGGCTATACACAAGTACAGCCAACGTTACTACAAATAATTATTTCATAATCTGTCTAGCCAGGCTTGTATTCCCTCCTTCGCACATGGTTTGGCTTTTTTTTTTATGATGATGATGTAGTCCTCTGGTGGAAATTCCCTTAAAAGGTAGGGCCCATTAACCAGAATATGAATTATGTCTTACTAAGTTAAATGTATTGATTGAGTTGAAATGGGGAATACGGATAAGTAACTAATATTTTGGAAGAAAACATAATACATTATGTGTTACTTGAAGTTTGGGTTTAGGCATCCCTAAAGGAAATTCTTTCGACACACCCTACATTTATGCAAGTTTTGTGGTAGCATAATCACCGCCAACTATCTAGATTCGTCTATACACTATTCGGTTGGTTTGGCATCATTAACTCAATTCTTCTCCAACGTACTCCCTCTGTTCCTCTATATAAGGTGTATTTGTTTTTTAAATAAATGCCAGAATGTAAGCTGCATTTCTTCTAATTCCCCATAGTTCTCTTGTTAGCCCTCCTAAAAAAGAAAATATCCTTTTTCTGGTTGTGTGTATCTCTCCTTGTAGTAGAAAAAAGGAAACTAACTCTTTATCGATTGCATGTATCTCATACTTTTCTGAACTAATTGATTTACTTTCCACTAAGGAACAAATTCGCCAAGGATAATTTAGTCTTAACATGTCTATAATTATGTGTCTTGATCACCGTGTCGAAAATAATACACCTTACATAAAGGAACGGAGGAAGTATATTAGTAAAGTCACTCGAAATAGAATATAATAGTAAGGTCAAAAGTATTTCAAAATGTATAGATAAAAAAAACACCACACTGCAGGATTTTCTCAAATATTTTATCAATTTTTTTAGAAAATTAGTAGATTATGATTTAAAATATATTAAATAATAACACAATATTTTTTAGTCATATTTGCTATAAAATTCTAGAATATATTTTCCATAATTATAAGTGTTATTGAAAACGACATCAAAATATACTAAAATTTAGGAAACTCCATTTTATTCAACAGTGAAAGTTTTAATATGTACATTTACTCTTCTATAGTTGATACACGAGTTACTTTTGTGTAGGCCAACTATGTGTATGTTTGATATTTGTAACATTCAGTGCGAGTCGCTTCTGTGTTGGAGCACTGAAGATATGAAATCCTTTTTCCATATATTTACCAAAGCAAATGTGTGGTCTGAACAACTATATATGCTGAATTTTTAAAAGAATATTAGATCAGTGCCAACTAATAGTGTCTACGTTACAATGCGAAAAACATGACTCAGTCATCCGCGACAAAATTTCACAAAGAGTCAAGGTCTGGAGAAAGTCTAATCGATGGGTCGTGCAGGAATATAAGGGGATTGAGGAAGTAAGTACACTTCTGATTTTTCTTACGTCTATGGTTAGGTTTTTGGTCTGTGTATACTAAGGCCGTTATGAAAAAAGGAACTACACAACTATTATGGCATGCTTATTTATTGAACGAGTGTAAGCACTACATACTCGCATACTTAATCTGCTCTAATAAGGGAAAATAGGATATGTTCATTAAATATATAATTTATTGTATATTTTACAGTTTTTATATCATTCAAAGCTAAATTATATATAGTATATTACATCCGTCCCAAAATAACTGTGTCAAGTTCATATTAGCTCTAGTATAAAGTTGTACTAAGCTTTAGACACTTATTTTGGGATGGATGGAGTACTTGGGTTGTGTTTCAGGATGCCTACACAAAATAGCCTTTTTGTTTTCACATTTTTTGTAATATGAAATCTAAACATTTTCTCATGATTAGTAAACTTTCTTGATATTAGTTCCCTGTTTTCACATTCATCATCCGTTCAATCGTTTGCACACAACACATTCTTTTTTCTTCATGCGAGCAAAAACTGGTACACAAAGCTAGCCCGTGGAGATGCACGGGTTGATGACTAGTTTTATCAATCGTGTATGCTTTATAAACCATTTTATATCATTTTGGGAACTAATCTATTAACCAAGTGCCAAGTGCCATCTACTATTTTCTGCTTGTTTTTGGTTTTTCAGGATATCTTTACCAAACGAAGTCCAAATGCAATGGCTATATTTTGAGACAAGTAAAGTTTGTGGAAGCTTCGGAGGGAGTTCAGACGCCTCACGAGGATACGACAAGGTAGGGGGGCGCCCTACCCGATTGTGTCCCCCCTGTGGCTCGGATTGACCGAATCTCTTGCCTATAAAGTCACATATATCACATAAACCCTAGAGGAGCTCCCGAAACAATTTTTGGGCCACCCGCAAATCCTTTATCTTCCGTGATCCCATCAGGTGGCCTATTCGGTACTCTACTGGAGGGGGAATCCATCACGAAGGCCATCTTCATCGATCTTGTTGCCTCCCCAATGATGTGTGAGTGGTTCCACCGAGACCTGCGGGTCCATATGAGTATCAAGATGGCTTTTCGTCTCTATCCTTCGATATTCAATACAACAATATCTTTTGAGACCTATTTTATGTAATGTTTGCGGTGTGTTAGTTGGGATCCGATGAATTGTGAGTTTATGTTCAAATTATTCATGGAAACTAATGGATCTACTCTAAGATTTATTAGGTGTGATTTCATATATCTATGTATTCTTTCACTCTATAAGTTTGCTTTGGCCAAGTCGATGAGTAGTATTGGGAAATGATAATTTTCTGTATTGATAATTTTTTGTTGTTCCATGCTATTATATTATCAATCTTGGATGCTTTATATGCATTTCTATACTATTTTATATCATTTTTGGGAACTATCCTATTAGCCCGGTGTCAAGTGTCAGTTCCTATTTTCTGCGTGTTTTTGGTTTTTCAGAATACTAGTACCAAAAGGAGTCCTAACACTACGAAACTTTTTTATGATTTATTCTGGACCAATATAAGACGTGGAAGCTTCGGAGGGAGACTAGATGACACACAAGGAGATGGAAAGGCAACATGGAGTTCCCACACGGTTAGGCGCGCATGTTGGATAGCGGTCGATGGGTGGAGTAATAGTAGTAGATGCGGGAAGGAGTCGGTCTACTTGTTTATGGACGTGATGCCTATATACATGATCATTGCCTTGAATAAGATGTCATAACTATGCGCTATTTTCTCAATTGCCCAACAGTAATTTGTCTACCCACCATATGTTATTTTCAAGGGAGAAGCTTCTAGAGAAAACTATGGCCCCGGAGTCTACTCAAATTATATTGCTACGACTACAAAAATATTGCTGCCATTATTTTCTATTATTTAGTTTTATATTTATATTATCTATCTATTAGTATTTAATCCTTGCAAGTAACGAGTTCAAGGGGCTCAAGAACCCTCTTCCCTGCGTTGGGTGCAAGTTTTTGGTTTTGTGTGTGTCGGTGCTGCTAAAGAAGGTTTGTGTGATTCTCCTACTGGTCAATAACCTTGGTTCTTACTAAAGGAAATACTCATCTATAATATGTTGCGTCTCCTCTCCCCTTCGGGGAAAATCCCAATGAAGTTTATAAGTAACAGGAAACATGGTAGAAAACAAAAAAATCGCCCTACAATCAAATGGGAACACTATGAAGATACAATAACGGTTGGGATGAGATCATTACCAACTTCGAATTGCAGCGGAAGAAGATGATTTGGTGTAGATCATTGATGAAGTCCCTCGAACCGTAGATGAACGACGCCGCAAACCACCCACGAACGATCCCTTGAATTGAACATCGAAAGCACGACTTCTCTACTTTGTTGCAAGCGTAGGATCTTCATGATTCGGCAACACTTTGCCGTACAGAGCTATTCTTCACCAGAGAATTAGAGGGAGGATATTAGAACCACACTCATCTTCTAATTATGAGGATTAGAGGAACTAGGTCTAACTCTAATCGGTCAACTAGGATCAACTAGAACTAGAAATAGAGGACTAGAGGAGACTTAAAAAATTATGTGTTCAGAAGGGTGGAAAACCTCTACTATATATAGGCGGAGGGGAGAGGAGGGGCTACCACCAAGGAGGGAAAGTACTTCCTTGGGGATCCAACCATGGGGGAGGAGTTGTACTCCTCCCCTATTCCAATCCCACCCCACCTCCACCTAGGCCCTTGTGGCCCATGTTTCCTTCCACCTCTTGGCCTTTCAAGACCCGTTGATATTAAACAAAATATAAAAGCTTCCTAACAATTTCAGCGGTCCTTTATTATTCATATAACATCTTCAAAAACATTTTACACCTACATATTATTTATCGGTGATAACTAGTATTGCCTGATATTATGTGAAACCTTGAAACACTTTTGTATTCTCTCGAAACTATTGCAAATAATAATGATACAATTTCACAAATATGTTCTCATTATTCTCGCACAACTAACACTCAGAAGATCATGATTACCTTAATCTCGTGGCACTGTAGGTTTGGTAACTCATATACATGAATGAAACCCCTTCGGTCAATAAGTGATAGCACAACCGTGGACATCCATATCAATCCCTATGAGTAGTCAATGATATTTGACTGAACGATTGGTTATATGGTGATATTCCCTTTGCTTTGTGATACTTTACAAACCCCAAGGAGCACTCGTATCCTCTTGAGTTATTCAGATGCTCACTATACCGTTATTCTCGTTGCCGGTTTTGTTCTTCTTTCTTGTTGATGTGTTTTTTCATCCCTGTGACATAGCCACATGTGTGTGGCCAGACGATATCGAATGTTGCAACACCAAGAGCGACCTAAGGGTATGCCTCCATCATCGGAGGATCAAATGCCACTCTCAAGATATATAGTCCCTTGCCAACTTTCCGATGAACTTGTAAGTTGTCGTTACGATCACCTAGTTAAAATGACGTTTGAGCAACCACATAGCTCATTGTACCATAATAAGTCAATATGATACTCTCATGGTCAAAGGAACATAAAGCACATGTTAACTCTCTATGTTGTATCAATTGATTTCACACGACATTATCTCAAAGGATAACAAACAAGTTTTGGGATGATTCAATATGATCGTTCTTCTAACTTCATACTCTTAATGTTGTGTTAGTACTATTGTTACACTTAATGATATCCCAATATTCGGAAAACGTGATCGCTAACAACACTTGAGTTAGTCTTAGAGGAAGACTAGGAATGTTTATTTAATAGTTTAACATTCCACGTGTGCATCTGAGTCTTCTAATGAATCGCATATTCCAGAATTATTGCAGTTACAACATAGAATTTAACTATTCATTATGAATATGTAAATATAACAAAACAAAGTGTTTGCCTCTACGGCGTATTTGCGAGAGTCTCCCACATTCACTAGAGTCTATAATCAAGTATACATAGTCTCCAACACCTATGTTTATCTGATACGTATCGCGTGTATCCACTTTTCCGAACACATTTCTTGTTGTTTTGGACACTAAATTGCATGATTTGAATGAAACTAACCCGAACTAGCGCTATTTTCAGCTGAAATAGCCTGGTGTTATTTTTGTGTAGAAATAAATGTTGTGGGTTTGGGCTAAATATTATGGAGCACATTTTCTAAATATATAAAAATTGTTGTTGAAGAGACCTACAAGAGGGGGGTACACTAGGGATCCACGAGCTCACGGAGAAAGTTTTATAGCATTTTACGATACAGATTCGCCGCCACCTCATGTTCTTCTCCAGGAGGACGAATATGGAGTCCGGTCTGGGCTCTAGAGAGGAGCATTCGTCTCCATCGTCATCATCAACCCTTTTCCATTGACATCCCATGATGCCCACTGCCGATAGTGAGTAATTCCTTTGTCTGCTTGCTGGACAGTCATGGGATTGGATGTGATTTTTTATGTAATCGAGTCAATATGTTAGGGCTTGATCCCTAGTATCAACTATGTTCTGAGATAGATGTTGCTATCACCTTTCTATGCTTAATGCTTGTCACTAGGGTCCGAGTGACATGATTTTTTATCTGAACTTATATGCCTCCATGAATATGAGAGTGCTTTAGATCCTATCTCTCACATTATTTGCACTTATTTTGTATTACTATCCATTGATACATCTCTAACGTATCTATAATTTTTGATTCTTTCATGATATTGTATTATCAATCTTGGATACTTTATATGAAATTATATGCTATTTTATATCATTTTCTCGGACTAACATATTAACTCGGTGCCTAGTGTCAGTTCCTATTTTTTGCGTGTTTTTGACCTTTTAGAGAAACATAACCACGGAATGTCCAAACACGATGAAACTCTGCGGTGGTTATTTTTGGACATAAAGAGACCCTAGAAGCTTTAGGAGGTTGCCACAAGAGCCATGAGGGAGCAAATAACCCACATGGTCCGCTCAGGGTGTAGGCCGCGCCATTCAGCATCGTGACTCCCTCATGAGTCCCCTAACCCAATTCCACTTCTATATATATATTCCCATATACCCCAAAACTTACAAATATACAACAAAAATACTTTTTCCCTCTGCGCAAGCCTTTGTTCCATTGTGACCCCATCTAGAGTCCTCTCATGGAAGCCGTCTACATCAACCTTGCTACCTCCATGATTATGTGTGAGTAGTTCACAACACACCTATGGGTCCATAGTTAGTATCTAGATGGCTTCTTCTCTCTCTTTGATCTTCAATGCAATGTTCTCCTCGATCTCCTTGGAGGTATATCCGATGTAATCTTCTGTTGTTGTGTGTTTGTTGGGATCCGATGAATTGTGGTTTGATGATTGAATTATTCATTGAAAGTAATTGAGTCTTTAACTGAACTTTATTATCCATGATTGTTATAGCTTCATATTTATCTTCAATATATCTCTTTGGTTTGGCCATCTAGATTGATTTATCTTCAATAGGATTGGTGTATTGTAATCGGCTCAATCTTGCGGTGCTCTATATCCTAGTGATAGAAGGGGACAAGACATGTATTTGTATTTTTTTCATTAAGGATAAGATGACGGAGGTTTATTCATATTGATTGGGTTTACTTTGTCTACATCATGCTATCTCGCCTAAAGCATTACTCTGATTCTCATAGACTTAATACCATAGATGCAAGTTGGATAGCAACCAACTGGTGGAGTAATAGACGTAGAGTGCAGGTAGGAGTCATCATAGTTGTTTATGGACTTGATGCCTATATACATGATCATTTCCATGAATTACATCATAAATATGCGCTTTCTATCAATTGCCCAACAGTAATTTGTCTACCCACCATATGCTATGTGTTGGAGAGAGAAGCCTCTAGTGAAAACTATCAGAATTATGCTATGCTATGTGTACTAAATCATATTGCTATAATTTTATTGATTTGTTTTTTACTTTTTTTATTATATCTATCACTATCAGAATTATTCCTTGCAAGTAACGAGTTCAAGGGGATTGACATCCCTCTTGCCCGCGATGGGTGCAAATATTTCCTATTGTGTTTGTAGTTACTGAAGACAGGAATTTGCGTGGTTGTCCTACCTTGGTGCTCACTTAGGGAGATACTTATCAGCTAGTATGTTGCTTCACCCTTCCTTTTCGGGGAAGACATCATCAAAACCCACCTGAGCTCATAAGTAGCAGAAAAAATTCCTGGCCCCGTTGCTGGGAAGACATCATCAAATTCTCATCAGGTACCTACATACATACTATCATCCACCTGTTCTACTTTATATTTGCCTCTCATTTTGATCCCGCTTCAATTCTGGAAAAAACTGAAAACAAAAATAATTATTTGCTAGTTTATTTGCTTTGCCACTATGGCTAGTTCTTTTCTTGTAGCGTGTACTCCCGAGTATTAAGTGCTTAATTTTAGATAAAGGGGAGGAGAAAGTTTAAAATATGCTTGGCATCTAATTTGTGATGCTCAAAATAGATCAACATGTAAGCAATCTACTAATGTTCTTCTTCGGAATTTGCAAGTGGGTGTTACTTGGTATAGATTTGTGCTTGACACTAATACCGAACAGAATTTCTTAAGTAGTCACCCCATGGATTCTTTCAGAGCTATTGGAAATTTTGTGGGATCACCACCCATTGCTATTAACCTTGGAACATGTTATGTGTAGGCTAGAAGATATTGAAAATAAGATTCCCAACTTTGAGCATGTTGAAAATCTAAACAAAAGGGTCCATAATCAAGTCAATAATTTTGGTTCAAATGTCGGGACCCTGATCGTGAGTCATAAGAACCTAGCCTGTAACACATCACATCACTTTGCGGCCTCACGCACGGTAAACTCCACGGCTGCCACCTTACCTTGGCCGGGACCATTTGCGTCTTTTGGCTCACGTATATGAATATGTTGCTAGCGTTCAATCGACAAAGAACCCGGGTCAACATGACTAGTTATAAACCCCAGCGGTACAACCGTACAGGGAGAGGCATACATAACACAGCAAAGCAGGTGTCGGTCATCAGTGTGTGTAGACTAGTCGTAGCAAGCTACAAGGACTCCATTACACCGCGTGACATTTCCCCGAGGGGACAGACACAACAACAAAGAAGGATACATGCCGGTCAATCAATGTGTTCCGAGCAGTAGCAAACTACCAAGGCTCGATGGAATCACAAAGAGGCATTTCCCTGTAAAGAGTACTACTAGAGGCAAACAACTAGGTGCGAATCCCACACATATAATGCATTTCAAACTTACACACATTATGCACGATATGTGTAGATACAACATGGCATCACAACATAACTCTATGACTCAAGCATTTATTAAAGACTCATAAGAGTCAACATAGTATGATATTACAAACAGGGGTCTCGTGACCCGACACTCAAGTCATACAAACAACAAGCGGAAACAAATCATGTCTGGGTACAGACATCTACTAAAAGTGGCTGGAAGAGCCTGAAAAGCTACTACGACCCTACCAAAGGTGCCAGACCTGTGTCTGGGATTCCCAAGCTATTCCGGTCAACATCGAACACATCGCGTAGAACCTTTTAATGAGTCTAAGTCTTCTCTGCAAAAACATAAATAAAGCAACTGTGAGTACAAAGGTACTCAGCAAGTCTTACATCAGAACTATCTATATATGCATCATGTTTCAATGACAGGATTGTGGGGTTTGATTGCAGCAAGCCAGCTTTGACTCTTGGCTAACCTGTACTACGACTACTAGTTCTTTCTTTGAGGTGGGATAGCGCACACGAGTCCACATATTCACCAATTCAATACACCACTATGGATCCACTCTCGTCTCCCTACGAGAAGGCCTTCCATAGCACTCACACTTATGTCGCATGTTTTGGAGTATCCATTCAAATTGTCTATGTACCACGTAATGTTACCAAGTAGTCCATATCCCAGGACGCGGCAATTCGAACAGATGAAATCAACCTGCAGGGGTATACTTCTCCACACATGCTCTCACCACTTAGCACCATATGCACGTCATGCATCTCAGCAACCTTCAAGCGGAAGCACTGGTGTGGGTGTCGGCCACGACCGTTAACCACACAAGACCCTAGTCCAGGTTTATCGCCTATTTGAGACTGAACCCGCAAGGATGTCCGGCCGAGGTTTCCTCTACGGCCCCAAACGATGCGCGCAGGGTTCCGAAGCCCACCATCCGGGTGCCACTTGGTACACCGTGCCACTGTGTATCTACAGTAGAGAAGCCTACCCCGTCGGGTAGAGCTAAACACGGCCGCCAACACCTTTCCTACAAACACGAGAAACTAATTGCAACTCCTGGACAGAGATCTAGCCGATTAATAAGACGAGAGGGTCAATTAAGTATCCCAATGTGTGGTAGTATCTTGTCTTGGATAACACACACAGAACTCAGTTCTTAAGGACGGTCCCAATGAGACAACCCACCATGTACTCCTACATGACCTCTCATCTCTACCTTTACCAAATCAGATTCACACCTTCACTCTCACACTGTAGGACATGAACACAACCATTCCGATTCATCATCCAGACGGATCAGACCCGACACGACTCTAAGCATAGCAGGCATTGTAAACAAGCATGGATGAGTAAGAGCATCAAGGCTCAAGCAGTTGCTACTCATGCTAAATGGTTTCAACTATTTACTGTGACAAAATCAGGTCATCCAAAGGAATGGGTTCAACTACCGATTACATGTACAGTTGAATCGTGTTTGTCCTAATGCAGTAAAAAAGAGCAGGAGCGAGAGAGTGGGTTTATTTCAATACGCTCAAGGGGGTTTGCTTCCCAGACACGTCTGAAGATAGCAATGAGTCTTCATCAATGTCAACTATCACATCGTCGGAAACATCGTTTAGCGAGGGGGAACAACACCGACAAACATGAAAGAACAACAATTACTTCACGGAAATGCAACACTATGATGCATGCTCAAGACATGAAATGAAAGGTGGCAGGGCTAATGTGGCTATCATTTCAAAAGTTGAAGTTGGTTTGAATTAGGATCCAAGCATCACTTCAAGCCGGGTATCTTTCCAAGTACCCTTATAATTGAATCGACCTGATGCTCATAACAAATTGTTCCAACATGCATGGGGTTAGTATTTTCAGGTACTGTTTTGCGTTGACCAATGTTTGGTCATAACAATTGAAGTGGAATTCAAATAAGTATCAATTTCCAACTCCAAACTATTTATTACATTTACCCTATTCATCATTTTGCCTATTTGGTGTTGTTAACTTTCTCAAACCAGCATGAAAATGCCATGATCAGATTCTTTGGATTTTTCTGATCCTTTTTCATATATAAATTATTTTCATTGGACTTACATATTATTTTCTATGAATTTTAGAAGTTTTAGACATTTCTGGAATTATTTTATAATCAGAAAATACTATTATTGCATCAGCACTGACGTCAGCAGGTCAACTGGCCGGCCAGGTCAAACCTGACATCCAGGGCCCACTAGTCAGTGACACACATGTTAAGAACAGTTTAATTTTAATATTTTATTCCTAATTAGGGTCTGGGCCCACTGTTAGTGAGTCTTTAGGTTAATTAATCTGGTTAGTTAATTTTGTGATTGACTTAATTTAAACAGGGCTGGGCCCCACCTGTCTGTGACTCAGGGGAGTCAACCCACTGTCACACGGGGTCGAGACCACTGGCGGCTCAACGCCGGCGACTACAAATGCGGCGGAGGTCATCGGAAAATCCCTACGGGCATCCATTTCGGTCGCGGTTTGGCCCTACGGCTAGCTGAGGAAACGCAACATCCGTTCCGACCAAGCCACGGGCCAGGAGGTGGCCCGAGCGAGGCCAGCGACGACCTCGGGCGGTGGCCGGAGTCGGCCAGGGTGGGGGTTGGCGCTAGAGGGCAGGAACGGAGGGGCAGAGCATAGGAGGAGACGCAGGAGCTCACGGCGAACCCATTTCTGGCATCGGCGACGAAGGGGAGGCTCGGAGCAGGCCGAATCGACGGCGGCGGATCCGGTGACCGGAGGGAGAAACGACGGCGATGGCGATGCTGCGGGGCTCGGGAGCTCGGAGAAGTTGATGGAGAGGAGCAACTCGTCAAGGTGGAGGTGTGGAGCGCGACAGGGCAGTGAGGGGTGGCCGGGGTCGACGGCGACGAACTTGAGCAGAGCTCGGCAACGACGACGAGAGAAGAGAGGAAACAGAGAAGAGAGAGCGAAATGGAGAGGAGGAGGGGATCGGGACGGCTCTCCCGAGCATATCCTAGCCACGAGGTCGGCGGGGAGGCCAGGCAGGCAGGAGGCGTGGCGCCCCTGGCCATGCGCCGTGGCGAGCTTCTCCTCTGCCTTCTGGCAGGAGGAAGAAGACGCGTGAGCCCCTGGTGGGCTGGGGCAGGCGACAGGTAAGCCTTTCTATTTTCTTCTCTTTATTCTTTTCTGCTTTCTATTTGCTAACATTTGTGTTGATTTGAAAATAAATCCAAATCATTTTGCAAAATCCTTATAATATTTTTATGTGGCATAAATATAATTGTCCAATACCACGTAATAGTTTCAGTATTTATAAATCTATATTTTATATATAGAAAATATAATTCCATTTAAAATAGTTGTTTGATTAAATCAAAAATCCAATATAAAAAGTTTCTGTGATCCAAAATATTGGTTGAAATTTTTATTTCAGCCCAATATTTTATTGGAAAATGAGGGACATTTCCTTGAATCAATTTGAAGCAATATTTATGTTGCTTGTTTGACAAAAATTTAAATGATGAGGCTTGATCACTCCTCATTTCATTTTCAAAAGAAAAAAAATAGGAATGCATGCATGATATGCAATGACAAACAATTCTAGGTCTGGGGCTGTGACATTAAAGGTAGGAGCGACTTTAAAGATGATAATAGTTAAGGAACCAATAATTAATGAAGAAATATAATAAAGTTCGTCTAGGGTTAAAAAGTTGGAGGAACTCATTAATAATTTGGGTTTCGCTCTTTCTTCCGTTAGAACTATTGAGAAAACTCCTTCAATTAGGAAATTCATGGTAAGGAATATTCTTTAGGATAAAAGTGCCACAACTAGTAAAGGAAATGGGGATCTTAAGATGATTAGTGTGCACCCCAACTTCATTGATATGATAAAGAAACCTATTCACGAAAACAATTCTCAACTTCGTTACTAGGAGTGTGGTAATTAAAAACTTGTTACCAAACCTCCTAGGAAACATGCTTGCATAATTGATGAGTTGGATATGAACGATGGCAATACTTGAAACTATGCATTATGCCTTGCTAGGGGCATAAAACAATAACGCTTGTTGGGAGGCAACCCAATAGTTATTTTAATTTGTTTCTTTTATTTTCTATTTTGTTATAATGATATGATTATTCCTACTTAATTATTGTGTTTTTATGTTTTAATAAGTGTTTGTGCCAATACATATCCAACATATATCTTGATTTTAATTGTTTCATGCTATTGTGTTATCAATCTTGGATAGTTTATACGGAATTATATGCTATTTTATATGACTATCTCGTACTTACCTATTAACCCAGTGCCTAGTGTCACTTCATGTTTTTTTCATGTTTTTTTACTTCTGCAGAAAATCAATATCGAATGGAGTCCCGCTACTTGTAAATTGCGTTAGGATTTTCCCCGAAGATGAGGGGAGATGCAACATAGTAGATATAAGTATTTACCTTAGTGAGAACTAAGGTTATTGAACCAATAGGAGGACCACGCTAGTTCCCGTCTTCAGTGCCTAGACACAAAAGAGCATGCACTTGCTCCCAAAGAGATCACGAGGGTTGCCTACACACAAAGACTTGCGGTGATGGAAAAAGTATTTTCGATGGCTCTCTCGTGTTTTCTCCATGAAATAGTATTTATAGAGGCAGGGTTGGGGCAAGAGGCATCGAAAGGTGGACCCAAGCCATCAGGGCGCTACAACCCCCCTCTAGGCGCGCAATGTTGGCTCGTGGGCACCTCGTGTGCCCTCTGGTATTCCTCTAGATATTCTAGGTCTTATTTTTGTCCAAAAATATCATCAAAAAGTTTCTTTGCATTTGGACTCCGTTTGGTACCGATTTCCTGAAAAGTCAAGACACCTAGAAAACAATAACTAGCACTCGCACTAGGTTAATAGGTTAGTTCCTAGAAATGATATAAAGGAGCAAATAAAACCATATAAACCATCCAAGATTGATAATATAATAGCATGGAACAATATAAAACATAGATATGTTGGAGATGTTTTAGCGTCCACCAACTTAATTCCTACTTGTCCTCGAGTAGGTCAATGATAAAAATAGAATTTTTGATGTGACATGATACCTAACATATGTAATCTTTTTTCAGGTATGATCATTGATAAACAATGAATCAATAAACATATATCCATAAACATAAGTAACATAATCATCAATGCGAGGAGTAGGGATTGCCATCCAACGGATGCACTAGAACTATAAATGTATTAAAGATCAACGGAAGCTAAGTGGGTGTGCATCCAACTTGCTTGCTCATGAAGACCTCAGGAATTTGAGGAATACCGACATCGGGATATGCAAGCAAAGTTCTATAATAGAAGATTCTCTATATAAAAAACATGGTGCTTTCACTAAGCACACATGTGGAAAAAGAGGTAGTAGCACCGTCCCTTCTCTCTTTTCTCTCGTTTATATATATATATATTTATTTATTTATTTATTTTTCTTGTTTCCTTTATTTTCCTTGCTTTCTTTTTTATTTCTTTCTTTCTCTTTTTCTTTCACTTTTCTTCTTCTTTTTCTTTCTCTTTTTTCTTTTTTTTCTTTATTTTTTTCCGCAGTCTCATCTGGTTTGTGGGGGAATCATTGGCTCCATTACCCTTTCCTCACTCAGACTGTTCGTCAATAATGATAAACATCACACTTATATATACTTACAACTTTATATGAAAAACTACTAAACACGATGATTATATATGAATGCCTCTAGCTGTGTATGACGATGTGCAATGATCTACCATAGCAAAGATATCAAAAAATGGAAAAGCCCTGGAAATATCATGCTAGCCATCTTACGGTCATGCAAAGAAATATGATGATGAACACACAAGTCATGAGATCTAATGGTGGAAGTTCCATGACAATATATCTCGGAATGTCTATGAATATGTCATGATAGGTAGGTATGGTGGCTGTTTTGAGGAAGATATAAAGTGTCTTATGTGCAATAGAGTGTATCATGTCGTGGGGTTTGAATGCACCGGCAAAGTTTGAACCGATCCTCAAGGTGAGAATGGGCAATGCATGGTACCAAAGAGGCTAGCAAATACGGAAACGTTAGAGGGCATACATCCATGGATTCACAATAGTCATAAAGAACTCATATACTTATTTCAAAGCTTTATTATATCTCTCAAAGCAAAGTACTATTTGCATGCCCCTAGGGAGGAGGTTGGTAGGTGTTAACCATCGCACACCCCCGACCTAAACAACACTAGCAATTCAACAAAGAATATGAATGCTCACACATCATCACCGCCATAACCAATATTTAGATGAATAGCAAGTTAAAACCCTTTAGCTATTGATATTTCTACTAACCAACAACTATGCACTCATGTGCTCTCCTATTACCACATCAATGTTGGAAATATGCCCTAGAGGAAATAATAAAATAGTTATTATTATATTTCTTTGTTCAAGATAATTGTTTATTATCCGTGCTAGAATTAAATTGATTGGAAACTCAAATACATGTGTGGATAGATAGACAACACACTGTCCCTACTAAGCCTCTATTGGACTAGCTCGTCAATCAAAGATGGTCAAGGTTTCCTGGCCATAGACAAGAGTTGTTACTCGATAACGGGGTCACAACATTAGGAGAATGATGTGATGGACAAGACACAAACTATGAACGTATCATGTGATCGTGTCAGTTTATTGCTATTGTTTTATGCATGTCAAGTATATATTCCTATGACCATGAGATCAGGTAACTCACTGACACCGGATGAATACCTTTTGTGTATCAAACATACCAGTGTAACTGGGTGACTATAAAGATACTATACAAGTATCTCCGAAGGTGTCCATTGAGTTAGCATGGATCAAGACTGGGATTAGTCACTCCGTGTGACGGAGAGGTATCTCAGGGCCCACTTGGTAATGCAACATCACAACAAGCCTTGCAAGCAATATGACCAAAAAGTTAGTCACATGATTTTTTATTACGGAATGAGTAAAGAGACTTGCTAGTAGCAAGATTTAACAAGGTATATAGATACCACGATCATATCTTGGGCAAATAACATACCGAAGGACAAAGGGAATAATATACGGAATTAACTGAATCCTTCACATAGAGGATCAACCAATAAAGATCTTCGTAGAATATGTAGGAGACAATATCGACATCCAGCTCCCGCTATTGGTTATTGACCGGAGAGTGTCTCAGGTCATGTCTACATAGTTCTCGAACCCGCAGGGTCCGCACACTTAAGGTTCGGTGACGTTTCGGTATAGTTAAATTATATATGTTGGTGATCGAATGTTGTTCGGAGTCCCTGATGAGATCTTGGATGTCACGAGGATTTCTGGAATGCTCTGGAGACGAATATTGATATATAGGAAAGGTATATCCGGATGCTGAAAAGATTTCGGGCCTTTCAGGTAAAGTACCGGGAGTGACGAATGAGTTCCACGGGTTCACCTGGAGGGGCCACCCAACCGGAGGGGACGACATAGACCAAAGAGGTGGCACACCAGCCCCTGGTGGGCTGGCAGGCCAACCCCATAGGCCTATGCACCGAATAGAGAGGGGGCGGGACAATCCTACTAGGAGGAAAACTCCTCCCCCACCAAACCAAATTGGAGGAGGACTCCTCCCACTTGTGCACCGCCGGCCAACCCTAGGGAGCCACCCCTCCCTCCCACCTATATATAGTGCACAGGAGAGAGGCTAGCCGCACCACAAGCCACGACGCAGCCCTCTCCCTCCTCCACTTCGTGACACCCCGTAGGCTAGTTCGGCAGTACACGACGTAGCCCTTCTAGATTAGCTCCACCAACATCACTGCCACGTTGTCGTGTTGTCGAAGAATTCATCTACTTCTTCACCCCACTTGCTAGATGAAGAATGCGGAGATCGTCATGGAGCTGTACGTGGAGGCGTTGTCCGTTCGGCGCTAGATTGTGGTTGGATCACGGGACGACTTGCGATTCACTAGTAGAAAACGGGGCTATAGTCCCGGTTAGTAAGGGCCTATAGTCCCGGTTTACCAACCGGGACTATTAACTTGGGACTAAAGACCCCCCCTTTAGTCCCGGTTTGCTATGAACCGGGACTAATACCTTTCCACGTGGCTCGCAGCGTGCGTGGCGTGGCCGGGATCTTTAGTCCCGGTTGGTAACACCAACCGGTATTATAGGCTTGGGGATTTTTGGGTTTTGGGGCTTTGGGGTTTATTGTTCATTTTTTTCTTTTTATTTTGTGTTTTCCATTTAATTATTTTTCATTTAGAACATATCTTACGCTAGTACATACCGTATGCGTTCTGCATATATCATAGGATTTCTCGTAGGACCAATCATATATCACAGAATTTCGAGAGGGGCCATATGCATGCGCATATTATATAATACACACACATATATATACAATTATACAACTTCTCCTACAACTTGCGGATCAATTATATGCATGCATTAATTGTTGAAGTGGTATTCTCCTTTGGGATCTGTGACCTACTCCAGCAAAAATCCCGAAATTTCCTCTTGAAGTGCTCGTATGTGTTTCGTTCACAGGAGTTCCTCCCGCTTCTCCAATATATTTTAAATAAGGAGACCAGTATGAATATATTATACGTGTGTATATATATTAGACCATGATATAAAAATTGTGAATATTGTTTACATACCTCAAGATTTCTTGGATTTTTGATCCGTTGTTCGATTATAAAGCGAATGTTCTTGCAAACATAGTATACACATAGATTATTCCCCGGTCACTGCTGCATGCAATGCTTTACGAGAATAGAATTCAGTCAAATAATAATCAAGAATTATAATCGTACTAAAATTAGAACTAATGAGATGCGTGGACGTAGCTAGTACTACTTAATTACCATGGACGTTGTCCATCGCAGCTTTGGTTTCCATTCACCGCGGACATTATTGATGAATCGGCTCCAAACCCCGCCAGACAAAGAAAAAGAATAAAAGGAGTCATTGCTTAATTGATATCAGGAATTGAACTAAAGAGGCTGACATAGTGCGATAATGATTGAAATTACCGGTCGAACATGAACTTCACGGACATGTACTCGTCCTCGTCTTTTCTTAGTGAGTCCAGTACGCACTGGTAGAAAAAGGGCCTCTAGTCCCGGTTCGGTTGGGCCATTAGTCCCGATTCGCGAACCAGGATTAATCAACCGGGACTAATGCTAGCCCTAGTTCAGCCCCGAACCGGGACTAATGGCCTTCCATGTGGCGGGGCTGGGGGAGGGGGAGGGGTATTAGTCCCGGTTCGTATTACGAACCGGGGCTATTTCATCGCTGTTTTTTTTGAGCAATTTTTGGATTTAGGGTTTTGCGCTAAATTGGATGGGCTATTTTGCTGCCCCTATTTTCTATTTATTTGTTACATATATATTGCACATCGTCACGAATATATTACACCATCTCATCCGTCGTGCTTTGTCAAACATATTTACAAAATGTAGACACGAGTTACATGCACATATATGCATCTTTTTTACACTATATCATTTCATATCATTTCCGTCGAATGACAATAGTATTCTAATCGATTATCTAACAACTCATCATCATCTTAATCATATACGAAGTTATAATATGATACACATAAAGTAAAACAGAGAAACATCATAATAGCCATCATATGCATGCATCCTAATCGATCATGTCAAGTAATAATATAAACCAGAATAATTGTCTCTCAGAATACCTAGTCCTCGCTCTTAGGTATAATGTCATAAAACAGAATAACACCTATGGCTCCATGATGAAGCACAGAGATCAAACGGTCTCCCACTTGTGGCTTGCGAACCTTCTTTATTTCTCTCCATGCTTCAATTTGGAGCCTTTTTTATCTTGATTTGAGGTTACTCGAGTATGGAGCATCGAACTCAGCCCTCAGCGGGCTTCTAATTTTCATTTGACCTTCTGGGTGCATCAACAGAGGCACTGCATCATGTGGCAGTTGCTATTGAAGAACATAATAATAACCTAGTTAACAATGTAATCAACACCATTTATGCAATAGTAGAGCCTACTTAATTAGGAAAGTCTTAACCAAGATATTTCGGCAAATGTCATCCGGCCTCAACCTATGCACTAGTGGCATGTAAAATGTATAATTTTGGCCAATTCCAAAATTATACGGAAAGGTATCCCTAGAAACCAGAACACCAGCAACAAGAAAGTGGAAAAGAACATCCTTCTCCTCCCAAGTTAGATATGATCCATACGTGTAATGTGTCGTGTCAATTAATTTCCGTAATTCACTTGAAGAAACGAAATAAGGTGTAAATTATAATTTAAAAAATTTAGTATATGGATGAACACCAATTATTTATAAATATAAATGCAAATTACTTGACAAATATGGTTGAGAAACTCACATGGAGGTAAAACATGAAGCATATCATCGACAATCACCCAAATGTCGATGTTGCCTGGCATATTATCTTCACGACGAATATCGAAGGTTATTTCCATACCCTCCTGAAATCAATATGCCTTGCAAAGATCTTCCCACTTTGGGCACCCAAATTCTGTTTGAAAAACTGAATTAAATACTTTGATAACAAATGTGTGACCATGTATAGTCCTCAGGTTAGCGCTCCTGGTCTCAATTCTCTCGTGGTCTTCGAAACCGAGCCTCTCCAACACATATCTTCTTGCATGGCAAGGGAGGAACATATATCCATTCTCGTCAAGCTTCATGCTGAAGAACCTATCGTCTCACAAGTGAGGCGTGTCGCACATACCCCGACAGTCGCCGCAATATTCACACTCCCAATATTCATCGTCAGACATTTCCTGTTTTAATGTGGTAAATGTGTGTAAACAACAATCATGACACTATATATATCGAAAGAATTAATATATATATATATATATATATATATATATATATATATATATATATATATATATATAAACATAGATAGCTAGGCCACTCGGACATTCTGACAAAACTTAGCACAATTTAGCAAGCAAAAGTGAGAAACTCACTAATGTATTATGCATTATATTAACACCAACAAAAGAATGATATTTGTAGGTTGGTGAAATATGTATGTGCCCTTTTTCCTCTCCAAAGTTTAAATAAGTTGTTTGAAACCATTTATTGTCTAATTCAAACCTAATGTGCCTACTTACAAGAAATTTACAAACATATTTTTTTCCTTCTTTCTAGTTAGCCCATCAAAAGATCTTCAACAAACATATATATACCTTGATTTTCTTATTAACATATGCATCTCAATTTCCATTATTTCAATTTATTCTAGCTTGAATCGATGGCCCTAAAATCTAAATGGTAGCAGCCTTGGGGTGCTTAGAGCGGGAGGGGAGGGGGGCGGCGGCGCATGGAGGGGGTGGGCTTACCGGAGCGGGATGGGGAGGGGGCCGGCCGGCTTACCGGAGCGGGAGAGGGGAAGGGGGCTTACCGCGGGAAGGGAGGGGGTGGCGGCGACGGCGAGAGAGGCGGCAGCGACGACGACGGCGAGGGAGGCGACGGCGGGGAGGAGCACACAGGTGGCGACGACGTCGGGGATGAGTCAGGGTCGAGGGTTCGTCCGCCTCGCGCGCCAGAGGAGGAAGAAGATGGAAACCGTGATTTGGACATAAAAAATTTCCAACTACCGCCTATATAGGCGGAGCTTTAGTCCCGGCTCGTGGCTCGAACCAGGACTAAAGAGCACCTTTAGTCTCGGGCCGAGCCACAACCCGGGACTGAAGACCCCTTTTCGGCAGGCGGAGTGGCGGGAAATGAGGGTCTTTAGTCCCGGGTCGTGGCTCGATCCGGGACTAAAGGTGGTCTTTAGTACCGGTTCGAGCCACAACCCGGGACTAAAGACCTTGGGCTGGCGGCATTCCAAAGTTTAGTCCCACCTCGCTTGTCGAGAGGAGCCACGACTGGTTTATAAGCCCCGCTGCCCCAACCGTGTCGAGTTCCTCTCTAAAGCACGCTTACGGGCCTAAACGCATTGTAAATTTAAAAATTGAAACTATATGTGAAATTAAAGACAAAATTCAACCTAAATTCAAAGTGAGGTCATTTTGACTTTAGGTTGAATTTTCTCTATAAATTCTCATATAGTTTCAAAATTTTCCATTATTTTTGTTTTGTTCTTTGATTTTTTTTTTCTACTTAGAGCTAAATATTTAGTTTTCAAATTTGAATTCTTTAAAATTTGTGAATAACTTTCCTTTCATTTCTTGCTATTAAAGATTTTTTTTCTCTTCTATTTTAGTTTTCTATTAAAGATTTTAACCAAAAAAACTTTATGAAAATTCTTTTGAGTTGATTTTTTTGTTTCTTTTTAGTTAATGTTTTACTTGATTCTTTTAAACACATAAGCACTTTGATAATTTTTGTTCATTATTTTTAATTCATACATTTTAGTTAATGTTTTAGTTCATTCTTTTTAGATGACTCTTTTTTTTGTTTTCTATTAAATATTTTCACATATTTTCAACAATTTCTAACTTGATTTGGTATTTTTCGTGCATTTACTTTTTTTGAGCTAGTTGACCCTGAAATTGAAAAGCACTACAAATGAACTCTGAAAATGTTGAAAATTGGCATGGTATCATCATTTCACCCACATAGAATGTGCTAAAAAGTTCAGAGGGTTACGACAAAAACTGAATGCACTTCGTGTACAAAACGGACAATCTCTCTCGAAGTATCACGGTTTCAAACGAGAACTTATCTGTTACAAAGGGATTTCATTTTTCAAAACTTTTTTGAACTCCATACTTTTGTGTGTTCAAAATGCACCATTCAAAGGCACATCACAAATTTTTAACAATTTCTGACTTCATTTGGTATGTTTCGTGCATTTAATTATATTTTTTGAGCTTGTTGACCCTGAAATTGAAAAGCACTACAAATGAACTCTAAAAAGGTTGAAAGTTGGGATGGTATCATCATTTCACCCACATAGCATGTGCTAAAAAGGTGAGAGGATTACAACAAACACTGGATGCACTTCGTGTACAAAACGGACAATCTCTCTCGAAGTATCACGGTTTCGAACGAGAACTCATCGGTTACAAAGGGATTTCATTTTTTTGAACTTATTTGAGATCCATACTTTTTGTGTGTTAATAATGCACTATTCAAAGGCACATCACAAATTTTCAACAATTTCTGACTTCATTTGTTATTTTTCGTGTAGTTACCTATTTTTTGAGCTAGTTGACCCTGAAATTGAAAAGCACTACAAATGAACTCTGAAAATGTTGAAAGTTGGCATGGTATCATCATTTCATTCACATAGCATGTGTTAAAAAGTTAAGAGGGTTACGACAAAAACTGGATGCACTTCGTGTACAAAACGGACAATCTCTCTCGAAGTATTAGGGTTTCTAACGAGAACTCATCCGTTACAAAGGGATTTCATTCTTTTGAATTTATTTGAACTCCATACTTCTTATGTGTTCAAAATGCACCATTCAAAGGCACATCACTATTATTCAACAATTTCTAACTTCATTTGGTATTTTTCGTGCATTTACTTTTTTTTGAGATACTTGACCCTGAAATTGAAAAGCACTACAAATGAACTCTAAAAATGTTGAAAGTTAGCATCGTATCATCATTTAACCCAAATATCATGTGCTAAAAAGTTGAGAGGGTTACGACAAAAACTGGATGCACTTCATGTACAAAACGGTCAATCTCTCTCGAAGTATCAGGGTTTCGAACGAGAACTCATCTGTTACAAAGGGATTTCATTTTTTGAACTTATTTGAACTCCATACTTTTTGTATGTTGAAAATTCACCATTCAAAGGCACATCAAAAATTTACAACAATTTCTGACTCCATTTGGTATTTTTTTTGTGCATTTACATATTTTATTGAGCTAGTTGACCCTGAAATTGAAAAGCACTACAAATGAACTCTGAAAATGTTGAAAGTTGGCATGGTATCATCATTTCACCCACATAGCATGTGCTAAACAGTTGAGAGGGTTACGACAAAAACTGGATGCACTTCGTGTACAAAACAAGCAATCTCTCTTGAAGTATCAGGGTTTCGAACGAGAACTCATCTGTTACAAAGGGATTTCATTTTTGAACCTATTTGAACTCCATACTTTTTGTGTGTTCAAAATGCACCATTCAAAGGCACATCACAAATTTTCAACAACTTCTGACTTCATTTGGTATTTTTCATGCATTTACTTTTTTTTAGCTTGTTGACCCTGAAATTGAAAAGCACTACAAATGAACAGTGAAAATGTTGAAAGTTGGCATGGTATCATCATTTCACCCACCTCATTTTTCGACCGTCGATGATGGTCGCTACTCCTTCTTCCCCTAGTGCATAACAAATATCTAGCATAAGGAGAAGAAGGAGAAGCGACCCCTACAACAACAATCGACATTCTTCTTCCCTCATATATGGTGGACACTCCCTCACCTGATTTTTCGACCATCGATGATGGTCGCTATTCCTTCTTCCCCTAGTGCATAAGAAATATCTAGCACAAGGAGAAGAAGGAAAAGCGACCCCCACAACAACAGTCGACATTCTTCTTCTCTCACATATGGTGGACACTCCCTCACCTTATTTTTCGACCGTCGATGATGGTCGCTACTCCTTCTTCCCCTAGTGCATAACAAATATCTAGCACAATTAGAAACGGAGAAGCAACCCCCACAATAACAGTCAGCATTCTCATTCTCTCATATATGGTGGACACTTCCTCACCTGATTTTCGACCGTCGATGATGTTCGCCATTCCTTCTTCCCCTAGTGCATACCAAATATCTAGCACAAGGAGAAGAAGGAAAAGCGACCCCCACAACAACAGTCGGCATTCTTATTCTTTCATATATGGTGGACACTCCCTCACCTGATTTTTCGACCGTCGATGATGGTCGCTACTCGTTCTTCCCCTAGTGCATAACAAATATCTAGCACAAGGAGAAGAAGGAGAAACGACCCCCACAATAACAGTCGGCATTATTCTTCTCTCATATATGATGGACACTCCCTCACCTGATTTTTCGATCGTCGATGATGGTCGCTACTCCTTCTTGCCCTAGTGCATAACAAATATCTAGCACAAGGAGAAGACGGAGAAGCGACCCCCACAACAACAGTCAGCATTCTTCTTCTCTCATATATGGTGGACACTCTCTCACTTAATTTTTCGACCGTTGATGATGGTCGCTACTCCTTCTTCCCCTAGTGCATAACAAATATCTAGAACAAGGAGAAGAAGGAGAAGCGACCACCACAACAATAGTCGGCATTCTTCTTCTCTCATATATGGTGGACACTCCCTCACCCGATTTTTCGACCGTCGATGATGGTCGCTATTCCTTCTTCCCCTAATCCATAACAAATCTCTAGCACAAGGAGAAGAAGGAAAAGCGACCCCCACAACAACAGTCGACATTCTTTTCTCTCATATATGATGGACACTCCCTCACCTCACTACTAGAAAAAGGGCTATAGCTAATATGGACATTAATGGCGCACCATGTATGCGGTGCACCACTGCTATATAGCAGTGGCGCACCAGAGACTGGTGCGCCATTAGTGTCCATATTACTAATGGCGCACCTTGTGTGTGGTGCGCCATTACTATCTTTGTCCTGGCCCCACACCATTTCCTAGACATATCAGTGGCACACCAGGGGAAGTGCGCCTTTACTATTTTTAACTAGTAATGGCGCACCACATCCACGGCGCGCCAGAACTAACAATTGTTTTTTAGTGTTTCTTCAAAACTACTAATGGCGCATTCTTACGAGGCGCGCCATTAGTAACCCTGGTTACCAATGGCGCATTCTTAGGTGGGTGCGCCATTAATAACCAGAAGTGAAAAAAAAACTCCCGCTCCTGTCTTCTCGTGGCTCTCCTCCCGATCCAATCCAAGGAAACTCCGGTCTCGTGCGAGCCCTCAGGCCGCCCCTCCCTGCGCACCTGCTGCCGCCGGCTGGCCCTCCGACCGCCTCCCCCACCGCACCTGCCGCCGTCGGCTGAACCCCCTCCTCCCCCTCGACGCTGCGCCACCGTCCGCCTTGCACCGCGCCCTCCCCGCTCCCTGCCTCTCCCCACCGTCGCCAGGAAGCCCCGATGATGGACGACGACAAGGGCGCCACCGCCTCCCCCTCCGCCTCCGCTGCGCTCCCCTCTTTCGGCCGCGAGGTTCGCCCCCTCCCTCCTCCGCATTTTTGAAATAATTACCTCAAAAAACAAACAGAGCAAGCGATGTCTAATTTCAAAAAAAATGTCCAACATCACTAAGTTAAAACGCTAAGTAATTCTCTGTTAAGTTTAATCTAGATTCTTTCGTCAACATCTAGATTCATCACAAGTTCACTGACATGCCAAATCACACACAATAAACTTGGCATATGCCCTGAAACAAATGTCAAACAACTAGAGCGGCACAGAGATTCAAAACATATGAGTTCCATGGTGGTGAAAGATGGCGTAGCCTTTCATCGTAGAGGGGGCAGCCGGTCGATCGTCAGGGGTGTAGTTGAACTTGAGCAAGCAATCGTGCTCCCCCAGAACCCTACCTCCCTCACCTAATGTAAATTATTGGCTTGATGCTAGTGTTGCTTCCCTCCCCTGCCTTGAGTTCTAACTCCAGAAGTGGTTACCAACAAGCTATATGTATCTTGGATCTAATTATGGGTACTACAGATTAAGCTAATTTTCTGAGAAGCACAACCTCTTCCATATATGATATTATCAATTATTAGTACATCATTTGATTAATTTCTAAAGCCATTTGGTGTGAACAAAGAGATAAAGATGATATATATGAGGGCCTTTGACTTTTCTTATCCTGCAAACAATTTCTTGAATGAGGTTAGAAATATTTTGTCTATCCAATATTGGCACTTTATTTTCTAGAGTACACACACATAGATTGTACTATGTGTGTGTAGTCTATGCTAGCAGTCAATGAGGGCCTTTGACTTTTCTCCGAGTTTTATTTTCTCATGTACTTAAGAACAAGTTATTTCTTTGCCACCAAGATTGGCAATACCATAGTCTGGGTAGCTCCGAGCTTCTTGAATCTGGTATCTCTGAAAATTTGGATATCGGATAGTGCTACTGGATAGCCTAGTTCATCTGGGTACTTAAACTTATGAGGGATCATATTGAATGTGTCTTGTACCATCGGGATTTTTCATCGAGAAATTCCAAGAGCTAGTCCATCAATCTTATTTCAATGGTTAGGTTTCCAATTTTTAAATAAATGGACCACGTACCACTTTTCGTCGAAGAGCTAAGTGTGTGAGTTAGAACTAGTTGTGAAGACCACATACTACTTTGCTTATTAATATTGGAAGGGTGTGCATGCGCATTCTCCTAGATGGTTTTGAGTGACTTGAGATCCTTAAAGGAGTGATGGAATTAAGAGTTTGTACATGACCTGGTGAACTCCTACATGAAGAATGACCCCAAGTAAGGCCTCCTTAGTTGTTGCAATGGTGGGATAGTAAGTTTCCTGTAGACAAGAGCTTGGTAGTCTAGGCCTTGCGGCCAAGCCAGCTGAAGTCTTGTATTTTTGGCATTTTGGACTATGTATCTAAATCTTCACCAAGGAGTAGAGTTGCAGCCAACATTCCAAACCTTGAGTGAACATAATCGTGTTTTCTATTGCTTTTTCACACAACCTACTTTCTTGCAAGTTTTTTTCTTCTGCACACTGAACTTCACTTGCTTGTTTGGTTGTTCTAGGTGACTAGAAATAGAAGGTTAAAATTTGCCAGTTAAATTATTTAATTTAAAAGTATGTACCCCCCCTCCCCCCACACACACAATACCAAGACTTAATCTTCGATCCACTGTTAATAAAGAATCAATACAATTGTTGTGGGTACCTGAAAATGATGAATCATATCAACTGAGTTAATACCAAGTGAACCTCCATATATTACTCGACCTCCTCGTTTCAAAAGAAGGAGCTGCAAGAAAAGACTGAGAACGTCAGCACACAAAAACAATTTATGCATTGCAATGAACCATGGTACCAAGAGAGGTATCATTCATCTTACATTTACATTTTACATGCTAATATTACTATTGTGCCATGGTACAGAGAGAGGTATCATTCATCTTACTTTTACTTGCCATGAACCATGTTACCGAGAGAGGTATACCTGTAATGTATTGCACCGAAAGAGTGCTCTTCCTGTTTGGTAGCCTTGCTTGTTTTTCCGGAATGTTGATTCATTTCCGTTCTGGAAAATTTCAGGCGCTCCATATGTCCACTTTTTAGTAAATGTCATGCCCAAATTTTCTCTGTTTTAGGAATTGTCGTCTGACGATGAATACGTTATGTGCGAATACTGCCAAGACAAGTGCGGCCTTTGCGACACGCCTTTCCTAGTTGATGATAGGCGCGTCAACATCATGCTGGATGGGGACTTCGAAGTGGATACAGTAAGTCACAACGACAAGTCTTTTTTCGTCATTAAGCATGACTTCTTTTTCTTCAAATTATCATTTTCATTTTTTAATATTCTACTAGTGTATCCCCTGCCATGCAAGACATTATGTGTTGGATAACATTGGTTTCAGTACTGAAGAAACTATGAAGGTAAATAGTTCACTTGAGGACCGAGCATGGTTATATTTTTGCCGTAAAATTGTACAATGCACACACCTACTCCTTTTTTGAATGCAAAACTTGGGTAGCACTATGCAAGGCTTATGCATTTGAGCCTAATATGCTTATCACCTTTGATATTCGTCCGAAAGTTGAAACGGAAGGTAATATCGACATCTGGTCGATGTGCAGACGCCTCCAGTTCTACCATTATGTGAGTTTCTCAACCACATTTATTAAGTAATTTTTATTGTTTATTTAAAAAAGTTGACAACTTATTTCCATTGACAACTTATTTTCATTCTTCAAAAAATGTACGGAAAATGGTAGACAGAACCTATTACTACAATGATGAAGCAGAATTAACTTGTCAGGAGATACATCATCTTGTCCAATTTATCATTGATCTTGAGAAGTACAATACCAATCAGCAAACTTCCCAACGTTATGGTCAATATGTGCCTCTAGTGCACGTGGTGAACTACGGTAACATGGATGGAGATTGCATGGTAAGATTTTCTACTATTACGACATCCATGCATCTTTTGCATAAATTCTTGCAAAACTAAACTACATTGCTAGCTACAAGGCTAATACTATGTTTTTCAACAGAAAATCCTGGAAGATTGTGTCCCTCATCTGTTGTTACCAAGAGGTCGCGTTGATGTTATGATGATACGACCAGCACGGCCAGGTCAGCCTAGGTATCTGATGTACTCGTGTCCATACCGGATATCTAAACCAATGAAGTCATGACAATCAAAGATTGTAAAAAATGTATGGTCTATCCTAGAGAGCTACTTGGAAGCAACATTGTGCGTAGGCCAAGAATTGCAGACAAGATGATCTCCATTCTCCATAATGGAGAGTCAGGGCCTATCTTGTTTTTTGATATTTTACCTAAGCAGAGGAGTAGGTCCTAGGTTCAATGTGTTATTGTGTGCTACAATGTGATGATGTGCTACAATGTGATGATGTGCTACAATGTATTAAATAGTATTGGTGGTAATCACTATGATGATTATTAGCTATTTCCGAGATGATGTGATGATGTGCTACAATGTTTTAGAGTTGACGATGATGATGATGATGTTCTACAATGTATTTTGTAACCTGTGCACCAGCTAAAAGTGCATAGGTTACAGTGATGATGATGATGACGACGATGATGATGATGTGCTACAATGTGCTAAAAAAACTAATATTCATAGTAGTGGCACACCATCTAAAAGTGCGCCATTAGTAAACCCACAGCAGTGGCGCACTTCTGGGCCTACTAATGGTGCACCTGGTGGTGCGCCACTGTTATGTATATTAATAGTGGCGCACCAGGAGTGCGCCATTACAATTTATTAGTAGTGGCGTGATAATAGTGGCGCACCTATAGTGCGCCTTTAATAGGCAAAATAGGTGTGCCACCAATAGCCTTTTTTCTAGTAGTGCCTGATTTTTCGACCGTCGATGATGGTCGCTATTTCTTCTTCCCCTAATGCATAACAAATATCTAGCACAAGGAGATGACGGAAAAGAGAACCCGACAACAACAGTCGGCATTCTTCTTCTCTCATATATGGTGGACACTCCCTCACCTGATTTTTGGACCGTCGATGATGGTCGCTACTCCTTCTTCCCCTAGTGCATAACAAATATCTAGCACAAGGAGAAGAAGGAGAAGAGACCCCCACAACAACAGTCGGCATTCTTCTTCTCTCATATATGGTCGCTCGGGAATTTCATCGAACACCTCATGTGCATGAACTAGAGTGGCAAGAGCATGGCATGCATGGTCACTCCTCAACGCCCAAAAAGAGAGGAGAGGGTGGGCAGGGGCGAGGGTATATATAGGCAACACTTTAGTCCCGGTTTTTATCTAAAATCGGGACTAATAGCCTACCCTTTAGTCCCGGTTCGTGCCACAAACCAGGATAATGATCCGTGGCATGCCACGTGGCAGTTGCTGGATCTTTAGTCCCGAGTTTTGCCCTGAACCGGGACTAATGAGGTGAACCAAACCGGGACCAATGCCCCGGCAAACCGAATCGGGACCAATGCCTGGCATTGGTCCCCGTTTTGATTTGAACCGGGACTAATGGTCTTTCGGCCCTCGACCGAAAGACCCTTTTTCTACTAGTGACGTGAAAAGTTCCCTTGTCAAATGTAATGACTAGCAGGATCCAGTGGAATCTGCATTGTATAAGTGGGCATGCATGCAACTCATCAAGCAATATACGTAAACTTAACATCGATCAGGTAAGAAAAATATAATTTATAGTACAAGACTGTAAAACTCACCTGAAGTTGTAAGGAAATAATATTTTATCATTGTGACTTAGTATCACCAAAAACCGGAACAAGTGCTCTCGTGTATCTTTTGGGAATTCTATTACCGCATTGTCATAAATGCAATTTGGGACAATGAAGCCAATGCCATATGCTCCATCTTTTTTCATTTCAAACATCTTCATTCTGCATAACACCACACACAATATAGTGAGGATAATTAGAGACAAATGAACGAGCCGATGAGCTAGGGACTAGAACTACAGAAAGAAATCACTTACAGACAATAGCAACTGACGATAGATTTGTCGAGTGCGCTTGATTGTATAATTGCCATAATTCTGGATTGTCAATCCACAAATCTTTTGAAGTGAATAAATGCTCATCCTTGACTTTCACCATGAGGGACGTACGCCCGAGTTCTGCTTCCTTCATGTACCTGGTATGGAGTCTGTACATTTGCATTGATAGCTACTTGACAAGCTCAGGCCTGACGAGAGGTTTCTTGGGTTGACATTCGATACTAGTTGGTTATACCCTTCCACCGTGCGAATGTCCTTGTTGCCTAGGAGATGTGAAATAGTGACACCGGCTTCTCTAGCCATCTCTTTAGCAATATCGGGATCAACTTGCTCATCGGTACCCATGTTGAGCGGCGGGATCGATTGCACTGACTATTCTCCCAGCTCGGGAATGGTTTTCCTCCTTCTTTTAGTAAGGAGCTTCCCCCTCATTTTCCCTTTTTGATGCGACTTGATAATAGAGTGGTCATAGTCCGATTTAGTTCTCTTCACAGGCGGTGGATCAGAAATCTTGGCCAGAACGCGATTGACAGTTTCGGGAGGTATTATCTCCTTTGGCGGGGGCTTTCTCTTGGCAAAATGGTCCTGCAACTCAGCATCCACTTGCTCGTCTCTTTCCTCCGCGGTCTTCTCGTATGCCAACTTCGGTGGGGGAGGAGGGGTGCGTTTCTTCCTTTGCTAATTTCGCTTTGCACTCTGGTTCTTCATTAGAAAATGAAATGGCCGCTCGGTGGTGGGTTGGCGGGGTGGAGTCGGCTGACGCGATGGCGGACTCGCGCTAGGCTCCATGCTGGGGTGGGATGGAGTCAGCTGGCGTGGTGGCACACAAGCGCCGAGCTCCATGACGGGGTGGGATGGAGTCGGCTGATACGGTGGCGGACTAGTGCTACGCTCCATGTCGGGATGGCGGCGTGGAGTCAGCTGATGGGGTGGACTTGGAGGAGGAGTCGGTGGCCTTGGAAAGATGATGCAATCCATTCTCCCTAAGCAGATACCACGTAAGCCTTCTTGCAGTGTCTGTAGCCCTTCACCTCCAGGAATGTCAAGCTCTAATGACTCATATCCCGGCATCACTTCATCCACCCCGACACGACCATAGCTTGGTAGAATCGGAGTGCAATGGAAGGTTGCATCACGGGGATTTGTTAAAGCATAGCCTACCGCTGTCTTCATGGATATGTTATTGAGTTTCATGTATAGCTCACAACTTTCCATCTCTCTGATTTCATCCACGGTGTAGCGACCCAGTAGTGAATCATCAGCAAGGACCCCCATGCAACCAGCGCTGCATTTCGGCATCGATGGGATGGTACTATCCAATGCTGGCTCTGCAGGATGGTCTGGCAGCTGAGGCATCTTTTGTTGGTTAAGTGTGTTGATCTGCTCCTGCTGCCGCAAGAATTTGCGTTCCAAATTGGCAAGCCGGTCAGTATCCTGCTTCTTCGTGGTTGCCTCCTAATTCTTCCTTCTCGAACGGATTTTTTAAGAGTCGCTCTAGTCCTTAAACACCTCAATTCACGGAATAACTGTCACAACCCTAGCTTAGCTTTGCTTTCCAAGCATTCATGCATACATATTCAAATTCTTTTAAATATGAAATGAGGAAGTGATCAAGCCTCAGGAAACAAATTTTGAGAAATAGGCAATATAAAAATTGCTTTAAAAAGATCCAAGATAATGTTCCAAATCTTGTGTGAAAACATTGCCATGTTATAAAAAATGTCAACCAAAATCTTTGATCACAGAAACATTTGATTTTGGACTTTTGCTTCAATCAAACAATTATTTGAGTGGAATTATATTTTCTATAGAAAGAATATAGTTTCATAAATTCTCAAAATAATTTTGTGGCATTGGAAATTTATATTATGTCACATAATAGTATTTTACGGTTTTACAAAATGATTTGTTATTTTATTAAATTCAAAAACAAATATTAGAATTAGAAAACAGAAAAGAATAGCAAAAAAAGGAAAAGAGCTCACCCGGCTTACGTGTCGCATGGCCCAGCCCACCACGGGCACACGCGTATTCTTCCTCCTGCCGGAAGGTAGAGGAGAAGCTCACCACGGCGTGCGACCGAGGCCTCCACGCCGGCAGCTGCCTGTCTGCCTCGTCGCCCCTCCCCTCTTCCTTATCCTCGCGCCACCCAGACCCCACTCGAGCTTATCCCCCACCCTTCTCTCTCCCCATATCTCTGTCTCTCCCTCTCCCCTGTTACAATTGACGCCGTAGCAAGCTTACCGTCGACGATGCCCCTTCGGCCACAGAAGCGCCTCCTTGAGCTGCCCATCCTCTCCACCACGACGTGTCGCACCTTCCAGTCATCGAAATCGAGCCGAAGCCCCCTGGATCGCCCTCACCGCCGTTGTTTCCTCCTCCGACCACCGAAATCCACCGTCGTCGATCTACTGCCCCCGTGCCTCTCCGACCTCCCCGATACCAAAAATGGATCCCTTGTGAGCCCCTGATGCTTTCCCCTCTCTCTCCCGCTCGAAAACCCCCTCCAGAGCACATCCCCATCGAGCCCGACCTCTGATCGCCATTAGCGCTCGTCGCCGACACCCTTTCCAGCCATCCTAGCCCCTCCTGCTACCCATGCCAGCTCGGTCGTTTCACTAGCTAGCTGTAGCCGCAAACCGCGTGGCAAATGGTGCCCTGTAGCCTTGGTTAGACCAACTTCGGCGAGCCCTCCGCCACGACTATAGTCGCCGGCGACCACCCTCCGGTGGGGGCCGACGTGGCCAACCATTAACCACTAATCCCCCTCCCCAGAGACGCTGACAAAGGGCCCCACGTGTGAGTCAAACCACCATTAGGGTGGGTCAACACGGGATTAAACTCTGGGTCTCTCACCAATGGACCCCACTGGTCAGGTTTGATCTGACCCAAGGCCAGTTGACCTGCTCACGCATTGCTGGCGCAGAGCTGACGCAATAAGTAATTTCTGATTTAAATAATTCCAGAATAATAGCAAAACTTCAAAAACTCAAAGAAAATAAAATATAAATCAGATGATAATAATTTATCTATGAAAAATGATCAGAAAAATTCAAGGAATCTGATTATGGCATTTTCATGCATGTTTGAGAAAGTTAACATCATCAAGTAGGAAAAATGATGATTAGGGTAAATTTAATAAATAGTTTAGAATTGGAATTTGGTATACATTTGAATTCCACTTCAATTAATAAGACCAAACATTGAGCTAGGAAAACTTAGTATATCAATATGCCATCTTCATGCATGATAAAAGAAGTTATGCGTGAGCATGAGGTCGAATCAATTAAAAGGGTATCTAAAAAATACCTTGCCTGAAGTGGTATTTGAATTCTATTTCGAACTAGCTTCAACTTAATAAATGGTAGCTATATTATTCCTACCACTTCTCATTTTCTTATCTTGATCATGCATCGTAGTGTTGCATTTCTTTGACGTAATTATCGTTCCCTCTTGTTTGCCCGTGTTGTTTTCCCTCGGTAGACGATGGTTCCGGCGATGTGATCGTTGACATTAATGAAGACTCATTCCTATCTTCAAACGTGTCAGGCAAGCAAACCCCCTTGAGCATACTGACATAAACCACTCTCTCGCTCCTTCTTTCTTTTATTGCATTAGGACAAACACGATTCAACTGTTACATGTTCTCGGTAGTTGAACCCATTCCTCTACATGACCTGATTTTGCCACAGTAAATAGTTGAAACCACTCAGCATGAGTAACAACTGCTTGAGCCTTGTTGTGCTTAATCATCCATGCTTTCTTACTGTGCCTTCTCTGCTTAGACTCGTGTCGGGTCTGATCCATCTGGTCGATGAATCGGAATGGTTGTGCTCATGTCATACAGTGTGAGAGAAAAGGTGTGAATCCGATTTGGTAAAGGTAGAGAGGAGAGGACATGTAGGAGTACATGGTGGGTTGTCTTATCGGGACCATCCTTAAGAACTGAGTTCTGTTTATGTTATCCAAGACAAGATACTACCATGCATTGGGCCCTGAAATATGACCCCGCTCGGCTTATTAATCACCTAGATCTCTGTCCAGGAGTTGCAATTAGTTTCCGGTGTTTGTAGGAAAAGTGTTGGCGGCCATGTTTAGCTCTGCCCGACGGGGTAGGCCTCAGTGCGGTAGATACACAGTGGCACGGTGTACCAAGTGACACCCGGATGGTGGGCTTGGGAACCCTGTGCACATCGTTTGAGGCCGTACGGGAAACCTCGGCCGGACTTCCTTGCGGGTTTAGTCTCAAATAGGCGATAAACCTGGACTAGGGTCTTGTGTGGTTAACGGTCGTGGCCGACACCCACACCAGTGCTTCCGCTTGAAGGTTGCTGAGATGCATGACGTGCATATGGTGCTAAGTGGTGAGAGCATGTGTGGAGAAGTATACCTCTGCAGGTTGATTTCATCTGTTCGAATTGCCGCGTCCTGGGATATGGACTACTTGGTAACATTACGTGGTACATAGACAATTTGAATGGATACTCCAAAACATGCGACATAAGTGTGAGTGCTATGGAAGGCCTTCTCGTAGGGAGACGAGAGTGGATCCATAGTGGTGTATTGAATTGGTGAATATGTGGACTCGTGTGCGCTATCCCACCTCAAAGAAAGAACTAGTAGTCGTAGTACAGGTTAGCCAACAGTCAAAGTTGGCTTGCTACAATCAAATCCCACAATCCCTACATTGATACTGATGCATATGTAGATAGTTCTGATGTAAATCTTGCTGAGTACCTTTGTACTCATGGTTGCTTTATTTATGTTTTTGCAGAGAAGATTTAGTCTCATTAAAAGGTTCTACGCGATGTGTTCGATGTTGACCGGAATAGCTTGGGAATCGCAAACAGAGGTCTGGTTCCTTTGGTAGGGTCGTTGTAGCTTTTCAGGCTCTTCCAGCCACTTTTAGTTGATGTCTGTAACCAGAGATGTTGTGCTTCCGTTGGATGTTTGTATGACTTGAGTGACGGGTCACGAGACCCCTGTTTGTAATATCATACTATGTAAACTCTTATGAGTCTTTAATAAAAGCTTGAGTCATAGAGTTATGTTGTGATGGCATGTTGTATCTACACAAATCGTGCATATTGTGTGTATGTTATGAAATGCATTATATTTGTGGGATTCGACACCTAGTTGTGTTCCTTTAGTAGTACTCTTTACGGGGAAATGCCTCTTTGTGCTTCGATCGAGCTTTGGTAGCTTGCTATTGCTCCGGACAAATTGATTGACCGGCATGTATCCTTGTTTGCTGTTGTGTCTGTCCCTTCGGGGAAATGTCACGCGGTGTAATGGAGTCCTTGTAGTTTGCTATGACTCGTCTACACACGCTGATGACCGACACCTGCTTCGTTGGTTTATGTATGACTGTCCCTATACGGATGTACCACTTGGGTGTATAACTAGTCCTGTCGACTCGGGTTCCTTGTTGTTTGAATGCTAGCGACACATTCATATACGTGAGCCAAAAGACGCAAATGGTCCCGGCCAAGGTAAGGTGGCAACCGTGGAGTTTACCGTGCGTGAGGCCGCAAAGTGATGTGATGTGTTACAGGCTGGGTTCTTGTGATTCAGGATCGGGGTCCCGACAGCTTTGGTATCAGAGCTTGACTGCCTGTAGGATAACCAAGCCAAACTGGTTGATGTTGAGTCTAGCAACTATTTAGTTATATAAGGGAATTGTTGTGGAAGAGAACGTAAGGCTCTTTTTACTCCTTTCCTTGTGTCATTCTTATTCTGAGTCATCCTCTTCTTTATTCTACGGGGTTTAAGAATTAGGTTTTCTCATCTATTCATTAGGATGACGAGTTACTATGCTGGAGACTTATAGAAAAGTTGTTGTCTTCATGGATCAATGTCCTCTTAAGAATTCAATTGTTATGTTGTCAATTTTCTTGGAGGTTGCCTCATATTTCATGCCCGTACAGCCGTTATGCTGTCCGAGTTTTCCAAGGTTTCTAGAAAAAATCAGATGCAATTGCAAATCCTCTCATCCCGAGTTAATGTCTTTTGGCAAGACAAAGCACACTAATCATTGTGTTGACGTATTCTATTGCCTCGACATATTTGTTAAAGTGTTAAGAAACCATGTTACCTCCAAAAACCACCCAATAGTCTAGATGTGTTTTGGTTCCCAGTGTGATAATTCTGGCCATCATTTTCGAAAAACATCCCGTGATGTTATTTAGCTAGTAGGTATTCTATTTCTGGGTTCTTGAATCCAAGGATCATTCTGCTCACTTCTGTTGATAGTGTTGCTAGTTCCTTTAGAATGATTAGTAACCTTGTTGTAGTTACCAAGGTTCATGGTATATCATTCTTCCAACACCATGGACCATCTCTAGCAGAAGTTATTCGTGAACTAATGATCATAACAAGAGTGCTGATGATGAGTTCTCTACTCCATATTGCACTTCTGCCAATCCCGCCCTTCTGCATGGGTTATCTGGAAGAATTACGTTGAACTCGTTCAACATGCTAATCTATGCATCCACAATTCAAGAAATCATGTGCTCTTGAGTTGGCCCTATCTAGTTGCATTCTGACCTTCGTCCATGAGAGGATAGTCAAGAGTAGTTGTGCATTCATGTCATCAATGTCTTCTATTCCTGTGGTCTGTCAAGTTTTTCTATTTCTGATTGACTGGGAGAAGCAAACTCCAGTACCTCATCCATTTCATGGATTGGGTCAAAGTAGTTGTATTCCGCAAATCAAAATGCCAATCTGGCTTTTGTTCTGTTCTATCTTGGAGTATTACGCTCTCTTTGTCAAGAGTGTTGTGATAATTGCACCATCTCTTATGAGCTCTTGATGTAATGGTACTTCTCGCTATCATTGTTCGTCCCTCAGTTTCCGTGTTGGTTGTAATTGGAATATCGACAAGTGAACCATGATGTGTGAAATCAATACTCCTAGCAATGCCATTGCTTAGAAAGTTAATGGACAATAAACCCACTCTTATGGTGACGGTGATTGAATCATCATCCTAAGATTGACCGTGCTACCTAGTGCATGTTTCATGGTGCACTTTTCGATCGATGGGTTAGGATTGTGTCAATCCCTCGCTCAATTGATCACATCATCTTGCCCTGAAAAGCAAGATTGTTCCGGAGCTTTATAACATATCGGTGGTTCGTGGTTTTCTAAATATCTTCTCGGAAGTATTATCAGGTTGTTTCCTGACTGTTATGATAGATCTCGTGAACAAGTTGGCTTCTCTGTAAGCCACCCTTCTCCAAGAAATCCGTGTTGGATACCCCGAGCTAGTTGGTTAAGCTAAACAACAACTTGGAGAGTTGGAAGATAAAAGCTTCACCTAAACCTAGTTCATTTTGAAGGGATATCTTTCCTGTCGTATGAGTCTTGAAGAAAGATGATATTGTCATCGGTTGATTTGTGTGATCAACTGTTGCATATATTATCTTGTCCAATTTTGATTTGACTATGGGCTATTGTCAAATCAAACTCTGAACCAAAGATTTTCGTCATGGTGTCTTACTCGTGGATTTCCTTGAGTATACACCATTATATTCTTTGATCTAACCAATGCTATTATCTTGCTCACATAGTTGTGGAAATCCATTTATATGGGTATCTCGATGAATTGTTGTTGAGCCCAGCGGCAACATTTTCATTTCTTCCATGATTTATGTTTGACACTAAGCTAGTGCTGGAAACTTTGTAGACATTGTCTTCGTGTCTCGTGCACGAGGTATATGCTAGGTGTAACAAGTGACTTCCTCTCCATTCACGTGTAAATGATGCAAGTTGCCACCATGAATTCAAGAAAAGTTATTTTGCTTCCTCTAGAATCATCCCAAGTCAGTCATGCACGTGTGAAGTATTCAATGGTATAAGAGATTAGCTACCTCCATTCCATATGTATTTTCTAGAACAACAAGCCACTGATTGATTTGTTCAAGGAAAAGAAGTTAAGTGTTATTCCCGAAGGGCCCAGACGGACTTGCACATGGCTTCGTTACCTGCAGTGATGATTCCCACCCAGAATTCGGTAGTGTTTTGTTGTAAGACTTTTCATGTGCTCATCATTGCCTTGGGCAGTGTGTTCACGTGGGTCTTGCAATCCAGCTCATGTTTTGGAGTTGTCATCCGTAGTTCATTTCCCGAAAATCTCGCAACGTTATCTCGTCGATTTGTGTTGCAAACTTTCTTTTCAGACATGCTGAGTCTGAAGCATCGTGTCACCAACCGGAGCTGAATTTCAGGCAGTTATAATGGTTGGATCACTTTTCCCAAGAATTATAATATTGGTCTCTCTGTAACACGGTATAGTGATGTATTGGTTAACACACCTAGCCGGAAGACTTAATATTATAATATCTTGCATCAGCAACCTTAGCCATCTCCCCGTGAGGACCTTGTATGACTTATTTTGGAAGTTGTTCCTCATGAACCCCTTTTTAGCCCCGAAGTCCGACCTATACTTGTTGTGCTTAATATCAAGCATGACCTATAATTGGGTTGTGCTAGTACATCAAGGAAAACATTATAAGCGGGGTGCTAAATGTCTCTCGGTCGATTTACCAGATTTCGTCCCCTTGGCATAGCTAAGGAGAAATCTGAGAAAGTGTTGTCTTCCTTTGCATCTGCATCCTCCATCACTGTTCATCATGGTAGTATGATGTGTCACCAAGATCTTGGCACGGATATTGGTAAAACTTTGATGAATATGGAAATGCTCAAGTTCTTGAGAGCACGCTCCGACATTAGGTTATATCCTCGACAGTAATTGGAATGTGCCTTCCGTTTCCCGAGTTGTTCTATAACCCTAGTTCCTTTTCAATCTGAGTATGTCATTCTTTCGAATTCCTTCAAATGATCATTTGACGATTACCTTAGGCTGGTATGAAGAGTTTCAACGATCTCTGTATCAAAAGTAATTCTTTTGGCCACTTAAGGGAATAACTCTACGAGTCACCCTCCTATGGTGTCCCGTTATGGTATGAAGGGAAACTTAATCCTCGCTACTTCGAAACCTTGTCACCATCTCTTTAAGCATGGGATTGTTGCCTACCACTTGAACCTCTGTCATATGCCCCATTTGCTCATCTGTGTTATGTGTTGTGTCTCAGCTCAAGGGACGTTCCTACGTCTCATTTTGTGAGTTGATCATGGTTCGCTCGATCTTCGAGGAGATTGAATTAGGTAGAGTCTTTCTGTTCTTGTCGTCGTGTTAGATGAAGACCTCAAGACAAAGATGTTGAGACCAACATGATGCAATGAATCACATCTTCAAGAAGGGCAATTGGATCGTGAGGATTACGATAGCTAGTGTCCCCTCTTCCTTTTCCCGACTACGCTTGAATCTCGGGACGAGATTCTTGTTTAGTGGCGGTGAATTGTCACAGCCCTATCTTCGCTTTGCTTGCCAAGCATTCATGCATACATATTCAAATTCGTTTAAATCTGAAATCAGGAAGTGATCAAGCCTGAGGAACCAAATTTTGAGAAATAGGGAATATAAAAATTTCTTTAAAAAGATCCAAGATAATGTTCCAAATCTTGTGTGAAAACATTGGCATGTTATAAAAAATGTCAACCAAAATCTTTGATCACAGAAACATTTGATTTTGGACCTTTGCTTCAATCAAACAATTATTTGAGTGGAATTATATTTTCTATAGAAAGAATATAGTTTCATAAATTCTGAAAATAATTGTGTGGCATTGGAAATTTATATTATGTCACATAATAGTATTTTAGGGTTTTACAAAATGATTTGTTATTTTATTAAATTAAAAAAGAAATGTTAGAATTAGAAAATAGAAAAGAATAGAAAAAAGGAAAAGAGCTCACCTGGCTTACGTGTCGCCTGGCCCACCCAACCAGGGGCACAAGCATCTTCTTCCTCCTGCCAGAAGGCAGAGGAGAAGCTCGCCACGTTGTGCGGCTGAGGCCTCCACGCTGGCAGGTGCCTGCCTACCTCGTCGCCCCTCCCCTCTTCCTTATCGCGCCACCCACACCACCCTCGAGCTTATCCCCCTCCCTGCTCTCTCCCCATCTCTCTGTCTCTCCCTCTCCCCTGTCTCCATTGACGCCGTAGCAAGCTCACCGTCGACGACGCCCCTCCGGCCACAAAAGCGCCTCCCTGAACTGCCCATCCTCTCAGCCTCGACGTGTTGCACCTTCCAGTCATCGGAATCGAGCCGAAGCCCCCTGCATCATCCTCACCGCCACCGTTTCCTCCTCCGACCACCGGAATCCGCCGCCGTCGATCTACTGCCACCGGGCCTCTCCGACCTCCCCGATGCCAGAAATGGATCCCTTGTGAGCCCTTGATGCTTTCCCCTCTCTCTCCCGCTCGAAACCCCCTCCAGAGCACATCCCCGTCGAGCCCGACCTCTGGTCGCCGCTAGCGCTCGTCGCCGGCACCCTCTCCGGCCATCCTAGCCCCTCCCGCTACCCCTGCCAGATCGGCTGTTTCACTAGCTAGATGTAGCCGCAAACCGCGTGGAAAATGGTGCCATGTAGCCTCGATTAGACCAACTCCGGCGAACCCTCTGCCGCGACTATGGTCGCCGGCGACCACCCTCCGGTGGGGGCCGATGTTGCCAGCCATTAACCACTAATCCCCCTCCCGAGACACGCTGACAAAGGGTCCCATGTGTGAGTCAGACCACCATTAGGGTGGGTCAACACGGGATTAAACTCTGGGTCACTGACAAGTGGACCCCACTGGTCAGGTTTGACCTAACCCAGGGCCAGTTGACCAGCTCACGCATTGTTGACGCAGAGGTGACGCAATAAGTAATTTCTGATTTTAAATAATTCCAGAATAATAGCTAAACTTCAAATATTCATAGAAAATAAAATATAAATCAGATGATAATAATTCATATATGAAAAATGATCAGAAAAATTCATGGAATCTGATTATGGCATTTTCATGCATGTTTGAGGATGTTAACATCATCAAGTAGGCAAAATGATGATTAGGGTAAATTTAATAAATAGTTTAGAATTGGAATTTGGTATACATTTGAATTCCACTTCAATTAATAAGACCACAAATTGAGCTAGGAAAACTTAGCATCTCAATATGCCATCTTCATGCATGATAAAAGAATTTATGCCTGAGCATAAGGTCGAATCAATTAGAAGGGTATCTGAAAAATACCTTGCTTGAAGTGGTATTTGAATTCTATTTCAAACCAGCTTCAACTTAAGAAATGGTAGCTATATTAGCCCTGCCACTTCTCATTTTCGTATCATGATCATGCATCATAGTTTTGCATTTCCGTGAAGTAATTATCGTTCTCTCTTGTTTGCCGGTGTTGTTTTCCCTCGGTAGACGATGGTTCCGGCGATGTGATCGTCCACATTAATGTAGACTCATTGCTATCTTCAGACGTGTAACCCAAGCAAACCTCCTTGAGCATACTGATATAAACCACCCTCTCGCTCCATCTTTCTTTTATTGCATTAGGACAAACACGATTCATCTATTACATGTTCTCGGTAGTTGAACCCGTTCCTCTGCATGACCTGATTTTGCCACAATAAATAGTTAAAACCACCCAGCATGAGTAGCAACTGCTTGAGCCTTGTTGTGCTTACTCATCCATGCTTGCTTACTGTGCCTGCTATGCTTAGAGTCGTGTCGGGTGTGATCCATCTGGTCGATGAATCGGAATGGTTGTGCTCATGTCCTACAATGTGAGAGTAAAGGTGTGAATCCGATTTGGTAAAGGTACCGATGAGAGGATATGTAGGAGTACATGGTGGGTTGTCTCATTGGGACCGTCCTTAAGAACCAAGTTCTGTGTATGTTATCCAAGACAATATACTACCATGCAATGGGCCCTAAAATTTGACCCATCTCGGCTTATTAATCGCCTAGATCTCTGTCCAGGAGTTGCAATTAGTTTCTGGTGATTGTAGGAAAAGTGTTGGCGGCCGTGTTTAGATCTGCCCGACGGGGTAGGCTTCAGTGCAGTAGATACAAAGTGGCACGGTGTACCAAGTGACACCCTGATGGTGGGCTTGGGAACCCTGCGCACATAGTTTGAGTACGTAGAGGAAACGTCGGTCGCACTTCCTTGTGGGTTCAGTCTCATATAGGCGATAAACCTGGACTAGGGTCTTGTGTGGTTAACTGTCGTTGCCGACACCCACGCTAGTGCTTCCGCTTGAAGGTTGCCGAGATGCATGACATGCATATTGTTGGAAATATGACCTAGAGGCAATAATAAATTAGTTATTATTATATTTCTTTGTTCATGATAATCATTTATTATCCATGCTATATTTGTATTGATTGGAAACACAGTGCATGTGTGGATACATAGACAAAACACTGTCCCTAGTAAGCCTCTAGTTGACTAGCTCGTTGATCAAGGATGGTCAAGGTTTCCTGACCATAGGCAAGTGTTGTCACTTGATAACGAGATCAATCATTAGGAGAATCACGTGATGGACTAGACCCAAACTAATAAGCCGTAGCATGTTGATCGTGTCATTTTGTTGCTACTGTTTTCTGCGTGTCAAGTATTTGTTCCTATGACCATGAGATCATATAACTCACTGACACCGGAGGAATGCTTTGTGTGTATCAAATGTCGCAACGTAACTAGGTGACTACAAAGATGTTGGAATTATGCCCTAGAGGCAATAATAAATGTATAGTTATTATTATAATTCCTGTATCAAGATAATTGTTTATTATCCATGCTATAATTGTATTGAATGAAGACTCATTTACATGTGTGGATACATAGACAAAACACCGTCCCTATCATGCCTCTAGTTGGCTAGCCAGTTGATCAATGATAGTGAGTGTCTTCTGATTATGAACAAGGTGTTGTTGCTTCATAACTGGATCACGTCATTGGGAGAATCACGTGATGGACTAGGCCCAAACTAATAGACGTAGCATGTTGATCGTGTCATTTTGTTGCTACTGTTTTCTGCGTGTCAAGTATTTATTCCTATGACCATGAGATCATATAACTCACTGACACCGGAGGAATGCTTTTTGTGTATCAAACGTCCCAACGTAACTGGGTGACTATAAAGATGCTCTACAGGTATCTCCGAAGGTGTTAGTTGAGTTAGTATGGATCAAGACTGGGATTTGTCACTCCGTATGACGGAGAGGTATCTCGGGGCCCACTCGGTAATACAACATCACACACAAGCCTTGCAAGCAATGTAACTTAGTGTAAGTTGCGGGATCTTGTATTACGGAACGAGTAAAGAGACTTGCCGGTAAACGAGATTGAAACAGGTATGCGGATACTGACGATCGAATCTCGGGCAAGTAACACACCGAAGGACAAAGGGAATGACATACGGGATTATACGAATCCTTGGCACTGTGGTTCAAACGATAAGATCTTCGTAGAATATTTAGGATCCAATATGGGCATCCAGGTCCCGCTATTGGATATTGACCGAGGAGTCTCTCGGGTCATGTCTACATAGTTCTCGAACCCGCAGGGTCTGCACACTTAAGGTTCGACGTTGTTTTATGCGTATTTGAGTTATATGGTTGGTTACCGAATGTTGTTCGGAGTCCCGGATGAGATCACGGACGTCACGAGGGTTTCCGGAATGGTCCTGAAACGAAGATTGATATATAGGATGACCTCATTTGATTACCGGAAGGTTTTCGGAGTTACCGGGAATGTACCGGGAATGACGAATGGGTTCCGAGAGTTCACCGGGGGGGCAACCCACCCCGGGGAAGCCCATAGGCCATGAGGGTGGCGCACCAGCCCTTAGTGGGCTGGTGGCACAGCCCAAAAGGGGCCTATGCACCAAGGATAAGAAATCAAAGGAAAAAGAAAAAAAAAGGGGAGGAGGTGGGAAGGGAGGGGGACTCCCTCCCACCAAACCTAGTCCAACTCGGTTTAGGGGAGGAGAGTCCTCCCCCTTGGCTCGGCCGACTCCTTGAGGGTTCTTGGACCCCAAGGCAAGGCACCCCTCCCTCCCACCTATATATACGGAGGTTTTAGGGCTGATTTGAGAAGACTTTTCCTCTAGATCGCGTTTCTGCAGAGCTCGGGCGGAGCCCTGCTGAGACAAGGTCATCACCAACCTCCAGAGCGCCATCACGCTGCCAGAGAACTCTTCTACCTCTCCGTCTCTCTTGCTGGATCAAGAAGGCCGAGATCATCGTCGAGCTGTACGTGCGCTGAACGCGGAGGTGCCGTCCGTTCGGTACTAGATCGTGGGACTGATCGCGGGATTGTTCGCGGGGCGGATCGAGAGACGTGAGGACGTTCCACTACATCAACCGTGTTCACTAACGCTTCTGTTGTGCGATCTACGAGGGTACGTAGATCGGAAATCCCCTCTCGTAGATGGACATCACCATGATAGGTCTTCGTGCACATAGGAAAATTTTTGTTTCCCGTGCGACGTTCCCCAACAAAAGATGCTCTACAGGTATCTCTGAAGGTGTTCGTTGAGTTAGTATGGATCGAGACTGGGATTTGTCACTCCGTGTGACGGAGAGGTATCTCGGGGCCCACTCGGTAATACAACATCACACACAAGCCTTGCAAGCAATGTGACTTGCCGGTAAACGAGATTGAAATAGGTATGCGGATACTGACGATCGAATCTCGGGCAAGTAACCTATCGAAGAACAAAGGGAATGACATACGGGATTATATGAATCCTTGGCACAGAGATTCAAACGATAAGATCTTCGTAGAATATGTAGGATCCAATATGGGCATCCAGGTCCCGCTATTGGATATTGACCGAGGAGTCACTCGGGTCATGTCTACATAGTTCTCGAACCCGTAGGGTCTGCACACTTAAGGTTCGACGTTGTTTTATGCATATTTGAGTTATATGGTTGGTTACCGAATGTTGTTCGGAGTCCCGGAGGAGATCACGGATGTCACGAGGGTTTCTGGAATGGTCCAGAAACAAAGATTGATATATAGGATGACTTCATTTGGTTACCGGAAGGTTTTCGGGCTTTACCGGTAATGTACGAGGAATGACGAATGGGTTCCGGATCTTCACCGGGAGGGGGGACCTCCCACCCGGGAGGGCCCAAGGAAGTTTGTCGTAACAAGTGGATAAACTGTCTACGATATGATCATAGAGATGAATATCTGAGTTACGAGTTTTGGTACGCAGTTAAGACAATGCGGAAAGTGTTTCGCAGTTCATGCCACCTCGAACATCATAGTGTGATGATGTGTCTGAACGTCATAGCCACGCACTATTTGGTATGGTGCATGCTATGATGTCTCTTACCGAATCACCACTATCGTTTATGGGTTATGCATTCGATACAACCGCATTCACTTTAAATAGGGCACCGCGTATTTCCGTTGAGATGACACAATACAGACTGAGGTTTAGAGAAATCTAAACTGTCGTTTCTTGAAAGTTTGGGGCTTCGACACTTGTGTGAAAAAGTTTCAGTCGAACAAGCTCAAACCCAAAGCGGATAAATGCATCTTCATAGGATATCCAAAATAGTTGGGTACATCTCCTATCTCAGATCCGAAAGCAAAGTGTTTGTTTCTAAAACATATCCTTTCTCGAGGAAAGGTTTGTCTCAGAAGAATTGAGTGGGAGGGTGGTAGAACTTGATGAGGTTATTGAACCATCACTTCAACCAGTGTGTAGCAGGGCGCAGGAAGTTATTCCTGTGGCGCCTACACCAATTGAAGTGAAAGCTGATGATGGTGATCATCGAGCATCGGATCAAGTTACTACAAACCTCGTAGGTTGACAAGGTCGCGTACTACTGCAGAGTGGTACGGTAACCCTGTCTTGGAGGTCATGTTGTTGAGCAACAGTGAACCTACGAGTTATGGAGAAAGCAATGGTGGGCCCGGATTCCGACAAATGGCTGGAAGCCATGAAATCCGAGAGAGGATCCATGTATGAAAACAAAGTGTAGACTTTGGAAGAACTACTCGATGGTCATAGGACGGTTGAGTAAAGATGGATCTTTAAAAGGAAGACAGACGATGATGGTGATAAATCACTATTAAGAAAAGCTCGACTTGTCGCAAAGATGTTTCCGACAAGATCAAACAATTGACTATGATGAGACTTTCTTACTCGTAGCCATGCTAAAAGTCTGTTAGAATTATGTTAGTAGTTGCTGCATTATTTATGAAATATTGCACATAGGATGTCAAAACATTGTTTCCTCGACGGTTTCCTTGAGCAAACATTGTATGTGATACAACCAGGAGGTTTTGTCGATCCTTAAGATACTAGCAAGTATGCAAGCTCCAGCGATCCTTCAATGGACTCGTGCAAGCATCTCGGAGTTGGAATATACACTTTTATGAGATGATCAAAGATTTTGGGTTTGTACAAGGTTTATGAGAAACTTGTATTTCCAAAGAAGTGAGTGGGAGCACTATAGAATTTCTTATAAGTATATGTGGTTGACATATTGTGGATCAGAAGTAATGTTCAATTTCTGTAAAGCATACAAGGTTGTTTGAAAGGAGTTTTCAAAGGAATACCTGGATTGCGCTACTTGAACATTGAGCATCAAAGATCTATGAAGATAGATCGAAAGCGCTTAATAGATGTTTAAACAAGATGCATGCCTTGACAAGTTTTTGAAGGAGTTCAAAATAGATCAGCAAAGAAGGAGTTCGTGGTTGCGTTGTGAGGTGTGAATTTGAGTAAGACTCAAAACCCGACCCCGGCAAAATAAAGAGAATAGACGAAGGTCGTCTTCTATGCCTTGGCTGTAGAATCTGAAGCATGCCATGCTGGGTACCGCACCTGATGTGTGCCTTGACTCAAAGTCTGTTGAGAGGTACAGAGAGTGATCCATGATTGAATCACTAGCAGTGGTCAAAATTTATCCTTAGTAACTAATGGACTAAGGAATTTTTCTCAATTATGGCGGTGGTTAAAGAGTTCGTCGTAAAGGGTTACGTCGATGCAAGCTTTGACACTAATTCGAATAACTACGAGTAGTGAAACGGATTCATATAGTAGAGTAGATATTTGGAGTATTTCTCAATAGCACATAGTAGCAGCATCTATAAGATGACATAAAGATTTGTAAAGAACACACGGATCTGAAAGTTTCAGAACCGCTGACTAAAACCTCTCTCACGAGCAAAACGTGACCAGACCCCATAACTATATGGGTGTTGGATTCGTTGGAATCACATGGTGATGTGAACTAGATTATTGACTCCAGTGCAAGTGGGAGACTGTTGGAAATATGCCCTAGAGGCAATAATAAATTAGTTATTATTATATTTCTTTGTTCATGATAATCGTTTATTATCCATGCTATAATTGTATTGATTGGAAACACAGTGCATGTGTGGATACATAGACAAAACACTGTCCCTAGTAAGGCTCTAGTTGACTAGCTCGTTGATCAAAGATGGTCAAGGTTTCCTGACCATAGGCAAGTGTTGTCACTTGATAACAGGATCACCTCATTAGGAGAAAATTGTGATGGACTAGACCCAAACTAATAAGACGTAGCATGTTGATCGTGTCATTTTGTTGCTACTGTTTTCTACGTGTCAAGTATTAGTTCCTATGACCATGAGATCATATAACTCACTGACACCGGAGGAATGCTTTGTGTGTATCAAACGTTGCAACGTAACTGGGTGACTATAAACATGCTTTATAGGTATCTCCGAAGGTGTTCGTTGAGTTAGTATGGATCGAGACTGGGATTTGTCACTCCGTGTGACGGAGAGGTATCTCGGGGCCCACTCGGTAATACAACATCACACACAAGCCTTGCAAGCAATGTGACTTAATGGAAGTTGCGGGATCTTGTATTAAGGAACGAGTAAAGAGACTTTCCGGTAAACGAGATTGAAATAGGTATGCGGATACTCACGATCGAATCTCGGGCAAGTAACATACCGAAGGACAAAGGGAATGACATACGAGATTATATGAATCCTTGGCACTAAGTTTCAAAGGATAAGATCTTCGTAGAATATGTAGGATCCAATATGGGCATCCAGGTCCTGCCATTGGAAATTGACCAAGGAGTCACTCGGGTCATGTCTACATAGTTCTCGAACCCGCAGGGTCTGCACACTTAAGGTTTGACGTTGTTTTATGCGTATTTGAGTTATATGGTTGGTTACCGAATGTTGTTCGGAGTCCCGGATGAGATCATGGACGTCACGAGGGTTTCCGGAATGGTCTGGAAATGAAGATTGATATATAGGATGACTTCATTTGGTTACTGGAAGGTTTTCGGGCATTACCGGTAATGTACCGGGAATGACGAGTGGGTTCCGGATCTTCACCGGGAGGGGGGACCACCCAACCGGGAGGGCCCAAGGACCTTGGGGGTGGCGCACCAAGTAGGTGGGGTCAGCCCAAGGCTGTCTTGCGCAAGAGAAAGAAAAACCAAAAGAAGAGAAAAAAAGGAAAGGTGGGAAAAGAGATAAGGACTCCACCTTCCAATCCTAGTTGGACTAGGATTGGAGGAGGACTCCTCCTCCCCTTGGTGGCGCAGCCCTTGGGGCTCCTTGAGCCTCAAGGCAAGCCTCCCCTCCCTCCTCCTATATATATGGAGCAATTAGGGCTGATTTGAGACAACTTTTTCAAGGCAGCCCGACCACAAACCTCCACGGTTTTACCTCTAGATCGCGTCTCTGCGGAGCTCGGGCGGAGCCCTGCCGAGATTAGATCATCACCAACCTCCGGAGCGCCATCACGCTACCGGAGAACTCATCTACCTCTCCGTCTCTCTTGCTGGATCAAGAAGGCCGAGATCATCGTCGAGCTGTACGTGTGCTGAACGCGGAGGTGCCGTCCGTTCGGCACTAGATCGTGGGACGGATCGCGGGACGGTTCGTGGGACGGTTCGCGGGGCGGATCGAGGGACGTGAGGGCGTTCCACTACATCAACCGTGTTCACTAACGCTTCTGCTGTGCGATCTACAAGGGTACGTAGATCGGAAATCCCCTCTCGTATATGGACATCACCATGATAGGTCTTCGTGCGCGTAGGAAATTTTTTGTTTCCCATGCGACGTTCCCCAACACATATGGTGCTAAGTGGTGAGAGCATGTGTGAAGAAGTATACCCGTGCAGGGTGATTTAATCTGTTCGGATAGCCGCGTCCTCGGACATGGACTACTTGGAAACATTACGTGGTACATAGACAATTCAAATGGATACTCCAAAACATGCGAGATAAGTGTGAGTGCTATTGATGGCCTTCTCGTAGGAGACGAGAGTGGATCCATACTGGTGTATTGAATTGGTGAATATGTGGACTCGTGTGCGCTATCCCACGTGAAAGAAAGAACTTGTAGTCGTAGTACAGGTTAGCCAAGAGTCAAAGCTGGCTTGCCACAATCAAACCCCACAATCCCTTCATTGATACTGATGCATATGCAAATAGTTTTGATGTAAGTCTTGCTGAGTACCTTTGTACTCACGGTTGCTTTATTTATGTTTTTGCAGAGAAGATTTAGTCTCATTAAAAGGTTCTACGCGATGTGTTCGATGTTGACCGGAATAGCTTGGGAATCCCAGACAGAGGTCTGGTTCCTTTGGTAGGGTCGTTGTAGCTTTTCAGGCTCTTCCAGCCACTTTTAGTAGATGTCTGTACCCAGACGTGTTGTGCTTCCGCTTGATGTTTGTATGACTTGAGTGACGGGTCACGAGACCCCTGTTTGTAATATCATACTATGTTGACTCTTATGAGTCTTTAATAAAAGCTTGAGTCATAGATTTATGTTGTGATGCCATGCTGTATCTACACATATCGTGCATATTTCGTGTATGTGATGAAATGCATTATATGTGTGGTATTCGACACCTAGTTGTGTTCCTTTAGTAGTACTCTTTATGGGAAATGCCTATTTGTACTTCCACCGAGCTTTGGTAGCCTTCTACTGCTCCGGACACATTGATTGACCGGCATGTATCCTTCTTTGCTGCTGTGTCTGTCCCTTCGGGGAAATGTCACGCGGTGTAATGGAGTCCTTGTAGTTTGCTATGACTCGTCTACACATGCTGATGATGTATGCATGTCCTTGTACGGATGTACCACTTGGGTTTATAACTAGTCATTTTGACCCGGGTTCTTTGTCGTTTGAATGCTAGTGGCACATTCAAATACGTGAGCCAAAAGACGCAAACGGTCCCGGCCAAGGTAAGGTGGCAGCCGTGGAGTTTACTGTGCGTGAGGCCGCCAAGTGATGTGATGTGTTACAGGCTAGGTTCTTATGATTCAAGATCGGGGTCCCGACAATAACGCCTTTGCCTCGTGTTTGTCACGGGTGTTCAGGACTCTTGAGGGCGAGTGTAAGCTCGTCGTTCTCTCTCTCGGTCTGGAACACCCCCGTGCGAGCATCTTCTATTGCAGCAAGTATAGCTTGAGAGGCATTTTTAAGACTTGCCTGCTCCACAAGCAACCCCATCTTCGGGTCCAACTTTCCAATAAAACCAATTCCTACAACTTTCAAGCCAAGTGGATTTTTGCGGAGTGACCCTTGCATCAATCATCTTCTGCTCAAATTCCTACCACTTAGAAATGCTACTCTTGTAGCCACCTAGCCCCAGAGAATGGTGATGCTCTTTGTTTCTAAGCTTTTTTCCTTGTTTACCCTCGCCCGCTCCTTAGTTGTTTCTGATTGCTTGAACTGCACAAGTAAGTCCAAGTGATGTTTTATCTTCTCGTATTGTCCATTGAATTCTGGAGTCTTGCCTTCTTTGCCGAAGTCGGCCCATAACCTTTTCTTCCAGTTGCAAAATTGGGTGGCCATCTTCTTAAGAGCAAACTTCTTGATTTTCTCACATTGTTTATCTGACAAATGCTCTGGTAGGGTGAAATGTGTCATGAGCGTATCCCAAAGCAGATTTTTTGCTCTTTCGTCCACAAAACTAACTTCTCGGTCTTGCTTTGGCCTATGCCATTCTTCAATGGAGATATGGATTTGGTCCCTGACAATAACTCCGCATTGACGTACAAATTTGGATGCATTCTTTTTGGGATCAGTTTGTTCTCCACCTAAATGTATCGCTTCAATGTTGTACCTTGTGCCCTCGGGCAACTTTTTGGCCGGGCCTCGTACTGCCCTGCTCGTAGAAGATTTGCTCGATCCGGAGGGCTAAAAGAGGAGATTCATTAATATATATATATATATATATATATATATATATATATATATATATATATATATATATACGCGGATCAGTTAATACACATCTAATGATCACCAAAGGCCAAATATATACCTCGCCCGACTTTGATAATTCGAGAAACATTTCTCCAGCATCATCGTGTGGTTCCCCATCGTCTCTTGGTTGTTCTTCCTAAATTCCCTCACCGGATGAGTTAAGGTATTGTGAGCAATCATCTTATTCTTCATCCTCTTTGTTTCCAGAGTGTATCATGTCGTACAACACATGCTCTTGATCATGGTCTCCGTCTCTACCATCCATAGCTTAACTAACCGAGAAAAGGATAAAACAATTTAGTATTCACTTTAGCTAGCAAGATCATCATGTATATATAATATCACTAATACATCGAATAGTCCACTTAATTAATGCATCATCGAATAATCCACTTAATATTATCGAATATATAATCTCAAATACATCACTAATACATCTCTCGAATATTATCTAACTGATCAACCAACAAAGTGCTTCCACTATACTAAGTCATGGGTGGTGGACACCCAAAGAGCAGGAAGCATCACGGATCATAGCTCGGGTGAGATCCCTGAAGAACCTTCCAGGTACTCGAGAACATGGCGTCCAACGCCTCCATGTAGCGATGGACGTGCTCGTCCTCCCCCCCAACACGGCGACGTACCTCCTCCTCAGGGGCCGACCGCCTCGGCACCGAAAGTGGCCCACTTGACTGCTATCAAAGAAGCTCGAGGTCGACGACGGGAGCCCAGTTCCTCACCAAGCTGCGTGCCCTGGAAGGTAGCTCCTCCCAGTTCCATCCCGACGGAGCCCAGTCCCGAACATGTTGGCGCCTCTGAAGCAGGTGGTCGCCACTGGGTCGACGATGAGGATACACGCCACGCATCGTCGATGTCAAGAACCAATTCTACAACTATTTAAATTCCTACTTTTTAATAAACTGTAATAAACTTTTACAACTATGTAAGTGCAAAAATTGTACCATCTGTTTGTGTTCTTATTTACAAGATGTTATGTAGAAAGTATGCATATTGTAATAACTAAACAAAATAAATTCGTGTATTAGTTTATTAAGATCAAGAAAGGAGATACTGACAATTTTATAAGATCCAACTTGTAATAACTTAGATATTTGCAATCATCCAACTAAACAAAAGGACATTTGCAACCGGTGGTACTGACTTAAAATTTTATATGATCGAACTTGAAATCGGGCTATTGAAAGAAAAAATATTATATTTTGCTGTTTTAACTTGCTAGTTTTATTTTTATGGTTCTATTGGGCTAGAGGAAGATAACAATGCAACTATACGCTCGCGGAAAATAGCAAGCATGCAACCACCAGGACTGCACTACACCAAGTTTCCGTCAATCTTTATTAAAGAAACCACCAAATGTGTCAAATTGATAGAGAAAATCATTAATTATTAGCCAGCTATAAGCTAGAGAAGGAGCACTATCAAACAAATTGACATAGCACTCACCCCTATCCAAAGCTAAATTTCGGATTTTTCCTATATTCTGTTTTTGGTTCAACACATGTTCTTATTGCTAAAGTAGTGCAAATGTCGTTTTCCAGTGAACGCATCTATTGAAACATGAACTCATCTACTGAAATGTTCTTCCTTGCAGGTTATCATGTGAAGAAGAAACGACCAGTAGTATTGAGACGAGAGGAGAGGCTCACTGACAAGGATGGTCGCCGGAGACGGAGGAGGACGCCGGAGGCGGGGAGGAGCGGCACCAGTGCGGGCTCGGGCCACGGCAGTGCTTGGAGTATCGAGGTGGGCACCCTTAGAGGAGTGGCAGTCGCATCAGCATGGGCTCGGGCAGCGCTTGGGAGCAGACCGGCCAGATGGCGACGTCGAGGGCACGCACGGGTCACCGGTGTAAATGAGCAGCCTCACGGTGTCGGAATGGAGAGGGCGGCGGCGGTTGTGCTCAGTTTCATCACGAAAATGATGGTCGATTGGGAAGGGGTGAAGGCAACGGTTTATTTATGCTAGGTACCTTTAGTCCCGGTTGGTCCCACGAACCGGGACTAAAGGGTCTTTAGTTCTAGTTGGTGGCACCAACCGGGACTAAAGGTTGGGCGCATGGCCCACTCGCACGCACCTTTACTCCCGGTTGTAGCCACCAACCGGGACTAAAGGTCTATTTTCGGCGGCCCAAATTCTGCGCGGGAAGGGACCTTTAGTCCCGGTTGGTGTCTCTAGCCGGGACTAAAGGTCAGTTTTCTCTTTTTTATTGTTTTTGTTTTTGTAAACACGATAGTTTCTGTTTTTAAATTTGAAATAACTGTTAGACTATTTATAGTTTTTGAATGAATCTTTTGGATTAGGTCAAAAAAGCTACACAATTTCTATTAGTGCTAGTAATTTTCAAATTTACATGGTTTAAATTTGAGTTTTTTAATTTGTGTAAATCACAAGTTTGTGAATAACTTTACTTTAAAAATAGATTACAAAAACCTACATCTACCATCCATATTACACTTGTATCACCATCTCTTCGCCGAACTAGTGCACCTAAATAATTTACCATTATATTCGGTGTGTTGGGGACACAAGAGACTCTTTGTTATTTGATTGTAGGGTTGCTTGAGAGAGACGTCGTCGTCCTACGCCTCCCACGAATTGATAAACCTTAGGTCATCCACTTGAAGGAAACTTGCTATTGTCCTACAAAGTTCTACGCTTGGAGGCCCAACACAAGTCTACAAGAAGGTTGTGTAGTAGACATCACGCTCTTTTCTGGCGCCGTTGCCGGGGAGGTGATTGCTTGAAGGTATACCTTTAGATCTTGCAATCAAATCTTTTAATTTCTTGTTTTTCACTAGTTCGGTTTTATAATAGAAAACTAAAAAATGGAATTGAGGTTGCCTCATATGCTTCATCTTTTTAATATCTTTCATGAAAATTATGGAAGGGAAAATTGTGCTCAAGTGTTAGAAGAAGAAGTTATTAAAATGTTTGGCACTAAATATTTGAGTGATGAGCATGGTAACAATATTGTTAGTATGAATTCTCTGAATACTCATGACGATAATGATATGCAAAGCCACAAGATTGGGGATGCTATGCTTGATGAATATGATATTTTTAGTCCCCCAAGTTTTGATGATAGCATGCCTCCTATGTATGATGATTATTGCGATGACATGTATGATATGAAGAGTGATAGTAACCATGAGACTTGTTATCATGATTTTAATATTCAAAGTGGTTATGTCGATCAAGTACCTCATGATAGTTATTTCGTTGAGTTTGCTCCCGGTATTATGAATGGGAAGAAATTTACTTGTGTGGAGAGTAGAAAAATTTCTATGCTTGTAGATCATGAAAATAATGCTTTTATGTGGTGGTTACATTGTGAAATTTCTTCAAGATGCTACTAAAAATTATTATTAGGGAGGAACATATGCTTGTAGGAATTCCAATAATATCAAGTTTCCTCTCTATGTGTTCAACGTTTTGAAGTTATGCTTGTTTTGCCTTCCTATGCTAGTTGATTCTTGCTCCCATAAATTGTTTGTTCACAAAATCCCTGTGCATCGGAAGTGGGTTAGACATAAATGTGCTTGTAATGATATTCATGATGCTCTTTTGCATGTTATAATTATTATTTCTATGTGAGTATCATTGAAATCATCATGCCTAGCTAAAAGGCTTTAAAGAAAAGCGCTTGTTGGGAGACAACCCATCACTTTTACTTTCTGTTTTTTGGTGTTCACATGATTAAGCTACTGTAGTAATCATGTTTTATCCATTTTATTTCAATAAAGTCCCAAGTAAAGCGTTTGGGATAGTGTGGATGATAGTTGACTTGAATCTGTGCGAAAATAGAAACATTTGCTCCCAGTCCAGGAATTTGGTAAATTCACTATAACGTGATTTTGAACTGAATTTTCTACACATGATTGATATACAAATTTCCTGGATTTTCCTAATTTTTCATAATTTTTGGATACAGGGAAGTATGCTTACACTACAGATCTTCACAGACTGTTCTGTTTTTGACAAATTCTGTTTTGCATGCCTAGTTTGCTTGTTTTAGTGTTCCCATAGCTTATATTCAGTCATATACATTATGGGAATAGTAGAATACATTAGGTATCATGTGGTAACAATTATGAATCTTATCTTGACAGTACCTAACTGAATGATCATTATTTATTATACTAACCCATCTCATCAAGTTCCGTTAAGTTTTGTGTGATTGAAGTATTCAAGGTTTGGGTGAGACACCGATATGAGGAGAATAAAGATTGAAAAGAACCTAAGCTTGGGGGATGCCCAAGGTAATATCCAAGGAAGACTCAAGCGCCTAAGCTTGGGGATGCCCTGGAAGGCATCCCCTCTTTCGCCTTCAACATTATCTGTATATCTTACTTGGAGCTATATTTTTATTTGTCACATATTATGAGTTTTGCTTGGAGCATTATTTTATTTTGTTGTTCTCTATTAGGTGTTATTTATAATCTTGTTTTTCAATAAAAAGTTCCAAGAATTGTATTAGGATTCTTGCATTGCCTACTTTGATTGGTGCTGTGTAAAAACAGAAGCTCGTGCTGTAGTGTTTGAATTTTATATTTTACTGGACATGAAAAGTTTCTGAAATTTTTACACAGTGTTCTCATATAAATATTATAGCATGTCCTAAATTTTAATACTTGTTTCAATTACAAAAGTACACTGTTTTGAAAAATTGCTATAGACTAATCTGTTTGGATAGATTGCTGTCATAGTTTTGTTATCTACTTATCCTATAGTTTCCATAGCCTATATTGATAGATATAAATTGTGGAAATGATAGTAAACAGTAGATGATGTTTGCAATTATTATGCAACTTGTCTTGGCAGTACATAAAGACTTGATTTATTATTATCTGCACTAACCTATCTCACGAGTTATTTTCAAGTTTTGTGTGGATAAATTTTTTGAGAATAGGTGAAACCGGGATACGAGAGGATTGAACAAGACACAAAAGGTCAATCTTGGGGATGCCCAAAGCACCCCAAGTAAATATTTCAAGAACTCTCAAGCATCTAAGCTTGGGTATGCTACGCATCCCACCTCTCTTCGTCAACTATCGGTTAGCCTATGTTGAGCCTAAATTTGTATTCGTTCACATGATGCGTCCTATTCTTGGAGTGCTATTTTTCTTTTGCTTGCTATTTAAATGAAATACTCAGATTTCAAAATCTTTATTAATAAAGAGAGAGAGAGAGAAAGTCCTCAGACAGCTACTTAATTGTCTGACTACTCATTGATCTTCACTTATATGTTTTGGAGTAGTTTTGTCATTTACTTTCGTACTTCACTTATATCCTATGAGAAAATGGTTGAATGAATTGAATATCATAAATCTCAGATAATTTATGTTTTATATGCTTATCCCATAGGGAGTGATGACTTCACATATAAGAAGTATAGGTGGTAAAATTTATTGAAAGTTAGGAAACACCGCATTGTTCACTTGAACAATTCATGAAAGAGTATTGAAGGAAGAGAGATTTAACATATAAATATACTATCTTGGAAATCTTCTATGATTGTGAATACCCGTTAATTTTTTTTTCAAACTTGAGAAAATTAGTTGAAGTTGGACAAGGAAGGCAACGTAATGACTTATGCTTGGGTATATTTGTATAGAAGTTATATTGTTATGGATCCTACAACATGTGGTGCTTTCTCCACCTCATACAAGCCAAAACTTCTGCGCCAAGTAGAAATACTACATGTGCATCCAAACACCCTTAAACCCAATGTTCTTCCATATGAGTCCACCATACCTACCTATATGCGGTATTTACCTGTCGTTCCAAGTAAATTTGCACGTGCCAAACTCTAAACCTTCAAATAATATTCTATTTTGTATGCCCGAATCGCTCATATAGTGACTAGGGGTTGTCAGTATCTTCCATGCTAGGTGGGTAATTCTCACGATATGTGTTGATTCAATATCATTCACGGGAAAGTGGCTGGTATTCGGGATGCCCAGTCCCATGCTCAAAAAATCAAACCAAATTATAATGAAACAAAACTACCCCAGGATTGTTGTTTGTATGGACGGTACCCGTGGATTCAGCTCGTCGTGGAGTGTGATTGATTGTTGGAGGGGGAGTAAAAACTTCACAATTCTGTTTGGGAACCGCCTATAATGTATCTAGCATGAAAGATACCGAGACCTCTCGGTTGTTATGTTGACAATGAAAGCACATTGCTCAAAATTATTATTCATTTCTGTTTTAAAAGCTTGAGCTCTCGCACCTTTGCAAATCAAGGCTTCCCTCTGCGATGGGCCCATCTTTTACTTTCGAGTACTTACCTTTATAGAAGAGTCATGATGATCTTTTCCACTTCCCATATTTCTCCTTTGTTTCTTGGCAAGCGTCATGTGTTGGGGAATGATCTAGACATATATATCCACACAAATATATTTGATAATGAATAATTATTGTTGACAATTATCTATATGATAAATAAGTTGGGAGGCGAAACATAAACTGTTATCTTTCTCTGTGTTCAATGGATGTTATTTGTTCTTAAAATATGCTTTGAGTGTCAATAATCATGGAAGACTATATGCTAGTTGAGTATGTGGAATTTTCTAAATCAAAGCTCTTACATAGAACCTTCCTAAGAATAAGATGAATTGCAATTGTTCGATGGCTAGGATTATGGTTTGTTAGTTTTCAAGAAACTTTTTGCTCTCTACTTTAACATGTGAATATCTTGTTACTTGATCGTGAGAAGGTTTATGAGATGATATATTATTTATGGTTTATACTGATGCTAGAAAAAGTGGTTGGAAGTATCAATGATCAAACTTGTGCACTTGCTAGCATTCACACTTCGTAAATTATTTCTTTTTAAATTTACCTACTCGAGGACGAGCAGGAATTAAGCTTGGGGATGCTGAGACTTCTCCAACGTATCTATAATTTATGAAGTATTCATGCAATGTTTATAGTAATTTTGTATGATTTTGGTATGATTTGATTTGAACTAACCCGGACTGACGATGTTTCCGATAAAACTACCGTGGTGTTGTTTTTGTGCAGAAATATAAATTCTCGGAATGGGCTGAAAATTGATGGAGAATATTTTTGGAAAATAAAAAAAATACTAGCGAAAGAAGCATGACGAGGAGGGAGTAGTTCACCCTAGGGGCTGAGGGTATGTACTACTAGCTATGTGTTTGATATCTCTCTCTCGTATTCTTGAGATGGCACGATCTTGATGTACCGCAAGCTTTATTAATGTAGATGATTGTATTTAAGGATTTGAGAACACTTGATGTATGTATTGCGATGGGATGTCTTTAAGGATTTGAGAACACTTCATGTATGTCTTGCGATGGGATGTCCGTGGTGACAATGGGATGTGCTATTGAGCCACCTGATGTATGTTTTGGTGATCAACTTGCGGGTTCCGTGACCTTGGGAATCTATGCATAGGGGTTGGCACATGTTTTCGTCTTGACTCTCCGATAGAAACTTTGGGGCACTCTTTGAAGTTCTTTGTGTTGGATTGAACATGATGAATCTGAGATTGTGTGATGGATATCATATAATCAAACCCATGGGTACTTGTGGTGACATTGGAGTATCTAGGTGACATTAGGGGTTTTGTTGATGTGTGTCTTAAGGTGTTATTTTAGTACGAACTCTAGGGCTGTTCGTGACACTTATAGGGATAGCTCATAAGATTGATCAGAAAAGATAACTTTGAGGTAGTTTCGTACCCTACAATAATTTCTTCAATTGTTCTCCACTATTTGTGACTTTGGAGTGAACTCTTTGTCGCACGTGAGGGATTTATATATTATTCAACTATGTTATTATTGTTGGGAGAACTTGCACTAGTGAAAGTATGGACCCTAGGCCTTGTTTCCAAGCATTTATACAATGTTTTTCTCATTGTTTATTATTTGTTACCTTCCTGTTTTTATATTTTCAGATTACAAAAACCTATATATACCATCCATATTACACTTGTATCACCATCTCTTCGCCGAGGTAGTGCACCTATGCAATTTACCATTCTATTATGTGTGTTGGGGACACAAGATACACTTTGTTATTTGATTGCAAGGTTGCTTGAGAGAGACCATCTTTATACTACGCCTCCCACAGATTGATAAACCTTAGGTCATCCACTTGAGGGAAACTTATTATTGTCCTACACAACTCTGCGCTTGGAGGCCCAACACGAGTCTACAAGAAGAAGGTTGTGTAGTAGACATCTGTGGCATCTTGGGAGCAATGTGGCTCCACACTGCTCCAACGGAGACGTACTTCCCCACAAAGGGAAGGAACTTCGGTAACACATCCTCTTATTCATCGGTCCACTTGTGGTTACTTCTTACCTTTACTTTGTATTTTTTTTGCTTGTAATTGATGCTGATAGCATCATATAGGTTGCTCATCTAGTTGCATATCTAGAATACCTATTTGTTGCTAAACTTAATTTGTTAAAGAAAAGTTAAAAATTGGTAGTTGCCTGTTTACCCCCGCCATCTAGTAAAACATATCGATCCTTTCAATTGTTATCAAAGCTACGTCTCTTCGTTAACGGTTTCACCACCCAAAGAGGATGGTTAACGACGGGAATCAGGTTGTGGATTTAACTAAGACCATGGGTGTGAGAACGGTCTTCCAAGAGGATTTAAATGAGGCACTTTCCTCACTTAAATCCTCTATGGATACCTAGGTCAAATCCATGTTTACAAATTTCCTTAATGGGCTCGAGCTCTCTACTAATCCACTATTAGTGGTTGACCCCACTACTTTGGACTCGAATGCCAACTCTGATAAGGAGAGGGCTAGTCATGATAAGAACAAGTTGCTTCAAGGAGTGAGCGGGACGAATACCTATGCCTCTGTTCCCGCCCACGTGGTCTATGCAGGACCGGTTTACCCACCGCATATTATTAACCTCGGTCCTCCTCCTAAGCTTGTTAATAATGATTCTGCTAATTTGGTTTTTAGTATCAAGTCTCATTTGAATCACAACTCAATGCAACTTCAGAGAATCATTGAGCAAGGGTACTATCCACATGATCCAAGCAACCTCACTCCAAGTCCTTCAAGCGGATGTCCCCATTGAAGATGTTGCTCATGTGCATCCTTTCACTCGTGCTAAGGATTGTTGGGAACACATTGTTTCCAAGTACAAGGGAAGCTCAAGTATTCAACGGTCCAACTTTGAGACGGTTCTTGATGAGGCCGATGAATATGTGATCCTTGATGATGAAGACCCTCATGAACTCTATGGGAGAGTAATAACTGTTGTCGTTTCTCTTCAAGATCATGAAAGCAAGGATGCGGATGACAATTGGATTAAGTGGAAGTTTCTCAAGGCCATCATGTCGTTCAACAAGGCCATGTCCTCCACCATCCGTCAAAGACCGGACTTTCACTGATTGTCCTCAAGCGATGTGTTGAATGAACTCATTGCCATGAACATATTAAACAAGACTGCCGACAATGCTCTAGGTTGTGTCCAACGGTTAAGAAAAGGCTCTCCCAACCTAGCTTTGAAGGCCAAGGCTATTTTGGAGGAAGAAGATGAAGAATAATAGGAAGGTTGTGCCAAGGACACCAAATATTCTTATCACTAGCACATGGCTCTTGCGTCAAGGAAATTTGGGGGAAACAAGAAAAACTCAAGTCTCAACTTTTCCAAGAACAACTCAAGTGGGTCCAAGGGAAAGCAACACGTGAGGACTTGCTAGAATTGTGGTAATGTGAGTCACTTTGTGGCAGATTGTCCGTATGAGAAGATATAAGACAATGGTGGCAAGCTCATTCGCAAATACAAGGACAAGTCCTTCCCCAACAAGAACAAGTTCTCCAAGAAGATGCCCCAAAAGGTGGTATTGTCTCAATAAGAGAACCTCTTCGATGAGGATGATGATGATGATGCAAGTGGTGAAATAATGGAAATGGCCACGATGGTCATTGCATCCTCTCATCCAAGGAAAGTGTCCCTCTTCGAATCCCCCAATGAGAACCGCATTGTCAAGCGTCTTAAGGCCAAAGCATCCAACAAGGTAACGTCCAACATCAAAGCTACCATTTCCACTACCCCTTTTTCTCTGGATAGTGGAGATGAGAAAGAGGAGGCAAAAGCTGAGGAAAATCCCTTTGATAAATTCATGAGAAAAATCAATGGTGAGACCAGGAAGCATTTTGTTGCTCTCTTGGAACAACTAGGTGAGGCTAGTGAACTCATTGAGACTCAAGAGGAAACCATCTCTCAATTGGAAGGACATAGTCATGAGGAAGAGTGAGGTCTTTGTTTCACTCTTGAGGAGTCACACAATGATGAACTTGATATATTACAAAAAGATCATGATCATGCTCTTCTTGTTACTCATGTGCTCCAATCCGAAAAGATTGCACTTGGGTTTGACCATGATAGAATCAAGGAGGAATTTTTCACACTTGACAAGGCTCACAAATATTTGAAGAGTGCTTATGCTTCTCTAAATAGTCTCATGTTCAACTCCAAGTAAAATTTACTAACGAAATAGCCACATGCCCTGTTTTTGTATTAATTATTAATACCCATGCTACTAACCCTTGTTGTGAGCATGTGCATGTTGTGGAGGAGAATGCCAAGTTAAAAGAGCGAATTTAGAAAGGCCTTGTGACTTGCATCCAAGGTGAAAAGAACCTTATTGACCTTAAGCAATCGAAAGGAAGCGGTCGCAAAGAAAGGAGTTGGGTTTGCACCCTAGTCCAAGAAGAATAATAAGGTCAAGTCCAAGCAACCTCCCCCGCTCAAGGAAACCTTTTCAAAGCCGGGGAGGGTGCCCATGAGAAGAAGAAAGATAGGGTTGCAAGCGGTAATGCCAAGAAGGGAAAAAACCCTCATCCAACAATGTGAGCGACTTTAACCACACTTATGTTTTATGTCATGCTGGTGATGGATATGTTTTTGCTAAATTTGTTGGTTCTTCGTATGAGTACATTGAATGTTCTATTCGGGTTCCTAAGATCCTTGTTGCTAACTTGAAAGGACCCATTAAAGAATCGATACCTAAATCCAAGTATTGATCTCATGTAGGAGTTTCGTTCCCAAGGAGTGTCCTGGTTGCTTGATAGTGGAGCAACAAATCATATGACTAGAAGCAAGGACTTGGTGGTGTATGTTCATAATGACCCATTTGTGGCCACTCAAGTCTCCTTTGGTGATGATGTGATTTCAAAGGTATTGGGTCTTGGCAAGGTGTTAATCTCACCGGAACTTTCAATTGAGAATGTCATGCCTGTTGAGATCCTTACATACAATTTACTTTCCGTTCATCAACATGCACTCATGGGATTATGTACTTTATTTGGTGTTGACACCATGGCCATTTTGTGGAAGAAGACTTTTAAAGTAGCCTTTGTTGGGCAAGTTGATAATGGTCCTTATGTGGTTAACTTCTTGGAGCGACCCGCTAAGACTATGTATTGCTTAATGGCTAAAGTTGATGTGGGATGTATTTGGCATCGAGGGCTAGCCCTTGTCAATATAAGATCTTTGCAAAGTCTCGTCAAAGGGGATCAAATTCTTCGACTAACAAATGTGAGTTTTGCAAAAGATCGTTCTTGAAGTGCTTGTATTGAAGGAAACCTACATGTGATGACTCACTAACCCACGACCACCATCAACTCAAAGAGGATCTTGGAGCTCCATTACATGGATCTCTTTGGTCCTTCATCTTTTGACAGTCTTGGGGGGAGAAAGTATTGCTTCGTGATAGTGGATGACTATTTAAGATATACTTGGGCATGCTTCTTCAAGAGGAAGAGTGAGGCTCAACAAACCGTCCTCTACTTTGCTAATGAAGCTCAACGTCAACATGAGGCAAATATATTGACGATTAGGAGTAACAATGTCACCGACTTCAAGAACTACACCTTGGATGACTATCTTGGTGATGAGGGGATCAAGCACGAATAGTCCGCATCAAATACTCCTCAACAAAATGGTGTTGTGGCTAGGGAGAATCGGACGTTGATGGACGCATCAAGGACAATGATGACGGAATTCTAATCTCCGCATAACTTTTGGGTCGAAGCCATCAACACCGCATGTCATTCATCTAATAGTCTCTACCTCCACAAAGTCTTGAACAAGACTCCTTGCGAAATTATTACCGGTAACAAGCCCAACCTAAAGTACTACTAGGTGTTGGGTTGTAAGTTTTTCATTCTCAATAAAGGTGCTCGTTTGTCTAAATTTGAACCTAGAGCTCAAGAGGGCATATTTATTGGTTACGCTACAAACTCGGATGCTTACCGTGTTCTCAACAAGTCCAATGGACTCATTCAGGAGACGTGTAACATGGATTTTGAGGAGAATAATGGCTCCCATGTGGAGCAAATTGGTCTTTGGGATGTAGGTGATGAAATTCCACCCCGAGCCATAAGAAGAATGTGTGTGGGACACTTCCTACCCGTTGACACACCATTTGTGGCTGAAGTAGAAGGGTAATATTCCATGAAAGTGGAACCATCACCGACATGAGACCCAGATGATGACGAAGAACAAAGTGAAGGACCTCAACCTAGTGTTCAAGATCGAGGACAAAATAAACCTCATGATGATGGTTCACCAAGTGATGTCCAAGATCAAGCTCACACCAGTGATCAAGCTCAAGATCAAGAGCAACTTCAAGAGTAAGAGCAAGCTCAAGATAAATACCAAGCTCAAGATCAAGAGCAAGCTCACAATGCCGTTGAAGGTCACAAAAATGTTGCTCTCCAACTTTCTAGTGAGGAGATTCTTGAAATACGAACTTCCAAGATTCATGCCAAGCTCAAACATAAACATAATATTTTGGAGAATGACTATGGTAGCTTGATGAAAGGGGTAACCACTTGTCATTATTTAACAAACTTTTGTGTGTTTGTTTCTTGCATTGAACCCCTAAAGGTACAAGAAGCACTCAAGGACATGGACTGGCTTGAAGCCATGCATTATGAACATAACAACTTCGAGTGCAATAAAGTGTGGCGGTTGGTTCCAAGACCAAAGGAGAACCACAAAATCATTGGAACCAAATGGATCTTTAAGAACAGGCAAGATGTGAATGGTGTCATCATCAACAACAAGGCAATATTGGTAGCACAAGGCTACTCCCAAGTCGAGTGTATTGACTATGGTGAAACATTTGCTCCCGTTGCTCGACTTGAATCCATTCACATGTTGCTTACATCTACATCTCATCATAATTTCAATCTTTATCAATGAACGTGAAGATTGCATTTATTAATGGTCCTTTTAAGGAGTTGGTATATGTCAAGCAACCCCAAGGGTTCGAGGATCACAAGTTCCCCAATCATGTATATGTTCTTGATAAGGCACTCTATGGCCTTAAACAAGCCCCACGTGCGTGGTATGTGCACCTTACCGAGATGTTGCAAGATCATGGTTTCGAAATTGGCAAAATTGATCCCACTATTTTCACGAGGAATGTCAAAGGGAACTTGATCATATGCCAACTATATGTTGATGATATTATCTTTGGTTCTCCTAACAAAGCTTTTAATGAAGAGTTTTCCGCACTAATGACCAAAGAGTTTGAGATGTCTATAATGGGAGAGTTGAAATTCTTCCTTGGATTCGAAGTCAAGCAAAAAATTCAAGGAACCTTCGTCAACCAAGAAAATTATACTCAAGACATGGTCAAGAGGTTCAAGACGGATGAACTCAAACCGACCAAGGCAAATACCCCCATTCCACTCAAATGCCAACTTGACATCGATCCCAATGGTAAAGCTATGGATCAAAAGGTATATCGCTCTATTATTGTTTCCTTGCTTTACCTTTGTGCATCTAGACCGGATATTATGTTCACTGTGGGAATTTGTGCACGATTTCAATCTGCAACAAAGTAAAGTCACTTGGTGGCAATCAAGAAAATATTTTGATATTTGCCTCATTTCCTAAACTTTGGCTTATGGTACCCCAAAGGTGCTTCATTTGATATCATAGTATATTCGGACTTGGATTGGGTGCGAGACCGTGTCGAGAGGAAGTCAACTTCTGGAGGTTGCCAATTCCTTGGCCGCTCTCTAGTAAGTTGTTCTTCAAAGAAACAAAATTGTGTTTCCCGCTCGTCCACTAAGGCCGAGTATGTATCAGCTGCAAGTTGATGTGCTCAGTAGATTTGGATGAGGCAAACTTTAAAGGATTATGGTGTCACTTATGGTAAAGTGCCACTTATTGTGACAATGAAAGTGCAATTTCTATCTCCAACAACCCGGTTCAACACTGGAAGACGAAGCACATTGATATTGTAGGATCGAAAGTATGTCTAGACTGGGGGTGATTAGACTACTTGACATGCTAAATTTTTTTTCCTTTTCCCAATTCTAGTTGAGGGGCACTTTTGGTAGATATGGCAAGTCAAGTACACCCTACACATGAAGTTCTAAAAGTGTACTAGGGGAAAGTAAAACATGCAAGTGTAAAGTAAAGGAGTAAGGTTGGGGGATCGAACGCATGAGGTTGACTGCTACTGCAACAAAAGACCTTCCAACGGTGCCAGAAACAAGCATGCTGACGGGAGACTATTCTTGTCTTGATACTCCTCAGCAACGGCACCAGGAATCCTTCTGCTACGGCTACGCCTTTAGGAACTTCCTAGGAAAATATGCAAAGGGTTCCCCCATGGCCTTGGAGCCTTGTGTTGGTGTTCCCTCGAAGCGGAAAGGGTGATATAGCACAGCGGTGGTAAGTATTTCCCTCGGTTTTGAGAACCAAGGTATCGATCCAGTGAAGGAATATCACAAGTACTTGCACAAACACAAACAGCTTGCTCCCAACGTTATGAAGGGGTTGTCAATCCCTTATAGATTGATTTCCAAGTGAGAACTGAAAGCAACAAAGAAACAAAGCAAAGTAAAAGCGAAAGTGGAAAATATAGGTGTGAATAGACTCGGGGGCCGTAGTGTTCACTAGTGGCTTCTCTCATGAAAGCAAGAAGATGGTGGGTGAACGAATTATTGTCGAGCAATTGATAGAACCGTGCAAAGTCGTGATGTTATCTATGGCAATGATTATATCTATAGGCATCACGTCCAAAACAAGTAGACCGATACTTTCTGCATCTACTACTATTACTCCACACGTCGACCGCTATCTAGCATGCATCTAGTGTATTAAGTTCGTGAGAACAGAGTAACGCCTTAAGTAAGATGACATGATGTAGATGGACAATCTCATATCTACAATAAAATCCCATCTTGTTACCCTTCATGGCAACAACACGATGTGTGCCTTGCTGCCCCTTCTGTCAATGGGAAAGGTCACTCCCATTGCAAGAATCATAGATCTAGTTGGCCAAACAAAACCGAAGACTCGGAGAGAGTTACGAGGATATGAAATCATGCATATAAAAAATCAGCAAAGACTCCAATATATATCATAGATAATCTGATCACAAATCCACAATTCATCGGATCTCGACAAACACACCGCCAAAGAGGATTACATCGGATAGATCTCCATGAAGATCATGGAGAACTTTGTATTGAAGATCCAAGAGAGAGAAGAAGCCATCTAGCTACTAACTACAGATCCGTAGGTTTGAAGTGAACTATTCACGAGTCATTGTAGGGGCGATGATGTTGATGAAGAAGCCCTCCAACTCCAAAGTCCCCTCCGGCAGGGCACCGGGAAGGGTCTCCAAATGAGATCTCGCGGAAACGGAAGCTTGCGGCGGCGGAAAAGTGTTTTCGTGGATCCCCTGATTTTTTCTGGATTTTTAGGGAATTTATAGGCCAAAGACCTATGGCAGGGGAGCGCCGGGGGGGGGGGGGCACAAGGCTTGTGGGCCCCTGTGGGCCCACTTGCTTGGCCCTCAAGCCTCCCGATCTTCTTCCGTTCTGGAAAAATTCATTTCGGGGATTTTATTCCGTTTGGACTCCGTTCCAAAATCAGATTTGAAAAGAGTCAAAAACACACAAAAAACAGGAACTGGCACTTGGCAATAAGTTAATAAGTTAGTCCCAAAAAAGATATAAAACGTAAAAAAAACATCCAAAGTTGACAAGGTAACAACGTGAAACCATCAAAAATGATAGATACGTTTGAGACGTATCAAGCATCCCCAAGCTTAACTCCTGCTCCTCCTCCAGTAGGGAAGTGATAACGAATGAATTTTTGATGCTTTCATGCTACCTAGCATAGATGTCCTTTGTAACTCCTCTTATGTGACGTGAATGTTCAGATCCATTAGATTCAAAACAATAGTTTTCTATTGACGTGGAAACAATAATACTTCAAGCAAACTAGCAAAGTAATCATGAACTTTCAAAATAAAAAGGCCAAAATGAAGTTATCCCTACAAAATCATATAGTTTGGCTATGATCTATCATCATTGCACAACGAATTTATATCATGCACAACCCCGGTATTGGTCAAGTAATTGTTTTCACACCTTTACTTTCTCAAACTTTTTCAACTCTCACGCAATACATGAGCGTGAGCCATGGTTTTAGCACTATAATTGGTGTGGAGTGCGTGTGGAGGTTACAAGACAAACAAGGAGAAGATTGTCACATTAACTAGGCATATCAATGAGCTGTGGAGATGCTCATCAATATATATCAATGTGAATGAGTAGGGATTGCCATACAAATGATGCACTAGAGCTAAGAGTATGGGAAAGCTCTTAAAGCAAACTAGTGGGTGTGCATCCAACTTGCTTGCTCACGAAGACCTAAGGCAATTTTGAGGAAGCCTATCATTGGAATATACAAGCCAAGTTATATAATGAAAATTTCCCACTAGCTATATTGTGTTGACAAAACGAGAGACTCTCAATCATGAATATCATGGTGCTTAATATGCACAAGTGTGGATAGGTGGTAGCATTGTCCCTTCTCTCTTTTTCTCTCTTTTTTTGGATGGGCTCTTTGGCCTTTATTTTTTTTGGTGGGCATCTTTGGCCTCTTTTATTTCCTCACATGGGACAATGCTCCATCAATGATGATCATCACACTTACAACTCAAAACTTAGAGCAATGATGACTCTATATGGAATGCCTTCGGTAGTGTACCGTGACAATGATCTAGCATGGCATGGACATTAATGGAAACATCATGCTAGCTATCTTACGATCTTGCAATGGCAATGTAGACGTGGTGGCACATGTCATGGTGGTAGTTGCATGACAATATATCTCGGAATGACTTTGAAAAAGCCATAGTAGGTAGGTATGGTGGCTGTTATGAGGGAGGCTAATGGTGGGTTTTGTGCTGGTGGAAGGAGAAAGTGCATCTAAACCATGGACTCAACATTAGTCATGAAGTTTTATTAATAATCTAAACAAAGCATTCAACGCATACTCCTAGGGGAAGGGTTGGTAGGTATAGACCATCGCGCGATCCCGACCGCCACACAAAGGATGACAATTAATAGACTAATAATGCTCAGACTTCATCACATAGCGATTCACCATACGTGCATTCTACGGGAATCACTAACTTAAACACAAGTATTTCTAGATCCACAACACCTTACTAATGTAACTTCAATATTACCATAACCACAACTCAAAACTAGTTGAGATGAATCAAACTTATCTAACTATTCAATGCACATAAAGGTGGAAGTTTTCGTATCCCTTTGGATAACTACCCCTTTTGAGACTATTTTCATAGCATAGATCACCTACCAAGCCACGCACCGCCGTTCTCTAAAAGATATAATTTAAGCACATAGAGAAAAAGAAACTAGCTCAAAAGATATAAGTGAAGCACATGTGAGCTGAATTGCCTACCAAAGGATATAAGTGAAGCTCGACAAAATCACGGTGAGTGCATGTCCCTCTCTCTAGGTGTGCAGCAAGGATGATTGTGACACAACAAAAATAAAACACTCCTACAATACAAGACGCTCCAAGCAAAACACATAACATGTGGTGAATATAAATATAGCCCCAAGTAACGTTACCGATGGATTGAAGACGTAAGAGGTGATGCCTTCCCGGGGCATCCCCAAGCTTAGGCTTTTACGACATCCTTTAATCATCTTGGGGTGCCTTGGGCATCCCCAAGCTTGAGCTCTTGCCACTCTTTATCTTTTTGTCAATAAGAACTTCACGCAAAACTTGAAAACTTCACAACACGAAACTTAAACAGAAACTCATGATAACATTAGTATAAGAAAGCAAACCACCACTTCCTTAGGTACTGTAGCAAACTTAAATTCTACTTATTTCGATGTTGGGTTACTGTATTTTCAATCTTCCAAGGCTAATACTCCCGATACTATCCATAGTTTCAACAAAATAAGCAACCAACTCAACAAAAATAGAATCTGTTAACAGCAGATCAGTCTGTAGCAATTTGTATACTTCGTATACTTATGGTAATTCAAAAATTCTGAAAACTTACGACTGTCTCAAGAATTTGCGTAGCGATCAGCAGCAAAAAGAATCAACTCAAAAGATCTTACAGAAAAAAACAAAAAATCGTTTCGTGAGCAGAATGTTTCTGTCTTTTCCAGCATGACCAAACGATCATCCCCAAGACTAATCGTAACGGTTTTGCTTGGCACAAACACAAAATAAACACAAAAAACACAATCATAACAGAATTATGAAAGTGTGGAAAACACAAAACATACTTCCTATGCATAGGCATTTTATAGGAAAACAAATTGTCAAGACAACCAATAGCTGCCATATGCAAGGAAGAAGAAAAAGACAAGAGCAATCTCAACATCACGAGAGGTGATTTGGTAACATGAAGGTTTCTACCACAATATTTTCCTCTCTCATAGAAATTGCATGTGGGATCATATTCAAATTCAAAAATATAGCTATCCCATAGGATATTCTTTTCATGATCCACATGCATGCAAAGTTGACGCTCTTCAAAAATAGTGGGATTATCATCAACTAAAGTCATGACTTCTCCAATCCCACTTGCAATATTGTTACAAATATCATATTCATCATGAGGTTTGAACAAATTTTCAAGATCATAAGAAAGATCATCACCCCAATCATGATTATTGCAACAAGTAGTGGACATAGCAAAACTAGCATCCCCAAGCTTAGGGTTTTGCATATTTTTAGCATGATTGTCACTAATAGGATTTATAGTGGAACCATTGCAATCATGCTTTTCATTCAAGGAGCCCTCGTGAATCACTTCATAAGTTTCTTCATCACGATTTTCAGATTCACGCATCTCAAGCAAAACTCCATAAAAATGGTCAAGTGCCCTCAACTTACTAGGAATTGGATCAACATAATTGGATCTCTTAAAGAGATTAGAAAGTGGGTGAGGATCCATATCACTAGATTTTTAGCAAGCGAAGATGCAATCATAATGAAGGCACATGGCACACAAGCGAACAGAAAGCAAGCGAGAGAAAAGGGCGACTGAAAAGGCAAACAAAAAAGGCAAACGAAAAAGGCAAATGTGAAGTGGGGGGAGAGGAAAACGAGAGGCAACTAGCAAAAAGGTAAATGCATGAGATGAGTTTGTGACACCTACTTGGATAGATCCCTCCTTCCCCGGCAACGGCGCAAGAAATACTTCTGCTACTTCAACAAAAGACCTTCCAACGGTGCCAGAAACAAGCGTGCTGACGGGAGACTATTCTTGTCTTGATACTCATATACTCATATACTTGTTGGTAGGTATAGACCATCGCAATTGATAGAACCACGCAAAGTCGTGACATTATCTATGGCAATGATTATATCTATAGGCATCACGTCCAAAACAAGTAGACCGATACTTTCTGCATCTACTACTATTACTCCACACGTCGACCGCTATCCAACATGCATCTAGTGTATTAAGTTCATGAGAACAGAGTAACGCCTTAAGCAAGATGACATGATGTAGATGGAGAATCTCATATATACGATAAAAGCCCATCTTTTTACCCTTGATGGAAACAACACGATGCGTGCCTTGCTGCCCTTCTGTCACTGGGAAAGGTCACCACACGGTATGAACCCAAAACCAAGCAATTCTCCCATTGCAAGAATCATAGATCTAGTTGGCCAAACAAAACCCAAGACTCGGAGACACTTACAAGGATATCAAATCATGCATATAAGAAATCATCAAAGACTCAAATATATATCATAGATAATCTGATCACAAATCCACAATTCATCAGATCTCGACAAACACACCGCCAAAGAGGATTACATCGGATAGATCTCCATGAAGATCATGGAGAACTTTGTATTGAAGATCCAAGAGAGAGAAGAAGCCATCTAGCTACTAACTACGAACCCGTAGGTCTGAAGTGAACTACTCACGAGTCATTGGAGGGGCGATGATGTTGATGAAGAAGCCCTCCAACTCCAAAGTCCCCTCCGGCAGGGCACCGTGAAGGGTCTCGAGATGAGATCTCGCGGAAACGGAAGCTTGCGGCGGCGAAAAAGTGTTTTCGTGGATCCCCTGATTTTTTCTGGATTTTTAGGGAATTTATAGGTCAAAGACCTAGGGCAGGGGAGCACCAGGGGGGCCACAAGCTTGGTTCGGGGATCTTCTTCCGATCTTCTTCCGTTCTGGAAAAATTCATTTCGGGGATTTTATTCCGTTTGGACTCCGTTCCAAAATCAGATCTGAAAAGAGTCAAAACACAAAAAAACAGGAATTGGCACTGAGTTAATAAGTTAGTCCCAAAAAAGATATAAAAGGTAAACAAAACATCCAAAGTTGACAAGATAACAGCGTGAAACCGTCAAAAAATTATAGATATGTTTGAGACGTATCATTGACACGACAATTTTTGGCATAGTTCCAATAGGTGGCGCTATCGTATGTACATGTTAGTGGAGACTTCAACCCACGGAGGGTAACGACTGCGATAGGCCACGGAGGGCTCCACCCACAAGGTGTCCACGAAGAAGGGCTTTGCCTATTCCACCATGGCTTCCGCCCATGAAGGACTAGCCTTACTCATAGTAGATACTCACGAAGTAGGTGATCTCTGTGCCCTTACAAACATGTCTGTTCAACTCCACAACACGAAGTAGGAGGCTCCCAAGAAATACCTAACCAACCTAGGAGGCACCACTCTCCAAAAGGTCACAGATGTGGTAGAACAATGAACTTCTTGCTCTTGTGCTTCTAAAGATAGTCTCCTCAACACAAAATCACTCTCTCATAGAATAGGCATGGGTGGGAGAGACTGATTTGGTGGAAATAAGTTTGGGGAGGCTAGAGATCAAGTTTCAAATGATTGGATTGGAATATCTTAGTCTCAACACCTGAGTAGGTGGCTCTATCTCAGAAAAATGGATCTGGAAATTAAGTGTGTGTTCTGAGTGCTTCCCCCACGAATGATAGGTGGGTGAAGGGTTATATTTAGGCAGCACACAAAATCGAACCATTACACCTAAAGTGGAAAACTCGGTGACACCAAAGTTAGAAACTCGATGGTACCTACTTGCACAAAATGTAGCAACTTTTGAATCTCGGTGGGATCGATATACACAACTCGGTGGCACCAAAAAGGGAGAAATTGTGCTTTCCATCTCACCCTTTTTGGTAACTGATGATAACATATAGATCAAAGCTCCGACAAAAGATATAATCAATGATTAGCATCGACGTTTTGAGAAGTATGTGAATAGCAAGAGCTCCACCTAAGTTTGTGCATTATTTAAAATTTGTGTTTGAATGCAAATGCACAATCGATTAGGATCATGGGTCACTCTTCCATGTCACATACATCTTGGTGGTGCGTATACAAGATAAGAATGAATAGTAATGCACATAACACCAACAAGATAAGTGAATGATCATCACATGGATAGCTAAAAGGAAAATAATATTCCATCAACCAAGAAAAGCGTATGATCAAACACAGGTAACTGGATAGAGTCATCCAAAAGACCAAAGTTTTGTAAAACCAAATCTCAAATAAAGTCAAAATATCTCTCTCTATCTCTCGAAGCCCTATGATCAATACATTTATCCCCCTTTGGCAACAAGTTACCAAAAATTTCAAAAAGTATAGAGCTAATCGTCTCTCTAGGTAGCTGATGATGGAGTCGACAGAAGAGCGTCCACGAAGGCATCTGTTGAGTGTCCTCTAGCTGGAGGAGTGGAAACTGGAGGTGCTTGAGCTGGAGCTGGTGCTAGATTTGAAGGAGCAGATGCTTGAGCTGATGAAGTTTTTCTTGTCTCCGAAGCAAGTACATCAGCTAATCTAGGCTTAGTGCTGAATCATGTGGTAGTGAGAGGGGGAAACTCTTCATCATCATCATCATCTGGGTGTGGAATCTGCACTGAGTCAACTTCATGTTGAGTTGTTTGACTATAGTGGTCAACTTCGTTACCTTCACATTCATGTTATGAAACTTTGTTTCCACGACTCTCTCAAGGTTTTTCTGTTTTTGCAGCATCTCCGAGATGTTCTTATCCATACCTTGGATAGATCTAACTAGAAATGCCATTTGCTCAGCTTGAGTTCTGAGTTGTGAAAATGGTGGTGGTTCATTTCTAGCACCCTCAACTTCTGCTTCGTGTGTTGCCATTCTTGCTGCAGGTGAGCTAAAGTCATCGTCATCCATCACCACTACATTGTCTTCAAATTCTAGCTGAAAGGGTAGATGGGGACGATCAAGGAGATATGCATGCTTGTCTAGCTTGGCATTGATAAGCATCTAAATGTACGGGGCATATCCACAAGATCTTTTCTGATCAGAGCAGTCCTCCGGATAGTGTCTACTATCAAGTCCATCACTCTGAATCTAGTGTGGTTGTCCAAATGGTGCAACATTTTGGTGGAGTCTCCTCGAATCATCCTATGGTCACCTCATTTAGGCATCAAGGTGTGTCTCAAAATGGTGTTAGTTGTGGGTATCCCTGTTTGCAACAAATATATTGAGCCCATCTTGTGAGTTGCCAAATACTTGTGAGGAATTGGCTTGTACATCCTGGACATGGAGTTGCGTCTCATCTTCGGTTCGAAATACACATCAACATCACTCTCTTTCTGCTTAGGGGCACCAATGATAGTGGCCCACTCATCAATTGTTGACTCATAATTGTGACCATCTGTCAGCGAGATAATAGAACTATCTCCATAGAAGTGAACAGTTGAAAAAATTGCATGATCAGCTCATCATTCCATGGGGTCTGCTCTTTCCCAACAAAATCTTCAATGTCCACTGACTTGAAAAAAATTGCACATGTGGAAAGAAATCTTCATTGAATTTGACGTAAGCCCACTCAACATATCTCATATCACTAACAGCTGGACTCTTGTCATACAAGATAGTCTCATAGAAATCTTGTTGTTCCTTGGTACGAAACCTTGGATCAACAACAGTTCTTCTCCTTATGGCATATGGATCTGCAACCCTCCATTTCCGCAAACCTTCATCTTTCCTCTTCTTCATATCTTCAGCTACAGGATGAGTAGCATTGTGTACTGGCAGATTTGGTCGGAGCTTCGTGACAATTGGTGCATTCGCATCTTCTTCCTATGCAACAAAGGCACTGGAAGCAGGGCCTTTCTCCTTGGCAGCTGCAGAAATATCCTTTGTAGTATTCCTATGAGCTACGTCCTTATTAACCTTGGAAGGAGGCTTAGGAGAAGATTTCCCCGGCATGGCATCAGCCATGAGCTTCTTCTTCTTAGGAGGAGCTGGGATCTCATCTTCTCCAGCATCATCTTCTGGTTCCTCATACATAGAAGTATTTCTCCCAACAACATGAATTACTCTCTTCCTGGCTCTCTTCACATGAGCCTTCTTAGCAGGTTTTTCAGTGGAGAGTGTCGTGCTCTTCCTTGTAGACTAAGGAGATCTAAGATCAGCGGGTCTTGCATACTCTTTCCTCATTGTTTTCTTAGGACCTTTGGAGGAGCTGAAGTTTCCTCTAGCACAAAATCTGATCCTATTCATATGAGTTCAACTTCTTCCTATGTGACGTGGCTACCTTGGGCAAGCCATGGGAGATGTAAGATCTAGGGTCAGAGTCAGTCTTCTTGGGACTTGTGCCTGAGTCCATCTCAACACTGTTTTCTTTGTAATCATTATGGTTATCCTGAGATCCAAACATCTTGGTAGACAAACAACAACTCAGCAGCTAACCAGCAAACATAAATCTTGTGAATTTGTTATAGAAGATCAGAAGGGTTGAACATCACAAAACACAAAAGGATTTTTCGAAATTTCAATTCAGAAACTTGGGCTATGATCTTCTACAGAATGTAAATCGGTAACATCGGTTTGGTAATTTCGGAGTCATCGAGAAAGTCTACTCGAATAACAGAAACTTGGCAGTCTATTTCGGTGTCACCGAAAAGAACTGCTCGATCTCACTGAGTTTCTTCTGAAGAACTGCTAAGGTAACAGACAATAGCGCCAGAAATTAGCACGTTGACGGAGACTTGGCTTGCGCTTGTTTTTTCCCTTGAAGAGGAAAGGGTGATGCAGCATAGGAGGAGTAAGTATTTCCCTCAGTTTTAGAACCAAGGTATCAATCCAGTAGGATAATCGCGTCAAGTCGAGAGTACCTACGCAAACTCAAAAGAGCTTGCACCCAACGCTATAAAGGGGTTGTCATTCCCTTCAAGATTGATTGCAAAGTGAGATCTAAAGGCGGAAAGTGCAACGAAGTAAAAGTGTAAGGCTGAAAATATGATGTGAAGTAGACCCCGGGGCCATAGTGTTCACTAGAGGCTTCTCTCAAAATAGAAAATATTACGGTGGGTGAACAAATTACTGTCGAGCAATTGATAGAACTGCGCAAAGTCATGACGATATCTAAGGGAATGATCATACATATAGGCATCACGTCCGAGACAAGTAGACCGATACTTTCTGCATCTACTACTATTACGCCACACATCGACCTCTATCGAGCATGCATCTACTGTATTGATTTCATGACGAACAGAGTAACACCTTAAGCAAGATGACATCATGTAGAGGGATAAACTCAAACCAATGATGAAAACCCCATCTTTTTACCCTTGATGGCAACAACACGATGCGTGCCTCGCTACCCCTTCTGTCACTGGGTGAGGTCACTGCATGGTATGAACCCAAAACCAAGCACTTATCTCCTTGCAAGAATCATAGATCAAGCTGGCCTAACAAAACCCACAACTCGAAGAGAATTACAAGGATATGAAATCATGCATAAGAGAGATCAGAAGAAACTCAAATAAGATTCATAAATAATCTGATCATAAATCGACAATTCATCGGATCTCGACAAACACAACGCAAAAGAAGATTTCATCGGATAGATCTCCATGAAGATAATGGAGAACTTTGTATTGAAGATCCAACAGAGAGAAGAAGCCATCTAGCTACTAGCTATGCACCCGTAGGTCTATGGTGAACTACTCACGCATCATCGGAGAGGTCATGGTGTTGATGAAGAAGCCCTCCGTATCCGAATACCCCCTCCGGCAGGGCACCAGAACGTGCCCTAGATGGGATCTTGCGAAGACAGAAGCTTGCGGCGGCGAAAAAGTATTTTCGTGGCTCTCCTGATTTTTTGTGGGATTTTAGGGAATATATAGGCGAAGGAGATAGGGCAGAGGAGGCCCAGGGAGCCCACAAGCCTGGGAGGCGTGGCCCCCTTAGCCGCGCCATGAGGGCTTGTGGGGTCCCTGGTGACCCTCTGCCTTGGTTCTCAAGTCTCCCAATCGTCTTTTGTTTCGGAAAAAAAATATTCGGAAGTTTTACTCCGTTTGGACTCCGTTTAAAATCCACCTCTGAAAAGGGTCAAAAACACGGAAAAAATAGGAATTGGCACTTGGCACTGAGTTAATAAGTTAGTCCCAAAAAAGATATAAAAGGCATACTAAACATCCAAAGTTTGACAAGATAATAGCATGAAACCATCAAAAATTATAGATACGTTGGAGACGTATCAAGCATCCCGAAGCTTAACTCCTGCTCGTCCTCGAGTAAGGAAGTGATAAAGACTGAATTTTTGATGTGGAGTGCCACCTAGCATAGTTTCCTTTGCAACTTCTTTCATGTGACATGAATGTTCAGATCCGTAAGATTCAAAACAATAGTTTGCTATTGACATGAAAACAATAATACTTCAAGCAAACTAGGAAGGTAATCATGAACTTTTGAAATAACAAGGCCAAAGAAATTTATCCCTTCAAAATCATATAGTCTGGCTATGCTCCATCATCCTCACACAACTAACTTAAATCATGCACAACCCCAGTATTGGCCAAGTAATTGTTTTCGCACCATTACTTTCTCAAACCTTTTACAAGTATCACGAAATACATGAGCGTGAGCCATAGATATAGCACTATAGGTGGAATAGAGTGTGGTGGTGGTTGTGAGACTAAAAGGAGGAGATGGTCACATTAACTCGGCGTATCAAAGGGTTATGGAGATGCCCATTAATAGATATCAATGTGAATGAGTAGGGATTGCCATACAAAGGATGCACGAGAGCTATAAGTATGTGAAAGCTCAAAAGGAGAACTAGTGGGTGTGCATCCAACTTGCTTGCTCACTAAGACCTAGGGCAAGTTGAGGAAGCCCATCATTGGAATATACAAGCCAAGTTATATAATAAAGATTCCCACTAGTATATGGTGGTGACGAAGCAAGGAGCTCTCAATCATGAAGAACATGGTGCTATTATGAAGCACAAGTGTGGAAAAAGATAGTAGTATTGTCCCTTCTCTCTTTTTCTCTCTTTTTTAATATATTTTTTATTTGGGCTCTTTGGACTCTCTTTTTTTATTTGGGCTCTGTGGCCTCTTTTTTTTATTTCCTCACATGGGACAATGCTCTAATAATGATGATCATCACACTTTTATTTACTCATAGCTCAAAGCTTAGAACGATGATGACTCTATGGGAAATGCCTCCAACAGTGTACCGGGATGTGCAACGATCAAGCTTGGCGTATGACATTGAAACATCTCGCTAGCTATCTTACGATCATGTAATGGCAATATGAGAGTGACGGCACAAGTCATGAGACGGAACGGTGGGAGTTGCATGGCAATATATCTCAGAATGGCTATGAAGATGCCATAGTAGGTAGGTATGGTGGCTGTTTTGAGGAAGGCATATGGTGGGTTTGTGCACCGGCGAAAATTGTGCGGCACTAGAGAGGCTACCAATGGTGGGAGATGAAAGTGGATCCATACCATGGACTCACATTAGTCATGAATAACTCACATACTTGTTGCGAAAGTTTTTATTGGTAATGTAAACAAGGTGCTAAATGCATACTCCTAGGGGAATGGTTGGTAGGTGTTAACCATCGCGCGATCCCGACCGCAACACAAAGGATGACAATCAATAGATCAATTATGCTCCGACTTCCTAACATAGAGGTTCACCATACATGCATGTTACGGGAATCACTAACCTCAACTCAAGTATTTCTAGATTCACAACACCCTACTAACATAACTCTTAATATCACAAAAGCCCCGTCTCAAAACTAATTGAGAGGAATCAAACTTCTCTTTCTACTCAATGCACATGAAGATGGAAGTTTTTGTATCCTCTTGGGGTACCTATCACCTTTGGGACTACTTTAATAGCACAAGCCAACTACCAAGTTACGCACCGTCGTGCTCTAAAAGATCTAAGTGAAGCACATAGAGCAAAATTATCTAGCTCAAAAGATATAAGTGAAGCACGACGAGCATTCTAGCCAAATCACGGTGAGTGCATGTCTATCTCTCTAGGTGTGGAGCAAGGAAGATTGTGACACAACAAAAATAAAAGACTCCTACGATACAAGACGTCCAAGCAAAACACATAACATGTGGTGAATAAAAATATAGCCCCAAGTAACGTTACCGATGGATTGAAGACGAAAGAGGGGATATCTTCCTGGGGCATCCCCAAGCTTAGGATTTTTCGGCATCCTTGAATCAACTGGGGGTGGCTTGGGCATCCCCAAGCTTGAGCTCTTGCCACTCTTTATCTCTTTGTCCGTAAGAATTTCACCCAAAACTTGAAAACTTCACAACACGAAACTTAAACAGAAACTCGTGATATCATTAGTATAAGAAAGCAAATCACCACTTCCTTAGGTACTGTAGCAAACTTAAATTCTACTTATGTTGATGTTGGGTTACTGCATTTTCAATCTTCAATGGATAATACCCCCCGATACTATCCATAGTTTCATCAAAATAAGCAACCAACTCAACAAAAATAGAATCTGTTAACAGCAGACTAGTCTGTAGCAATCTATATACTTTGTATATTTATGGTACTTCAAAAATTCTGAAAAATTACGACAGTCTAAAGAATTTGCGAAGCAATCAGCAGAAAAAAGAATAAACTCAAAAGCTCTCACATAAAAAAATGAAAATTATTTTCGTGAGCAGAAAGTTTCTGTCTTTTCTACCATGATCAAACGATCATCCCCAAGACTAATCATAACGGTTTCACTTGGCACAAACGCAAAAGAAACACAAAAAACACAATCATAAAAGAATTATGAAAGTGTGGAAAACACAAAATAGAAAGAAAAAGGATAGATTCGTTGGGTTGCCTCCCAACAAGCGCTATTGTTTCACGCCCTTAGCTAGGCATTGATAGTTCAATGATGCTCACACAAAAGACAAGAATTGAAGCACAAAGAGAGCATCATGAAGCATGTGAAAATCACATCCAAGTCTAACATACTTCCTATGCATAGGCATTTTATAGGAAAACAGATTGTGAAGACAACCAATAGTTACCATATGCAAGGAAGAAGAAAGAGACAATATCAATCTCAACATCACGAGAGGTAATTTGGTAACATGAAAGTTTCTACCACAATATTTTCCTCTCTCATAGCAATTACTTGTGGGATCATATTCAAATTCAACAATATAGCTATCACAAAGGATATTCTTTTCATGATCAACATGCATGCAAAGTTGACGCTCTTCAAAAATAGTGGGATTATCATCAACTAAAGTCATGACTTCTCCAAACCCATTTTCAATGTCATTGAAAATATCATATTCATCATGAGGCTTGAACAAATTTTCAAGATGATAAGAAAAATCATCACCCCAATCATGATCTTTGCAACAAGTAGTGGACAAAGCAAAACTAGCATCCCCAAGCTTAGGGTTTTGCATATTTTTAGCATGATTGTCACTAATAGAATTTATAGTGAAACCATTGCAATCATGCTTTTGATCCAAGGAGCCCTCGTGAATCACTTCATAAATTTCCTCATCACGATTTTCAGATTCACGCATCTTAAGCAAAACTCCATAAAGATAGTGAAGTGCACTCAACTCACTAGCAATTGGATCAACATAATTGGATCTCTTAAAGAGATTAGCAAGTGGATGAGGATCCATATCACTAGATATTCACCAAGCGAAGATGCAAGCATATTGAAGACACATGGCACACAAGCGAACAGAAAGAAAGCGAGAGAAAAGGGAGATCAAAAATGGCAAACGAAAAAAGGCAAATTGGTGAAGTGGGGGAGAGGAAAACGAGAGGCAACAGGCAAAAAAGGTAAATGCAAGAGATGAGTTTGTGACACTTACTTGGATAGATCTTGAGTTGATCTCTCCCCGGCAACGGTGGCAGAAATCCTTCTGCTGCTGGCTACGCCTATAGGGATTTCCTTGGCAAGTATGCAAAGGATTCCCCCGCGGCCTTGGAGCCTTGCGTTGGTGTTCCCTTGAAGAGGAAAGGGTGATGTAGCACAACGGCGGTAAGTATTTCCCTCAGTTTGAGAACCAAGGTATCAATACAGTAGGAGGATCGCGTCAAGTCACAAGTACATGCACAAACACAAAGAGATTGCACCCAACGCTATGAAGGAGTTGTCAATCCCTTATAGATTGTTTGCAAAGTGAACACTCAAAGCAAAAATAAACAAAGCAAAGTAAAAGTAAAAGCTGAGATGATAATTGTGAGTAGACCCGGGGGTTGTCAATCTCTCATGAAAGCAAGTAGACGGTAGGTGAACGAATTACTGCCGAGCAATTGATAGAACCGCGCAAAGTCATGACGTTATCTATGGCAATGATCATACATATAGGCATCACGTCCAAAACAAGTAGACCAATACTTTCTGCATCTACTACTATTACTCCACACGTCGACCGCTATCCAGCAAGCATCTAGTGTATTGAGTTCATAAGAACAGAGTAACGCCTTAAGCAAGATGACATGATGTAGATGGACAATCTCAAATCTATGATGAAAGCCCATCTTGTTACCCTTGATTGCAACAACACGATGCGTGCCTTGCTGGCCCTTCTGTCACTGGGAAAGGTCACCGCACGGTATGAACCCAAAACCAAGCACTTCTCCCATTGCAAGAATCATAGATCTAGTTGGCCAAACAAAACCCAAGACTCGGAGAGACTTACGAGGATATCAAATAATGCATATAAGAAATCAGCAAAGACTCAAATATAATTCATAGATAATCTGATCACAAATCCACAATTCATCGGATCTCGACAAACACACCGCCAAAGAGGATTACATCGGATAGATCTCCATGAAGATCATGGAGAACTTTGTATTGAAGATCCAAGAGAGAGAAGAAGCCATCTAGCTACTAACTACGGACCCGTAGGTCTGAAGTAGACTACTCACGAGTCATTGGAGAGGCAATGATGTTGATGTAGAAGCCCTCCAGCTCCAAAGTCCCCTCCAGCAGGGCACCGGGAAGGGTCTCCAGATGACATCTCGCGGAAACGTAACTTGCGGCGGTGGAAAAGTGGTTTCATGGACGTCCTCATTTTTTCTGGGATTTTAGGGAATATATAGGCCAAAGAGCTAGGGAAGGGGAGCTCCACGGGGGCCACAAGCTTGGTAGCCGCGGGCCCCGCCCTGGCCGCGGCTACAGGGCTTGTGGGCCCCCTATGGGCTTCCTTCCTTGGCTATCAAGTCCCCCGATCTTCTTCTGTTCTGGAAAAATTCATTTCGGGGATTTTATTCCGTTTGGACTCCGTTCCAAAATCAGATTTGAAAAGAGTCAAAAACACAGAAAAACAGGAACTGGCACTTGGCACTAAATTAATAAGTTAGTCACAAAAAAGATATAAAAGCTATATAAACCATCCAAAGTTGACAAGATAACAACATGAAACCATCAAAAATTATAGATACGCTTGAGACGTATCACGGAGGCGCTCGTGGAGGCAAAGGTGACGACCAGGGGTCCTTCTGGGCATCTTAGGGTTTTATACGAAGGGTTTTTGAGGAACTGATTTCAAAATCCCGTCTGCCTAAATATATACCCCTTCATTGTCGGTGTCACTTAGATTACAAAATTGGTGTCACCGAGTTCCTCTGCTGTCAGCTGACACGAAAACTAGGTGTGACCAAGTTGGTGATTTTGGTGGTACCGAGATTGAAGACCAGATGAACTTTGGAAATTTGGTGGAGCCGAGTTTGTGGGGTTGGTCTCACCAAGATTTACAAAAACGTTTTGGTAGGCGGCCTTTGATGATACGGAACTCCAAGTGCTCCTTCATACAGAGGGATCGACAAGAGCTTGTTGTTTTGTGATGAAGCATGAATAGAACTTGAGATCAGGAAGCATAGATAGCTAGAGGAGGATCCTAGGCATTCTTGTCCATCCAATTGGCGAAAGCTGAATCAACAGCCAAATAACAACAATTGGATACTTGAGGACATATTTTATCCTCTGAATTAAGGTACTTGGGCGATAACAAAGACATCTATATATGAGTATATTGACTTAGGAGCCATGTAAGAATACTTGATCATAGGTCGTACTCATCGTTAAGCACAAGTGGGGTTACCACTTTTACATAAGCATTTTTGTGTTCATATCCTTAGGAGATGCTTATACTCAAGATTTATAGTAAAGCTCCCCCTTGATATGACATCCCCCCTAAGACTGATAAACTAACCTTGGATTTTATCGTAGAAGACTTAAAGTAGGTGAAGTAGTGGTGGATGCTCAATGTTGATGAATATCATCTTGAGTTGAGAGCAATCCTTGTTGTTTCTTACTCTTCTCACATACATGGGTTAGCCCCAAATCAAAAGGAACATATGCAAGAATATCTATGGACATGGAGTGAAACACACATGGGATGATGTCGAAAGATATATTAATTACCTTGTTCCTTGCTTACCTTTGATGGAATATGTGACTCCTTGAGCTAATGCATATGGTTAAGGTTGATTGTATGTAGTTCTTGCCAAAATGAATAAGAGTGAATTTCATTGGCGGAGTCACCCCTCAAGAACTTTCTAGTTCTTCCTCTTGGGGATCCACATCAACTTGATGGGAACCTTGGAGTTGTGGCAGCACTAGATGAGGTAGTGCTAGTAGTGTCCTTGGGAATCCACTTGACCATGACTTGGGGTTCATCTTCAAATAAGTCAATGCCATCTTGAAGCTTTCCCTTAACCTTGTAGTCTTGTGGTAGAAGGCCATCTTGTGAGCTTGTTCCTTTGGGAGAAGTAGGATCATACTTCTCCTCTTGAGGAACAAACGTAGGAATGGGATATGGACCTTCTTACCAATCATCTCCGTTGACGTTGAAGTACCCAACACCTTGTTTCTTCCGATGTCCTCCTTGCTTGCCCACAATTTCCTCAAAAAATTTACTGCCAGCAAGACTCTTGAAGGCACCTCTCTCTATAATCCCTTTCAATAAATCATTTTCTTGCTCAAGTGTAACTTGGCTAAGAGACTCATTAGTGGAATAAAGAGAGCTACTAGGAACAACATTATTAGATTTAGCTTTACCATTATTGTTACTAGATGAAGAAACTTTCTTGCCTTTGTTACTAGTGTTCTTAGGTCTAACTTGTGGAACAACTGTAGACAAGGGTAATCGTTTGGCTAGATAAGAAGAACTCTTCTTTCGAAGATCATCATTGATCGCTTTTACGAACTCATGCCCTTGATCCAAATTGAGATTCTCGAAGTGTAGCTTCTCATGTGTTCTTGCAAGCTCTCTATGATCTTCTAGAGTAGTTTCATGAGCTAACGTAAGAGTTTTTAATTCTTGAGTTAGTCATTCAATCTCTTTCTTATCATCATCACTCGATTTTCTTGACTAGTATGATAATTAGCAAGTTCATTTTCATTACAATAACTAGTTTTATCAAAGAGCAAGTCGTCTTCTCGTAACAAGTCATCCTCATCACTATTAAAATCACGATACTCGGGGTGTGATACCTTGGTCTCTTTAGCCATGAAGCAGTTTCCTAACCCCTCATTTGGTGAATCAAATAGGTCACAGGAGTTGGAGGAAACAAGTGCAATGCCGACAACACCTTCATCTTGACTATAGTCGGAGTTGGAGTGGTAGATTCTCTGAAATTGTTTGTCAGACTCGGAGCCAGAAACCCATTCACCAACATGAGCTTGATGTCTTCTTATTGAGATGCTCTTGGTGTATTTGTCCTTCTTCTCCCATTCCTTGCCTCTCCGTGAGTGTCTTCGTTCATGACGATCTTGTCCACTCCTTATCTCTCTACCAGGTGACTCGTCCCTTGAGCTTCGTCTTTGAGGTGAGTCTTCTCTTTGTTTGTAGCTAGCCGAGCACTCACCCGAGTAGTGTCCGAGCTTCCCACAATAGTAGCAGTTTCGGTCAGAGCTTGAGCTTCTCTCTTTGCCTCCACTCTTGTAGAACTTGTTGAATTTTCTGACGAGGAGGCTTAACTCTTCATCAGTGACAAGATTGTCCTTTGAAGTAGAGGGAGCATCACATGAAGCTTTGTAAGCACCGTTTGACTTGTTGTGTAACTCATCTTTGTTCTTAAGTGACATCTCGTGAGCAACTATCCTACCAATGATTTCAGTTGGCTTGAGATCTTTGTAGTTTGGCATCATTTGGATCAATGTGCACACAGTGTCATACTTTCCATCAAGATCTATAAGTATCTTCTTGATGATGAATTTTTCGGTCATCTCTTCGCTTCCTAAGACGGCGATCTCATTGGTGATGAGAGCTAGCCTAGAGTACATTTCAGCGACACCTTCACCATCCTTCATCTTGAACTTGTTAAGCTGACTTTGAAGTACATCCAACTTAGATTCTCTCACAGAATGAGTACCATCGTCCATATCAATGAAAGTATCCCAAACTTCTTTTGCATTCTCAAGGCGGCTGATTTTATTGAACTCTTTGGGGCATAGAGAGTTGAATATGATGTCACAGGCTTGTGCATTTAGTTGCAACATCTTTAGTTCATCGGCTTTCGCATCATGATCCGGTTCATGCCCTTCTCCGAAGAAGTTACCTTACACACCAACACGAATAACAGCCCATACGTGAGTATTAAAGGCGAGAATATGCATTTTCATCTTATGCTTCCAACTAGCAAAATTAGTGTCATCGAAGTATGGACCTCTACGGCGATAATTTCACTCACATGATGCCATACTCTCCTAGGTTGTGAAACCAATGCAATGGAGACCAAAGCTCTGATACCACTTGTAGGATCGAAAGTATGTCTAGAGGAGGGGTGATTAGAATACTTGACAAGATAATTTTTTGGACTTTTCCCAATTTTAGTTGTGGGGCAGAGTTGGCAATTATGGCAAGTCAAATACATCCTACACATGTAAATCTCTGAGTTAGTAAAGGAGTAAGGTAGGGAGATCAAACGCATGAGGTTGACACGGCAAAGTTTTGGCATGGTTCTGATAGGTGGCGCTATTGTACGTCCATGTTGGTGGAGACGTCAACCCACGGAGGGTAATGGATGCGAGAGTCCACAAAGGGCTCCACCAACATGGGGTCCCCGAAGAAGCGGCCTTGTCTATTCCACCACGGCTTCCGCCCAGGAAGGACTTGCCTTACTCATGGTAGGTCTTCACGAAGTAGGCAATCTCCTTGCCCTTACAAACATCTTGGTTCAACTCCACAAAACAAAGTAGGAGGCTCCCAAGCGACACCTAACCAATCTAGGAGGCACCAACCTCCAAGAGGTAACAGATGTGGTAGAATGATGAACTCATTGCTCCTGTGCTTCTAAAGATAATCTCCTCAACACAAAATCACTCTCTCATAGAATATGCATGGGTAGGCTAGATTGATTTGGTGGAAAATAGTTTGGGGAGATTAGAGATCAAGTTTCAAATCATCGGATTGGAATATCATGGTCTCAACACATCACTAGGTGGCTCTCTCTCAGAAAAATCCAACTGTTACACCTAAAATGGCTCTCTGTGGAAATGAAGTGTGTGTTCTAAGTGCTTCCCCCATGAATGAGAAGTGGATGAAGGGGTATATATAGACAACACACAAAATACAATCGTTACACCTAAACTGGCAAACTCGGTGACACCGAAGTCATAAACTCGATGGTACAAACTCGCACAAAAGGTAGCAACTTTTGAATCTCGGTGGGACCGGTATACACAACTCGGTGGCACCGAAAAGGTGGCTAACGGTCAGGTGACAAAACTCAGTGACACCTATACTCAAACTGGTAAATTCCGATTTTTTGTACTAAGGCAACAGAAAGTTGGTCACCCTGAACTCGGTAGCACCGATATGGTTGCGGTTGCACCGATTTGGTGGGAATGGCTATGGATCTGTCCGAGGTCAAACTCGGTGTGACCGAAATAGAATGTTGGTGGCTCCGAATTTGAGTATGTGGAATTTGACATAATGGTTATGTAGGAAAAATGACTGAGTATTTTGGTGACTAACTTTGAGCACTTGAGCAACCAGTAAATTTTAATACCTCACCCCCTTTTAATAGTATTAGCTTTCTATGGACTCAAAAGTGATTTCTCACAAATATAAAATGAAGAGTCTTCTAACTTGAAGCTTGAGCCAATCTTATTCCTTTCTTGCATCAAGGGGCATCCCCACATAAGCCTTTTGCCAAAGCATCTTTTGAACTTTTCTGAACTATACTTGGATAAACATATTAGTCCAATGATGCATATGTTTTGATCAATTATCAAAACCACCCTAGGGAGAAATTGTGCTTTCAAATATTCATGATCACTTCATCCTGGAGCACGTCAAGCGTGGGGAGATTGATCTTATTAACCTCAACACTAATGAACAACTTGGGGATATTTTCACGAAGCCATTGGATGAAGCAGGATTTCGCGAGTTAAGGCATGATCTAAATATCATTTATTCGAGCAATGTGGATTGATGTTAGGCACACCCCACCACTCTCGTCATTCAATCTTCTTTAGATGCAGGAATGGACTTAGGGGGTGTTATTCTCTAAATGAACTCTCTCCCCCTATTATGCATAAATCGATAAAGTCTTTCACATTCTTCATTTGTGATGACACACATGCTTATTAGACGAGTTTTGGTCATGGGACCAAGGTCAAATATTCACGGTGCCATACCAATTGACTCAAACATAAGTGACCTCGTCTACCACCCCCCTCATAGCAAGATATTTGCTTTTCAGATCATATTTGCTTGTTGTGTCACTCCATATTTTGTTTTTGTCGTGTTTGGTATCTATCAACTTGGTGTGTCTCTTCTTGTATTGGATGGTTTGAATGTCTCCTAGTCAGGTTCTATCCATTTCTTAAACTCAAAACTTCCATAGGTCGTGTTTTCTTTTGCATTTCGGCTGTTTTTGGTTGTAAGTGAAAGTACCGCTCTGAGCCCGGTACTACCACTTCAGGGACTCTTGGAGGTTCAAGAGGTGGTAACTGCCTCATAACCATTTACTCTTCCCCTCCTCGAGTTCTCTATCCTAGGCAACCAAGAACTCCGTGAGAGGCTGACTCTGGATCCCCCATTCCATGTTGTCCTTTGCATTTCCGTTTGATGGGAGTAATCTCGTCCTCTACCTTATGTCGCGGACACCATTATTGCCCTTGATCGTTCTCTCTTCGGCTTTCATTTTGGAATCTTGGATCTAGGGAAATGCATGAGTTTTCTACGATTTTTCAAAAAATCTAGGCATGGCTTGGATGTGAAATGGCTACTAGATAGAGTTAGTGGTACATGGTCATTGGAAGGGTTGCGTTTTTGGTCACTGGTACTACCGAATTCCTGCGACGGAAGTACCACAACAATTTGGGCGGTATTAATGCTAGTGTTTGACCCGTACTACGAGCAACACGGTACTACCGCTTATCTCTCCGCGGTACTACCACTGCTAGGAGCGGTACTACCGCTTGTGACCTTACACTCCTGCCTTTCTATGGTTCATCGTCAACTCTCTCTATTGTTTTTCTTTGTCTTATGCAATGGATTTACACTGGTTTTTCTCTTGTTCCTTATTTGTGGTTTCCACATGATGGTAGCTCCACTCCTCCAGCTCGCCGCACAAATCGAAGCAGGTCTGGTGGTTCCAAGCATTTTCGTTCATCTGAGGAAACCGAGGCTGGTTCTAGTGTTTAAAAACAACGGCAATCTATGAAAAAAATTGTTAGCAAGAAGAAGTCTGCCAAAGATCCTCAGGATATGACTGGGAAGGAGTTTTGGCATTTCTTCAATACAATCCATATGTCCATCATTAGGACGAGGCTCTTGTTGGGCGTCCCTTCTCGAACAAGGCTCATTCACTCATTTATGTGGGAGTTCTCAAACACATGATGATCCTCTATGTGGTTTCAAATCTATTGATACATGGTACATGGGAAGCCATCCTCACACTGAGTATTTTTCTCAAGCTCATGTTCTGTGTCTGCAGTGGGGTATGTTTCCCAACATCAGCTTCAACAAGGACTTTTGCGACGAGATTGTGGCTCAATTCTATGCAACGGTTCACTTTCACCATGATGAGGAGAGAAGCATGACATGGATGACTGGTGGTCATGTGTTGCGCTCCATCTAGAATACCTTCATGAACTCTCTGGGCTATGCTGATCAAGGTTATTGGACTGAGGACACACACTGACAGAGTTGTAGCAATTCAAGAGTCCAAGGTTATTCGTTACTCGAAGGTGGTGAAGACTGCCAAGGGTGACCACACTGATCTCATTCCTTTTCTGGACATAATGCACCATATATGTCGCAACACTCCCATTGGGAACAAGGATCGGTTGGACTCTTATCTCGTGAACCTACTACTTATGTGAATGAAAGGAGAGGTTCCGTGAGTCTACTTTGGATGTTTCCCACATTATGTGGTAGGAGCTTTGTTAAGCCATGCTTGACACGTAGGTGCCTATATATGGCCCCTATCTCTTTAAGGTGATTGATGATACTTGGACTCCTACATTTCCTAATGAGCCTCTTGTGTCAAACCACTTGGTAATCATGGTATCCTTAAGCTCTGTGTGAAGGATAATTGGGGCATTACACCTATCGTTCTTGAGATTGCCCCCACTGACTCTGATGATGAGCCTGTGCCTGCTGCTACCTCTTGAGCTTGCATTGGTTTTTACCTTGAAGAGGAAAGGGTGATGCAGCACAGTACCAGTAAGTATTTCCCTCAGTTTGAGAACCATGGTATGAATCCCGTAGGAGTATCAAGCCAAGTTCCTAAAGTACCTGCGCAAAAACAACAAACTTGAACCCAACGCTACAGAGGGGTTGTCAATCCCTTCATGATTGATTGCAAGGTGAGATCTGAAGGCGAAAAGTGCAACAAAGTAAAAGTGTGGAGCTGAAAATATAATGTGAAGTAGACCCGGGGGCCATAGTGTTCACTAGAGGCTTCTCTCTTGATAGCAAATATTACGGTGGGTGAACGAATTACTGTCCAGCAATTGATAGAACCGCGCAAAGTCATGACGATATCTAAGGCAATGATCATACATATAGGCATCACGTCCGAGACAAGTAGACCGATACTTTCTGCATCTACTACTATTACTCCACACATCGACCGCTATCCAGCATGCATCTAGTGTATTGAGTTCATGACAAACAGAGTAACGCCTTAAGGAAGATGACATGGTGTAGAGGGATAAATTCATGCAATAGATATAAACCCCATCTTTTTACCCTTGATGGCAAGCACACGAAGCGTACCTTGCTACCCCTTCTGTCACTGGGTGAGGTCACCGCACGGTATGAACCCAAAACTAAGCACTTCTCCCATTGCAAGAATCATAGATTAAGTTGGCGAAACAAAACCCACAACTCGAAGAGAATTACAAGGATATGAAATCATGCATATAAGAGATCAGAAGAAACTCAAATAAGATTCATAGATAATCTCATCATAAATCACAATTCATCGGATCTAGACAAACACACTGCAAAAGAATATTACATCGGATAGATCTCCATGAAGATCATGGAGAACTTTGTATTGAAGATCCAAGAGAGAGAAGAAGCCATCTAGCTACTAGCTATGGACCCGAAGGTCTATGGTGAACTGCTCACGCATCATCAGAGAGGCAATGGTGTTGATGAAGAAGCCCTCCTTGTCCGAATCCCCCCTCCGGCAGGGCACCAGAACGTGCCCCAGATAGGATCTTGCGGTGACAGAAGCTTGCAGCGGCGGAAAAGTATTTTCGTGGCTCTCTCCCGTGGTTTTGGATTTTTTGGAGATTTATAGGTGGAAGAAGTTGGCAGAGGAGCCACAGGGGGCCCACAAGCCTGCTAGGCGCCCCCAGGCCGCGCCTGGGGGGCTTGTGACCTCTCCCGGGGTCCTTTGCCTTGGTTCTCAAGTTCCCCGCGTATCTTCTGTTCCGAAAAAAATCTTTTTGGAGGTTTTATTCCGTATGGACTCCGTTTAATATTCTCCTCTGAAAAGGGTCAAAAACACGGAAAAAACAGGAACTGGCACTTGGCACTGAGTTAATAAGTTAGTCCCAAAAAAGATATAAAAGGCATACAAAACATCCAAAGTTTGACAAGATAATAGCGTGGAACCAACAAAAATTATAGATACGTTGGAGACGTATCAAGCATCCCCAAGCTTAACTCCTGCTTGTCCTCGAGTAGGGAAGTGATAAAGAAGAATTTTTGATGTGGAATGCTACCTAGCATATTTGTCCTTTGTAACTTCTTTCATGTGACATAAATGTTCGGATCCATAAGATTCAAAACAATAGTTTTCTATTGACATGAAAACAATAATACTTCAAGCAAACTAGCAAGGTAATTATGAACTTTCGAAATAACAGAGCCAAATAAAGTTTTCCCTACAAAATCATATTGTCTCGCTATGCTCCATCATCCCCACACAACGAATTTAAATCATGCACAACCCCGGTATAGGCTAAGTAATTATTTTCGCACTCTTACTTTCTCAAACCTTTTTCAACTCTCACGCAATACATGAGCGTGAGCCATGGATATAACACTATAGGTGAAAAAGAATGTGGTGGAGGTTGTGAGGCAAAAAGGAGGAGATGGTCACATTGACTCGGCGTATCAAAGGGCTATGGAGATGCCCATTAATAGATATCGATGTGAAAGACTAGGGATTACCATGCAATGGATGCACTTAGAGCTATAAGTGTGTGAAATTTCAAAAGAAGAACTAGTGGGTGTGCATCCAACTTGCTTGCTCACGAAGACCTAGGGTAATTTTGAGGAAGCCCATCATTGGAATATACAAGCCAAGTTGTATAATGAAGATTCCACTAGTATATGATGGTGAAAAAACAAGAGACTCTCAATGATGAAGAACATGGTGCTTATTGTGAAGCACAAGTGTGGAAAAAGATAGTAGCATTGTCCCTTCTCTCTTTTTTTTGTTTGGGCTCTTCGGCCTCTCTTTTTTTATTTACTTTTGGTGGGAAACTTTGGCCTCTTCTCATTTTTTACTCACATGGGACAATGCTCTAATATTGATGATCATCACTCTTTTATTTACTCACAGCTCAATGCTTAGGACAATGATAACTCTATAGGAAATGCCCATGTGAGATTTCCCATCCGTTGAGGTGCACTTGGGACATACTAGGGAACCCTGTACACATCGTTTGGGGTCGTAGAGGAAACTTCCGTCGGACTTCCTTGCGGATTCAGTCTCAAATCTCTCCCTAATAATAAAGCAAATAGGGTTTCTGGTTGTCCGTCATGGCATTTATGCAAAAAGCCCTTCCGTTTTCTTTTAATAAACCCACTGTCCAATTTTAAGTCAAATCGTTTTCTGTCATTTCATTCTTACACAAACAGCCCTGCAGTTTTGCCTATTCAACCCGCAAACCACTCGCGCAGCATCCGGATCGGATCAACGCGACGTCGAGGTCGGCCACGCCGGACAGCAGCGGGCAGCAGGTCTCGCTGGCGTTGGTGCCCACCACCGCATGCACCACCCAGTTGAGCGCGTCCACGCACGCCACCAGCTTCAGCACGTCCACGGGGCACTTGCCCGTCGGCGACGATGGCGTTGGTGTGGCCGGCGTCGGGGGCCTCGGCGCGGGGGAGTACGGCGGTGGAGAGCACGGCACGGACGACGGCGGGGGAGTCACCTTCGGCGGCGGCAGGGGGGGAGGCGTCGCCAGGGTAGGGCAGCTTGGGCACCCCGACGACGGCGCGGCCAGCACAGAGAGAAGCGCCACCAGCACGAGCGGCGCAATGCGGGCCATGGTGCCTGGCTAGCTGGCTAGCTTCGAGGTACGTTGAAGCGCTCTAGCTAGCTATTTGTATCATGTTCTGCAGATTGACGCGGCTCTGAATGATGTTCTCTAACTGATGACTTAAAACGATTGTACACTGAAATCGACGCCTTTGAAAACTGAAACAGACACCTTACTTGATAGCAGGCAGAGGCGCAGAGCCAACAGTCATGCTCTTGGATTAATATTCTACAGGTTAACAACACCCATTGATCATCCTTGTTCAGTTCAAAATCTTTGCAATGGATATTTGTTCTTTTAGAGATCAAGGGCAATTGTGAATGTAGTTCACCAAGACACCAAGTGAAAATACTTGCCAGGTTCAATCATCTCTTACAAAACGCTTCAATCAAAAAAGGAAATGGAAGCAATGAACGAAGGAGCACGAAAGGAGGCACTCAAAGGTGGTGCAGGATCAGTCTGCGTTGTTGTCCCACCCATCGACTGGGTGGTGGTGGTTGTTTTTGGGTTTGCTACTTTTTTTACAAAAAAAGAGTTCATTTTTTAACCATGGGAATTATTACAATCGTTCTGATATAATGAATGAATCTCTCGAGGAACATACCTCAACCAAAGAGCAGTACGAGAGTTATTATGGCCCAACTGGGTAAGGCTATGAGCAATAGAATTACGATGGCGACGGACCAGGGAAATAACATGCTCCCTGTTCATGCTACTTAAAGAAAACATTTGTGCAAAACGCAAAGAACCGAATGATCAGAAAGATATGTATGGGAGTGGTTATGGCAACGAGTCGATTACATCGGTGATGCCTAACTTAGGGGCAAGCGGTTATTTTCATGCTAGAACTTGCGGCATACATCTCACTGGTGCAAAATTTTGGTTCGGGCATACAAATGCAGTGCAAATCGTATTTGGATACGAAATCGACGCTGACTTGACATGCTACTGTGGCGCGGGCCCCGCTATCAGTGATCGGAACACGGAGAGGAGGGCGTGCGACCTGTTTTTGTGCAGAAGAGACCTCTATGTTTTTAATTCTCACACGAGAGGCCCATAGGTGAGTTGTCATTTCAACTCTTTTCCGCCTCTATGATCGATGGATTAGGCAGTACAGTGTGAATATTAAAGAAAAACAAAATATAAATGTGTCAAACCAGCGACCATGCGTCGCACACAGTCGGCCAAAGCCAAACCTAAACTTTTATTAGAAATAAGGAAATTTTCATGTTTACCAGAAAAGCCCAAAAAAATCATTGACAAACTATTCCATGCAAAACTGCTATTGCATCTGATGAAGAATGCTAAGTTGGCTTCTTCACGTCCAAACTTGATTATACAAAATGCAATAATCAGTCTCACCTTATTATTGATGTCTATTAAAATGGTACACAATGCAATATAAAGCTGGTTGTGCCTCTTTCTTCGCCCGATGCAACGCACGGGCATTTGTACTAGTAGGTGATAAAACCTGGACTAGAGTCTTGTGTGCTTTGTTAGGTCGTGGCCGACACCCACGCCAGTGCTTCCGCTTGAAGGTTGCCGAGATGCATGACGTGCATATGGTGATAAGTGGTGGGAGCGTGTGTGAAGAAGTACATCCCTGCAGGGTAATAAAATCTATTCAAATAGCCGCGTCCGCGGATATGGACTACTTGGAAATTTATATGGTCATAGACAACTTGAATGGATACTATAAAATATTTAAGACAAGTGTGAGTGCTATCGATGGCTCTCTCATAGGGAGACGGGAGTGGACCCATGGGGGTGTATTGTTGTGGAGACTAGTTAGTGGACTCGTGTGCGCTTTCTCACATTATAAAACTACTCTTAGTCATAGTACCTTATAGCCACAGAGTTAAAGCTGGCTTGCTGCATTGAACCCCACCATCTCTTTTTGACACTGACGCATATGTAGTTAGTTCTGATGTAAATCTTGCTGAGTACCTCTGTACTCACTGTTGATTAATTTATGTTTTGGCAGAGGAGACTCCAGTATCACTAGTGGTAACGACAGTAAGATTGATGTTGACTGAGTAGCTTGGAAATCCCAGACAGAGGTCTGGTTCCTATGGAGGGTCTTGTAGATAGACAGGCTTTCTCAGCCTTTTACTTTCTAGATGTGTGTACCCAGACATGTTGTGCTTCCGCTTGTTTGCTTGTATGACTTGAGTGTTGGGTCCATAGACCCCTTTTTGTAATATCACACTATGTAGACTCTTATGAGTCTATAATAAATACTTGAGTTGTAGAGTTATGTTGTGATGCCATGTTGTATCTACACATACCGTGCATATTGTGTAAATGCTTTGAAATGCATTGTATGTGTGGGATTCGACACCTAGTTATGTGCCTTTAGTAGTACTCTTTATAGGGAAATGCCTCTTTGTGCTTCCGTCGAGCCTTGGTAGCTTGCTACTGCTCCGGACTCATTGATCGACCGGCATGTATCCTTCTTTGCTGCTGTGTGAGTCCCCTCGGGAAATGTCACGCGGTGTAATGGAGTCCTTGTAGCTTGCTATGACTCGTCTACACACGTTGTTGACCGACACCTGCTTTGCTGGGTTATGTGTGATGTCCCTATACGGATGTGCCACTTGGGTTTATAACGACTCATGTCGACCCGGGCTATTTGTCGTTCGAATGCTAGCGATACATTCACATACGTGAGCCAAGATACGCAAATGGTCCCGACCAAGGTAAGGTGGCAACCATGGAGTTTACCGTGCGTGAGGCCGCAAGGTGATGTGATGTGTTACAGGCTGGGTTCTTATGACTTAGGATCGGGGTCCCGACAGCGTTGGTATCAGAGCCTGACTACCTGTAGGATAACCAAGCCAAACTGGTCGATGTGGAGTCTAGCAACTCTTTAGTTATATAAGAGAATTGTTTGTGGAAGGGAACGTAAGGCTCATTTTACTCCTTTCCTCGCGTCATTCTTACCCTGGGTCACCCTCCTCTTTATTCTACGGGGTTAGGAATTAGGTTTTCTCATCCATCAATTAGGATGACGAGTTACTGTGTTGGAGACTTATAGGAAAGTTGTTGTCTTCCTGGATCGATGTCGGTATCGGAATTCATGGTTATGTTGTCAGCTTTCATTCAGACTGCCTCATATTTCATGCATGTGCAGCCGTTATGCTGTCCAATTTTCCCTAGGATTCCTTTGAAGATCTGATGCTTTTGCATACTTTCCTATCTATCTGGAATGTCACCCTCATCAACCCTAGTTTTTGATCATCAGGACGTCACGTAGTTCTCAAGCTGCCAATGGTCGCAAGAAGGGACAGAGATTTGGAACCAAAGATGTCGAAGTTCTGTCCGATTCATCCTCGTTGGCACAGTTTATGCTAGATGCTCACAGGAATAAGCATGAATCCAACCGCATGTTGGCACGTATTGAGGAGAACACCGTGTATTGACGTAATGAGTTGGTGACCATCTATGACTTCATCAAGTTATGCCCACCAACCTACCATCACTCCATTGAGCCACTTGATGCAGATGACTAGCTCCGTAGTATCACACGTAAGCTACTTGTGCTAGCGTAGCTGAAGAGGATAAGGTAGCCTTTGCTGCATACCATCTGGAAGGTCCTGCTAGTTTATGGTGGGAAAACTACGAGGCTATGCGTCCAACTGGACATCTCACTTCTTGGAAAGAATTCCGTGAGGCTTTTCGGGAGCACCACATTCCTCAGGGTATTATTGATCGCAAGACGGAAGAGATCTATAATCTCATCCAGGGCACAATGACTGTTGATGCTTATAGTCGAGAGTTTGGGAACCTTGCTCGTTATGCCATGGAAGAAGTGTCCGCCGATGCCAAGAAGCAGGCTAGGTTCAGGAAGGGTCTCAACCCAAAGTTGCGTCGTGAGCTTCACTTACACGATTGCGCTACCTTCCAAGTTTTATTGAACAAGGCCATCAATGCAGAGACAACTTAGACAACTTACGAAAAGTCTCAAAAGCACACCCGTGTTACTGGTTCTTCTTCTGGTTCTAGATCTCAAAAGCATCGGATTTGGGTTTCTAACTGAGCACTTCCACCTGAATATGTATCGAGGCCCTCTTTTGTGGCGCCTCGCCCAGTTTCATCGTATGCTCCACCCAAGCTTAGTGGTGGCCTGTCTGTCAATACGGTTCCACGTTCAACCCAAGTGATTTGTTACAAGTGTGGAGAGCCTGGGCATGTTGCTCGAAACTGCACCCAGTCTGGGAAGTCTGTTGGTCATGACAAGACATCAATCAAGACAACCCATGTCAAGCAAGCCATTAGTAAATATGGATGCGTGAATCACGTCTCAACAAAAAAACACATGATGACCCAGATGTCGTTCTGGAATGCTTCTTGTCAATTGTCATCCAGCATCAGTTCTGTTCGATACAGGGTCCTCACATTCTTTCATCTCGGAAAACTATGCGTAGTTGCATGACATGTCATTTTCTGATATGCCAACTCCTCTTGAAATTCAGACTCCAGGGTCTAGATGGCAAACCATAAGAATAAGCCATGTAAATGAAATTATTGTTGATAGACTCGTATTCCTTGCTTCGTTGATATCTCTCAAGCGTTCAAATATTAACATCATCTTGGGTATGGATTGGATGACAGCTCACCATGCCAAGACTAATTGTTCCACCAGGTCAGTTCAGCTTACGCACCCGTCTAGCAAGATAGTCAATGTTTCAACCTGAGTTGCAGAACGTCAAGTCTATTCATTAAATGCCAACCGTCCCCCTCAGCTTGAAGATATTGCGGTAGTTCAAGATTTTCCGGATGATTTTACAGAAGAACTGCGAGGCATTCATGTTGGAATTATGCCCTAGAGGCAATAATAAATATAGTTATTATTATAATTCCTGTATCAAGATAATCGTTTATTATCCATGCTATAATTGTATTGAATGAAGACTTATATACATGTGTGGATACATAGACAAAACACTGTCCCTAGCAAGCCTCTAGTTGGCTAGCCAGTTGATCAAAGATAGTCAGGGTCTTCTGATTATGTACAAGGTGTTGTTGCTTGATAACTGGATCACGTCATTAGGAGAATCACGTGATGGACTAGACCCAAACTAATAGACGTAGCATGTTGATCGTGCCATTTTGTTGCTACTGTTTTCTGCGTGTCAAGTATTTGTTCCTATGACCATGAGATCATATAACTCACTGACACCGGAGGAATGCTTTGTGTGTATCAAACGTCGCAACGTAACTGGGTGACTATAAAGATGCTCTACAGGTATCTCCGAATGTGTTCGTTGAATTAGTATGGATCGAGACTGGGATTTGTCACTCCGTGTGACAGAGAGGTATCTCGGGGCCCACTCCATAATACAACATCACACACAAGCCTTGCAAGCAATGTGACTTAGTGTAAGTTGCGGGATCTTGTATTACGGAACGAGTAAAGAGACTTGCCAGTAAACGAGATTGAAATAGGTATGCGGATACTGACGATCAAATCTCGGGCAAGTAACATACCGAAGGACAAAGGGAACGACATACGGGATTATATGAATCCTTGGCACTGAGGTTCAAACGATAAGATCTTCGTAGAATATGTGGGATCCAATATGGGCATCCAGGTCCCGCTATTGGATATTGACCGAGGAGTCACTCGGGTCATGTCTGCATAGTTCTCGAACCCGCAGGGTCTGCATACTTAAGGTTCGATGTTGTTTTATGCGTATTTGAGTTATATGGTTGGTTACCGAATGTTGTTCGGCGTCCAGGATGAGATCACAGACGTCATGAGGTTTTCCGGAATGGTCCAAAAACGAAGATTGATATATAGGATGACCTCATTTGATTACCGGAAGGTTTTCGGAGTTACCGGGAATGTACCGGGAATGACGAATGGGTTCCGGGTGTTCACCGGGGGTGGGAGGGGCAACCCACCCCCGGGAAGCCCATAGGCCTTGGGGGTGGCGCACCAGCCCTTAGTGGGCTGGTGAGACAGCCCAAGAAGGCCCTATGCGCCAAAGGATAAGAAATCAAAGAGAAAGAAAAAGAAAAGAGTAGGTGGGAAAGGAGAGAAGGACTCCACCTTCCAAACCTAGTTGGATTCGGTTTGGAAGGGGAGGACTTCCCCCCTTGGCTCGGCCGACCCCCTTGGGGCTCCTTGAGCCTCAAGGTAAGGCCCCCCTCTCCCACCTATATATACGGAGGTTTTAGGGCTGATTTGAGACAACTTTTCCACGGCAGCCTGACCACATACCTCCACGGTTTTTCCTCTAGATCGCGTTTCTGCGGAGCTCGGGCGGAGCCCTGCCGAGATTAGATCACCACCAACCTCCGGAGCGCCGTCACGCTGCCGGAGAACTCATCTACCTCTCCGTCTCTCTTGCTGGATCAAGAAGGCCGAGATCATTGTCGAGCTGTACGTATGTTGAACGCGGAGGTGCCCTCCGTTCGGCACTAGATCGTGGGACGAATCGCGGGACGGTTCGCGGGGCGGATCGAGGGACGTGAGGACGTTCCACTACATCAACCGCGTTCACTAACGCTTCTACTGTGTGATCTACAAGGGTACGTAGATCAGAAATCCCCTCTCGTAGATGGACATCACCATGATAGGTCTTCGTGCGCGTAGGAAAATTTTTGTTTCCCATGCGACGTTCCCCAACAGTGGCATCATGAGCTAGGTTCATGCGTAGATGTCTTCTCGAGTAGAACACAAAAGTTTTTGTGGGCGGTGATGTGCGTTTTTCTGCCCTCCTTAGTCTTTTCTTGATTCCGCGGTATTGTTGGATTGAAGCGGCTTGGACCGACATTACTCGTACGCTTACGAGAGACTCGTTTCATCGCTACGAGTAATCTCGTTGCTCAAAGATGATTGGCAAGTGTCGGTTTCTCCAACTTTAGTTGAATCGGATTTGACCGCGAGGACGTCCTTGTATAAGGTTAAATAGCAATTCATATATCTCCGTTGTGGTGTTTGCGTAAGTAAGATACGATCCTACTAGATACCCATGGTCACCAGTTAAAACATGCAACAACAAAATTAGAGGACGTCTAACTTGTTTTTGCAGGGTATGCTTGTGATGTGATATGGCCAACGATGTGATGTGATATATTGGATGTATGAGATGATCATGTTGTAATAGATAATATCGACTTGCACGTCGATGGTACGGCAACCGGCAAGAGCCATAGGGTTGTCTTTAAACTAACGTTTGTGCTTGCAGATGCGTTTACTATTTTGCTAGGATGTAGCTTTAGTAGTAATAGCATGAGTAGCACAACAACCCCGATGGCGACATGTTGATGGAGATCATGGTGTGGCGCCGGTGACAAGAAGATCGTGCCGGTGCTTTGGTGATGGAGATCAAGGAGCACGTGATGATGGCCATATCATGTCACTTATGAATTGCATGTGATGTTAATCCTTTTATGCACCTTATTTTGCTTAGAACGGCGGTAGCATTATGAGGTGATCTCTCACTAAAATTTCAAGACGAGATTGTGTTCTCCCCGACTATGCACCGTTGCTACAGTTCGTCGTTTCGAGACACCACGTGATGATCGGGTGTGATAGACTCAACGTTCACATACAACGGGTGCAAAACAGTTGCACACGCGGAACACTCGGGTTAAGCTTGACGATCCTAGCATGTGCAGACATGGCCTCGGAACACATGAGAACGAAAGGTCGATCATGAATCATATAGATGATATGATTAGCATAGGGATGCTTACCACTGAAACTATACTCAACTCACGTGATGATCGGACTTGAGCTAGTGTAAGTGGGTCATGAACCACTCAAATGACTAGAGAAGTGTACTTTTTGAGTGGGAGTTTAGCAAGTAATTTGATTTAAGTTAAAATCTAATTATCTTGAACATAGTCTAAGTCCATTTTGAATATATTTGTGTTGTAGATCATGGCTCACGCGACAGTCACCCTGAATTTTAATACGTTCCTAGAGAAAGCTAAGTTGAGAGATGATGGAAGCAACTTTGTAGACTCGGCTCGTAATCTTAAGTTAATCTTACAAGCTGGGAAGAAGGATTATGTCCTTAATGCTGCGCTAGGAGATGAACCACCCGCTACGGCTGACCAGGATGTTAAGAACGCTTGGTTAACACGTAAGGAGGACTACCCAGTAGTTCAATGTGCAGTCTTGTATGGCTTAGAACCGGGACTTCAACGTTGCTTTGAGCGTCATGGAGCATATGAGATGTTCCAGGAGTTGAAGTTCATCTTTGAGAAGAACGCCCGGATCGAGAGGTATGAGACCTCCGATAAATTCTATGCTTGCAAGATGGAGGAGAATTCGTCTGTCAGTGAACATGTGCTCAAAATGTCTGGGTACTCAAACCGTCTAGCTGAGCTGGGGATTGAACTCCCGCAAGAGGCTATCACTGACAGAATCCTTCACTCACTGCCGCCAAGCTATAAGGGCTTTGTGTTGAACTACAACATGCAAGGGATGAACAAATCACCCGGCGAGTTGTTTGCGATGCTGAAAGTCGCAGAGTCTGAACTCCGTAAAGAGCATCAAGTGTTGATGGTGAATAAGACTACTACTTTCAAGAGAAACGACAAAGCCAAGAAGGGTAATTCAAAGAAGAGCGGCAAGCCTGTTGCCAATCCGACGAAGAAACCCAAAGCTGGACCTAAGCCTGAAACAGGGTGCTACTATTGCAAGGGTATGGGTCACTGGAAGCGCAACTGCCCCAAGTATCTGGCTGATAAGAAGGCGGCCAAAGAAAAATCAGGTCTATTTGATATACATGTTATTGATGTGTGTTTAACCGGCTCTCGTAGTAGTGCCTGGGTATTCGATACCGGTTCTGTTGCTCATATTTGCAACTCGAAACAGGAACTGCGGAATAGGCGAAGGCTGGCGAAAGATGAAGTGACGATGCGCGTAGGAAATGGTTCCAAGGTTGATGCAATCGCCGTCGGCAGAGTTTCACTTCAGTTACCATCGGGATTAGTTATGAACTTGAATAATTGTTATTTAGTGCCTGCGTTGAGCATGAACATTATATCTGGATTTTGTTTATTGTGAGACGGTTACTCTTTTAAGTCAGAGAATAATGGTTGTTCTATTTCTATGAGTAACATCTTTTATGGTCATGCACCCAATGTGAGAGGATTGTTCATATTGAATCTTGATAGTGATACACGTATACATAACATTGAGACCAAAAGAGTTAGAGTTAACAATGATAGCGCCATATTTTTGTGGCACTGCCGCTTAGGTCATATTGGTGTAAAGCGCATGAAGAAACTCCATACCGATGGACTTTTGGAGTCACTTGACTTTCATTCGCTTGACACGTGCGAACCATGCCTCATGGGCAAGATGACTAAAACTCCGTTCTCCGGAGCAATGGAGCGTGCCAGTGACTTGTTGGAAATCATACATACCGATGTGTGCGGTCCGATGAGCGTAGAGGCACGCGGCGGATATCGTTATTTTCTCACCTTCGCTGACGATTTGAGTAGATATGGTTATGTCTACTTAATGAAGCACAAGTCTGAAACATTTGAAAAGTTCAAGCAATTTCAGAGTGAAGTTGAAAATCATCGTAACAAGAAGATCAAGTTCCTACGGTCTGATCGTGGGGGTGAATATCTGAGTTTCGAGTTTGGTGCTCACTTAAGACAATGTGGAATTGTTTCACAATTCACACCGCCTGGAACACCACAGCGTAATGGTGTGTCCGAATGTCGTAATCGTACTTTATTAGAGATGGTGCGATCTATGATGTCTCTTACCGATTTGTCGTTATCGTTTTGGGGTTTATGCATTAGATAGAGCTGCAATCACTTTAAATAGGGCACCATCAAAATCCGTTGAGACAACACCATACGAACTGTGGTATGGCAAAAGGCCAAAGTTGTCATTTCTTAAAGTTTGGGGATGTGATGCTTATGTCAAAAAGCTTCAGCCTGAAAAGCTGGAACCCAAAGCGGAAAAGTGCATCTTCATAGGTTACCCAAAAGAGACAGTTGGGTACACCTTCTATCTCAAATCCGAGGGCAAAGTGTTTGTTGCTAAAAACGGAGCTTTTCTCGAGAAGGAGTTTCTCTCGAGAGAATTGAGTGGGAGGAAGATAGAACTTGATGAGGTTGTCGAACCTCTCATCCCTCTAAATGGTGGAGGAGGGCAAGGGGAAACCCCTGTCGTTGCGACGCCGGTTGAGGAGGAAGTTAATGATGATGATCATGAAACTCCGGTTCAAGTTCCTGTCGAACCACGCAGGTCGACGAGACCACGTGTTGCTCCAGAGTGGTATGGTAATCCCGTTTCCGAGATAGGAACCTGCAAATTATGAAGAAGCAATGGTGGGCCCAGATTCCAACAAATGGCTAGAGGCCATGAAGTCTGAGATAGGATCCATGTATGAAAACAAAGTGTGGACTTTGGAAGTACTACCTGAGGGCCGCAAGGCTATTCAGAACAAATGGATCTTTAAGAAGAAGATGGACGCTAACGGCAGTGTGACCGTTTATAAAGCTCGACTTGTGGCAAAGGGTTTTTCACAAGTTCAAGGAGTTGACTACGATGAGACATTCTCACCCGTAGCGATGCTTAAGTCCGTCAGAATCATGTTAGCAATAGCTGCATTTCACGATTATGAAATCTGGCAGATGGATGTCAAAACGGCGTTCCTTAACGGTTTCCTTAAGGAAGAGTTGTATATGATGCAACCCGAAGGTTTTGTCGATCCTAAGAATGCTAACAAGGTGTGCAAGCTCCAGCGATCCATTTATGGACTGGTGCAAGCATCTCGGAGTTGGAACAAACGCTTTGATGAGGTGATCAAAGCATTTGGGTTTATACAAGTGGTTGGAGAATCTTGTATTTACAAGAAAGTGAGTGGGAGCTCTGTGGCGTTTCTAATATTATATGTGGATGACATATTGCTAATTGGAAACAACGTAGCGTTTTTGGAGAGCATAAAGGATTACTTGAATAAAAGTTTCTCTATGAAGGACCTAGGAGAAGTTGCTTACATTCTAGGCATTAAGATCTACAGGGATAGATCAAAACGCCTAATAGGACTTTCACAAAGCACATACCTTGATAATGTTTTGAAGAGGTTCAAAATGGAATAGTCCAAGAAAGGGTTCTTGCCAGTTTTACAAGGTACGAGATTGAGTAAGACTCGGTGCCCAGCAACTGATAAGGATAGAGAGCATATGAGCACCATCCCCTATGCTTCAGCCATAGGTTCTATCATGTATGCAATGTTGTGCACTAGACCGGACGTTAGCCTGGCCATAAGTATGGCAGGCAGGTTCCAGAGTAATCCAGGAGTGGATCACTGGACGGCGGTCAAAAATATCCTGAAGTACCTGAAAAGGACTAAGGAGATGTTTCTCGTGTATGGAGGTGACGAAGAGCTCGCCGTAAAGGGTTACGTCGATGCAAGCTTTGACATAGATCCGGACGACTCTAAGTCACAGACCGGATACATATTTATTCTTAATGGGGGTGCGGTAAGCTGGTGCAGTTCCAAGCAAAGCGTCGTATCAGATTCTACATGTGAAGCGGAGTACATGGCTGCCTCGGAGGCGGCTAAGGAGGGTGTCTGGATGAAGCGGTTCATGACGGATCTTGGAGTGGTGCCAAGCGCACTGAATCCAATAACCTTGTTCTGTGACAACACGGGTGCCATTGCCTTAGCAAAGGAACCACCGTTTCACAAGAAGACCAGACACATCAAACGACGCTTCAACCTCATCCGCGACTACGTCGAAGGGGAGGACGTAAATATATGCAAAGTGCACATGGATCTGATGTAGCAGACACGCTGACTAAACCTCTTCCACGGGCAAAGCATGATCAACACCAGAACTATATGGGTGTTAGATTTATTACAATGTAATTCGCATGATGATGTGAGGGCTAGATTATTGACTCTAGTGCAAGTGGGAGACTGTTGGAATTATGCCCTAGAGGCAATAATAAATATAGTTATTATTATAATTCCTGTATCAAGATAATCGTTTATTATCCATGCTATAATTGTATTGAATGAAGACTTATATACATGTGTGGATACATAGACAAAACACTGTCCCTAGCAAGCCTCTAGTTGGCTAGCGAGTTGACCAAAGATAGTCAGGGTCTTCTGATTATGTACAAGGTGTTGTTGCTTGATAACTGGATCACGTCATTAGGAGAATCACGTGATGGACTAGACCCAAACTAATAGACGTAGCATGTTGATCGTGTCATTTTGTTGCTACTGTTTTCTGCGTGTCAAGTATTTGTTCCTATGACCACGAGATCATATAACTCACTGACACCGGAGTAATGCTTTGTGTGTATCAAACTTCGCAACGTAACTGGGTGACTATAAACATGCTCTACAGGTATCTCCGAAGGTGTTCGTTGAGTTAGTATGGATCGAGACTGGGATTTGTCACTCCGTGTGACGGAGAGGTATCTCGGGGCCCACTCGGTAATACAACATCACACACAAGCCTTGCAAGCAATGTGACTTAGTGTAAGTTGCGGGATCTTGTATTACGGAACGAGTAAAGAGACTTGCCGGTAAACGAGATTGAAATAGGTATGCGGATACTGACGATCGAATCTCGGGCAAGTAACATACCGAACGACAAAGGGAATGACATACGGGGTTATATGAATCCTTGGCACTGAGGTTCAAACGATAAGATCTTCGTAGAATATGTGGGATCCAATATGGGCATCCAGGTCCCGCTATTGGATATTGACCGAGGAGTCACTCGGGTCATGTCTGCATAGTTCTCGAACCCGCAGGGTCTGCATACTTAAGGTTCGAAGTTGTTTTATGCGTATTTGAGTTATATGGTTGGTTACCGAATGTTGTTCGGAGTCCAGGATGAGATCACGGATGTCACGAGGGTTTCCGGAATTGTCCGGAAACGAAGATTGATATATAGGATTACCGGAAGGTTTTCGGAGTTACAGGGAATGTACCGGGAATGACGAATGGGTTCCGGGTGTTCACCGGGGGGGGGGGCATCCCACCCCGGGGAAGCCCATAGGCCTTGGGGGTGGCGCACCAGCCCTTAGTGGGCTGGTGGGACAGACCAAGAAGGCCCTATGCGCCAAAGGATAAGAAATCAAAGAGAAAGAAAAAAAAAGAGGAGGTGGGAAAGGAGAGAAGAACTCCACCTTCCAAACCTAGTTGGATTCGGTTTGGAAGGGGAGGACTTCCCCCTTGGCTCGGCCGACCCCCTTGGGGCTCCTTGAGCCTCAAGGCAAGGCCCCCCTCTCCCAGCTATATATACGGAGGTTTTAGGGCTGATTTGAGACAACTTTTCCACTGCAGCCCGACCACATACCTCCACGGTTTTTCCTCTAGATCGCGTTTCTGCGGAGCTCGGGCGGAGCCTTGCCGAGATCAGATCACCACCAACCTTCGGAGTGCCGTCACCCTGCCGGATAACTCATCTACCTCTCCGTCTCTCTTGCTGGATCAAGAAGGCCGAGATCATCGTCAAGCTGTACGTGTGCTGAACGAGGAGGTGCCGTCCGTTCTGCACTAGATCGTGGGACGGATCGCGGGACGGTTCGCGGGGCGGATCGAGGGACGTGAGGACATTCCACTACATCAACCGCGTTCACTAACGCTTCTGTTGTGCGATCTACAAGGGTACGTAGATCGGAAATCCCCTCTCGTAGATGGACATCACCATGATAGGTCTTCGTGCGCGTAGGAAAATTTTTGTTTCCCATGCGACGTTCCCCAACAATTCATCCCGACAGGGATGTAGAGTTTGTGATAGACCTCATCCCAGGAACTGTTCCCATTTCCAATAGACCTTATAAGATGGCACCCTTGGAGTTATCCGAGATTATGAAACAACTTGATGAGTCTTTGCGGAAAGTTTTCATCCATCCCAGCTCTCTCCTTGGGCTTGTCCAGTACTCTTTGTCAAGAAGAAGGATGGAACAGATCGTATGGTTGTAGATTAACGGCATGTCAATTTGGTCAGGATAAAGAATAAGTATCCGCTTCCCAGGATCAATGATCTGTATGATCAACTTGCTGGATCCTCGATCTTTTCCAAAATGGATCCGAGGTTATGATACCATCAAATCAGAATCAAGAATGGAGACATTCCAAAGAAAGCTTTTTTTACTCGTTATGGACAATATGAGTACACGGTCATGTCCTTTGGTATAACCAATGCTCCAGCCACATTCTCTCTTCTGATGAACTCAATCTTCATGGAGTACCTTGATAAGTTTGTCGTGGTTTACCTCGATGATATACTAATTTATTCAAAGAATGAAGCAGAGCATGTTGAGCATCTCAGACTTGTGCTAGAAAAACTCAGAGAGCACCGTCTTTATGCCAAGTTCTCCAAGTGAGAATTTTGGTTACCAGAAATGACCTATCTGGGCCATGTGATTTCTGGTAAGGGCATTGCAGTTAATATTGAGAGAGTTTAAGCCCTCCTTGACTGGACTCCACCTGAAACAGTTAAGCAAGTTAGGAGTTTCCTTGGTTTAGCCAGTTATTGTCGCTGTTTCGTTGAGAATTTTTCCAAAGTTGCCAAACCTCTGACGGAACTTCTCAAGAAGGATAAGAAGTTCGAGTGGACACCACAAGGTGATCATAGTTTCCAAGAATTGAAAAGACATCTCACATCAGCTCCCGTTCTTGTGCCACCTGATTTCTCCAAAGACTTTGTCATTTATTGCGACGCCTCAAGACAGGGACTGGGATGTGTTCTTATGCAAGATCGATAGGTGAGCACCTGTGCATCCCGACAATTGCATTCACATGAAGAAAATTGTCCAACGCATGATTTGGAGCTTGCAGCACTAGTCCATGCACTGAAGACATGGCGACATTACCTTCTTGGTAATCATTGCGAGATTTACACTGATCATCAAAGTCTGAAGTGTATCTTCACCCAGCCAGATCTAAATCTCAGACAAATGCGATGGTTAGAGCTGATTACGGATTATGACTTAGGAATTTCTTACACCCCACGCAAGGCCAATGTCATGGCTGATGCGCTAATTTGTAAGTCCTATTGCAACAATCTTATGCTGCGACAAGGTCAACCACTTCTTCATGAGGAATTCTGCAAGCTTAACCTTCACATTGTTCCATGCAGATCCCATCCTATCCTCGTGGCGAAACCTACCCTGAAGGATCACATTATAGCTAGCCAGCAGTATGATGCGGTTACTGCCCGGATCAAGGAAAATATTGCAAAGGGAATTGCTGGTAGTTTCTGTTGGAATTATGCCCTAGAGGCAATAATAAATGTATAGTTATTATTATAATTCCTGTATCAAGATAATAGTTTATTATCCATGCTATAATTGTATTGAATGAAGACTCATTTACATGTGTGGATACATAGACAAAACACCGTCCCTAGCATGCCTCTAGTTGGCTAGCCAGTTGATCAATGATAGTTAGTGTCTTCTGATTATGAACAAGGTTTTGTTGCTTGATAACTGGATCACGTCATTGGGAGAATCACGTGATGGACTAGACCCAAACTAATAGACGTAGCATGTTGATCGTGTCATTTTGTTGCTACTGTTTTCTGCGTGTCAAGTATTTATTCCTATGACCATGAGATCATATAACTCACTGACACCGGAGGAATGCTTTGTGTGTATCAAACGTCGCAACGTAACTAGGTGACTATAAAGATGCTCTACAGGTATCTCCGAAGGTGTTAGTTGAGTTAGTATGGATCAAGACTGGGATTTGTCACTCCGTGTGACGGAGAGGTATCTCGGGGCCCACTCGGTAATACAACATCACACACAAGCCTTGCAAGCAATGTAACTTAGTGTAAGTTGCGGGATCTTGTATTACGGAACGAGTAAAGAGACTTGCCGGTAAACGAGATTGAAATAGGTATGCGGATACTGACGATCGAATCTCGGGCAAGTAACATACCGAAGGACAAAGGGAATGACATACGGGATTATACGAATCCTTGGCACTGAGGTTCAAACGATAAAAGATCTTCGTAGAATATGTAGGATCCAATATGGGCATCCAGGTCCCGCTGCTGGACATTGACCGAGGAGTCTCTCGGGTCATGTCTACATAGTTCTCGAACCCGCAGGGTCTGCACACTTAAGGTTCGACGTTGTTTTATGCATATTTGAGTTATATGGTTGGTTACCGAATGTTGTTCGGAGTCCCGGATGAGATCACGGACGTCACGAGGGTTTCCGGAATGGTCCGGAAACAAAGATTGATATATAGGATGACCTCATTTGATTACCGGAAGGTTTTCGGAGTTACCGGGAATGTACCGGGAATGACGAATGGGTTCCGGGAGTTCACCGGAGGGGGGCAACCCACTCCGGGGAAGCCCATAGGTATTTGGGGGGGTCACACCAGCCCTTAGTGGGCTGGTGGGACAGCCCACCAATCCCCTATGCGCCAAGAAAGAAAATATCAAAGGAAAGAAAAAAAAAGGGAAAGGTGGGAAGGGGGAAGGACTCCCTCCCACCAAACCAAGTAGGACTCGGTTTGGAGGGGGAGAGTCCTCCCCCCTGGCTCGGCCGACCCCTTGGGGTTCCCTTGGACCCCAAGGCAAGGTCCCCCTCCCTCCTCCTATATATATGGGGCTTTTAGGGCAGATTTGAGACGACTTTCTCACGGCTGCCCGACCACATACCTCCATAGTTTTTCCTCTAGATCGTGTTTCTGCGGAGCTCGGGCGGAGCCCTGCTGAGACAAGATCATCACCAACCTCCGGAGCGCCGTCACGCTGCCGGAGAACTCTTCTACCTCTCCGTCTCTCTTGCTGGATCAAGAAGGCCGAGATCATCGTCGAGCTGTACGTGTGCTGAATGCGGAGGTGCCGTCCGTTCGGTACTAGATCGTGGGACTGATCGCGGGATTGTTCGCGGGGCGGATCGAGGGACGTGAGGACGTTCCACTACATCAACCGCGATCTCTAATCGCTTCTGCTGTACGATCTACAAGGGTACGTAGATCACTCATCCCCTCTCGTAGATGGACATCACCATGATAGGTCTTCGTGCGCGTAGGAAAATTTTTGTTTCCCATGCGACGTTCCCCAATAGTTTCTCCATGGATGATAGAGGTGTTGTATATTTTGAAACCGTTTGGTAGTTCCTAATAAGCAAGAACTTCGAGAGTTGATTCTCAAAGAGGCTCAAGAATCTACTCTCACAATCCACCCCGGTAGCACTAAGATGTATCAAGATCTACGCCAAAGATTCTGGTGGACCAGAATGAAGAGAGAAATCGCCGAGTTCATTGCTAATTGTGACGTTTGTCGTCGTGTCAAGCTGGAGCATCAAAGGCCTTCTGGCACCCTTCAACCTTTAGTTATTCCTGAATGGAAATGGGATAAAGTCAGTATGGATTTCATCACCGGATTTCCCAAGAGCAAGAAAGGGAATAATGCTATCTTGGTGGTTATTGATCGCCTTTCCAAAGTGGCTCATTTCCTTCCTGTCCGAGAGAGTTGTTGGGGAACGTCGCATGGGAAACAAAAAATTTCCTACGCGCACGAAGACCTACATGGTGATGTCCATCTAGGAGAGGGGATTTCCGGTCTACGTACCCTTGTAGATTGCACAGCAGAAGCGTTAGTGAACGCGGTTGATGTAGTGGAACGTCCTTACGTCCCTCGATCCGCCCCGCGAACCGTCCCGCGATCCGTCCCACGATCTAGTGCTGAACGGACAGCACCTCCACGTTCAGCACACGTACAACTCGACGATGATCTCGGCCTTCTTGATCCAGCAAGAGAGACGGAGAGGTAGAAGAGTTCTCCGGCAGCGTGACGGCGCTCCGGAGGTTGGTGATGATCTAATCTCGGAAGGGCTCCGCCCGAGCTCCGCAGAAACGCGATCTAGAGGAAAAACCGTGGAGGTACGTGGTCGGGCTGTCGTGGCAAAAGTTGTCTCAAATCAGCCCTAATACCTCAGTATATATAGGAGGGAGGGGGAGGGAAGAGGCAGCCTCAAACCCTCAAGGGTTGGCCGAAATTGGAGGTGGAGGAGTCCTACTCCAATCCTAGTTGGAGTAGGATTCCTCCTTCCCATTTGGAAACTCTTTCCACCTTGTGTTTTTTCCTTCTCAAACCTTATGGGCCTTAGTCGGAACTTATTCCAGCCCACTAGGGGCTGGTTTGTCTCTTCCCATAGCCCATGAGACCCCTTGGGGCGTGACACCCCTCCCGATGGTCCCCGGCACCCCTCCCGACACTCCCGGTACACTACCGATGAGCCCGAAACTTTTCCGGTGACCAAAACAGGACTTCCTATATAGCAATCTTTACCTCCGGACCATTCCGGAGCTCCTCTGACGTCCTGGATCTCATCCGGGACTCCGAACAACATTCGGTAACCAACCATATAACTCAAATACGCATAAAACAACGTCGAACCTTAAGTGTGCAGACCCTGCGGGTTCGAGAACTATGTAGACATGACCCGAGTGACTCCTCGGTCAATATCCAATAGCGGGACCTGGATGCCCATATTGGATCCTACATATTCTACGAAGATCTTATCGTTTGAACCTCAGTGCCAAGGATTCATATAATCCCGTATGTCATTCCCTTTGTCCTTCGGTATGTTACTTGCCCGAGATTTGATCGTCAATATCCGCATACCTATTTCAATCTCGTTTACCGGCAAGTCTCTTTACTCGTTCCGTAATACAAGATCCCGCAACTTACACTAAGTCACATTGCTTGCAAGGCTTGTGTGTGATGTTGTATTACCGAGTGGGCCCCGAGATACCTCTCCGTCACACGGAGTGACAAATCCCAGTCTCGATCCATACTAACTCAACTAACACCTTCGGAGATACCTGTAGAGCATCTTTATAGTCACCCAGTTACGTTGCGACGTTTGATACACACAAAGCATTCCTCCGGTGTCAGTGATTTATATGATCTCATGGTCATAGGAACAAATACTTGACACGCAGAAAACAGTAGCAACAAAATGACACGATCAACATGCTACGTCTATTAGTTTGGGTCTAATCCATCACATGATTCTCCTAATGATGTGATCCCGTTATCAAGTAACAGCACTTGCCTATGGCCAGGAAACCTTGGCCATCTTTGATCAACGAGCTAGTCAACTAGAGGCTTACTAGGGACAGTGTTTTGTGTATGTATCCACACAAGTATTGTGTTTCCAATGAATACAATTATAGCATGGATATTAAACGATTATCATGAACAAAGAAATATAATAATAACTAATTTATTATTGCCTCTAGGGCATATTTCCAACAGTCTCCCACTTGCACTAGAGTCAATAATCTAGTTCACATCACCATGTGATTCCAAGGAATCGAACACCCATATAGTTATGGGGTCTGATCACGTCTTGCTCATGAGAGAGGTTTTAGTCAACGGTTCTGAAATTTTCAGATCTGTTTGTTGTTTACAAATCTTTATGTCATCTTATAGATGCTGCTACTATGTGTTATTCGGAAATACTCCAAATATCTACTCTACTATACGAATCCGTTTCACTACTCATAGTTATTCGGATTAGTGTCAAAGCTTACATCGACGTAACCCTTTACGACGAACTCTTTAACCACCTCCATAATCGAGAAAAATTCCTTAGTCCATCAGTTACTAAGGATAAATTTTGACCGATGCTAGTGATTCAATCATGGATCACTCTCCGTACCTCTCAACAGACTTGCTGCAAGGCACACATCAGGTGCGGTACTCAGCATGGCATACTTTAGAGTCTACGGCTAAGGCATAGAAGACGACCTTCGTCTATTCTCTTTATTCTGCCGTGGTTGGGTTTTGAGTCTTACTCAAATTCACACCTTACAACGCAACCAAGAACTCCTTCTTTGTTGATCTATTTTGAACTCCTTCAAAACTTGTCAAGGCATGCATCTTGTTGAAACTTCCATTAAGCGCTTTCGATCTATCTCCATAGATCTTTGATGCTCAATGTTCAAGTAGCTCAATCCAGGTATTCCTTTGAAAACTCCTTTCAAACAACCTTGTATGCTTTACAGAAATTCTACATTACTTCTGATCCACAATATGTCAACCACATATACTTATCAGAAATTCTATAGTGCTCCCACTCACTTCTTTGGAAATACAAGTTTCTCATAAACCTTGTACAAACCCAAAATCCTTGATCATCTCATCAAAGTGTATATTCCAACTCCGAGATGCTTGCACCAGTCCATTTAAGGATCGCTGGAGCTTGCATACTTGCTAGTATCTTTAGGATCGACCAAACCTCATGGTTGTATCTCATACAATGTTTGCTCAAGGAAACCGTCGAGGAAACAATGTTTTGACATCCTACATGCAATATTTCATAAATAATGCAGCAACTACTAACATAATTCTAACAAACATTTAGCATCGCTACGAGTGAGAAAGTCTCATCATAGTCAACTGTTTGATCTTGTCAGAAACATCTTTGCGACAAGTCGAGCTTTTCTTAATAGTGACTTATCACCATCGTCGTCTGTCTTCCTTACAAAGATCCATCTTTACTCAATAGTCTTACTACCATCAAGAAGTTCCTCCAAAGTCTACACTTTGTTTTATATATGGATCCTCTCTCGGATTTCATGGCTTCCAGCCATTTGTCGGAATGTGGGCCCACCATTGCTTTCTCCATAACTCGTAGGTTCATTGTTGCTCAACAACATGACCTCCAAGACAGGGTTACCGTACCACTCCGTAGTAGTACGCGAGCTTGTCAACCTACGAGGCTTGTAGTAACTTGATCCGATGCTCGATGATCACCATCATCAGCTTTCACTTCAATTGGTGTAGGCGCCACAGGAACAACTTCCTGCGCCCTGCTACACACTGGTCGAAGTGATGGTTCAGTAACCTCATCAAGTTCTACCACCCTCCCACTCAATTCTTTCGAGAGAAACCTTTCCTCGAGAAAGGATCCGTTTCTAGAAACAAACACATTGCTTTCGGATCTGAGGTAGGAGATGTACCCAACTTTTTGGATATCCTATGAAGATGCATTTATCCGCTTGGGGTTCGAGCTTATCAGACTGAAACTTTTTCACATAAGTGTCGAAACCCCAAACTTTCAAGAAACGACAGTTTAGATTTCTCTAAACCTCAGTATATACTGTGTCATCTCAACGGAAATACGTGTTGCCCTATTTAAAGTGAATGCGGTTGTCTCTAATGCTTTACCCATAAACGATAGTGGTGATTCGATAAGAGACATCATAGCATGCACCATACCAAATAGTGTGTGGCTATGACGTTCAGACACATCATCACACTATGATGTTCTAGGTGGCATGAACTGCGAAACAATTTCCACATTGTCTTAACTGCGTACCAAAACTCGTAACTCAGATATTCATTTATATGATCATATCGTAGACAGTTTATCCTCTTGTTACGACAAACTTCACTCCGAAACAGAATTGAACTTTTCAATATTTCAGACTTGTGATTCATTAAGCAAATACTCTAGTATCTACTCAAATCGTCATTGAAGCAAGAACATAATGATATCCACTGCGTGCCTCAATACCCGTTGGACTGCATACATCAAAATGTATCACTTCCAACAAGTTACTATCTTATTTCATCTCAATGAAAACAAGGCCTTGCTCATGTGGTATGATTTGCATGTCACAAGTGATTCAAAATCAAGTGAGTATAAAGATTCATCAGCATGGAGCCTCTTTATGCAATTTATACCAACATGACTCAAGCGGCAGTGCCACAAGTAAGTGGTACTATCATCATTACCTCGTATCTTTTGGCACCAATATCATGAACATGTGTAACACTACGATCGAGATTCAATAAACCATTGAAGGTGATTATTCAAGAAAATAGAGTAACCATTATTCTCTTTAAATGAATAATTGTATTGCAATAAACACGATCCAATCATGTTCATGCTTAACGCAAGCACCAAATAACAATTATTTAGGTTTAACACCAATCCCGATGGTAGAGGGAGCGTGCGACGTTTGATCATATCAACCTTGGAAACACTTCCAACACGTATCGTCACCTCGCCTTTAGCTAGTCTCCGTTTATGTCGTAGCTTTCATTTCGTGTTACTAATCACTTAGCAACCGAACCGTTATCCAATACCCTCATGCTACTAGGAGTACTAGTAAAGTACACATCAACATCATGTATATCAAATATACTTCTTTCGACTTTTGCCAGCCTTCTTATCTTCCAAGTATCTAGAGTTGCTCCGCCTCAGTGACTGTTCCCCTCATTACATAAGCACTAAGTCTCGGGTTTGGGTTTAATCTTGGGTCTCTTCATTAGTGCAGCAATTGTTTTGCCGTTGCACGAAGTATCCCTTCTAGCCCTTGCCTTTCTTGAAACTTAGTGGTTTTACAAACCATCAACTATTGATGCTCCTTCTTGATTTCTACTTTCGCAGTGTCAAACATCGCGAATCGCTCAAGGATCATTGTATCTATCCTTGATATGTTATAGTTCATCATGAAGTTCTCACAGCTTGGTGGCAGTGACTTTGGAGAACCATCGCTATCTCATCTGGAAGATTAACTCCCACTTGATTCAAGTGATTGTCGTACTCAGACAATCTGAGCACACACTCAACGATTGAGCTTTTCTCCTTTACTTTGTGGACAAAGAATCTTGTCGAAGGTCTCGTACCTCTCAACAAGGGCACGAGCATGAAATCACAATTTCATCTCTTTAGAACATCACTTATGTTCCGTGACGCTTTAAAACGTCTTCGGTGCCTTGCTTCTAAGCCATTAAGTATTTTGCACTGAACTATCGTGTAGTCATCAGAAACGTGTATGTCGGATGTTCACAGCATCCACAGACGACGCTCGAGGTGCAGCACACCGAGTGGTGCATTAAGGACATAAGCCTTCTGCGCAGCAACGAGGACAATCCTCTTCAAAGTTTGCTACTATCAACTTTCAACTAAATTTTCTCTAGGAACATATAAAAACAGTAGAGCTATAGCGCAAGCTACATCGTAATTCGCAAAGACCATTAGACTATGTTCATGACAATTAGTTCAATTAATCATATTACTTAAGAACTCCCACTCAAAAAGTAAATATCTCTAGTCATTTGAGTGGTACATGATCCAAATCCACTATCTCAAGTCCGATCATCACGTGAGTCGAGAATAGTTTCAGTGGTAAGCATCTCTATCCTAATCATATCAACTATACGATTCATGCTCGACCTTTCGGTCTCATGTGTTCCAAGGCCATGTCTGCACATGCTAGGCTCGTCAAGCTTAACCCGAGTGTTCTGCGTGTGCAACTGTTTTGCACCCGTTGTATGTGAACGTTGAGTCTATCACACCCGATCATCACGTGGTGACTCGAAACGAAGAACTGTCGCAACGGTGCACAGTCGGGGAGAACACAATTTCGTCTTGAAATTTTAGTGAGAGATCACCTCATAATGCTACCGTCATTTAAGCAAGATAAGGTGCAAAAAGGATTAACATCACATGCAATTCATAAGTGACATGATATGGCCATCATCATGTGCTTCTTGATCTCCATCACCAAAGCACCGGCACGATCTTCTTGTCACCAGCGTCACACCATGATCTCCATCAATGTGTCGCCATCGGGGTTGTCGTGCTACTCATGCTATTACTACTAAAGCTACGTCCTAGCAATATAGTAAACGCATCTGCAAGCACAAACGTTAGTTTGAAGACAACCCTATGGCTCCTGCCGGTTTCCGTACCATCGACGTGCGAGTTGATATTAACTATTACAACATGATCATTTCATACATCCAATATATCACATCACATCGTTGGCCATATCACATCACAAGCATACCCTGCAAAAACAAGTAAGACGTCCTCTAATTTTGTTGTTGCATGTTTTACGTGGTGACCATGGGTATCTAGTAGGATCGCATCTTACTTACGTAAACACCACAACGGAGATATATGAATTGCTATTTAACCTCATCCAAGGACCTCCTCGGTCAATTCCGATTCAACTAAAGTTGGAGAAACTGACACCCGCCAGTCATCTTTGAGCAACGGAGTTACTCGTAGCGATGAAACCAGTCTCTCGTAAGCGTACGAGTAATGTCGGTCCGAGCCGCTTCGATCAAACAATACCGTGGAATCAAGAAAAGACTAAGGAGGGCAGCAAAATGCACATCACCGCCCACAAAAACTTTTGTGTTCTACTCGAGAAGACATCTACGCATGAACCTAGCTCATGATGCCACTGTTGGGGAACGTCGCATGGGAAAGAAAAAATTTCCTACGCGCACGAAGACCTACATGGTGATGTCCATCTACGAGAGGGGATTTCCAATCTACGTACCCTTGTAGATCGCACAGCAGAAGCGTTAGTGAACGCGGTTGATGTAGTGGAACATCCTCACGTCCCTCGATCCGCCCCGCGAACCGTCCCGCGATCCGTCCCACGATCTAGTGCTGAACGGACAGCACCTCCGCGTTCAGCACACGTACAGCTCGAAGATGATCTCGGCCTTCTTGATCCAGCAAGAGAGACGGAGAGGTAGAAGAGTTCTCCGGCAGCGTGACGGTGCTCCGGAGGTTGGTGATGATCTAATCTCGGCAGGGCTCCGCCCGAGCACCGCAGAAACGCGATCTAGAGGAAAAACCGTGGAGGTATGTGGTCGGGCTGCCGTGGCAAAAGTTGTCTCAAATCAGCCCTAATACCTCAGTATATATAGGAGGGAGGGGGAGGGAAGAGGCAGCCTCAAACCCTCAAGGTTTGGCCGAAATTGGAGGTGGAGGAGTCCTACTCCAATCCTAGTTGGAGTAGGATTCCACCTTCCCACTTGGAAACTCTTTCCACCTTGTGTTTTTTCCTTCTCAAACCTTATGGGCCTTAGTGGGAACTTATTCCAGCCCACTAGGGGCTGGTTTGTCTCTTCCCATAGCCGATGAGACCCCTTGGGGCGTGACACCCCTCCCGATGGTCCCCAGCACCCCTCCCGGCACTCCCGGTACACTACCGATGAGCCCGAAACTTTTCCGGTGACCAAAACAGGACTTCCTATATATCAATCTTTACCTCCGGACCATTCCGGAGCTCCTCGTGACGTCCTGGATCTCATACGGGACTCCGAACAACATTCAGTAACCAACCATATAACTCAAATACGCATAAAACAACGTCGAACCTTAAGTGTGCAGACCCTGCGGGTTCGAGAACTATGTAGACATGACCCGAGTGACTCCTCGGTCAATATCCAATAGCGGGACCTGGATGCCCATATTGGATCCTACATATTCTACGAAGATCTTATCGTTTGAACCTCAGTGCCAAGGATACATATAATCCCGTATGTCATTCCCTTTGTCCTTCGGTATGTTACTTGCCCGAGATTCGATGGTCAGTATCCGCATACCTATTTCAATCTCGTTTACCGGCAATTCTCTTTACTCGTTCCATAATACAAGATCCCGCAACTTACACTAAATCACATTGCTTGCAAGGCTTGTGTGTGATGTTGTATTACCGAGTGGGCCCCGAGATACCTCTCCGTCACACGGAGTGACAAATCCCAGTCTCGATCCATACTAACTCAACTAACACCTTCGGAGATACCTGTAGAGCATCTTTATAGTCACCCAGTTACGTTGCGACGTTTGATACACATAAAGCATTCCTCCGGTGTCAGTGACTTATATGATCACATGGTCATAGGAACAAATACTTGACACGCAGAAAACAGTAGCAACAAAATGACACGATCAACATGCTACGTCTATTAGTTTGGGTCTAGTCCATCACATGATTCTCCTAATGATGTGATCCCGTTATCAAGTAACAACACTTGCCTATGGCCAGGAAACCTTGGCCATCTTTGATCAACGAGCTAGTCAACTAGAGGCTTACTAGGGACAGTGTTTTGTCTATGTATCCACACAAGTATTGTGTTTCCAATCAATACAATTATAGCATGGATATTAAACGATTATCATGAACAAAGAAATATAATAATAACTAATTTATTATTGCCTCTAGGGCATATTTCCAACAAGAGTATCACTGCTAGTCAGTTGGCTGAATTATATATCTCTCGAATAGTGTCCCTGCATGGTGTTCCATTGGAAATCAATTCAGACCGTGGATGTATTTTTACATCTCGATTTTGGGAAAGTTTTCAGAATGCTATGGGAACCCATCTCTCTTTTAGCACTGCTTTTCACCCTGAGTCAAGTGGTCAAGTCGAAAGAGTCAATCAAATTCTAGAAGACATGCTCAGGGCTTGTGTTATATCATTGGGAATGGATTGGGGGAAGTGCCTTCCATTTGCTGAATTTGCTTACAACAATAGCTACCAATCCAGTTTGGCAAAGCTCCTTTCGAAGTTCTTTATGGACGAAGATGTCGAACACCTTTGAACTGGTCAGAAACAAGTAAGAGACAATTCTTTGGGCCAGATATGATCCAAGAGGCAGAAGAGCAAGTTCGCATTATTCGTGAGAATCTTAAGACAACCCAGTCTTGTCAGAAGAACCAGTATGACCGCCATCATACGGAAGTAACTTATGAGGTTGGCGAAAAGGCTTACCTTCGAGTTACCCCTTTGAAGGGTGCCCATCGTTTTGGTATCAATGGCAAGTTGGCTCCTCGTTACATTGGTCCTTTCCGCGTTCTTGCTAAACGAGGAGAAGTTGCCTACCAATTGGAACTGCCCCCTCAGCTTTCCAGAGATCATGATGTTTTCCACGTCTCGCAACTCATGCGTTGCTTCTCAGATCCTATCCATGAGGTGGAACTCAAAATTCTTGATCTCCAAGAAAACCTTTCATATCGAGAATACCCTGTTCGTATTCTTGATCAAGCTCAGCGTGTCACTCGGCGTAGGAACATCAAGTTTCTCAAGCTTCAGTGGTCTCATCATTCCAAGAATGAAGCTACGTGGGAGCGAGAAGATCGTCTTCGACTTGAATACCCCGATCTCTTCCCGACTACGCCTGAATCTCGGGACGAGATTCTTGTTTAGTGGGGGTGAGTTGTCACATCCCTATTTTTTAGCATGCACTAGGACTCATGTCTATGTTTGCATCATGTTTAAATTCTCCTCAATCTGAATTGGGGATGATCTAAACCATAGCATCATTTTAAATCAAATAGGTTCAACCAAAAACATTTTGAATGAACCAAAGTGGCCTTCTAAAATGTTCATCATTTTTGGATAAATGTCGAAACATAAAACAGAGATGATGCATATTTTTCCATGACACTTTGTTCATTGAATTAAAGCAATATCCATTTGATTTGAATTTATAAAATATTAAAAACATGTTTATAACTTCAATAAATCTGAAATTTTTTGACAGGGCTTTTGGAATAATTATTCTAGTGCCGTAGAGAAAAGTCCCAAGATTTTTAGAAATATTTTGGTTATTAAACAAAATTCAAAACATATTGCCAACAAATGAAAAATAGAAAATAAATAAAATAAAGAAAAGGAAGAAGAAGAGCTTACCTGGCACCACTGGCCGGCCCAGCCCACCACCGAGTCCTCCCGTGTCTTTTTCTTCCTCTGCGAGTAGGCACACGAGAAGGAGACCACGGCAGGATCGGTGGGCGTCACGCCGGCAGCTGTCTGCCTGCCTCAGCCGCCCTCTCCCTTATCTCCATGCGCTGAGCCGCCCTCGATCCTCTCTCTACCCCATCTCCTCTCTCCCTCTCGTTCTTCTCCCCCCTCCTAGATCACTCTCTTCCAGGAGCTTCGGCCGCCGCCGATTCGCCGCCTCCGGTGCACCCCCGACCCTGCCGTCAGCGCAAGAAGATTCGCGGTGAGGCCCTCGTTCCATTCCCCCTCTGCCGGCAATGGCCGCTGCAGCCAGGGCCTCTCTCTCGCCCGTCTGGGGTGCCGGCATGCTCCTGGGGGGGCGTAGGTGCCGCCCCGGCACCCAGTTCCTCTTCCCGCAGCCTATGGCGATGAGCCCGAGCTGGCCGAGCTCCGGCCCGCACCCCGCCGTTGTTGTCGTCGTCTCAGGCGACCCCCTCTCCCTCAAAACCCCCGGAATGGATGCGGGCGAGCTCGGGCTACGCCCCAGTGGCCTCCTTTCTCGCTCCTATGGCCGGAGTCGCGGACTCGGCTGCATGCGGTGGTCGCACGCGTTGAGCCTCGTTGGTGAGCCACTGACTGGTGGGTCCCCATCGTCAGGTGATTAGTTTAGAGTTAATCACCTGTTAGTTTAACCCTAGAGCCAGTGACATGGGGCCCCACCCAATTAATTAGCAAGTTTTAAATTAAAATAAAGCCTATTAAACCCAGAGTCCCTTACAGGTGGGTCCGAGCCACCAGGTTTGACCTGGGCTGGCGCCTTTGACCTGTTCATGTCACTATGACGTCAGGCTGATGCAATAACTCATTTTCTCGATTTTAAATAATTCCAGCAAATTTCTAAAACTTGTAAAAATCATAGAAATTCAATAGTAACTCCAAATGAAATAAATTATATATGAAAAATTATCAGAAAAATCCAAAGAATCCATTGGTACTAATTTCATGCATGATAGAGCAACCTAAATAGGAGTTTTTGGACATTTTGTTCAAACTACATTATGTAACATCACATATGGAGTTGAGTTTGAACCTAGAGTTCAAACCTACTTCATTTAAATATGTTGCTAGGTTCATTAGGCCAAACCACATCATATTCCCATGCCATATTCATGCATCATACAGGCACATTTGATGTGTATTGATTTGTTCCCCTCCAATGGTTGTTCTTCGTGTTAGGCACTGTTCCGGAGAGTACGGTCGAGTATCCATGTGAGGAGTAGTAACCTATCAACTTCTTATCAGGCAAGCAAAACCCCTTCAACATTCCGATAAAATCCCATGTTCTCACCTTTGCTCTCAATTTTTGTGTAACATCCCAAAATTTTAAATTTTGGAATGTTAATATAATTATTAGATTGATTGTTTGTTTGTTTGAGTGATTGAAACTTGAGTGGAATTTGAAACTTCTCAAAAAAATGAGAGGGAATAAAATGACTTTCCCAACATTTTCTATTTTGAATCCCTTTTCAACTTTTAGTTTGAATATTTTCAAAACCCTTTGATTAAAAAAAATCAAACGAGAGGAGGAAAATGACCCTCCAAAATCAGAGACAATGTCTTGATTCAAATTTTAAGTATTTGCAATTTATTTGAAATTCAAATTCCTTTTCATTTTAAAGTTATTGCAAAGAAATAAAAAAAATTAAAGTATTTTTTTGATTTTGAAAATATGTTCATGTTTTAGAAAATGTTATTCTGAAAATTTTGATATATAATATGTCTATATAAAAAGTTCTCTCTTTTTAATTTATACGTTTTCTTCTTTGTTTTAAAAAAAATTTGTTTGCTCGCAAAAAAAAAAAAACCACGGCCGGGCGTTACCTGCTCATGCGGTTGGCCAAATCCTAGCCCATGCGGCACTCTTTTCTTTTCTTTCTAATTTTCTTCTCTTTACGTATATGTTTAGTCCCACATTGTCTATCTATGGACCATTAGACCCCCCCTTCCACCTATAAATATAGATCCATAGGAGCATCCAAAAAATCATATATTTCGGGTTAAATCAATCTTTTGGTTTAACTAGATTTATTAAATAAAAATATTTTTTTTCTTCTCTTCGGCGGGATTTCTCGAAGTCGTCTCCTCATTGGAATTAATTCTTACTCTACATTCTAAAGGTATTTCTCTTCGTATTTTTTTTATACTCCCGTAGTTTATTATTTCTAGACTAGTATTCCTACACTAGTATACGGTAGAGTAATTAGATATATTAATTAGTCTTCGTATTTACACATTAGTACTAGAATTCTTTTAGACATAGCACTTTTCTTCCGTAAAACAGCTTGGCCCTGATTTTTTCAAATAGCCATAACTTTTTACTGGTATATCCGAATTAGATGAAACCAACGCCCAGAATTTCGTATTGATCCCACCTATCCGATGAACCTATCATATCAACTTTTTTTGAAATTTTCAAATTTCGAAATTTGTTCATATTCATATTCAAACTTCTTTTGATCATATCTTTTTATCCGTAGCTCCGTTTTAGATGAATCCAATTGCGTCGGATTCGTATCAAAGTAATCTTCCTGTTTGTATCATTAGTTTAACTTTTCAACTTATAATTTTGATCAAATCAGATTTATCTATTAGTGCCCAAAAGTGTTCACATCATTTTAAGCCGATTCAATGTTATATTGACGTATTTGTATCTTTTGATCCGCTAGTTCAAATCTAGTAATTCTTTTTTCTACACACTCATATTGATCTCCTATATCCAGTAGCATCATTAGTTTTGACCTTTGAACCTTACAAATTTGAGCGATTCAAATTGGTATTCGAACATTCATTTGATCTTATCTTGCAAATCGTACCACCTTTTCAATTGATTCCTTTTACCCCTAAACACTCATGTCATATATTTTTGTACGTAACCATCGTACTTCAGTTCAATTTCTCTTGACCTTTTGAATGCAAATTCAATTCATACTTCAATTCGCTATAACTTGCGTTATAGTGCTCCATTTCAAGAAATTCTTTCTACAAATAAATTCTTATGTCTTATACTATTTGTCAAACAACATTCATGTTGTTCTCCCAATATTTTTGATCATCTTCCATAGTGTATGCAAGTCGAGCTTATATAGCAATAGTTCATCGTCCATTAACTCTTTTGATCTCATTCATGCACCTTCACTTTAAAACACACTTAGGACCTTTTTATTAAACCTTAGTACGTTGTTATTTTGTACCAAGACATGCTTTGTTCTTATGTTCTCTTGGTTCTTCCTTTTTGGCATGAATGTTTATTGAATGCTAGTTGTTTACGATAGATTGCTCGGAGTGTGGCGAGTAGAATTATCAGGATTATGAGAGCGACTATCTTCATCAAGTAATACCAGGCAAGTCACTTTGATCATACTATCACCTATATTTTATGCATCGTAGTTCTACCATCCTATGCCCAAATTGCATGCTGCTTAGGTACTTGGAAATTTTAGTATAGGTTGTAGTATCATGTGGTAGGCACCCAACAACCCCGATACTTGGCCCCGGGACGACAAAGTTCATATTGCTATGCTTGAGTAGACGGGATTTCGGTTGAGTGCATAACACGAGTGATGCGAGGTTGATTAAATAATCAAGACCGGGTAAGACAAGATTTTCAAAACCTCGGACGCAATGCAACTCTGGGTGAAGGACGGTTGATCGGCTCCCTGGAGAACCCAGTGGATGACCCGGGATGCTGGAGAGGCCATGACATCCTGCGGAAAGCTTCACCCAGGCTCAAAGAGACGGACGGATATTTTCAAAACCCAAGGCTTACCTGCACAGCCACAAGTCATTATGGGCTGTCGCTTGGTTGGACAACGCGGCGACTCTGGACAAGCGGTGCCAGCAGATGTAGAAGAACGGTAGGAATGGATGGGTACCGACAGGGATTCAGAGGGACCCGTTGAAAGACCATGTTTTGATCATCCGGTCTTCAAACACACTGAAGTGCAACGACATACACGGAGGCGATCAAATCTTGTGGGAACGTGTGCAAAACTCTGCAGAGTACTCAAACCTAATCGATTAGCCGTGTCCACGGTCATGGACAACTTCAGCCAAAGGAACTGAAGTTATCTGGATTTCTCAAGACCATTATATATATTTGATGAGGGTAATTATTGACAACTCGGATACGAGAACTGGTTGGCGGAACCATCTCGTTAACAACCAACAAAGTAGTAACATTTTGCTTTTAGCCCTCTCTTGTTTAGGAGAAAAATTTGCTTTACGCTAAAACTTACAACCCCACCTGCCATATATGCATATAGTATAGATGACATTTTACCCCTCTCTTATGTGACTTGCCAGCATATTCAATATGCTGACCTACATGGCTGCAACATCTTATGTTGCAGATATTTTTCTTCGACGAGTAAGAGTACGATTCAGGGTTACGGTCTACACTCAACTTGCCGTTGGTGTTTATTGGGACTCCACTCCCTTGACTGCTTCCGCTGAGATATTTAAGGTATATATCAGTTCTACGCTATTTACATGTGATTGCACTTTGATATATACATTGATGTACTGTGTGTGCCAGCATACTGATCCAGGGATGGCACAGAAAAACAGAGGCTTGACTCGTTTTGAGTCGGGTCGCTACAGAAATGGTATCAGAGCACATGTTGACTGCAGGACGTGACCCTAGAAACTGGAAATTTCTTAGGAAAGGATCTCTCAAAAATTTTATTTTCAACAACACCTTTTACTTCTCATCTCTTCTGATTTCATCAAATGTTCTCTCTCACCTCAAATAGTTAGACAATACCCTTACCCCTTTGACCTCATGAAGAATCAACGGAGTTCTACTTCAAAGTAAAGAGGATTTCATCATGCATTTGAAGAATTGAAGCTGCGCCAATTGAAGACTCTCAAGACCCGAAGAACTCGAAGACCCTGAAGTGTTCGAATATTTATATGACCATTAGAAGTCCAAACCCCTGTACTATACCCACGTTAGATACGATGATTTGTGAGCCATCATTGGTGTGTGTTTTCCGACGGCCACAAATAAAACCTATTCTCAAAAATATTGTTTGTATTGTGTGTATCTCCCTCCCTCTCTTACCCGTCTCATCCCCCAAACCTCAACCCTACCAGATGAAGTATGAAGCTGGACTTGTAGTCTCTGGACCAATGACCCAGCTGGAAGCTAATATATGGATTCAAAACATGGAGAACCACTTCGGGAGCAACTTGATCTCAAGGAAGTATGAAGTGGAACACGCTCTTCAGTACTTTACACAAAGTGCTGCAATCTGGTGGAAAATGCATCATGCCATACAAGGATTTAGTGGAGCAGAAACCTGGGACGAATTCAAGAAGACTCTGTTAAGATCCCGTCTTATTCAGAAGTGCTATGATAATCCGAAGAAGAAGACTTGTGCATGCAAGATCTGTGGAGAAATAGGACACACCCAGGAGGAACACAAGGATGGATGCACTCATTGTGAAGACAATCACCCAGCTGAGGAATGCCCAACTAGTCAGGTGACTTGTTTCTTGTGTGAAGGAACCACCCACTACCCAGCGGTGTGTCACATTTACCCCAAGTATGCGTGAAACCCACAGACCCCGGGACTAACAAGGATCAAGTACTATCTTTTTGGAGAAGGAAACTTGTATCAGCAAACGTTTTCTTAGGAGCATACGACAAATTGAGAGTGGTGAAGAAACGATAGATGTTTTGTTCAGCTTGCAGAATCAATGGTTTATCCGAACTTCGTTCGTGGACAAGAGAAACTCTGCAACGCTTGTGAGGATGTCCAAGTGTTAGAATACGAGATTCACTAAGCCTTATACAAGGTAATGATTTCAGTGTGACATGGCTTGGCCACCATGACGACTTACTATTGTCATTCTCTTGCTATTCGGAATGGTAAATCTAAGAGACTTACCCATAGTGAGAGACGACGTGCTTTGAAGCTTTTGTTGGGCCTTAGAATGGTATAATGAAAGCCCATGTACATGGCACTTGTTGTCACGCGTAGGAAATTTTACGGTGAGGATGAAGCCAAGACCCTTCTCTCTGTAGGATAACCACAAATGGTAGACCACCATGAGAATCATCGATAGGTTATTTAGAATGGTCACGAGACTTGTCAGTTAAGAAGACCCAGTGACGGAAGAATCTTATATCAACAGAAGAACCCTCGATTTTGATGGAAACATTATAAATATAATGGAAGAACTTCACCAAAGAAGTTACCATGAAGAATGTGACGAGCGAGATGCCAAGACCCCAGAGGATTGTTAAAAATTTGAGCGACCAGTAACTCTCATTTTAAGTGTGGTAGCACCCCACTTTGCAGGAGATTGGATTTGTTAGAAGACCTCCCAAAACCTAAACCTTTTCTTTCTAGCCTCTTCGAATCTCGAGGACGAGATTCATTTTAAGTGTGGTAGTTTGTAACATCCCAAAATTTTAAATTTTGGAATGTTAATATAATTATTAGATTGATTGTTTGTTTGTTTGAGTGATTGAAACTTGAGTGGAATTTGAAACTTCTCAAAAAAATGAGAGGGAATAAAATAACTTTCCCAACATTTTCTATTTTGAATCACTTTTCAATTTTTAGTTTGAATATTTTCAAAACCCTTTGATTAAAAAAATCAAACAAGAGGAGGAAAATGACCCTCCAAAATCAGAGACAATGTCTTGATTCAAATTTTAAGTATTTGCAATTTGTTTGAAATTCAAATTCCTTTTAATTTTAAAGTTATTGCAAAGAAATAAAAAAAAATTAAAGTATTTTTTTGGTTTTGAAAATATGTTCATGTTTTAGAAAATTTTATTCTGAAAATTTCGATATATAATATGTCTATATAAAATGTTCTCTCTTTTTAATTTATACGTTTTTCTTCTTTGTTTTAAAAAAAATTGTTCGCTCGCAAAAAAAAAGAAAAAAAGGAAACCACGGCCGGTCGTTACCTGCTCATGCGGTTGGCCAAATCCTGGCCCATGCGGCACTCTTTTCTTTTCTTTCTAATTTTCTTCTCTTTACGTATATGTTTAGTCCCACATTGCCTATCTATGGACCATTAGACCCCCCTTCCATCTATAAATATAGATTCATAGGAGCATCCAAGAAATCGTCTATTTCGGGTTAAATCAATCTTTTGGTTTAACTAGATTTATTAAATAATAATATTTTTTTCTTCTCTTCGGCGGGATTTCTCGAAGTCGTCTCCTCATTGGAATTAATTCTTACTCTGCATTCTAAAGGTATTTCTCATCGTATTTTTTTTATACTCCCGTAGTTTATTATTTCTAGACTAGTATTCCTACACTAGTATACGGTAGAGTAATTAGATATATTAATTAGTCTTCGTATTTACACATTAGTACTAGAATTCTTTTAGACATAGCACTTTTCTTCCGTAAAACAGCTTGGGCCCTGATTTTTTCAAATAGCCATAACTTTTTACTTGTATATCCGAATTAGATGAAACCAACGCCCAGAGTTTCGTCTTGATCCCACCTATCCGATGAACCTATCATATCAACTTTTTTTGAAATTTTCAAATTTCGAAATTTGTTCATATTCATATTCAAACTTCTTTTGATCATATCTTTTTATCGGTAGCTCCGTTTTAGATGAATTCAATTGCGTCGGATTCGTATCAAAGTATATTCCTATTTGTATCATTAGTTTAACTTTTCAACTTATAATTTTTGATCAAATCAGATTTATCTATTAGTGCCTAAAAGTGTTCACATCGTTTTAAGCCGATTCAATGTTATATTGACGTATTTGTATCTTTTGATCCGCTAGTTCAAATCTAGAAATTCTTTTTTCTACACGCTCATATTGATCTCCTATATCCAGTAGCATCATTAGTTTCGACCTTTGAACCTTACAAATTTGAGCGATTCAAATTTGTATTCGAACATTCATTTGATCTTATCTTGCAAATCGTACCACCTTTTCAATTGATTCCTTTTACCCCTAAACACTCATGTCATATATTTTTGTACGTAACCATCGTACTTCAGTTCAACTTCTCTTGACCTTTTGAATGCAAATTCAATTCATACTTCAATTCGCTATAACTTGCGTTATAGTGCTCCATTTCAAGAAATTCTTTCTACAAATAAATTCTTATGTCTTATACTATTTGTCAAACAACATTCATGTTGTTCTCCAATATTTTTGATCATCTCCCATAGTGTATGCAAGTCGAGCTTATATAGCAATAGTTCATCGTCCATTAACTCTTTTGATCTCATTCATGCACCTTCACTTTACAACACACTTAGGACCTTTTTATTAAACCTTAGTACGTTGTTATTTTGTACCAAGACATGCTCTGTTCTTATGTTCTCTTGGTTCTTCCTTTTTGGCATGAATGTTTATGGAATGCTAGTTGTTTACGATAGATTGCTCGGAGTGTGGCGAGTAGAATTATCAGGATTATGAGAGCAACTATCTTCATCAAGTAATACCAGGCAAGTCACTTTGATCATACTATCACCTATGTTTTATGCATCGTAGTTCTACCATCCTATGCCCAAATTGCATGCTGCTTAGGTACTTGGAAATTTTAGTATAGGTTGTAGTATCATGTGGTAGGCACCCAACAACCCCGATACATGGCCCCGGGACGACAAAGTTCATATTGCTATGCTGGAGTAGACGGGATTTCGGTTGAGTGCATAACACGAGTGATGCGAGGTTGATTAAATAATCAAGACCGGTTAAGACAAGATTTTCAAAACCTCGGACGCAATGCAACTCTGGGTGAAGGACGGTTGATCGGCTCCCTGGAGAACCCAGTGGATGATCCGGGATGCTAGAGAGGCCATGACATCCTGCGGAAAGCTTCACCCAGGCTCAAAGAGACGGACGGATATTTTCAAAACCCAAGGCTTACCTGCACAGCCACAAGTCATTATGGGCTGTCGCTTGGTTGGACAACGCGGCGACTCTGGACAGACGGTGCCAGTAGATGTAGAAGAACGGTAGGAATGGATGGGTACCGACAGGGATTCAGAGGGACCCGTTGAAAGACCATGTTTTAATCATCCGGTCTTCAAACACACTGAAGTGCGACGACATACACGGAGGCGATCAAATCTTGTGGGGAACGTGTGCAAAACTCTGCACAGTACTCAAACCTAATCGATTAGTCGTGTCCACGGTCATGGACAACTTGAGCCAAAGGAACTGAAGTTATCTGGATTTCTCAAGACCATTATATATATTTGATGAGGGTAATTATTGACAACTCGGATACGAGAACTGGTTGGCGGAACCATCTCGTTAACAACCAACAAAGTAGTAACATTTTGCTTTTAGCCCTCTCTTGTTGTAGGAGAAAATTTTGCTTTACGCTAAAACTTACAACCCCACCTGCCATATATGCATATAGTATAGATGACATTTTACCCCTCTCTTATGTGACTTGCCAGCATATTCAATATGCTGACCTACATGGCTGCAACGTCTTATGTTGCAGATATTTTTCTTCGACGAGTAAGAGTACGATTCAGGGTTACGGTCCACACTCAACTTGCCGTTGGTGTTTATTGGGACTCCACTCCCTTGACTGCTTCCGCTGAGATATTTAAGGTATATATCAGTTCTATGCTATTTACATGTGATTGCACTTTGATATATACATTGATGTACTGTGTGTGCTAGCATACTGATCCAGGGATGGCACAGAAAAATAGAGGCTTGACTCGTTTTGAGTCGAGTCGCTACATAAATGGTATCAGAGCACATGTTGACTGTAGGACGTGACCCTAGAAACTGGAAATTTCTTAGGAAAGGATCTCTCAAAAAATTTATTTTCAACAACACCTTTTACTTCTCATCTCTTCTGATTTCATCAAATGTTCTCTCTCACCTCAAATAGTTAGACAATACCCTTACCCCTTTGACCTCATGAAGAATCAACGGAGTTCTACTTCAAAGTAAAGAGGATTTCATCATGCATTTGAAGAATTGAAGCTGCGCCAATTGAAGACTCTCAAGACCCGAAGAACTCGAAGACCCTGAAGTGTTCGAATATTTATATGACCATAGAAGTCCAAACCCCTGTACTATACCCACGTTAGATACGATGATTTGTGAGCCGTCATTGGTGTGTGTTTTCCGACGGCCACAAATAAAACCTATTCTCAAAAATATTGTTTGTATTGTGTGTATCTCCCTCCCTCTCTTACCCGTCTCATCCCCCAAACCTCAACCCTACCAGATGAAGTATGAAGCTGGACTTGTAGTCTCTGGACCAATGACCCAGCTGGAAGTTAATATATGGATTCAAAACATGGAGAACCACTTCGGGAGCAACTTGATCTCAAGGAAGTATGAAGTGGAACACGCTCTTCAGTACTTTACACAAAGTGCTGCAATTTGGTGGAAAATGCATCATGCCATACAAGGATTTAGTGGAGCAGAAACCTGGGACGAATTCAAGAAGACTTTGTTAAGATCCCGTCTTATTCAGAAGTGCTATGATAATCCGAAGAAGAAGACTTGTGCATGTAAGATCTGTGGAGAAATAGGACACACCCAGGAGGAACACAAGGATGGATGCACTCATTGTGAAGAAAATCACCCACCTGAGGAATGCCCAACTAGTCAGGTGACTTGTTTCTTGTGTGAAGGAACCACCCACTACCCAGCGGTGTGTCACATTTACCCCAAGTATGCGTGAAACCCAGAGACCCCGGGACTAACAAGGATCAAGTACTATCTTTTTGGCCCCCGGGTCTACTTCACACCATATTTTAAGACTTACATTTCTTCTTCGTTGAACTTTCCGCCTTCAGATCTCACTTTGCAATCAATCTTGAAGGGATTGACAACCCCTTTATAGCGTTGGGTGCAAGCTATTTTGTGTTTGTGCAGGTACTCTGGACTTGACGAGATTCTCCTACTGGATTGATACCTTGGTTCTCAAACTAAGGGAAATACTTACTGCTCCTGTGTTGCATCGCCCTTTCCTCTTCAAGGGAAAAACCAACGCAAGCTCAAGAGACGATAGAAGATTTCGATCGCCGTAGCAGAAAAATTTCTAGAGCCGTTGCCAGGGAGGATCAAGTCAAGAACTCATCCAAGTAAGTGTCACAAACTCATCTCTTGCATTGACCTTTTTTGCCTCTCGTTTTCCTCTCCCCCACTTCTGAAAAAAAAATTACAAAAAAATATATGCCTTTTTCATTTGCCCTTTTCTCTTGCTTGTTGTCTGTTCGTTTGTGTGGGATAATCTACTTGTCCTCATGGCTAGATCCACCACTTCTAACGATACTCTCGAGAACGAAGTTCTCAATTTCAAACAAATTGTGGAAGAAAACTTAAAGGACGCTTGGTATAGGATTTGCAATGCTCAGAGTAGATATACTGATAAGCAATCCACTACCGTCCAGCTTCGCAATTTTGATGTGGGTATTTCTCCTTGGAATAGGTATATTCTTGACACCATCGTAGGCGGAAATTTCTTGGGTAGCCATACCGTTGATTCTTACGGAGCTGTAATAAATTTGGTAGGCTCACCCCCACTCATGGTTAATGGAACTACCTTAACTCTAGAACATGTGATGCGTAGGCTGGACGTCATTGAAAATAAAGTTGCTACCATCGAACTCATTGAGAATTTGGATAAAAAGATCCACAATCAAATCACTCAGTACGGATCCAAGGTGGGAATGGTTTTGAAAAAGTTAAAGGAGAAGGAACCCACAGTTAACGAAAAACTAGGTCATGATTCCGCTAGGATTGGCAAACTAGAGGATGTTATAACCAACTTGAGTTTCGCTTTTGCCGCTGTGCAGAATTCTCCAAACTTTTCCCACAATAATTTTACCAAGTCTGTTTTTGTTCCTAAAATAGTGGTGAATCGTCTAGCAAGAAGTATGAAAACCTTAAGATGATAAGTGATCAAGATACTTACGGTTTAAGCACCAAAGACGACGATGCGTGATTCCATCACCTTATGCCTAGCTAAGGGCATTAAACAATAGCGCTTATTGGGAGGCAAGCCAATGAATTTATCTTCTTCTTTCTATTTTGTTGCGTCCACACCATCATAATTCTGTTGTGATTGTGTCTTTTGTGTTTCTTTTTGTGTTTGAGCCAAGCAAAACCTTTATGACTAGTCTTGGTGATGGTTGTTCGATCCTGCTGGAAAAAGACAGAAACTTTTCGCTCACGAGATTATTTTTCGTTTTTATTCATAAAGAGATTTTGAGTTGATTGTTTTTGCTCCTGGTTGATATGCCTTTTGCCCAGGCAGTCGTAATTGTTCAGAATTTTTGAGGTACCATAAGTATACGAAGTATACAGATTGCTACAGACTGGTCTGTTTTTGTTGAGTTGGTTGCTTGTTTTGATAAAACTATGGATAGTATCGGGGGTACTAGCCATGGAAAAGTGAGAATACAGTAATCCAACACCAATATAAATAGAAATCAAGATTGCTACAGTACCTAAAGAGGTGGCAGTTTGTTTTCTTGTGCTAATGTTATCACGAGTTTCTGTTTAATTTTTGTGTTGTGAAGTTTTCAAGTTTCGGGTAATGTTCTCATGGACAAAGAGAGAAGGAGTGGAAAGAGCTCAAGCTTGGTGATTCCCAAGGCATCCCAAGCCAAATTCAAGGACACCAAAAAGCCTAAGCTTGTATCCACTCTTTCGTCTTCAATCCATCGGTAACATTACTTGGAGCTATATTTTTATTCACCACATGATATGTGTTTTGCTTGGAGCGTCTTGTATCGTAGGAGTCTTTTCTTTTTGTTGTGTCACAATCATCCTTGTTGCACACCCTTTGAGAGAGATATGGACTCATCGTGATTCTGCTAGAATGCTCATAGTGCTTCACTTATATCTTTTGAGCCACATAATTTTGCTCTATGTGCTTCACTTAGATCTTTTAGAGAACGCCGGTGCCTGACTTGGTAGTTGGCTTGTGCTATGAAAGTAGTCCCAAAGGTGATAGGTACCCAAAGAGGATACAAAAACTTCCATCTTCATGTGCATTGAGTAGAAAGAGAAGTTCGATTCGTCTCAATTAGTTTTGAGACGTGGATTTGGTAATATTAAGAGTTATGTTAGTAGGGTGTTGTGAATCTAGAAATACTTGTGTTGAAGTTAGTGATTTCCGTAGCATGCACGTGTGGTGAACCGCTATGTTAGGAAGTCGGAGCATAATTGATATCTTAATTGTCATCCTTTGTGTTGCAGTCGGGATCGCGCGATGGTTAACACCTAACAACCCTTCCCCTAGGAGTATGCGTTTAGCACTTCGTTTCGATTACTAATAAAAACTTCCGCAACAAATATGTGAGTTCTTCATGACTAATGTGAGTCCATGGTATAGATGCACTTTCACCTTCCAGCATTGTTAGCCTCTCTAGTGCCGCGTCATTCTCGCCGGTGCACAAACCCACCATATGCCTTCCTCAAAACAGCCACCATACCTACCTACTATGGCATTTTCATAGCCATTCCGAGATATATTGCCATGCAACTCCCACCATTCTGTCGCATGACTTGTGCTGTCACCCTCATATTTCCATTGCATGATCGTAAGATAGCTAGCGAGATGTTTCAACTTCATACGCCAAGCTAGATCGTTGCACATCCCGGTACACTGCCGGAGGCATCTCCTATAGAGTCATCATCGTTGTGAGCTTTGAGCTGTGAGAAAATAAAAGTGTGATGATCATCATTACTAGAGCATTGTCCCATGTGAGGAAATAAAAAAAAGAGGCCGAATAGCCCAAATAAAAAAAGGAGAGAAAAAAAGAGGCCCAAGAGCCCAAATAAAAAAAGAGAAAGAGAGAGAAGGGACAATGCTACTATCTTTGTCCACACTTGTGCTTCATTATAGCACCATGTTCTTCATGATTGAGAGCCTCACGTTTCGTCAAAACCATATGCTAGTGGGAATCTTCATTATATAACTTGGCTTGTATATTCAAATGATGGGCTTTCTCAAAATTGCACTAGGTCTTCGTGAGCAAGCAAGTTGGATGCAAACCCACTAGTTCTCCTTTTGAGCTTTCACATACTTATAGCTCTAGTGCATCCTTTGTATGGCAATCCCTACTCATTCACATTGATATCTATTAATGGGCATCTCCATAGCCCTTTGATACGCCGAGTCAATGTGACCATCTCCTCCTTTTTTGTCTCACAACCACCAGCACACTCTATTCCACCTATAGTGCTATATCCATGGCTCACGCTCATGTATTGCGTGATAGTTATAAAAGGTTTGAGAAAGTAAGAGTGCGAAAACAATTACTTGGCCAATACCGGGGTTGTGCATGATTTAAATTAGTTGTGTGAGGATGATAGAGCATAGCCATACTATATGATTTTGTAGGGATAACTTTCTTTGGCCTTGTTATTTCGAAAGTTCATGATTACCTTGCAAGTTTGCTTGAAGTATTATTGTTTTCATGTCAATAGCAAACTATTGTTTTGAATCTTACAGATCGGAATATTCATGTCACATGAAAGAGGTTGCAAAGGACAACTATGGTAGGTAGCATTCCACATCAAAAATTCAGTCTTTATCACTTCCCTACTCGAGGACGAGCAGGAGTTAAGCTTGGGGATGCTTGATACGTCTCCAACGTATCTATAATTTTTGATGGTTTCATGCTATTATCCTATCAAACTTTGGATTTTTTGTATGCCTTTTATATCTCTTTGGGACTAACTTATTAACTCTCTAGCAAGTGCGAGTTCCTGTTTTTTTCGTGTTTTTGACCCTTTCAGAGGAGGATTTTAAACGGAGTCCAAACGGAACGAAACTTCCAAATAGATTTTTTCCAAAACAGAAGAAGATCGGGAAACTTGAGAACCAAGGCACGGGGCCACCAGGGACCCCACAAGCCCCCTAGCCGCGCCCAGGGGGGCTCGCGCCTCCCAGGCTTGTGGGCTCCTGGGCCACCTCTGCCCTAGGTCTTTCGCCTATATATTCCCATAAATTCCAGAAAAAATCACGAGGTCATCGAAAGTACTTTTCCGACGCCACAAGCTTCTGTATCCGCAAGATCCCATCTAGGGCACGTTCTGGTGCCCTGTCCAAGGGGGGATTCGGATACGGAGGGCTTCTTCATCAAGACGATGACCTCTCCGATGATGCGTGAGTAGTTCACCATAGACCTACGGGTCCATAGCTAGTAGCTAGATGGCTTCTTCACTCTCTTGGATCTTCAATACAAAGTTCTCCATGACATTCATGGAGATCTATCCGATGTAATCTTCTTTTGCGGTGTGTTTATCGAGATCCGATGAATTGTGGATTTATGATCAGATTATCTATGAACCTTATTTGAGTTTCTTATGATCTCTCTTATGCATGATTTCATATCCTTGAAATTCTCTTCAAGTTGTGGGTTTTATTTGGCCGGCTTGATCTATGATTCTTGTAATGGGAAAAGTGCTTGGTTTTGGGTTCATACCGTGTGGTGACCTCACCCGGTGACAGAAGGGGTAGCGAGGCACGCATCGTGTTGTTGCCATCAAGGGTAAAAAGATGGGGTTTTCATCATTGGTTTGAGTTTATCCCTCTACATCATGTCATCTTGCTTAAGGGTTACTCTGTTTGTCATGAACTCAATACACTAGATGCATGCTGGATAGCGGTCGATGTGTGGAGTAATAGTAGTAGAGTTAGAAAGTATCGGTCTACTTGTCTCGGACGTGATGCTTATATGTATGATCATTGCCTTAGATATCGTCATGACTTTGTGCGGTTCTATCAATTGCTCGACAGTAATTTGTTCACCCACCGTAATATTTGCTATTTTGAGAGAAGCCTCTAGTGAACACTATGGCCCCCGGGTCTACTTCACACCATATTTTCATTCTTACACTTTTTCTTTGTTGAACTTTCCGCCTTCAGATCTCAATTTGCAATCAATCTTGAAGAGATTGACAACCCCATTATGGCGTTGGGTGCAATCTCTTTTGTGTTTGTGCAGGTACTCTGGACTTACGAGATTTTCCTACTGGATTGATACCTTGATTCTCAAACTGAGGGAAATACTTACTGCTCCTGTGCTGCTTCGTCCTTTCCTCTTCAAGGGAAAAACCAACGCAAGCTCAAGACACGACGGAAGATTTCTGTCGCTGTAGCATCTACCGAGTGGCACCCCATACAGGTGGGCTTGGGACATACTAGGTATCGTGGCCCGGTGTACCAAGCGTGGTACCATCTGTCGAGGTGGGCTTGGGAAGCCTGTACACATTGTTTGGGGCCGTTGAGGAAACTTCGGCCGGACTTCCTTGCGGATTCAGTCTCAAATAGGAGATAAACCTAGACTAGAGTCTTGTGTGGTTGGTTAAGTCATGGCTGACACCCACGCCAGTGCTTCCGCTTGAAGGTTGCCGAGATGCATGACGTGCATATGGTTATAAGTGGTGGGAGCGTGTGTGAAGAAGTACACCCCTGCAGGGTAATCAAATCTATTCGAATAGCTGCGTCCACGGATATGCACTACTTGGAAATTTATATGGTCACACACAACTTGAATGGATACTATAAAATATTCAAGACAAGTGTGAGTGCTACGGATGGCTCTCTCATAGGGAGACGGGAGTGGACCCATGGTGGTGTATTATTGTGGAGACTAGTTAGTGGACTCGTGTGCGCTTGCTCACATTATAAAACTACTCGTAGTCGTAGTACTTGATAGCCACAGAGTTAAAGTTCGCTTGCTGCATTGAACCCCACCATCTCTTTTTGACACTGATGCATATGGAGTTAGTTCTGACGTAAGTCTTGCTGAGTACCTCTGTACTCACTGTTGCTTAATTTATGTTTTTTTGCAGAGGAGACTCCAGTCTCGCTAGTGGTAACGACAGTAAGAACGATGTTGACTGAGTAGCATGGAAATCCCAGACAGAGGTCTAGTTCCTATGGAGGGTCTTGTAGATAGACACGCTTTCTCAGCCTTTTTACTTTCTAGATGTATGTACCCAGACATGTTGTGCTTCCGCTTGTTTGCTTGTATGACTTGAGTTTTGGGTCCTGAGACCCATGTTTGTAATATCACACTATGTGGACTCTTATGAGTCTATACTAAATACTTGAGTTGTAGAGTTATGTTGTGATGCCATGTTGTATCTACACATACCGTGCATATTGTGTGAATGCTTTGAAATACATTCTATGTGTGGGATTCGACAGCTAGTTATGTGCGTGTAGTAGTACTCTTTACAGGGAAATATCTCTTTGTGCTTCCATCGAGCCTTGGTAGCTTGGTACTGCTCCGGACTCATTGATTGACCGGCATGTATCCTTCTTTGCGGCTGTGTTTGTCCCCTCGGGAAATGTCACGCGGTGTAATGGAGTCCTTGTAGCTTGCTACGACTCGTCTACACACGTTGTTGACCGACACCTGCTTTGCTGGGTTATGTATGCATGTACCTGTACGGATGTGCCACTTGGGTTTATAACTACTCATGTCTACCCGGGTTCTTTGTCATTCGAATGCTAGCAACACATTCACATACGTGAGCCAAGAGACGCAAACGGTCCCGGCCAAGGTAAGGTGGCAGCCATGGAGTTTACCGTGCGTGAGGCCGCAAGGTGATGTGATGTGTTAGAGGCTGGGTTCTTATGACTTAGGATCAGGGTCCTCACAATATCATATGTGGTGAGCTATAAAAAATGTTTTTGATGTGCATTTGCTTTAATTGTCGAACATTAAAATACATAATTAGTGGATCATATGTTTTGACCTATTTGAAATCATGTGAAGTCTAGATAGGTAGATCCATGTTGATTTACTTTTTGGAATAAATTATCCATCTTCATATTTATATTTGTGCATCTGTTGTTGCATTTTTGTCACAAACATTTCACTCTTTGTAGCTTATGTTTATTTTGTATTGATCATCTATGTCTTCCTGCAAGTCGCTTTTTTGACTTAAAAAAGTTGATGCTTGCTGCCTTTTCTGATGCCAGCATCAAAAGCAATTAGAATATTTTTCCTGATGCGTATAAATTAAAGAGTGCCTAGATTAAAAAAAAGGGTTGACATGTGCTTTATTGCTGATGTCCGAATGATATCATCACTTGTAATTGGCTTACGAATTGTCTCTTCCATCTAGATTAGGTAGTGCTGACATAAATAATACTTCCTCCGTACCTAAATATTTGTAGTTGGAAAGATCTAGTCTAGTTCTTCCTAACTACAAGTATTTATGTACAGAGGGAGTATATAGTATGTTTTCTCCCAAACATGACTTTGTGCTCTGCATTCAAATATGGTCCGACCAGGTAGAGAAAAGAACTTGTGTGAGCATAGCGAATTGGTTTTTTAGAACACCCGGGATTAGGAAACATGCATGGGCACGTTCTTTTCAACTCGTGCTTTGCTTCTCACACGGATTTAAATATTCTAAGCCTGGCGAATTTTTTCTTGAGACGCATGGGAATAGGAAACATGCATGTGTACGGATTCCAATACTACAAGGCTACTTGTTTTATCCTTGAAACGTATATGATTAAGAAACATGCATGTGTACTTGTTTCTTTGCTACAAATCACAATCGTTCTTTTAAACTTCTTTTCTGTTGTTTCATCTGAGCCGTTCGTTTTCTATCATTTCTAATAATATAATAGATAGGTTGCTAACTTGTGTCATATACTTCCATATCTTGTGATATTGATCAAGTAAGTTTGTGTAACTTACTTGTGCGTGTTTAGTATCCTTGTTGTGCTCATCTTAATAGAAAAAGTTGTTGATGCACTTAGATGAGCCTGCTATATTTAGGATTTGTGCTTAAAAGATATCCTCTTAGTTTATTTTCACAGTAGGATATAGCCAAATCTGTAGAAGTTTCTGAAACGCCTCTTCACCCCCCCCCCCCCCGTGTAGGCGACATCAGGGTCCTTTCAATTGGTATCAGAGCAAGGTCTCTTCTTATTAGGTTTCACCGCCTAGAGAGTATCGATGTCGACTAATGGATTAGTACACAATGACACCTTTTATTTTGATGACACAAATTATCACTTGTGGTGAATTTCTCACCCTCTAGCCATGGGTCCAAATTCTTTATGTTTTTTTCTTGCAGGGATTGCTTTTGCAAAGGATGATCCATCTCCATCTATAGATGACATGTATATTTATTGTGGTGCCTCTCTTTCCAATCATCAAACTATAAGCCCTAAATTTCTTAAGTCAATCTCGATTTGCAAGTCGGCTCATGAGTTTTGGACCAATATAGAAGATATATATGGTGGGTCCAATATTGATGAAGACAATATTATGTTGATGGAGTTGTTGAAGGAGCTCTCCACATTTTTCTATCATGAAGAGCTCTCCATTTCTTCCACCTCCGATTACTTGCATACTTCAACATCTTACACTCCACCAACATGTGGCGTGCCACAAGGTAATGTCAGGTTGAGTGAAGAAATATCTTGTGATGATGGTGTTAAGCTCATTATTAATGAACTTGCTTGTGTTTATGCTAGTGTTGTATCTTCTATGTACTTGGGCATATCTAGCACCACAAATAGTATAATTATTGTGTTGATAGTCCATTCATATCACCTAAGAATTCCTTCAAAATTGTTTCTGATGATATGCTTGCTCTCCCTTGTTTCCATGATCAAAATGCTTTAGTACCCTCTAGTTGTTCTATGACTAACCATTTAGAGAATATCAAGAAAAATGGGGCACTCTTGATTGATGAAGAACCTTATTCTCCAAAAGAATCATCATCAACCCCCTTTGTTCACATGTGCCTCATGGAAAGAGGTAATCATGAGGTATGATCTTCTCTTAGTGATAACTATTATATTTGTAATGAGGATGATGATAATGACTTGACTGAAAATCTCTATGAGATTGGTAAAATTCTTCATAGAGCTAAAAATAATGCTTATAAATAGTTTCAAGATGTTCTTGCTTAATTTGAAAAATGCAATTATTTATTTATTGACGAGCAAGCTAAAAGTGAACAACTTGAACATGAACTTGATAAGTCTCATCAAACATGTAGAGACTTAAGATCTTGAAAAGGAGAGATCAAAATTACTCATGGGAAACTTAAATAGGATTTTGAGCTCCTTCTCCTTAAATGCAATGATGTAAAGTGAGAGCTCGTCAAAATTTCTAAGATTCATGAGGAGCTTCAATCTACTCATGAGAAGTCTCTAATTGCTACTTGCTCCTCTAATATTGTCGACGATACTTGTGCATCTAACTCTACCTGAGGTGAAGCATCAGCTTTGAAGGAGAATGTTGAGTTATGTGCTCAACTTGATTTGCTAACCAGCAATTATGGGAAATTGGTAGAAAGTCATGAAAATCTATCAAGAAGTGATGAGGGTCTTCTTATCTCTCGTAATGAGCTAAAGTTAGCACACGAGACTATGGTCACCAAGGTAAAATCTTGTGAGTCTCATGTGAACATTAGCACATCTACTCTAAATGCTTTATTGCCATGTGCTAATCCTTGCAATTCATCCACCTCTCATATTATTACCAATCATGGTGAATTGCTCACATTATCTTGTTGCTCTTACCATGAATTTTCTACTTCAACTAGTCCTCTTGTTTCTATTGTTCAAACCAACCATGTAGAAACAATTAATGAGCTTAAGGCCCAAGTCACTAGTTTTAAGAAAGACTTGGAGAAGTGTGATGATGGACATAGTTATCACTCCAATAAGAAGTCGAAGAACAATAAAAGGGGACAAGACAAAGCCAAGAACAAGTCCAACATTTCTTGCTTTAAGTGCAAAAAGGTTGGACATCATGTGAGATCTTGTCTATTGAAGATAAGGGCTTATAAAGATATGCTACATGGGAAGAGTCCTCAAGCTCAACCTCATGTTTTAGAACGACCACTATGCATGATGAAACATCTTATTTCTTCTCAACTTGAGAAAGTAAAGAAGAAGAAGAGAAAGGGGAGCACATGTTTCTATATTTGTTGTAAGAAGGGGCACATAGCTTCAACATTCCCCACTGGTATTATCTCTAATCCTCCAATGATCATTATTCACTTAGTCAGAATATTTTTGGCAAAAACAATTCCAAGTATGTTAGTGCCCAAAGTGGTTTGGAAGTGGATAAGATCATTTGGGTTGCCAAGCCTATTGCCACAAACTTCTTAGGACCCAACTTGGTTGGGGAGCATCAGTCTCAAACTTTATCAATAGGTGTGTGGAGGGCATTGAAGACTTGGCTAGTTCATTAAGAAAAATTATTTTCACCATTTATTATTGTTCAAGCGAAGTCAAGAATATTACCATCATATTTGCCATTCCAATGCCTCTCCTGGCGGTAACTTTGTATATATTGTCTACATTTAAAGTTACTATCCCCTCTCATGTTTAGGTTTGGTACCTAGCATGTGTTTGTACATGTTTTGCCTCCTAGTATGATTGATTTGTGTTATCTAGCATGTGTAGGTTGTTATGCATGTCATATAGTTGTGTGTGTAGTCTCGAGCCTTCCTTGCATCTTGGTTGCACCTTATCAAGCTCTTTTGGGATATTAATGGATCATCACATTATGGGGAGTGTTATGCTCTACTTACATCACAAACCTAAAATGTGTATATATTAGATACCACCTAGTATTTATAGTGCAAGATTAACTAGTTATTATGTGGTATGTCAAGTTCATTTGAAGTTCAAATTCTCATCCATTGATCATCTTTAGTTGGATTTCAATTTCCTCTTGTGGTAAATACATGAATTATCGCATTATGGGGGAGTGATATGCTTTGTGCATATCACAATCCTTGGTAATGTGAACAATTGATGAATGTCACTTAGAATGTATTATTGAGATCATTTTATATCTTTGTGGCTTGTCTTCTCAACATGTCTTTATTTGCATAATAATTCTTGTGTTGTTTCATTCCTTAGATTTGTGTGAGTGTGATATACTATTGCAGGTTTATTCATGGTTTCTTCTAGATCATAATTAAAAGAAGGTTATATATGAGGCAAGCCATTCCAATTGTTTATCTACATGATGATCTAGCTAATTATAATGTTAATAATATGGTATCTAAGCATTGTGCTTATTGCTAAACTCTCATATCATGCTTGTGTGAGTATAAATCATCTTGTGCTTATTTGGAATCTATCACCGAATGATAATTAAAAATACCATTGTGTTCTCTTACACATGGTATTCCTTGTATGACAGAGTTTCATGGTCATCTTTATATCATCCTTTGCTTCTACTTCCATTTTATAACTAGCCGAGAAATTCATTTGCCTCCCGATAATCTTCCATGCTTTTGTTTGACTTCATCTTACTAGTTTTATGGTATTATCGGAGTTATTATCTTATTACTTGTACTATAATATATCTACGTAAGTGAGATATGCATGTAAGAATGTGTGCAATGCATTTCTTATATGCTATTTGGTTTTGCTTGGTTCATGTGCTGAACTTGGTGTGCTATCATATTTTGATTTGTCACTTTGATTTTTTGGACAACATGAATGATTATTAGTGAGGTTATTGGAAGTATTAACAGTTATGTGTTCATTTCTCCAATTTGTATCTTTTTGGATTTTGGTAGGCTTCTGTAGGCATATTTACTATGTGTAAATTCTCATGTCGTGTTTACTTTATTTTTTATCCAATATATATAAGGTAAATCTCTCATATTTTTAATAGCTAAGGTGTGCATCAAATTCAAATTCTTACCTATAGGCACAGGATTGAGTGGTTGTTTCCCTGTATTTTGTAGTTAGACTAACTACTTCGGACCCAATAAGTTTGGGGACCATATTGTACCTACAAGTGATCTAGGTACATTGGAGAAGCATTGTTGTCTTAGCTTATTAATAATGAAGGTGGTGTCACCACGAGGAAATTAGAGCCAAGAGTGTATGACTCGTTCATTACTACTCCATACCAATGCTTTCTCAGTAGCAAGTATTTAATTCATGCATGTATATAAGTAGAGTCAACCTTGTGTAGGTTTCATAATAGCATGTAATAGTACTTATTGCATTTGTGTTTTCCTGTGTGTTCTTGCAAACACTCTATTGGAATGGTTAGAGAGTTGAGTAGAATCATCTAATGGGGATCTATAAAATCATATTCATGATTCAGTTATCCCATGACATGCCAATTAAGAAATTCATTCCATATTGATTCCTAAAATGTTCTCTCATGTGCATTTTTTATGAAATTGCATAGTATTTGTTATCTTACTTAGCAATTCATGGTTACACAAATGAGATCAATTAGTTCCATGTTATTTGTTCCATATGCCCTTCCCTCATGCTAGGATCACACGGGAATAATAATGGATTCACTTGTGCAGATCATGTTCTCATCATTTGTGACTATTCTATGTATGACAGTTTCTTTGTGGATACATACACAACTGTTGTCCACTTAGAAGTTTTTGCACATAAATAAGTTCCCATCTTTGCTTGGTATCACTTGATCATTGCCGGTCACTTGGTTCCTTCCTTATTGATTCATTGGTGGTCTAAGTGAGAGCTTGTGAACTAAGTGCTTGTATGTTTTGCATATAATTTATGCATTCATGCGTTTGGTTGTATTTTGGACCCATACTTATCATGATGATCGATTTGGATATTCACGTTATATCTTGTCCAAAATATGTTGTTTGTATCTTTGAATATTTTCCTCACACGTCGAATGCTTATTTTCATATCATACCTATTGCAATCTCTAGATCGTGAGCTCCTCAAATTTCCTACCATTGAATATGTGCATTTTATTTCACTCACACGTTCTAATATTCATACTCCAAGGATGAACTCATTGTCTTTGAGATTTGTCCAATTTTGGCATTTTCTGCCAATGGGGGAGAATCTTAGAGGGTTTATGATAATCTAAAAGTGCTTATGGCTTATTGTTTATTGCATGAATGAATATATATAGAGTAACTCCACCTAGTGTATGTCAACCCATATATGCAAGGAAAATCGTAGTTCGTTCACACATGCATATATTGTGGGGGATCTTTCTCCATATATTGTGGTTCTACCAACATAAAATCCTTGTGTAGTATTTTGATGTTAGTACACCAAGTGTGATAAACTCAAGTATCTTTGTGACACTTGATGCTATAAACACCATCCCAAGTATTCAAATGTATCCTTTGGTATATTAAATACTCGAGTCAAAATTCATTATATAAATCCTCTTGTTGAGATTGTCATCAATTAGCAAAATAGGGGAGATTGAAAGTGCACGTAGTCCCCATGTGTGGTTTTCATAATTGATGACAATCCTAATGGAATATCGTTTGCATTGAGTTATATATTTGAAGGAACGCTCTATTTGCAATGCATGAAGAATATTGGATGAACTGAAGGATGTTTTTCATGAAGATGCAGGAAGGAGCCTGAATGAATTTTAAATGAATGTCATATACATATTGTTGTGCATGCATCAAGGATGATCTCAATGATCGAATCAAATATGACACAATCAATATGAATTCCATGTGATGAACAAGATGTGATCTATGTGGAGTTCATTGAAGATCTCAGACATTCTCATACTTTGTCTTATGGTTTCAACCATGATGGATCGAGATCTTGGGAGAATAATTCTACATATGTCTTGAAAATAGGATCGTGATGAGCTCATATGTTGATTCATGGATGATTATGTCTTCAAGCAAGTAATACAAGTGAAGAATTCATTGTGCCTCTCAAGACACTATGTTGTATCATGAAGATGAGAAAGTTATAGCCAATATGAGATTCATGGATAAACTTTATATGGTCATGGTGAATTGAGATATTGGTAATCATGTCTTATAGTAATGAAGCCTAGTAAGAAATGAATAGGGCCTTCAAGAATTCAACATTAATCATGGGTCAAAGATAAATTTTGACCAAGATGAACATCAATGAGTTAACTCAAAGTTGGTCATCACACAAGCGCAAATGATGTACCACATGGGATTTGGTGGTATGGTAAGTAATTTCCAATTGCACTTTGTGTACTAACCCATACTATGTGTTGTCTATGTTTTTGAGGGTTAGGTGATTCTCATGCGCTTGCATCAAGAGATAGATTCCAAGTGTCCACGAGAGGATGACATCAAGATATGATGATCATGGTTGACAAGGGCAAGCTCAAGATAAGCATCGTAGAGGATTACATGCTTGAAGCTTGTGGATGATCACATGATGTACATGTGAAGATAGAATGTAATGAAATAGTCCCCACATGGCATATGGGGGAGCTATCTGAAGTCCTCATCAAATGGTGTGATCAAGGTTATGCTTCCATTTTGAGCCAATAATAAATGTCAACATCAAGCTCAAGTTGAATTATTAAATCAAATGTATTAGTTCCTTTGGTTGTAGTTGCATGGATCAATGACCATCAAAAAATATATATGCCCAAGAATAGATTTTTGGAAGCTATCTAGTATAGCTATTTTATGATTCTTAAGTTATAGGGGTCCCCCACTATTAAGAGGGTATCAAAGGCTTTTGTAATGGACTTGCTCAAGTCAACATCGTCGAGACACAATTCCACTCCTATTTTCGGGGATATAACCTCACGATATAACCCACCATAAGGGGCTGGGTCAAGTCATACGAAAACACAAGAAGATGGGCCGGAAGATTTATCGAGTAGATCATTGATGACAAGATGATGTATATACTTCTCGCACCTCCTTGGTTACGCAAAGTGGAAGGTTGAGATGTAGTGAGCATAAAGTTTTCCCTCACACGGAGACTGTAAGGTTTATCAATCCAGGAGGACTCCTGGGATCAACAAGTAGGTGTGTCCTGTCCTGGCTAGAAGAAGACATGGACATGCACACACAACAAATAACTTTGCTCCCAACGAGTAAAGAGAGGTTGTCAATCCCTTCGGCCTTGTAGTTTGCAAAGGATCAAAACACAAGCGGAAATAGTAATGGTGATTGCAACGAGAAAGTAAATGAAAGAAGTAAATGATGGAGGTGTAAACAATGGTGGTGATATGGACCGGAGTCACATGATGTTCACTAGTGATGTCTCTCTCCCAAAAGACGATAAACAACTATGCTTGGGTAAACAAATTACAACTTGGCAATTGACAGAATTATAAACGCATCGCAATGCTAATTATGCTACTTGAAAGTTAGAGGCTCAATAGTAATGGGAATTACGCCAAGACAAGTAGACCGTTTATTCATCAGCATCTACTTACTAATCATCCACCTTGATATATCTATCCAGAACATCTCGCTGGTATTAAGTTGCGATCCTCACCCAAAGTGTCAACTCAAAGCGACAGACAACTGCATTAACGAACTATGCGTAAGATAAACAATCCTTGCAACCATGGTCACATGCACCGTTCTTTTATCCTTGGTGGCAACAACACATCCCCTAGTCTCATGTTTTTGTCACTCAAGCTAGACATCGAGGGGCATGAATCCACAATCATGCATAACGCTCCCTCTTCGAGTTACAATCTACTACTCGGCCAAAGCAATAAATAGCAACGGAGAACATACATGAATCACTAAGGAACATAATATAAAAGGATAACCAAATATATAACTCATAACATAATATAAAAGGATAACCAAATATATAACTCATAACAACATAATATAAAAGGACAACAAACCGAGCATAGAAATAGCAAGAGAATTACATAGATGCCTGGATCATGTAGGGCAGTTCAGAGGGACTAACCATTGAAACACAAGATTGGAGAGAAGACATCACATAGCTACTGGTCATGGACTCATGGTCCAAGGAGGACTACTCACGACCCGTCCGGGAAGCGTCCATGGCGGTGGAGAAGCTCCCGGAGGTCAATCGTCCCTCCGGCAGGGTGCCGGGAAGAGGTCTCCTGACGCTCCTGATCTCATAAGCGATGTGGCGGCGGAACGATGGAGAAATTCATGATTCTGAATCTGATGGAAGTGTTTTCTCTCGGATGAGGTGGGACCCACCCAGGCGGCCTCTTGGTGCGGCCTAGGGCCAGGCCGCACCCACAGGTCGCCTGGGAGGCCTCTGGCCCCCTGTGGCCCATCTTTGGTGATCTGGAAGCTTTTGTTACGCTGATTTTTTATAAATTTTTCTTGGGATTTTTCAGGCTTCGGAATATTGGGTAAAATACCGTGCAAAATAGACATCAGCAGACAGAAACTGGCACTAGGTGCACTGAGTTAGTAGGTTAGTCCAAATATGTGTAAAATGGTATAAAAGTGTAGCAAAACATATAACAATGTCACCCAAAAGATCATGGAACAAGTAGAAATTATAAATACGTTTGGGACGTATCAACATCCCCAAGCTTAACACAAATAATTTCTGTGGTGACATCCTAACACACATATAAGAACTTCAAAGTAAAGCAAGTGAGATATGCAATTCAAGTCAAGACAATAACAAGCAAGAGTATATATCTAGTATTGAAATTAGCAAAGTAAGAACATAAAGGTGCAAGAGCTCTCGTTGTCCGTGACTCAAATGTTTACAAATGGTGTTTGCGTGCAAGAAGTGGGAGAAGGGTTGAGATCATAAAATATTTTTTAATTGAGAACTTAATCTACTAAAATTTCACACTTAGTCTCCTTTGGAATCTTATTTTGACTCATCCCGAGACCACTAGTCAGGCACAAGTCAAAATGATCATCTCCCTTTCGACTTTGAGCACTCATGCAATGGATGAGCGTAAGCAAGATATGTTGGCACTTAGGACGGAAAAGAGAATAATGATGGGGAAGGAAGACAAAAAGGGTGTGAAAGGCTCACATCAACGAGGACAACCATAGGCGAGAGAAAGCGAGATGATAGATATGATGTGAGGAGTAGGGATTGCCATGTAACGGATGCACATATGAGCTAAGCGAAGCTCTCCAATGGAGCTAGTGGGGCTGCATCCAACTTTTTGCTCATGAAGACCTAGCGCTCATTTTAGGAGGATCATCATTGGTATATGCAAACCAAGTTCTTTAGTGTAAGGGTCCCCACATAGTTATGCATGAATGATAATCTCTATGTAGTAGAAATATAGCAATGGAGTACGAGTGTGGATCTTTCAAAAGGAATAGTAGTGTTGCCCTCTTCTCTTTTTTATTTATTTTTTTTCTTTTTATTTTTCTTTATTTTTAATTTTTTTGTGGGCTCTTTGGCTCTTTCTTTTTATCTCTCATTTGTCCTCTTTGGGATCTTTTAATTTGTCCTCTTTGGGACATTTTCCTCTCTAAAGGGCAACACTCTAAGTTCTACAAGAACAAAAAGAAAAATCATCACACTTTATAAGAAGTACTCAACATAAAGACAAGTGAAAACTATCATGATGTATGCAAATGTATGCCTCTGCCAGTGTAGTAGGATATGCAATGATACTAGCGCATCATGTAGCAGTAATAAGGGCAGGGCCCAACTAGCATGCGGCTCCTCGATCAAGCAAAAGCATGTATGACATGAAGATCAAGTCATGAGATGGTGGGTGTTGCATGGCAATGTATATCGGAAAGGCTATGGAAATGCCTTAATAGGTAGGTATGGTGGCTGTTTTGAGGAAAGATATAATGAGGCTTATGTATGACAGAGCGTATCATGTCATGGGTTTGGATGCACCGACGAAGTTTGCACCAACTCTCAATGTGAGAAAGGGCAATGCACGGTAGCGAAGAGGCTAGCAAAATATGGATGGTGGAAGTGCCAAAAATCGAATACTCACATTAGTCCGAAGAACTCATACACTTATTATCGGTAACTCTATATCTAGTTAGGAAATTCACAAAGAGAAAAGTACCCCGAGGAGAAGTGTTTGGGGGTTTGGTTATCCTTACGCATCCTCGACCCATGGTAACCTGAGGGTACTCTATATATTCCAAACCCTCCAGAGGTTAGCGATCAATTTAGTAGCTAGAGTTCTCAACTAGTTTTTAGTTTTTGAAGAACACACGTATTTCCCAAAATACGACACCTATAACTAATATGCTCAAGATCTTGGCACCAATAGTCCAAACATTACTCAAATCAATACCTCAAAACTATTGCAAGTTACTACTATACTTAAATAGCAACCTCAATTACCTACTCATGCAAGACACACAACTCAGTGCAACGAGCCAAGTCTCTAAACAAGATAAGCATGATAACTCAAGAGAGTTCCAAAAGCAACCTAAATAATAGCTCTTAAAAGGATACAGCATGAAAACTAAGAGCTAAGCATGACAGTAGCTACGAAAAGATAAAGAACACACACAAAAGGATAAGCATGAAAACATATGTTGTGTTCTAGAGTGGAATGGAGCGTGTTTCTCTCATAAACAAGGTAGTCTAGGTTCCGACTTATTATGAACAACAAGGAAAACTAAAACAAACTAAAAAGTAAAGAGAGGGACACTCCAAGCATAGCACATAAACATATGAAGTGATAAAAATATAGCATGGAGATGGACGAACTGATGATTGTTGATAGAGAAGGGGATGCATGGGGGCATCCCCAAGCTCAGACGCTTCAGTCTTCTTGAATATTTATTGGGGGTGCATGGGGGAATCCCCAAGCTTGAGCACTTGACACTCCTGGATCTTCTTTCATCATCTTCCATCGCACACTTCAAAACTCCCTTCATACCAAACTCATCATAAGCTGATTAGAATGGTTAGTACCCATGATAAAATAATTCAGTACCTACTAGAAATAATGATTTTCATGAAAAGCTACTGTTTATCATGATTGCCCAAAGGTTTTTGCAAAGGAAAAGAAAGCTTAAGATTTGCAAAATGATGAAAACACAAAACATGGCAGAATGTGTGAAAAAAAAACAGCACGTAGTAAATAATTTTTTCGGGGTACTTCTGCAACTCAAATCAAAAAACTTAGAACAGATGTCAGAAAGGAAATTATATAGAGCATGCTGTAAAAACAATTCAGATCAATAAGATGATCTAATGATTTTTGGCGAATTTTTCCGTCACGCATAGAGAATCTGCTTCTAGAGAGCATGTCACAATTTTTGAACTTTCTTGCAATCGGAGGCTATAACTTGGCACAAAGCTTGAAAATATAGATACAATGATGTTGTTACAGTAGTAACACACATCAAGACAACTAAACACTGAAATTAAATACTCAAAGTAAAGATAACAAGGGTTGTCTCCCTAGAGCTCTTTCTTTATAGCCATAAAGATAGGCTTAAGATTTTTATGATGCTCTCGTAGGAATAAGAGTTGTAGAACAAAAGAGAGCATCAAGAAGCAAATACCAAACACATTTAAGTCTAAAATGCTTCCTATACATAGGAATATTGCAATAGACTAGTTCATTTAATCTCAAAGCAATAAGCATAGGAAGGCAAAACAAGTGCAGCTTCAAAACCTTCAACATAAAGAGAGGGAACCTGGTATTATTGAAATATCTATAAGCGTATGTTCCCTTCTCATAATAATTTTAGTGGGATCATGAATGAAATCAACAATATAAGTATCACATAAAGCATTGTTACCATGATCCACATGCAAAAAGGTACTCTTACTCTCCACATAAGCATAATCTTTGGGGAGCCCATGGTTAGGACATTTTAGCATTAAAGTTTTCAGGCTCCCCCAAGCTTGAGCTATGCTCTCTCTATCATGAGGATAGGAATTATAAACATAATTCCTATTCAAATGGACTACATGAAGAGGATAAAACTTGGAGTAAAACAGAGACTGAATCTCTTCCCAATCCCGTAGGTGAGAATCATCTACTAGCCTATACCATTCCAATGCTTTTCCTTTCAGTGACAAGGCAAATAATTTCCTCATAACTCCATCTCTTGTCAAACCTAAAATCTTAAACAACATACAAAGTTCTGTAAGTTTCAACAAATGAATACTAGGACTAATTGTTCCATCTCCTGCAAAACAATCATTCCTAATTATTTCAATTATCCCAAGTGGTATTTTGAATGGGATAAATTCAGTAGGTGGAGGAGACTTCTCTACCACGGGTGTGGTAAAGCGGCCTTCCCCAATTAGCAAACTAAGAGTGTTGTTTTCCATAGGCCTAACTAGTCATGCCAATCATGAAAAGCAAACTAACAAGACTAAAAAGCAAAGGTAAAAGATAGCGTGCAACTGCCCTATCTTGAAGACTAGAGTCCCCGACAATGGCTCCAGAAAACTTTCCTTGATGACGAGATGATGTATATACTTCTCGTACCTCATTGGTTACCCCAACTGGAAAGTTGAGATGTAGTCAGCAGCAAGTTTTCCCTCACACGGAGACTATAAGGTTTATCGATCCAGGAGGACTCCTAGGATCAACAAGTAGGTGTGTCCTATCCTAGCTAGCAGAAGACGTGGACTTGCACACCCAACAAATAACTTTGCTCCCAATGATTACAGAGAGGTTTTCAATCCCTCCGGCCTTGTAGTTTGCAAGGATCAAAACACAAGCGGAAATAGTAATGGTGATTGTGACGGGAAAGTAAATGAAAGCAGTAAATGATGGAGGTGTAAACAATGGTGGTGATATGGATTGGAGTCACGTGATGTTCACTAGTGATGTCTCTCTCCCAAAATACGATAAACAACTACGCTTGGGTAAAAAAAATACAGTTGGGCAATTGACAGAATTATAAACGCACCGCAATGCTAATTATGCTACTTGAAAGTTAGAGGCTCAATAGTAATGGGAAGTACGCCAAGACAAGTAGACCGTTTATTCATCAACATCTACTTCACCTTGAGATATCTATCCAGAACATCTCGCTGGTATTAAGTTGCGAGCCCCACCCAAAGTGTAAACTCAAAACAATGGACAACTGCATTAACGAACTATACGTAAGATAAATAATCCTTGCAACCGTGGTCACAAGCACCGTTGTTTTCTCCCTCGTGGCAACAACACATCCCCTAGTCTCATGTCTCTGTCACTCAAGCCAGACATCGAGGGGCACGAACCCACAATCATGCATAACACTCCCTCTTGGAGTTACAATCTACTACTCGGCCAAAGCAATAAATAGCAACGGAGAACATGCATGAATCACTAAGGAACATAATATAAAAGGATAATACAATATATAACTCATAACAATCTGAACATAATCCCATAATCCATCGGATCCCAACAAGCCGAGCATAACAATAGCAAGAGAATTACATAGATGCCTTGATCATGTATGGCAGCTCACAAGGACTAACCATTGAAGCACAAGATTGGAGAGAAGACATCACATACCTACTGGTCATGGACTCATGGTCCAAGAAGGAATACACACGGCATGTCCGGGAAGCGACCTCGGCGATGGAGAAGATCCAGGAGGTCAATCATCCATGTGGTAGGGTGCCGGGAAGAGGTCTCCTGACGCTCCCAATCTCGGAAGCGCTGCGGCGGTGGAACGATGGAGAAATTTGCGATTCTAGATCTGATGGAAGGGTTTTCTCTCGGAGGAGTAAATATAGGCAAAAGGAGGGCACTAGAGGAGGTGGGACCCACCGAGGCGGCCTAGGGCCAGGTCGTGCCCACAGGTCACCTGGGATGCCCCTGGCCCCCCTCTGGCCCATCTTCGGTGATCTGGAAGCTTCTGTTACGCTGATTTTTTTTATATTTTTCTTGGGATTTTTCGGGTTTCGGAAAATTGGGTAAAAGCCCTTGCAAAATATACATCGGCAGACAAAAACTGGCACTGGGTGCACTGAGTTAGTAGGCTAGTCCAAATATGTGTTAAATGATATAAAAGTGTAGCAAAACATATAACAGTGTCACCCAAAAGATCATGGAACAAGCAGAAATTATAGATACGTTTGGGACGTATCAATCATCTTATGGCCCAACATGAGGAAATGGCGACTCGGGGCCTAGAAGGCAGAACACGCCAGGAGTTTCCCTAAACTTGCGAAGTAAGATAAGATAGAATTACAATAAGTTATGAGCATTTATTTGACCCAGACTCGGTTGTAAACTCGAGGCCTCTACGTATATATAAAGGAGAGCCCTCGAGTCGGAAATATCAAGTAAGAAACTCTCGACAGATAGGTTAGCGATTCTGCATCCTTGCAACCGAGATCCCCATCAATATAGACACAAAAGTAAGACTTAAGCTTCTACCTCCATTGGAGGGGCCGAACCTAGGTAAACCCATCTCTCATCCCCAATCAACCAATTCCAGTCGCCACACCGCGGCGATCGCCTCACCACTAAGTCCTACCTTAAGGACATCTTCCGTGACAAAACCACGACAATTGGTGCTCATTGTTGGGCAATCACAAGGTGGAGTTGAGTTTTCGGAGGGAGCTCTTTCGGCGTTCGAGAGCTACCTCGCTAGTAAGATGACTAAGAATCGCCGCGGCCAGATCTACATTGACGATTCGAGTTGGGGCCCTCGCGGTGACTCGATCGTGTACGGGTACCGAGTCCCCTTCGGCAAAATCCACATCTTCGTCGGCAAAATCAACCAAACAGTGCTCGAAACGGACGTCTACGACAACATCGTCGAGCCGTCTCCTCGCACTCATGCCACCTAGAGCGGGACTCATCAGAGCCATGCTATGGCAAAAAAGCCAATCTAGCCCATCGTGAGAGAGACACAGACGTTGAAGGCCAAATCACTAACAAGCGAAAAAGATTAGCATCTGCGGTCAGTACCAATGCTCGTTCCAAAACCAGAAATGGAGCAGCCACCCTAAGGATCATCAAACAAGAAAAGTGCCCGATTATGAGGCCGCACTCAAGGCACCATGACCCAAACACGAGACAGAGGATAAGTCGGCTAAACACTCATGGGAAGACTGTCGTGTCATGCACGAGTTCCAGAGGTGGATTCCCGAGAGGCATGTGGAGAAACATCCGGGTCGGGATACCCCTGGCGGGTCATCTAGTGACTTTAAACAGTCAAGCAGCGGTCAGTATCATGTCTTCCCCACCAATGCTTGCAAGCAAGACACCAATGTCAAAAAGCGATCTATTGGCATCGTTGAGCCGGCAAGCCCCGAATATCTCCGCTATTCTGAGCAGCAAATCACTTGGAGTCGACAGGATCACCCTCTTTGGGTTGACAACCCCACATAGCTGGCGCTGGTGGTGGTGCCTCGGGTGGGTGGTTACAACCTTTCAAGGGTCCTTCTGGACGGAGGAAGCAGCATCAATATATTATATTAGCACACCTTTCCGCGGATGAATCTCCTTGACAGCAGCTTGTAAACTTCGACCACTGTTTTTCATGGCATCTCAAAGTGCGTTATATTAAATAGATGGGAGTGAATAGGCAATTTTTAGAAGTTCTTCACTGAGGAAATCCTTGTGAGGAAAGTCCTCAATGATGAACTAAGTGCAGCGGAAATAGTACAGGATCATGAGTGCAAAAACAACTATAGCAAAGTACTCAATGAGATTTATGAGATTCGGTTTGCACAGTTCGCAAGTACAGGGTGAGCAGATGAAGATTAACTCGAGTGAAGAATTTGATGACAGTTGTTGATGACCGAGTTCCAACTGCTGTGACAGTTGTACGTCTGGTTTGGAGCGGCTTCGTATAGAAACTAGAAGTACACACAATCCCTACCGTATCAACACTCGTGGTAAGTCTACAGGGTAGACTTCCAAACCGTCACAAACTCGGTCACCCGGCGATCCACAATTGACTGCTGGATGCTCTAGACCATGACGCCTAACCGTTTGGAGGATACACAATCCTCAAAGGTAAAAAGCGTCGGTTCCACACAGGAACAATTTTTTTGGTTTGGGTTTGGGATATTTCCTCACTTGGGATTTGGTTTGGGTTTGGTGTTTGGGGTATTTCCTCACTTGATGATTTTCTCTCTAAGACCATGAGGAATTGGGTTGCTCTAAATGACAAGTGTCAGTTTCTCTTGGAGCAGCTGATACGTCTCTGTCGTATCTACTTTTCCGAACTCTTTTGCCCTTGTTTTGGACTCTAATTTGCATGATTTGAATGGAACTAAACCGGACTGACGCTGTTTTCAGCAGAATTGCCATGGTGTTGTTTTTGTGCAGAAATAAAAGTTCTCGGAATGTCCTAAAAATTTACGGAGAATTTTTCTAGAATAAAAGAAAAATACCTGCGCAAAGAACCACCGGAGGGGGCGTGCCAGTGGGCCCCAAGCCCACAGGCCGCGGCCACCCCCTATGGTCGCGCCGTGCAGGCTTGTGGGCCCACGTGGCACCACCGCCCCCAATCTCAGCTCTATATCTTCCGTTTCGCCTCGGAAAAAAAATCAGAGAGAAGGTTTCATCGTGTTTTGCGATACAAAGGCGCCACCACATCCTGTTCTTCATCTGGAGGGCAGATCTGGAGTCCGTTTCTGGCTCCGGAGAGGGGAAATCGTCGCCATCGTCATCATCAACCTTTCTCCATCGACAATTCCATGATGCTCTTCATCGTTCTTGAGTAATCTCATCGTAGGCTTGCTGGACGGTGATGAGTTGGATGAGATCTATCATGTAATCGAGTTAGTTCTTGACGGGGATTGATCCCTAGTATCCACTATGTTCTAGATTGATGTTGCTACTACTTGGCTATGCTTAATTCTTGTCACTAGGGACCGAGTGCCATGATTTCACATCTGAACCTATTATGTTGTCGCCAATATATGTGTGTTTTAGATCCTATCTTGCAAGTTGTAGTCACCTGCTATGTGTTATGACCCGGCAACCCCGGAGTGACAATAGCCGGAACCACTCTCGGAGATGACCATAGTATGAGGAGTTCATGTATTCCCTGCTTGTTAATGCGTTGGTCCGGTTTTTATTAAAAGGAGAACCTTAATATCCCGTAGTTTCCTTTAGGACCCCGCTGCCACGGGAGGGATGGACAATAGATGTCATGCAAGTTCTTCCTTCAGCACGTATGACTACATACGGAATACATGCCTACATTAGATTGACGAACGGGAGCTAGTCACATATCTCTCCGTGTTATAGCTGTTACATGATGAATCACATCCATCACACTCATCCATCACCGATCCACTGCCTACAAGTCTTTTACTACTGGTTCACGCTATGTTACTTTGCCTAGGCTTGTCCCTTGCTACCAAAGGGATTGGGCCACTTTGTTGCTGTTGTCGCTACTCCTGTTACTTGTTACTCTGTTGCTGCTATTACTGTTGTTCCTTACTACTCCGATGTTACTTGTTGCAAGACTTTATTAGAGCCGTACCCGGGGAATGATTTATATCATAGAGATCTCCCCCTGCACCTTGCAATTCATGCATGCATTTGACATATAGTATGAGGAATTGAAAATGCATGATGAAAAATGGTGTTTGACGAAATTCAGCATGCCTGCATTAATAGACTTGGAGGAATAAGCATGCGAAGAAAAATGTTCAAAAGAGTCAGAACACCATCGGGCTTAAGTTACAACTCATTACATCAAAAACTTCAGAAGAGCCAAGAATTTGTAACTCAATAGAGTTTATAAGCCCATGCCCATAGTGAATCCCGCTTGAAGACTAACTCTCCGATTTCTCCCCCTTTGTCATCAAGTGTTGAAAAGGGACAAAACTGAGGACTAACTCCCTTGAAGAAATTCACTTCTTGGTTGAAATAGTGGCGTGAGCATCCTTGGAGACATGCTTGTTTCTTGGACCAGTGGCAGTGTCTTCTAGTTCTTCATCTGATTCAGTAGTGCGAAATGAAGAAAGTGAACTGTCCTCCAAGTGAGGAACTCGAATAGGCTTGAATTTCTTCTTTGGAGGCCACGTCCAGTCAAAGTCTTGAGTAAATTCCAATTCGTCAAGTTCCTCGGGAGTCTTCAGGTGAGCCAAGGTAGCCGAAGTGCGATCAAATACCTCATGAATATAATAGTGATTTTTCTTCACTGCATTTTGAGTCTCATTGAGGGGTTTCACAATGGCTCCAAACTGGCGTTTCACCCACTTGTGATTGCGATCGAATTTTTTGTGAAGACTGAGGAGAAGCTCTCTGTTAGTCATCACCCTTGGGGCAGTTGGGCTTGGAGGATCTTGAGTAGAAGTGCCATCTTATGAGGAATATGAATCAACCTTGCGAAATTGGCCATCTTGGGGCCGATTTCCTTCATCTATCATAGACTTGCCTTTGCCTTCAACTGGTTCAAAAGATTGCTTGATGACTTTCATCGGCGGCAGATATCCGAGGTCATTCTGAAAGTCAGCTTGATAGTTGATGCCTGATCTGTTCCTGATGAATTTCATGATCCAAGGCGCATAAATCTTCAACTCATATGGTAACAAAGCATTGTCAGCCAAAGTCCTCAAACGGAAATCATAAAGATTCATAGGGATATCATGAATGACGTTGAACAGGATATTCTTCATGATGCCTACGACATCTTCTTCATTGTCATGCCCTTTGATAGGTGTGATGGCATAGGACAAGATCATGTATATGGTTCTCGGCTCATACTTCAAACCCTGCACTAGAAATAGTGTCCTTATAGGTTGGCCCTTGGCTAAAGGCTTCATGAGGACTTCCATGAGCTTGTCTGGAAGCTCTTTTTCATCATACATCCTGACTGCATCCTCTGAAGGAATTGATACTGGAAGATCTCGAAGCAGTTCTCTGGCTGGAGCTTTATAGTGCGTGTGCTGAGTCATCCAGTCCAAGACCCATGTGTTGGTATCTTTGGGGTCTCCTGAGATATGCAGTGTGGCGTAGAATTGAAGAATTATATCAGCGTTCCAGTCACCAATATATGTACAGAATGGCAAGAGCCCTGCTTCGTGAAGAACATTGAGGACTGGGTGAAGCAAGGTATTTCCTCCATGTCACAGTGAGGAATGTGAGTGTGAGAAATATATTCTTTCTGCCACAGAGCACAGAGGCATAGTAGTTCAGTTGATTCCTTGTCCAGAACTTCCTGTGTCTAATGTGAAGCTTGTCATAGGGATTTTCTCCTGTGAAGTACTAATGTTTCTCATAGAATGCTTCCTTCTGAAACTTAGCCCTCTTGGTAAAGGGTTGATGAGGCTTTGGTTGAACATTATGCTCTTGAGGATTAGAGGCCACCACAATTGCAGTTTCTGGATTCACCACAACAATTGGATTCTCAGCATTTGGAGCAGGAGCATTTTATTTAGTTTGAGCATTTTCTTCATCTTGAGGAATTTGCTTATCTGAGGAGGGAGTTTTAGTTTTTGATGCTGCATTTTCTTCAGCTGATGGAGCTGATTATTGTGATGATTCCTCACGAAAGCTCTTTTCATCAGAGCCGGTGAGAATCTCAGTGGCAGATGGAGTTTGAGGAATTTGAGCTGTTCTTGGTGAGTTTGGATGAGTCGCTTCCCAGAACTCATCATGGGTCACAGGTGTGTTGCATCCAATTTCTTCATCACCCTCCTTTTCTTCAGTAGTCATCGGAGGTGTGGTGGTTTGTGGAATCTCATCAATTTGAATTTCCTCATCCATCGGGGTGGATGCCCGAGAGCGAGTGTCATCCATTTCTTCATCCTCTTCGGGAATGACATATTCCTCACCGGAAGGAACGATCATATATGAAGGTGCTACATTTAGAGGAATAGCATCCACCAAGGCTGATGAAGATTCTGAAGGTATAATCTTCAGACGTTTGGCTTCTGAGGATTCTAAAGCCATTGAAGTTTTTCTCGTTTTAGCTTCTTTTTCACCAGCTTTGGTTTTCTTCACGTCTGATGCGGACGGAGCCACTTTCTTCACCTTTGCAGATTTTGGTTAAGGAGAAATTTCATCACGCAGTGGTTCATCTGTGCCAGGCCTGACATATTCTTCAGCTGGAGTATTTTGAGGAATCTCTTCAGCAGCTGGTTCTTCATTTTCATCTTCCTCAGTCAGCTCAATAGTGCAGCTTGGCTGAGGGTTTGTCTGCTGCTTTGGAGCTGCCGTTCTGCTACTGTATTCATCAATTGCAGCAGTTGCAACTTTGATGAATTTCACTTTTACACCTTTACGATCAGCGTGAATACTTGTATACTTGTTCGTGAGGGTTTTGAGTTCACCCTGAGTTGAAACGAGTTTTTCAAGCGACAAGTTGAGGAGATTCTGCTTCAGGAATTTTTCCTTTTTGACTTTAGCAGCCCTTGCTTGCTTGGCTTGTTGTTCCTTCCATTTGGCTTCATTGATGAAAGTGGCAAGCATGTGGCTTACACTAGGGGGAAGCTTCAAATCATCAATAGGAGTGTTTGGATCTTCATACCAGAGGTTTATGAAGTCCAGCAATACCTTCGGATCCATTGCTAGAGGAACGGAGCTGCAAGTGGCTTGCGCAACTCTTTCTTGTTTGTTCTTGATAATTGCTTGAAGTGTTTCATCATCAAATTCTTCACACCCTTCTGATGCAGAAGGAATGTTCATGGTTTTGCTTGGACTGGGTCTGGTACCTCTACTAGCGGTCATCTTAGTCTTCAAAAGACTTGGTGAAGATTTCGAAGCAGAGCCAGTAGCATATGGCACAAAGGAACTAGGTTGTTCAGATTGAATCTTACTGAGATGCTTTTGCGGAGGAAGTGAAGACTGTGCTGTAGTTGAGGATTTTGCAGTCATTGCAACTTTCTGAGGAAATTGCTCTTTTGACGCTGATGTTGAAGCTTTTGGTTTCTTCAGCAGGGCCTTCTTCTAAGGAATTTCAGTGGCAGAGGCCTCAGCAGGTGAAGAAGTGGCAGCAGTGGCTGCAACAGCAGAGTCTTCATTGATTTTTTTCACACCAGCTTTTGCCTTTTTCTGCAACTTAGACAAGTATTTGTCTTTCTCATCAGGGTAATCCTCAATATTGGCTATGCTTGAGGGATGAGCTGCTTGTTGATCTCCGTGTGGCAACCTTTTGCAGGGATGCTTGAGGGCAAACTTCTTGGCGTATTTTGGAGTCACATATGTGTACTCCTTCCACTCTTTTGCCCACCTGCGCTCAATATTTTGAACCCTTATTTTGCGCTTCTCCATGGTCTCTTTACCATGAATTTCCTCATCATGTGTACAGTAGTCAGCATATATTTCTTCAGGGATCTCAAAGGCAGTATTCTGTTCCAGCTTCTTGCAACTTTTCTATTTAAGATCTTCTTCCATTTTCTTTAGCTGAGGTTTTTGCTGAGGAATTTGAATTATTGATGATTATCAAGACACGGGTAAGGTTTCTTCTAGAAATGCTACAAATGAGTTAAGTTGATGAGAACCTAGTGATCAATCAGCTGACATTTTGTACCTGTGAACAGACTACAGGTGCAAAGAATTTGGAGAGGTCATATGCATTCTCATATTTGGGGAAATTGAAGAATTACTAAAGTTGAGGAATTTGACCAGTGAGTTGAGGAACTTGACTAAGCATTCTGATCTTGGGTTCCACAGTTGTGCAGATTTGAAAATTTACACAATTGAGAAATCTTGTGAAGAATTTTAGTGACTTAGTGAAATTCATCAAGTGTTCTCGACATGGGTGTGCACTGCTGAGGAAATTTCTGAGGAAAAACTGATTTCACGAATCTAAAGAGAAATAAGAGATCAATAAGGGCAGTAAAATAAGATTTTATTTACCCTGTTTGAAGAACACGATGAACTGGGGCGGTAAAAATAAGAAGTTCTTCGGTTTAGGTCTTCAGTTCCCTAACTTGGCGACTGAAAACAGCTACAGCGGCGGCGGAGGAAGATATTACAGAATCGGTGTGATTCCGACGATAACGAGGGCGAGGCAACTAAGCTATTCCTCACCGGCGACGAAGATGCTAGCTGCGGCACTAGGGTTCGAGCTCGAGCGGAGAAGACGAGAGGGAGAAGAGTTTTGACCGAAGGGGGGTAAGGAGCTATTTATAGCTCAGGTGAAAAATTGTTTAGGCCGAAACTTTTGGACCGAACTGCCATTGCCCCTTCGTCTCCGCTTGAGATGTGGTGCCCACGATTGAAGCGGTGGAGATCGTGGTTCTCCGAACGTGAGTACTGGGTGTGGTTACTGTTGTAACGTTTAAAAAATGAATTTTGAGGATTTCGTTACAAAGTCCTCAGCTCACAAGGAATCAGTGATGATTTTGAACAAGTGTCAAATAGAATGCATATGAACAATTGAGAATAAACTGGGTTGAACTTTAGCATAGAGGGGAGTCGGGTGCGATCACATTCACTTAGAGGAAATATTAAATTGAAGACTGAGCTATAAGGGAATACTTTTGAGGACATTGAAAGCTCATTATATATATATGTGTGTGTGTGTGTGTCTGTGTGTATACTCAAATGAAGATCATCAAAAAGTTAAGAAATTGAAGATTTTGAAGAATTTGAAGATCTTGAAAATTTGAGGATTTTGTGACAAAGTCTCACATTGAAGAATTTCAACTTTGAAGAAAAACAAGCTTAAAGAATTACAAAGTTGTGTGGTGGCGTGGCCTGTCGTATAAGAATGATGATTTCAGGCACCTGTACAATTATCGTAGGGCCTTGAGAACCAGATTATTCATTGATTTCTTAACACATAGAGTGATTTTCTTCATTGGTTGAAGAAAATTCTTACTTTGTGTGTTGTACATCTAAGTCATCAATTTTCCATAAGTGTTAGGATGTGTGCATGTTTACAAGACATTTGAAGTTTCTAGGATCTTTAGCTCAAACCGCAACTTCCAAAACCTTCTCTCATCCAAGGGCTTTGTGAAAATATCAGCTAGTTGATATCACTCTTCACATGGTCGATGATGATATTGCCTTTGAGGACATGGTCACGAAAAAAGTGATGATGAATTTGGATGTGCTTGGTCTTCGAGTGTTATACTGGGTTGTAGGCGATCTTAATTGCACTATCATTGTCGCAGTAGAGAGGCACATTCTTCATGTTGATGTCGTAGTCTCTGAGGGTTTGCTTCATCCATAACAGTTGAGCACAGCAAGATCCAGCAGCAATGTACTCAGCTTCGGCAATGGAGAGTGATACATAGTTCTGCTTCTTTGAGGACCATCAAACTAATGAGCTTCCGAGGAAATGGCATGTTCCTCATATTGCATTGCGATCCACACGGTCACCAGCATAATCAGAATCATAATATCCAACTAGGTGAAGATTTGAGCCCTTGGGGTACCATTATCCTAGTGTTGGTGCGTGAGCTAAGTATCAAAGAATGTGTTTCACAGCCTTATGGTGTGATTCCTTCGGTTTTGCTTGAAAACAAGCACACATGCAAACATTAAGCAGAATATCTAGCCTAGATGCACATAGGTACAATAAATAGACAATCATAGAGCGATATACCTGTTGATCGAAATCTTTACCATTTTCGTCTGTGCACAGGTGGCCGTTGGTAGGCATAGGTATCTTGACGCCTTTGCATTCATGCATGTTGAATTTCCTCAGAACGTTCTTTAGGTATTTCTCCGGCGATATGAATATTCCATTGCATTGTTGATGAATTTGTAGACCTAAGAAGAACTTCAGCTCCCCCATCATAGACATTTGATATTCTTCACTCATCATGTAGGCAAATTCATCACTGTAATGTTTGTTAGTACAACCAAAAATAATATCGTTGGCATAAATTTGGCACACAAATAGTTCATTGTCATAGGATTTTGTGAAAAGAGTAGGATCAAGTGAACCAGGTTTGAAGCCTTTCTACATGAGGAATTCCTTCAATGTATTATACCACGCCCGTGGGGCTTGCTTGAGGCCATAGAGTGCCTTTTTGAGTCTGAAGACTTTGTCTGGATGCTTCGGGTCTTCAAAACCTGGGGCTGAGCAACATATACTTCTTCCTCAAGCTTACCATTTAGGAATGCGCTTTTCACATCCATTTGATATAGAGTAATATTGTGATGATTAACATAAGCAAGTAATATTCGAATAGCTTCAAGTCTAGCAAAAGGTGCAAAAGTTTCATCGAAATCAATTCCTTGAACCTGTGTGTAGCCTTGGGCTACAAGCCATGCCTTATTCCTCACCACTTGACCATCCTCATCTTGCTTGTTTCGGTAGATCCACTTGGTGTCGATGATATTGTGCTTGCGAGGATCTGGTCTTTTGACGAGTTCCCACACGTCATTTAGCTTGAACTGAAGAAGTTCATTTTGCATGGATTGAATCCACTCAGGTTCCTTGGAGGCTTCATCGACTTTTGAGGGTTCTTTGATAGACACAAACAAGGAATGCTCACAGAAGTTAACTAGATGTGAATCTTTTGAGCGAGTGAGAGGACCTGGCGCGTTGATGTCATCGAGGATTTTGTCAAGTTCTACTTCATTTACAATCCTTGGATGAGATGGTTGAAGACTTTGGTTGGGCTGAGGAATTTGATCTGTAGAATTTTCCTCAAGTGCACCAGTTTGAATTTCCTCATTGTTGGGGACGACTTCTTCAACAAGGGGTTGTTCCTCAGTAGGAATGATATCTTCAGTTGCCTTGAGCTTGATGGCTTCCTCGGGAGGTAATTTATCTGGCACAGGAGGCAGTTGCTCTCTTTGTGAGCCATTAGTTTCATTGGACCGCACATCTACAGTTTCAACAACCTTGTTGTGATAGGTGTTGAAGACTCTGTAGGTGTGCGAGTCCTTTCCGTAACCAAGCATAAACCTGATGTGATTTAGGTGCAATCTTTGAGCTATGGCGAGGATCTATAATCCAGCATTTTGCACCGAAGACTTTCAAATAACTTACATTGGTTTTTTTCAGTGAGGAGTTCGTATGAGGATTTCTTGAGGAATTTGTGAAGATAAACCTGGTTGATGATGTGGCAAGTAGTGTTGATTGCTTCAGGCCAGAAGCAACGAGGAGTCTGATATTCTTCAAGCATAGTCTGTGCCATTTCAACCAGAGCCATGTTCTTGCGTTCAACGACGCCATTCTGTTGAGGAGTATAAGGAGCAGATAATTCGTGAGTAATACCTAGTTCATCAAGATAATCATCAAGACCAATGTTTTTGAATTTTGTTCCATTATCACTCCTGATGTGTTTGATCTTGACGCCGAAGTACGTCGATGCCCTTGAGGAAAATAGTTTGAAGACTTCATGCACTTCAGTTTTATACATAATGATATGTACCCAAGTATAGCGAGAATAGTCATCAACTATGACAAAGCCATATAAAGATGTTGCATTGGTTAGTGTAGCACAATGAGTAGATCCAAACAGATCCATGTGAAGCAATTCAAACGGACGAGTAGTAATCATAATAGTCTTCAAGGGGTGTTTGGATCTGGTAACCTTTCTAGATTCACAAGCACCACAGAGATGGTCCTTGAGGAATTTGACGGATTCAATGACAATGACATGATATTTCTTCGCTAGTGTATGCAAATTCCTCATACCTGCATGACCAAGTCGTCTATGCCACAGCCAGCCTACTAACATTTTTGCTAGTAAGCATGTGGCTGGTTGAGGACCTGTTGAAAAATCAACAATGTACAAATATCCTCTCCTAAAGCCTTCGAAGACTTTGGATTTTTTAGATTCCATGATGACTACACATCTATATTTTCCAAAGATGACAATCATATCAAGATCACAAAGCATTGAGAGTGACATGAGGTTAAACCCAAGGGATTCGATAGGCATGACACTGTCCATCTGCCTGTCCTTGGAAATAGCCACTTTGCCAAGTCCCAATACCTTGCTTTTTAACTTTATCAGCATAAGTGATTTGCTTTAGTGGTGATGGTGTTAGTGGCATATTCAACAACAAGCTTTTATCACCAGTCATGTGATTTGTGCAACCACTATCAAGAGCCCACTCTGTATTCTTGGGTTTGTCATCCTGCAAATGAATTAGTATAACTTACCATCTCATATGCTTCAGACTTGAAGAATATGATATCAATTTCATCACATAAGGATTTCATCATAAACAGTAAATTTGAGGATGTGTGAAATGTTATCATTTCACCATTTTTAGCTTGTGTCCAATCAAGCAATTTCTGCAGGTCTCCATCAAAATTTTCAGATGATGACTTTCATCTGGAGACCTGACCTGCAAAAGTAATTAGTTCAATTTCTTCACCACCCACATCTGAAGGGGTGGCAAAGAGTTCATCATGATCACTGCCTAGCCACTCAGGCCCAGGTGCACAGGTACCCGGGTGCTAGCCACAGAGGGTTCGACACCAGAGCCAAAGCGGAAATTAGTTACTTGAGGTGGTCGACACTCCAGCATAAGCAGGTGCGGCACCGTCGGTACTACATAGTCGCGCATGTCTTCATGCTGATTGCTCTTCTGTTCTACATCATGTTGTAGATAGAAATGATGAAACTTGTGGGTGTGCCATGACCATGCCGTTGGGCTTACTCGAGACATGACATGATCGCACTTATGTATCGCAATTTTCGAGACTATGTGATGATATTTTCTGTTTAATGATAATTATGATGATGATGATGCATGGTATTATGACAAGACTATTGTATGTCTATGATATGTGAGAGGGGTATATGTTTAATATTGTGTGATGAAACTATTGTATAGGATCTGTATAAATAAATCACAAATACGTAGAGGGTGCAAATCTGCGAAAACTGTAAAAGTTAGCAGTAGCACTGGTAAATACTTACCAGTAGCGCGGTTTAGTAGCAGCGCTTTCTGTGAGCACGCGCTCCTACTATAGTTAGCAGTAGCGTTGTAGGGGGAAGCGCTACTGCTAACTATACTTACCAGTAGCGCTGCCCATACCAGCACTACTACTAGTTATTAGTTGTAGAGTGATAGCAGTAGCGCTCGGCCCAGCGCTACTACTATAGGATTTTCAAGCGCTACTCGTAGGCTTTTCCCTAGTAGTGTCATCCTGCGAGCACCATAGTGTCATCCTGCGAGCACTTCTATTCACAATAGGGGGTTAGAGTACTCAAATGAATAGGCAGAGAAATTCTTTGAGGACTTATGAACATAATGATTTGAGGAATAACGCTCATATTCATTTTTCTCGTAATTTCCGTCCATATCACAAGCATTACTGCGAGTACGAGCATAACATTGACCATTTGAGGATTTTTTGATCCTTGTGAAGACTTCGGTCCACCTGAGGAATTTGATCTGGGGTTCTGTTTCTTCACAGGTGGTGTCATGAGGACATTCACTTGAAGATTTTCCACGCAACTTTTGCGGACCAAGATTTTCCTCAGGGGTGGTCCATTCCTGCACTTAGTTCCAACATATCGAGCAAATACTTCACTAGATTGATTTTTGAATAGTTTATAGTTGGAGTCAAATGAATCATCACAGGAATAGGATATTTCACATGCAAGGCCTGTTAGAGTGGAAGGATCGATGGAAGGGCCTTTAGCAGCAACCCATGAGGTTTTGGGGTACTGCTCAGGTTTCCAGTATGATCCATCGGCATTCAATTTCCTCTCAAAGGAAATGCCTTCTTTCCTTGGGTTCCTGATCAGAATATGCTTTTTGAGCACATCGCAAAGGGTTTGATGCCCTTTGAGACTTTTGTATATGCATGTCACATACAATTCCTTCAACCCTGCATTTTCGTTAGTAGCATTTGTGGTTTCCTCAAGTGAAGAATTAGCAGTTACAATCTCGATGCATTTCAAACATGGTGGAATGAATTCAACCTAAGCGGCACTGATCTATTGAGAAAGTAATGAATCGTTTTCCATTCGAAGATCGTCATGAGAAATTTTCAACTTCTCATGATCAAGCTTCCTTTTAAGAAATTCAAAGGAAACTTTCTCATGATCAGCCAAGAGTGTTCCATAACGATTGTGAAGACTATCAAATCTAAACTGCAGACCTCTCACATCTTCAGTGAGGACTTGAGTATGATTCATTTCATCATTCAACAGATCATCGCTTCTGTGAAGCAGTCTTTGAAGCTTTTCAATGGCACTTTGTTGCTTAGCGGAAATGTTGGCAAGTTTACAGTAATTGGGTTTTTGATAATCATCATCTTCATAGTCACTAGAATCAGAGGAGGAAGTATGGTTTGGTACCTTTGAACATTTTGCCATGAAGCAATAGGTTGGAGCGAAATCATCAGCATATTCATCAGTGTAGATAGTGTTGTCATTTTCTTCAAGATTGAAGATTGACTTGCAGATGAATGTGGTAGACAGTGCAAGACTTGCCACACCAGACTCTGACTCCTCTTCAGAACCTTCCTCTTCATCACATTCCTCGAATTCTTCTTCAGAATCCATTTCCATGCTAATGAGTTCTCGAGCCTTTCTGAAACTCGTCTTCTTGTGCGATGTGGACTTTGAAGATGAGGATCTTGAAGATTTCCTATTTTTCTTCGAGTCATCACAACTTTCATCCTTGTATTTCGTCTTCCTTGATTCTTTCACCCAGTGAGGACAATCAACAATGTAGTGACCACATTTCTTGTATTTGTGCCATGTTCTTTTCTTGTAGTCCTCAGATGAAGATTCTGATTTTTTCATATCTCTTCTTGAAGATTCACGGAACTGGCCATGCTTTGTGAACTTCTGGAATTTCCTCACGAGCATTGCAAGTTCATGTCCAAGTTCTTCAGGATCACCAATGCTGCAATCTGAGCCTTCTTCTTTAGATGAGGAAATAGACTTAGCCTTCAGCGCACGGGGTCTTGAGTAGCTTGGTCCATACAGATCTCTCTTTTCTTCTTGTTGGAATGCATGAGTATTGAGTATCTCAAGTATACCAGCAGGATCAACCATTTTGTAGTCTCTTCGTTCTTGAATCATCAGAACCAGTGTGTCAAATGATGGATCAAGAGATCTTAGCAGTTTCTTCACAACTTCATGGTCAGTGATGTCTCTAGCTCCTAGTGCTTGCAGTTCATTTGAGATGTGAGTGAGGCGATCAAAGGTATCTTGGCAGATTTCATTGTCATGCCTTTTGAAGCGATTGAAGAGATTGCGAAGAACATAGACACGAGAGTCACGTTGTGTTGAGACTCCCTCATTGACTTTGGACAGCCTATCCCAGATAAGCTTTGTTGTGCCCAAAGCACTCACTCTGCCATACTGACCTTTGCTCAGTGGCCATAGATGATATTCTTCGCTTGTGAATCAAGTTGCTTGAACTTCTTCACATCAGCGGCAGAGACAATAGCAGCGATGGAGGGAAAACCATTTTCCACAATATAGCAGAGATCATTGTCAATAGCGTGAAGATGCATCTGCATCTTGGTCTTCTAGTAGGGAAAGTCCTTTCCTTCGAAGGTAGGACATCCTTCAGTAACCTTCATCATACATGCGGTTGACATAACTAAAAATCCAGGTGGTTAAACCAAAATCACATAGAATAAGGGAGTACCTCGCTCTGATACCAATTGAAAGTGCGTTATATCGACTCGAGGGAGGTGAATAGGTGATTTTTAGAATTTCATAACTCACAAAATTCCTTGTGAGGAAAGTCCTCAATGATGAACTAAGTGCAGCGGAAATAGTACAGGATCAGGAGTGCAAAAATAACTATAGCAAAGTACTCAATGATATTTCTGAGATTCGGTTTGCACAGTTCGCAAGTACAGAGTAAGCAGGTGAAGATTAACTCAAGTGAAGAATTTGAGGTTGAGGAAATTCAGAGAAAGTCTTCAGACAAATTCTTCAAACAGCCAAATGAACGTCTTGAACATACAATTAAGGACATGGAACAATTTAAGAAAGTTGTTGATGACCCAGTTCCAACTGTTGTGATAGTTGTACGTCTGGTTCGGAGCGGCTTGGTATTGAAACCAGAAGGACACACAGTCCGTACCGTATTATCCTTGAGCTCAGGACACACAGTCCTCGCCCAACACTCGTGGTAAGTCTTCAGGGAAGACTTCCAAGCCCTCACAAACCCGGTCACCCGGCGATCCACAATTGACTGCTGGATGCTCTAGACCATGACGCCTAACCGTCTAGAGGATACACAGTCCTCAAAGGTAAAAAGCATCGGTTCCACACAGGAACAATTTCTTCAGTGATGCTCAATCATTTGGGTTTTGGTTTGGGTTTGGTGTTTGGGGTAGTTCCTCACTTGATGATTTTCTCTCTAAGACTCTGAGGAATTGGGTTGCTCTAAATGACAAGTGTTAGTTCTTCTCGGAGCAGCCAACCCACAAGTGGTTGTGGGGGGCGACAACTTATAGCATGGGAACATCCCGACATGATTTGACATAAATGCCCTTAAATAATATGATCGTTGGATGGATAAGATCAATGAGGTGGTGCGTGAAGCGGCAACGGTTGGAACTTTCAACTCTAAAAGTCCTCATATCTCTCATATTCCTCATTTTGAGGCTTTGGTTGATTTAGGCTTGGGTTGAGCATCATGAGGAAATTCATTCCGTAGTTTTACTTCGACCCCCTTTAACAGTATGGCGTTCCTATGACTCAAGTGTTAAGAAAATATAACAGAAAGAATAAAACTTCACGCTTCAAAGTCTTTAGAGTGTTTTCTTCAGGACACACTGAATTCCTCATCTTCAATGTCTTCATGAGGAATATCAATTTCATCGCAATTTCTTCGCGATCAAAGTCTTAAAGGTAAGACCAAAGTCTTCAATCGAAGGCATACATTTTTACGGGTCGATATACATTGTATAACTCAAACTCCTCACGAACTTATAGAGCCTGTGTACACTCACAAACATATTAGCCTCTTAACCTATAAGTCTTAAATCCACCAAAATCACTAAGGGCACTAGATGCACTTACAATCTCCCCCTTTTTGGTGGTTGATGACAATTAGGTTAAGCTTGACGTGGTCTTTGGAGACGAACACAACTACAGGGTCGAGAACTTATCTTTCAAAGTGGTTAAGATACAAAATCCTTATCATGCACTTTTTGGAAGACCCGATTAGGCACGTTTCATGGCTTGCCCAGTTATGTCTATCTCAAGCTTAAGTTGTCAGGACCCAATGACCCTATCACACTAAGGCCTTGTTTGGTACTAGTGTTTTTAAGGACATTGGTAGGGATAATCCCCCAAGGGATTGGGTGAAACCCCAACCTTCACCCAATCCCTTCAAATCCCCATTTATCCCCCATACACTAGGTAGTGGTAGTGTATTGGGTATTAAGAAAAATGCACTATAATTTGGGGATTTGAGGGGAAATGTGGGGATGAAACATGTCAAATACACTAGAACCAAATGGTGTTATGGGATATGTGGGGATTGAGGGGTTTGGCCGGGATAATCCCTATAAATTCCCTAAAATACACTAGTACCAAACAAGGCCTAAAGGGAGACAGAATGAAGGCACAAAAGTGTGCAGAGGTGGACGTAACCTATGCTGAGTCGGCTTGTACTGCCCAGGAACTGAAGTTTTACACGACTAATGTTGACCCGACAGATATGAGTCCTCTCAAGAAGCCGACTGTTGAGTCCGAAGAACCTCCCAAGTTGAACCCGACAGAAGATACTAAACAAATCGATTTTGTCCCACGAGACTCATCCAATCAGTTCACCATTGGGACTCGTGTGGATCCCAAATAGGAAAGCGCGCTCATCGAGTTCATCCATGAGAATTGGGACATCTTTGCATGGAAACTTCCTGACATGTCTAGAGTACCAAGGGAACTCGCTGACCACCATCTTAATGTGGATCCAAAAGTGAAACCAGTACGACAATACCTCTATCGTTCAGACGAGGAGATACGCAAAACTATTGGCGAAGAGGTGGCCCGACTCCTGGCTGTCGGGTTTATCGTTGAAGTTTTTCATCCCGAATGGCTCACTAACCCGGTGCTTGTTTTGAAGGAAAACGACACCTGGCGCATGCATGTAGATTACACAAACATTAACAAAGCCTCTCACAAAGACCATTTCTCCCTTGCACACATTGACCAGATTATTGACTCCACGGCGGGTTACGAACGTTTGTGCTTCTTGGATGCATATTTAGGTTATCATCAGATCAAAATGCCTAAGGAAGATCAGGAGAAGACAACATTAATAACCCCCTTTGGTGCCTTCTGCTATGTTTCTACGCCTTCTAGACTTAAAAGTGCGAGGGCGACTTACCAGCGATGCGTACAAAATTGCCTTCATTCACAGATTGGGTGCAACGCTCATGCTTCTGTTGATGACATCAAGGTGAAATCTAGGAAGAAGGAAACATTCTTGGATGATCTCAAAGAAACATTTGATAAGCTTCGAGTGTACCAAATGAAGCTTAACATGGAAAATTGTATCTTTGGGGTCGCTATCGGCAAACTACTGGGTTTCTTAGTCTCTAAAAGAGGCATTGAAGCCAACCCTGACAAGATCAAAGCAGTGACTTCTCTGGGTAAGCCGGCTAAAATAAACCAAGTTCAATGTCTGGCGGGTCATATTGCAGCATTGAGCTAGTTTATAAGCCACCTGGGGGAGAAGGCGATCCCTCTCTATCAGTTGGTGAGGAAAACAGATGATTTTGTTTGGACACACATGGATGACGAACCCTTCGAAGCACTCAAGAAGTTGTTGGCTGAACCGTCGATTCTAGCCGCCCTGGCCGACAAAGAGCACATGCTCCTGTACATTGCTACAAATTCTAAAGTAGTAGGTGTAGTAGTTGTCGTCGAGTGAAAGGAGGAAGGAGATGAATATTACCTAATCGAACTAAGACCTGGTAAGAACACTTCTGAAGTACACACAACACGGTCGTGGAATATTGCTCATCTACAGCCCTATTATTCGTAAAGTCATTGGCTCATATTTTCTTGTACCTCCCCTAAATTTCCGTACATACTCCTATGATATTCCTGAATAAAAGCTCATCTTTAAACCATGAACTGAGAAAGAGCCTTTATTTTCTGTGTTATCTGGGGGCTACAAGTCCTAATGAATTATCATGACCAATGAAATTAAGCCGGCTTATCTAGGGGCTACTGCCCCCCAGGTTGTTTAGCAGTAATAGCATTATTTTCTGCAGTCCTATGCTAGGCCTTTCTATTTTGGTCATAGGTCACTTGGGGGCTTCCAACTTATTGAGTTTATCTTTCTTACCCTCTTGATCGGCAAAGATGCCACAAAATGGTAAAATCTGCCGTGTATTTGATGTGACTCTGATAAGATGACTCCACGTACTCTTGACTACTCAATCCATTATGGACCCTCAATTAGTAGGGCTAAAAAACATTAGTTTTTCATGTGAGAGCCGGCATACTGAAAGTGAGGATAAACCATGGGTTATCATACCCGCTTCATTGAAGCAAGGCTTGAGCTTCAAAAGTCGGTCTTTTTTTTCTCGTGTCTCACTAAGCCGGATTGTTATTGTTACCAAAAACTGGTTTTCCTTTCGAGTATGAATGATTTTTTTTTCTTTTTCAACTCAAAAAAATGCCCGGGTTATGAAATCATAATACTGTGACAAGAACATTCCAAAATGTTACAACTCGGCAGAGAAAATCACGAAGAAAGGTTAGAGAAGGCAGACAATAATGCCTCGCCTCAAGGTGTTTTGGAGCAATCAGTTTTGTGGTTACAAGGGTCAGTTTTGAAAGGAAACAGGCTTCTAGAGCAAAGTTTATTTGTCTCAAATACATCAAAGAATAAAAGCAAGTTAACAAGGACTTGCCAAAGCATTATTTATGTGCCACTATCACAAAATTAAAAAGGCTCTCAAGTCAAACACAAAAGTTGCAGCACAGCCAAAAACAATCACTAATTCAAATATATTACACAGGCGCTTCTGGCCCAAATAGTAGGAGTTCAGAATTCTTATAAATCAATTTTTTACAAAGTTCAGGGTTAAGCTTTATCCTTGGGTTGAGTCGCCTTCGGTCGATCTTCTACTTAAGTCAACGGCTCCATGATCTGAAGATCGTCCAAGTTCTAGTTGTAGTTGACGAAGGCTTTAAACATGGCTTCCTCGTTGAAGACAGATGATGGATCGACATCGGGGCCAAAGAGCTGCTTGTGGTGCTGCGGAGTCAGACTAGCTGATTTAAATTGGGGTGGTTGAATTTTTTGCGTTGCTTGAGTCATAGGCGGGATGACAACTCTTCAAGGACATATCACTTACTAGTTGGTTAGAAAATTTACGAGCCGCTAGGACGCATCGACGGTAATCACCATCATTGAAGGATGAGCTATCTGCCTTAAGTTCTGAAAACCCTCTAGACATTTCTACTGGGTCAAGTTCTGACGAATAAGCCAGAGCACGACTCAAAGTATATGTGGCTCCGGCATGAGCAGTTGATCTCTTGAGTTCTACAATCAGTTTGGGGATGGTGGAACGGAACGACAGCACATATTTTATAAGTTTGACCGGCTCTTTATTCCCTGCAATGGCTTTGATTGTGCACAAGCTCCCAGTGTACAACTGCTCAATTAGAACATATATAGCTTTAAGCTTCAACAAGCAATTATCTTGGAGATTGCATGTACGACAGCCTGCAAAGAACCAAGCACATAAGTGGCCACATATTTGGCCTTGGCAAACAGAAGTTCAGTGGATTAAAGAGGAAGTTTCATAGACACTTACCAAAGATAGCATGATACATATGATTAATATGCCTTTTTAACCCGGAAACCTCTTGAGAGACAATTTCCAGTTTGTCTTCAGCATCATTAGAGCGCTCGGTCAAGATGGTTTTCTCACTTTCAAAGGATTCCCTTTCTAGCACAAAGCCGGCCTTGATTTTATTTGTTTTCTCCAATGATAAATGAAGCTTTTCCTCAAGTTCTACTCGGGCATGTTGTCCTATTTCAAGAGCTTTTGATAAATCAGCAATTTTCATTTCGGAGGACTTCAAAGCTTCCTCCACCCAAATCAAGATGAAGATAAGCCGGGGGATAAACAAGACAATAAAACAAGTTCTAAGCAGATTTCAAGCAATATACTTGGCACTTGGGGGATAATGCGTGTCAATTTATTTCATTACAAAACGATAGAGAAAGACCCGACTCACCTCAAAGAAGATGAGCCGGGCCTTGGGGGCTACAGAAGGGTACATATATATGCAATACATAGCTTACCTCATATTTCATTTTCATTGTGTTTATAAGGCTATCTGGCATTTGCTGGCTTGAAGAAAGGTGTTCAAGATAACCAGCGTGCAATTCTTCAACGTTAAAAGCGTCATGATGCAGAGACTTCATTAACTTTTCCTTTGCTATATTGCACAAATTAATCTTTCATGGTTTGTTTTTCCAAGACATTAGAAGGGCCAGGAGCAGTATCTGTGCGTTCTTGTCACGAGAAACACCTTCAGAAGATTTTTGAGGAATCGGTGGGTCAATATCCATCGTCGGGTCATCTGAAACACCCGTAGATGAGACAACAACTTTTCCTGCTTCACGTTGTGGTAAATCAACTTGAATATCTTGATCTTCGATTCGCCCTATGGCTCCGGAAGCCGTCATATCCATATTCTCGCGATCTGGAGTGGTAAAGGAACCACCAAGATTCCTATCCTTGGCCCTGGCTCTGAAATATAAGAAGACAAGATAAAGTTTCAGAAGTCCCAACAGGCAAACATATACTACTAAAGAGGGAAAAGCTTACCCTTGTTTAATAACAAAAGGAGGCAACTTCGAAGTAGATCAGACCCGAGATAAGGGGAGAGATTCATAGTAATTTGGGTCAGTAGGATTGAGAGGTTGTTTAAAAAGACCAGCTTGGGGACGAGACGAAGTTGGACTATGAGTCACCTCATCTTGACACTACTAGAAAAAGGGTTATAGCTAATATGGACATTAATGGCGCACCATGTATGTGGTGCCCCACTGCTATATAGCAGTGGCGCACCAGAGACTGGTGCGCCATTAGTGTCCATATTACTAATGGTGCACCTTGTGTGTGGTGCGCCATTACTATCTTTGTCCTAGCCCCACACCCTTTCCTAGACATATCAGTGGCGCACCAGGGGAAGTGCGCCATTACTAGTTTTAACTAGTAATGGCGCACCAAATCCACGGTCCGCCAGAACTAACAGTTGTTTTTTCAATTCTTTTTTTCGAAACTACTAATGGCGCATTCTTAGGTGGGTGCGCCATTGATAACCAGAAGTAAAAAAACTCCCGCTCCCCTCCCCTCGTGGCTCTCCTCCCGATCCAATCCAGCGAACTCCCGCTCTCGCGCGAGCCCTCCGGCCGCCCCTCCAACCACACCTGCCGCCGCCGGATGGCCCTCCGGCTGCCTCCCCCACCTCCGGCCGCCTCCCCCACCTCTCGCGCGAGCCCTTCGGCGGCCCCTCCAACCCCCTACCCCCCCCCCCTCGCCGCTGCGCCACCGTCCGCCTCGCACCGCGCCCTCCCCGCTCCCTGCTTCTCCCTACCGCCGCCAGGAACCCCCGATGATGGGTGACGACAAGGGCGCCGCCGCCTCCCCCTCCGCCTCCACTGCGCTCCACTCTTTCTGCCGCGAGGTTCGCCCCCCTCCCTCCCCCGCATTTTTGAAATAATTACCACATGAAATTCTTCATTTTCAAAGATTTCTTAATCTGTAATTCTTTTCTGCCGTGGCTATTAGTACATATTCTAGATTGTACTATGTGTGTGTAGTCTATGCTAGCAGTCAATTTTTCCTGTCAATTTTTGTACTTAAGAAATTAATCAAAGATATGTTGCACTGCACTAGTATTGTGGTATTACCGACAGGGTGCACTTATGTGGACACAAATAGAGAGTTCAAACAAATAGGGCTTTAACTTTATTTGTTGCTATGAAAAATGGGCCACATTCAATAAATCCATACAGTTAAAAATAATACTTGACTATGATGACTAACATACATTTGCATTCTAAATATACAACTTCAGATACTTATAAAAAGAGAACTTAATGGTTCAATCAACCTAACAGAGGGAGTTAACCATTGCGAGCTAAATATATCTCGCATTGGAAATTCAAGGATCAGCATACAGTGTTTCCCAAATGCACACGTAGCGCACTGAACATGCACCCTGAATACCACTTCTCACAATTAGTCAGGAATGATGCAAAGAAAAACTATTGGCTTGATGCTAGTGTTGCTTCCCTCCCCTGCTCTGAGATCTAACTCCAGAAGTGGTTACCATCAAGCTATATGTATCTTGGATCTAATTATGGGTACTACAGATTAAGCTAATTTTATGAGAAGCATAACCACTTCCATTTATGATATTATGAATTATTAGTACATCATTTGATTAATTTCTAAAGCCATTTGGTCTTAACAAAGAGATAAAGATGTGACATCTGAGGGCCTTTGACTTTTCTTATCCTGCAAACAATTTCCTGAATGAGGTTAGAAATATTTTGTCTATCCAATATTGGGACTTTATTTTCTAGAGTACACACACATAGATTGTACTATGTGTGTGTAGTCTATGCTAGCAGTCAATGAGGGCCTTTGACTTTTCTCCGAGTTTTATTTTCTCGTGTACTTAAGAACAAGTTATTCCTTTGCCACAAAGATTGGCAAAACCATAGTCTGGTTAGCTTCGAGCTTCTTGAATCTGGTATCTCTGAAAATTTGGATATCGGATAGTGCTACTAGATAGCCTGATACCTCTGGGTACTTACACTTATGAGGGATCTGCTTCCCACCTGCCCAATTCAAAATATTGAATGTGTCTTGTACCAGCGGGATTTTCCATCCAAAACATCCAAGAGCTAGTCCATCACTCTTATTTCAATGGTTAGGTTTCCAATTTTTAAATAAATGGACCACATGCCACTTTTCGTCGAAGAGCTAAGTGTGTGAGTTAGAACTAGTTGTGAAGACCACATACTACTTCGCTTATTACTACTGGAAGGGTGTGCATGCGCATTCTCCTAGATGGTTATGAGTCACTTGAGAGCCTTAAAGGAGTGATGGAATTAAGAGTTTGTACATGACCTGGTGAACTCCTACATGAAGAATGACCCCAAGTAAGGCCTCCTTAGTTGTTGCAATGGTGGGATAGTAAGTTTCCTATAGACAAGAGCTTGGTAGTCTAGGCCTTTGCGGCCAAGCCAGCTGAAGTCTTGTATTTTTGGCTTTTTGGACTATGTATCTAAATCAAGGAGTAGGGTTGCAGCCAACATTCGGAACCTTGAGTGAACATATTCGCGTTTTCTATTGTTTTTTCGCACAGCCTACTTTCTTGCAAGTATTTTTGCTTCTGCACTTTGAACTTCACTTGCTTGTTTGGTTGTTCAAGGTGACTAGAAATAGAAGGTTGAAATTTGCCACTTAAATTCATTAATTTAAAAGTATGTAACCCCCCACCCCCCCCCCCCACAGAGAATACCAAGACTTAATATTCGATCCACTGTTAATAAATAAACAATACAATTGTTGTGGGTACCTAAAAATAATGAATCATATCAACTGAGTTAACACCAAGTGAACCTCCATATATTACTCGACCTCCTCGTTTCAAAAGAAGCAGCTGCAAGAAAAGACTGAGAACGTCAGCACACAAAAACAATTTATCCATTGCAATAAAACATGGTACCGAGAGAGGTATCATTCATCTTACTTTTACATTTTACATGCTAATATTACTATTGTGCCATGGTACCGAGAGAGGTATCATTCATATTACTTTTACTTGCCATGAACCATGTTACCGAGAGAGGTATACTTGTAATGTATTGCACCGAAAGAGTGATTTTCATGTTTGGTAGCTTTGCTTGTTTTGCCGAAATGTTGATTCATTTCCGTTCCGGAAAATTTCACGCGCTCCATATGTCCACTTTTTAGTAAATGTCATGCCCAAATTTTCTCTGCTTTAGGAATTGTCGTCTGACGACGAATACATTATGTGCGAATATTGTCAAGACAAGCGCGGCCTTTGCGATACGCCTTTCCTAGTTGATGATAGGCGCTTCAGCATCATGCTAGATGGGGACTTCGAACTGGATACAGTAAGTCACAACGACAAGTCTTTTTCGTAATTAAGCATGACTTCTTTTGCTTCAACTTATAATTTTTATTTTTTACTATTCTACTAGTGTATCCCCTGCCATGCAAGACATTATGTGTTGGATAAGATTGGTTTCAGTACTAAAGAAGCTATGGAGTTAAAGATAGTTCACTTGAGGACCGAGCATGGTTATACTTTTGCCGTAAAATTGTACAATGCACACACCCACTCCTTTTTTTAATGCAAAACTTTGGTAGCACTATGCAAGGCTTATGCATTTGAGCCACATATGATTATCACCTTTGATATTCGTCCAGAAGATGAAATTGAAGGTAATATCGACATCTGAGTTGATGTGCAGACGCCTCTAGTTCTACCATTATCTGAGTTTCTCAACCACATTTATTAAGTAATTTATATTGTTTATTTAGAAATAGTTGACAACTTATTTCCATTGACAACTTATTTTCAATCTTTAAAAAATGTACGGAAAATTGTAGACAGTACCTATTACTACAATGATGAAGCTTAATTAACTTGTCAAGAGATACATCATCTTTTCCAATTTATCATTGATCTTGAGAAGTACAATACCAATCAGCAAACTTCCCAACATTATGGACAATATGTGCCACTAGTGCACGTGGTGAACTACGGTAACATGCATGGAGATTGCATGGTAAGATTTTCTACTATTACGACATCCATGCATCTTTTGCATAAATTCTTGTAAAACTAAACTACATTGCTAGCTACAAAGCTAATACTATGTTTTTCAACAGAAAATCCTGGAAGATTGTGTGCCTCATCTGATGTTACCAAGAGGTCGCGTTGATGTTATGATGATACGACCAGCACGGCCAGGTCAGCCTAGGTATCTGATGTACTCCTGTCCATACCGAATTTCTAAAACCGATGATGTCATGACAATCAAAGATTGGAAAAAATGTATGGTCTATCCTAGAGAGCTACTTGGAAGCAACATTGTGCGTAGGCCAAGAATTGGAGACAAGATGATCTCCATTCTCCTTAATGGAGAGTCAGGGCCTATCTTGTTTTTGATATTCTACCTAAGCAGAGGAGTAGGTCCTAGGTTCAATGTGTTATTATGTGCTACAATGTGATGATGTGCTACAATGTGTTGATGTGATGATGTGCTACAATGTGTTGATGTGATGATGTGCTACAATGTATTAAATAGTATTGGTGGTAATGAGTATGATGATTATTAGCTATTTCCGAGATGATGTGATGATGTGCTACAATGTGTTAGAGTTGACGATGATGATGATGTGCTACAATGTATTTTGTAACCTGTACACCATCTAAAAGTGCAGAGGTTACAATGATGATGATGATGATGACGATGATGTGCTACAATGTGCTAAAAAAATCCTAATATTCATAGTAGTGGCGCACCATCTAAAAGTGCGCCATTAGTAAACCTACAGCAGTGGCGCACTTCTGGGCCTACTAATGGCGCACCTGGTGGTGCGCCACCGTTATGTATATTAATAGTGGCGCACCAGGGGTGCGCCATTACTATTTATTAGTAGTGGCGTGATAATAGTGGCGCACCTATAGTGCGCCATTAATAGGCAAAATAGGTGCGCCACTAATAGCCTTTTTTATAGTAGTGTGAAGTTTCCGAGTAGCTGACTGGTGAGATACCCTTGCTGATGGAGACTCGCCCCAAAAAGTTGAAGTAGTAATAGCCACTTTACTTTTCTTCTTTGAAGGGACGACTTTAGATTTGTTATCTCGGACATTCATTTTCCTCTTCCAAACTGAAGAAGAAGCCTGCAAGACTCGGGTGAATTAAAATAAAATACTTAATGCTTGGAAGGGTTGTCACAAAGATAATCAGGTAAAACAGCTGAAAAAGTTTCATACCGGAGGAGCCTGGTTAAGTGCATTAAAAAGCTTCAGGCCGACTTGGTTGCAAGTTGTGTGAGTTTCCCCAAGCAGTTTTTCACAACCTTATTTACATCATCATCTATCCAAGTCACTGTGCTATATCACTGAGGGTCATCTACACGACCAGAATATTTCCACATAAGAGCGTTTCGACAGCTCGGCGAGAGGATAATCCAGGATGCCCAACAACGGGTCAAGTCCACTCTGGTCAGACCGTGAGATCGGAGAGTCGCCAATTTTTGTGAAACAAAGGCAAACTAGTCACGTTCTTCTTGGGAAATTTGGCCGGAAAGTTCAAAATCCATTGGCTGACGATTTGGTCTATAACCTCGGAGAGGATGTTCGTGTGCTAGGGTAGTATTTTGACAATAGAACCAAGTTTTGTTCCACCCTTTGGGATGACTTAGCACGGCAGCGGAAGGAAAGCGACCATTTTTGTGTCTTTGAATTGAAATACCACCAAGTTCTTGGCTGGGTATGCCTCCCCTTGAGGAACCCGCCATCTGATTACTTCCTTGGAAGACAATAAACCTTGATCTACATAGCCATGGAGAAGCTCTCCCGAAACTTGTGAAGGCACCCAATCGCAGATGCATATTTTTGACATAATGACACGCGTGGACATCAATCACAAGATTGCAAAAATATTCGTCTTATGGTCAAAGATAAGACAATATGGATATCTTTAACAAAAGAGTAACCACAAAGATGAGCCAGTGCCCAAAAATGGGTAATATTTACATGTGGCGGGTTAAGATCATTTATACAAGACAATGACAATAAAAGGCGCCTTACACCAGACAAAATCTCTTTATGATTCTCTTGAGTACAGGAGAAACAGTTTCCTATCAAAAATGCTACAACTATGGATCTGGAAAGGTTCAGAAACAAAAAAATAATTACTGAGACTAGAACATGTAAATGGTAGTGTTCGTATCGCAAGTTTCTAAGAAAGGATATAACCTTGCTTCATCGAGAAAAAGAAACCCTCGTGTTCGATACCCTGTTTATGAAGATTCAAAACATGCAGATAGCCACAATGGTGACGAACAGATGCGGCACTCTTGGGTTCTCCGAAGAACTTCGAAAGATAAGTCACGCGAAGATTATAGAGGAATAGAGATGACATACCTTTGTCGATTAGAGGAGATTCCAAAAGACGCTTGAGATAAACCAAGAAGAAGAGGGGGAATCATTGCAACAAAAAGTAGTTGTCGAAAGGCAAGCAATGGCAATGGCGTGACCGGGTGCTCAGGCCAAAGGAAGAAGAAGATGATGATGATGAGAGAAGGGGGGTAAAAGTGAAGAAGAGGGGCCCTCCACCTATATTTATAATGTTTTGAGGTGACAACTATAAAGAACGGGAATAGAGGAGTCGCGGTAAAATCATGAAGGGTCGACGCCTCGGTTTTCAAGATAGGAATGCATGCAGGAACTCGTCATGATGACACCGCACGACATTAAGTTCTGACGAGTGACGTCATGGATTGACAATGAAATAAAGATAGCTAAGATAGCAAGAGCTACTAGCCGACATTTTTGAAGAAACTAAGAGGGCGATAAAAGGCAAAGGATTTCCCGCTCGTTATTCAATTAAGGTAGCTTGATGTGAACAAGTTCAAGTCAACCAGGGGCCTAATATCGGGGATATAACCCCAGGATATAACCCGTCGTAAGGGGGCGGGTCAAGTCATACAAAAATACAAGAAGATGGGCCGGAAGATTTATCGAGTAGATCATATTATGGCCCAACACCAAGAGTTGACGAGTGAGGGCCTAGAAGGCAGAAGATGCCAAGAGTTTGCCTAAACTTGGGAAGTAAGATAAGATAGACTTATCGTAAGTTACGGGCGTTTATTTGACCCAGACTCGGTTGTAAACTCGAGGCCTCTACCTGTATATAACGGAGAGCCCTCGAGTCAGAAAGATCAAGTAGGAAACTCTCGAGAGCTAGGTTAGCGATTCTGCATCCTTGTAATCGCGATCCCCATCAATATAGACACAAAAGCAGGATGTAGGCTTTTACCTCCATTGGAGGGTTCGAACGTGGGTAGATGTGTCTCTCGTCCCCAATCAACCCCTTCGAGTCAACACACCGCGGCGATGGCCTCACCACTAAGCCCTATCTCGAGGACATATGACGTGACAAAACTACGAAATCTATCATATATCTCAAAGTAAAATCGTAAGCCAAAAAGTGTTCCCCAAATTCTATACTCAGACCTTTGCATTGGTTGCATCATCCATTTTGTTGGATATTGGGTGGTTCTCTATGTGAGGACGTGGAGCTTTTCAATAGCCTCAATACAAGTCCAAGATCATCAAAATCGGAGTTCGTATGTAAAAATTATGCATGTTTTACTATTGGTATGCCCGCTGTTTATTGGGGGGGGAGGCGGAAGTTCTAGGCTTGACACCCCGGAAGTTACGGGCTAAACAGAAAGTTTGCGAAAACCTGACCCAAAGGGAGCCCGGAAGTTATGGGCCCTCCCGGAAGTTCCGGACAGGTTTCGGGGCAAGTTCCGTGCTAACCAGAAAGTTTACATCATGTGCCTTAATAGGGAGCCTAGAAGTTCTGGGCAAGCCTAGAAGTTCCGGGCTACGCTTTTCTGTGCATAATGGGCAGATTGTGTGGGTCACTATATAAGGTACCCTTCTTCCCCAACGAGTTAGAGATTTTGGATCTGATATTTCCCCATCGTTTTGACCTCTCTCCTCCTCCCCTAAGCCTTTCAAATTCCAATCCATGTGGGGGGAAACTATCCCATGGATCTAGGGTTCATTTTTTAACATCCTCCATTGTTCCTCTCCTCTTCCATCCCTCCATAGCATTGGTTGCTTTTGGTTGGATTTGGGAGGGAGGGATTTGAGCATTCTTGTGGTAAGTCCCGAAGAGATTTTTGAGACTTCTTGAGAGAGATTTCATCCAAGCATAAATCCAGTCCTCCTCTCTCTTTTGACCAAAGCAATTTGTGCTTTGAGCAAGTATTGAGCATTTCCCCTTTGATCTTGTGACTCTTGGAGGTTGGAGACTCCTAGGCAGTAGGAGTTCTTCGGTGAGGAATCTACTTGTGATTTGTCCCCCGAATAGTTTATTAAGGTTTGGAGGCCGCCTCAAGGTCTACCACTAGTGGTTGGGAATCGCCTTCGTGGTGATATCTCAAGGAGAGTAGGGTGAGCCTTCGTGGAGTTGGCGTGCCTTCGTGGTAACATCCACCTCTCTAACGATGACTGGCTTCCCTTCAAGGAAGCGAACATCAGGATACATCCTTGTCTCTGTGACTTTGGTTATCCCTAACCCTAACTCCTTACTTGTGGTTTACTTTGTCTACTTGAGCATACATTCAATATATATATATATGTATATATATATTGTTGTCCTCATTATATTCTGTTGGCTATTTCCTTGTAAAGATTAATCATTTAGGCCTACACTTTATATCTCGCAATTCATACTTGCTACTATTGATATATCTTGTGTTTAGTGTGAATTGCTAACTTGTGTCATACACTTCCGTATCTTCTGATATTGCCCAAGTAAGTTTGTGTAGCTTACTTGTGCTTGTTTACTATCCTTGTTGTGTTCGTCTTATTAGAACAAGTTGTTGGTGCAGTTAGTTGAGCATACTATATTTATGATTTGTGTTTGAAACATATCCTTTTAGTTTATTTCCGCATTAGGATATAGCCAAATTCGTAAAAGTTTTTAAAATGCCTGTTCAACTCCCCCCTATTCTAGGCGTATCGTGGTCCTTTCGGCCCTTTGAGCCGTAGGACGACCCTGTCCTACTATTGATTGAGCTTCGCAAGCCGAGCCGCCTGCGTCGCGTTCTCCTTGACCTCGTGCTTGGATTGCTCAACGGCAAGCCGGGGCGCCTTAACTTCCTTCTAGCAGAACCGTCGAGCATCTGTCTCAACAGTCGTAAGTGGACGATGATACACCCAAGGGAGGATCCGCTCACCCTCGCGTGGGTCTGCCGGAAACTCACAGCGGCAGTGCACAAATTTCTCCACTGCACCCCTCTCCCTTGCCTGCTGCTTCCCGCCACGGGCGGCGCACGACTCCTATTCCGGCGTGCACGTCCGGGCCGACCGGGAGACACAAGCACCCACCGCTGCCCACGTGGGAGAGGAAGAGTCAGCACGGGTAGGGGACAACGTTGGGGTGGCGCGGACTATACAACCCTCACAGAGCTGCGTGTTGGCCAGGAGCGGCCAGCTCGACGTCGTCGTTGCGCCAGCGGGGGAGAGTTGAGACGACAAATCTGAAACTTGCCCCCATGGTCACCTTGGATCTCTCAAGGGCAATGCGGAGAGCCAACTCCTCGTCGACATCAAGGTCGGAGTCGGAGCGGATGCTGGAGCTCGACATGGTCGCCAAGTCGTTGGACTAGATCGGAATCAAAGAAATCGAAGGAGGAGAAGAAGAGACGGAGCAAAAATGGAGTGAGGTAGAATTTGTGGATTGAGAATATTTTCGAGGACGGAGTGGGGCCGGGGCGGGCCAGGCTGACATGGCGGACGTGCCCTGGTGCGCCCGGACCGTCCCATATCTGCCCTAGATTTGGTGTGGATATGAGGGGCGCGGGACAACCCAAATGTTTGAGGCCCTTTTTCTGGATCTCAATTTTGTGATCATTCACTAGTTCACCGAGAAGTGTGAGACGGATTTTGGAAATCGGATGTAGATGCTCTTAAAGTGTCTACAGCCGGACTCCTCATATTGACCGGGCAGGCACTGGACCACTGACCGGACATGAGAGAAAAGAAAAAAAAAGTTGACCCGGGTGGACCCCTCATAACCTTCTTAAATGTCGAGGCTTTCCGGCACCCTTCATGTTGCCCTCATATACAGGATGAGTATGAGGTGCGCCCGGACGTGTGCGGTTAGTGGTCCTGCATTCGTCACGTAGGAGTTAGCCCATCTTTCTCTTTGTTTAATATTTTTTGTTTTTTCTTTCACTTTATCTCCATCAACCACATGCATGTGACCGGACGTAGAGAAATAAAATGAAAGACATAGTTGTGAAATTAAAAATTGAAGGGATGATTTGGTAGTGTCCGCGGATGCGTGCATTTGAGGGGGGCGGATTTGCGGTTGCGGATTGTAGATGCTCCTAGCTTACCTTTTGTAGTTTACTCATTTGTCTTGGTGAGAGCAAAATCGACCGTCGATGAATTGCGTGACACTTAGGCGGCGTTCGGATTCCCTCCGCTCCGCGACTCCGCGCCGGAGCGGAGTGGAGTCCAGTTAAATTTTTTAGAGCTGGTCCAAGGCCGCTCCGCTGGCTCCACGGAGCGGAGCATTGCCGAACAGTGCCTTAAACTATATGTATACTTAATTAATGCCAATTAGCAATGTACTCCCTTTTTTCTTAAGTAGAATTATATACAGATTTATATAGATATATTTTAAAGTATATATTTATTTATTTTATTTCGTATGTAGTCAATAAAATCTCTAAAAATACTTATAGGTACGTATGTGCACTTTATCTCCATCAACCACATGCATGTGACCGGACATACAGAAATAAAATGAAAGACATAGTTGTGAAATTAAAAATTAAAGGGATGATTTGGTAGTGTCCGCGGATGCGTGCATTTGAGGGGGCCGGATTTTTCGGTTGGGGATTGTAGATGCTCTTAGCTTACCTTTTGTAATTTACTCATTTGTCTTGGTGAGAGCAAAATCCACCGTAGATGAATTGCGTGACACTTAAACAATATGTATACTTAATTAATGCCGATTAGCAATGTACTCCCTTTGTTCTTAAATAGAATTACATACAGATGTATATAGATATATTTTAAAGTATATATTTATTTATTTTATTTCGTATGTCGTTAATAAAATCTCTAAAAATACTTATAAGTACGTAGGTGCACTTTTCCGTGGAATCTAGAGGCACACTCAGAGTACTAGACTAGCATCTCAGCAGGGAAGTCACATGCATGTGTGCTGTAGTTCGTAGCGACCCGATTGGGTGATCGTAAACTAATACCCGCGAGCTCGATCAGCCAGCTTTTCCCTTTCATTTGCCCTCTGCACTGGCCGCCTTGCCGCTACAGTGGCATGACAGGCGCGCGCACGTCGCTGGAGCAGACCGATCAGTCCGTCGTGCTCCGTCGTGCCCCCCCGAGAGGCCCCGGGCGGCCTCGCGGGCACGCGCGACAACCATGTCACGCCACATCCGCTGGGTTTGTCCCTCCGCCGTTGCGGAGTCAGCCTCGCATGCATTCGGACGCGGGGCCAGGTGGCGTACGCCAGCGATCGATGCCAAAAGCGCCGTCGCAACAAGCACGTCGCGTCGCCGGCGCCACTGTGCCGCTCCCGTCTTTCGGGCGCCGGCAGGCTGCCCGCGGCCGCGCCAGCCTTGGCGCGTGGTGGGCACCGTTCGCTCAGTTTGGTTCGGCAGGCGCGTACGTGTAACAGTTAACTGGTCGACCGTCGTCGGAGAGCGCTCAGGCGAGATCGACATGGACGCGCTGGATCGTAGGACGCCTCGGCCTCGCAGCCGGGGACCGGTCGAAAATCGGAGCACTGGGGCAGCATGTTGCATGCATATGTTTAAAAGCTGTTGCCTATGGCATGCACTGATCGGCCGTCCTGTGCCTGCACACCCGTGTGTACAGGGGGGAAGCGGGTGGGCTCGTGAATCACACTGTCGTGGATTAAAGTTACACCTCAATAACAAGCAAGATATGTGGGTGTGGTGCACTTTTGGGGTAAGTTCGTACTACCATGTACTTCCCGAAACTCTGGTTTCGACAGCAAATGAATTAGTCAGGGGGGTTTCGCTTATGATTTCATGAGTCAATTGTTAGTGCTGGGTGAGACAGAGATTAGATTAGCCTTCTTCCCAATTATCATATCAAAGGAAAGATATATGGCGTTCTTCCCCGACCACACATCCGGTCTCTTTGCACAACATATGATCTACCTCCAATTCAAAAAGATATTTTATGCCCACATACTCCTCTTGGCTAGATTTGGAATCATATCCATGGAATGGTCCATAGATGAACCCGACACTTAGCCCAGCAGGACGGGCCACGCGATCTTAATTTTACTGGAGTACGTGCCAGCCAGCGTCTGAAGTCTGAATGCAAGCAGAAGATAACCTCCCTTCTGATGCGCAATCTCTCCGACTCACGGGGGGTCGAGACTCGAGAGACAGATGAATCCAAAGCCTGGCAAATCATAAGCCAGGCCGGTCCTAACGAGAAAAACACAGAGGGACACATGCATGCTCGCCCGCGCGAATCATTTACACCCTATGCATAAAGCGTCCAACCGTCACTGCGCGCAGATACGCGCACGACAAGACGCTATAGACACGTGACGTGCGTCCTTTTACCCGGCTATCCATCTCTCTCAGCATTCATGCATGCACGCAGCAACCGGCCGGCAGCAGAGCAGATGTACATGCCGATGCATGCATGCGAAATCTTGGGTTGAAATGGATAGCTCACCAAGTGGTAAAATTCGATGTATTGAACTTTTTCGAAAAGTTATGCCGGATTTGAATCCAGCTGAATTTTTTTTCCTCATCTCAGCCTTTTGCTACCTCCAGAGCCCTTGGTGATAGGGTATAACAACCTACCGCCGAGGCCCTTGCCGGTAGAAAAATGACCTACCGCCAGACTCATGTGACCCTGCCGCCAAGGGGTCTGACAATAGACACTCGCGCGCACTGTGTTCGTAACTTACAAATCTTTTTACGGTAGACATGCAACCCCGCCGTCAGGGGCCTCGGCGGTAGGTTGTTATACCCTAGCTTCAAGGGCTCTGACGATAGCAAAAGGGTCAGATCCGAAAAAAATCCCAGCCGAGGGTAGATCTGGCTTAACTTTTTGAAAAAAGTCAAAATAATGAATTTACCTCACCAAGTTTGAGCAGCGGGATTGAGATGGAGAGGAGATGGAATCCGACATGTAGAGTAGAGTGTCAAACGACAAGGGTATTCCTTTTCTCTCCCGCGCAGGGGCTAGCTAGCTGTCTGTGTGTCCACTGGCGGAGCCAGCGCCCGGCGACCCTGGGCACTTGCCCAGGCTCACTTGGTACGCACAAGCTACGATGGCTCAGTTACATTGTCAAAACTTGTCAATGCATCGTGCTTTTACTCGGGCAGTTGGGCTGGTTTCTGATCAGGTAATGGGCTTCTTTTCCCTTTTGTAATGGGTGGTTTATGTGTAACTTGCGTGACGAACGTAGGAGGCCCACTGCGCTACTGACCTAGTAAGCAGTTTGTTTGGTTGTTGTTTACTCCAGACCAAAAGGGCCACGATCTTTCTCTCAGAAAAAAAGGACGATGATTGGTCGATCGCTCCACCTCCCCGTGACCCCGCGTGTTTATCTGTTTGATACGGCGGCACCCTGAGTCGATCCGAGATGGAACGGCGATGTATGGATGCTGGCCTGGACTGGGTGTGTGGCCAGCGGTGGGTTTAGCTGGAGAGGATCCAAAAGAAAGTCTTTTTACACATGTGTTTTGGCTTGTCCGTTCCTTCGTGATTACTCGTTAGGTACGATTTCTAGCTCTTGAAGATTAATATTAGGATTTAAATTTCGAGGTTACATCGTGGAGAATTGGTCACTGAGGTTATATATTACTTCAATTGAAAATTACATTTGTATGCTCATTATGTTCATAATTTCACTTTGTTATTTAATGTAAGATTGTGGTTTGGGATTTTGGTGCTATTTTATATGTTGTGCAAAACAATTCAAGGTTTCTTCTACTCGTCAATTTTTTGGAAACCAATGAATTACCTAATATTTCACTCGAACCTGGTTTTTTAAATACACGTTTAGGTAATGTCAAATAAAATCCGTATGCATCTAACACAAATAACCCCTAGGCTAGTGGAAGTGCTTTCGAGGTCCCAGGATCAGTTACCCATCTTGCCAGCATACGTCAAACCTGCTACCGGAAAACCCGGTAACAAGAAGAAAAACTTGACCAAACACCCAAAAATTCCAGATTATACAGTTAGGCTTAAACTTGCCTAGGCTTCACAAAATTTCTGGCTGCACCCGTGTGTGTGTCCAGTCTTTGTTGCGGCGTTCAACGAAAGGCAATCCTGCATGATGAATGAGAGTACGTGACGTTTGAACGAGTGCATTGTATACGTATGAATTTTTGGTGAGCAACAACGGTGGGCACATCCGTACATTGAGGAAGACATGCGCTTGGTATTGCATTAGGGCATGAGCAATGGAAACATCAGCTTGATGCTGCTCCATGAATTTGTTTGGACCTAAAGTATTTTTTTAAAATGTTGATAGTTACTCTACCAAATTCATATCTCAAAGGGAAACACAGTACAAAAGGTGCCCCGAGGGCAAAAGCATCCAAGGAAGGATGCCATAAAAATAAGAAAATACAATCGTACGAAGCCCTTAGCCTAGGTTGAAAGGGATCCTAGCACCTTCATGTTCCACAAGGCGATTTCATCCCTAAACCGTTGCGTGAACATGCGCATGTCCATACGTCTATCCTAAAATATTCGTATATTGCGTTCGCCCCATAGTTCTCATGCGGCTAGGGGTAGCAGTGAAAGGACGCCATTCCTCTTGCTGGTAGTAGCCATCGTCCAACAGGTTGTCATCCATTCTTTTATGTTGGTAACGTCCGTCCAGCTAGACGGTTTGATTGAAGGCAAATTAGCCAATCCACCCAAGTGATCCCAACCCTCCCGCGACCATGCGCATTCAACAAGCAAGTGTAAGCCCGTCTCGAGATTGCGTTCACACAGCGGTTAGATCTGAAGTATTAAAACTATTATTTGTACTGTTCTTCACCCAATGGAGGCACTCATAGATAGATGTCATCATAGTGGACCATCTTAATTCTTTTCTCTCCCATCTATTTCTTCCTCCTTCGTTCTTCACCTTCTCTCTCTCCCTTTTTTCTCTTTCTGTAGCTTTTCTTATGGAGCACCTACCTCCTCTACAGGAGACGTGTTCCTGTGTAGAGCATCACCCAAACCTAAATTGTTGGCTCCGAGCCGAGCTGGACCTGCGGGGCAGCACGATGAGGCAACCTGTTGGACATGCCCTTAGGGCATGAACAATGGAAGCACTAGTATACGATGGTCTCATGTCTTCCATGTAGGCTTGTATATGTGAAGCACTGGTTTTGTAAAACTATCACCCAACAAAGGCAGTAGCAGTCTTGTGGTTCCCATTTTTCTTTCTCTCTCTTACTTTTCTAATTATTTCTCTTTTCGTTCCTCATCCACACACACGCAGCTACCAGGCCTGCTGCTAATCCTCCTCTTTTCCTTTCGCTCTAGCTTTTTCTGGGAAGCATGTTGGTGTCAAAATCGGCGGATCCCGAGTAGGGGGTCTCGAACTATGGACGTGGGATCAATAGGTTGCACGGAGAAGGGGACACAGTGGTTTTACCCAGGTTCGGGCACTCCTATGAAGGTAAAACCCTACGTCCTGCTTGATTATATTGATGAAGATGATTACGGAGTAGATCTACCTCAAGATTGTATATACTAAACCCTAAATGATTTAGCCTCCTCTCTACGGATAAGGGTTCCCGGTTTATATAGACACCGGGGACCCTAGGGTTTTACAAGTTACCGACTATCGCCACGAGATAGATGTGCCGAGCTAGTCATCCCAAGTTTGGGGTACATGTCAATACTCAGGATATTCCTTACGAGTTAGAGGTCGTCATAAGGCCCGGTCTTCTGCAATGCGGTCCAGTAGTGCCACTTGATATTGATTAACCGACCGCCCGAGGACCCAGATTCCTGGACTCCCTGAGTAGCCCCCGAACTAGCCTTTAACGCCGGTGTGTCCAGTCTTCGGCTGCTCCTTATGTTGATAGTGATCCTCTTGCAAGGTGAGTTCCACCCATGTTCGACTGACTCTGACTTGTTCGCTTCAGTAACCTGCGCATCTTAAAAACTAGCACCTTTTTCTTCTCAATGAAGGCATTTAAACACCCATGTGTGAATAGCCCCTTGATTGGCAAGCTTTCTGACAAAAGGTCGCCTCGAACCCGGCTCGGGGTCATGTTTCAAGGGGCACGTCCTCTCGAGGAGTTCGTGCTTCCACATTTACTCGGATATGAATAACTGCACAGTACTTACCCATGCGCACAATGACTCGATAGTTTTATGGGGGAAGGTGGCGGAGTAACCGACGCAGTAAACGGGACCCTTGGAATTACAATACCTTATAAAAAGGAACAAAGATCCAAAGATCTTTACCACCTGCATCCTTGGCTTCTCTCACTTGCCTCCGCCAAGCTCGAGCGCTCAGATCCAATTCCTCTTCCGCTCGCCTTCCCCGTCGCTGGCTTCAAATCTTATCCATGGCGGCGCTCAGGGCAGGTGGGAGGTGTCAACCGTCTCCCATGCTGACATACGGGAGCTCAAACGCTCCGGATATCTTCCTCCCAATGTGGCTCACCGGGCGGCAGAAGCTGGCCAGATGATTCCAACACCAAAGCCGGGTGAGCGGGTAGTATTCATTCCCCATTTCCTCTGAGGCCTAGGGTTTCCTCTCCACCCCTTGGTCAAAGGTCTCATGATCTACTATGGATTGTACTTCCATGATCTCCCTACCAATTCCATCATGCACATCACCTCTTTTATCATTGTTTGCGAAGCCTTCTTGCGGGTTCATCCACACTTTGGGCTCTAGCTCAAGACGTTTAACGTCAAGTGAAAGTCAGTGAGCAGACAACACGCCGATTGAGGCGGGGTGGTGATAAGAAAACTTTGCAAGGTGATGTGGCCGGAGGGCATCTTGATATATACTATTAAGAACTGATAGAGGGAGTGGTTTTAAATTACTGAACCACGGGAAGCGAGCTGGGAAGCGCCCGCCTCTTTCAGGTCCGGCCCTCCAGTGAGGAAAACCTCCTGGGTCAAGAAAGGCATAGATTGGGAATTACTCATGGACGTGAAGATGATGCACAAGCGTCTCAAGCAGAAGGCGGAGAAAAACATCCATCTGAACGATGTGATCCAAGTCGCGCTTCATCGGCGCATCCTGTCATGCTAGCATTGGGCCAATCTGGTGTGGGTCTACAAATCGGATGATTCTCCAATTAGAAAGGAATTCTTCCGGACTACTCATGAGGGCATATGACGGGTACCGTTCAAACCCCATGAGGAGTGGCCTAGACAAAAAGACACCCCCCGTTGAGGTATGTCCAAATATTGTTTTCATCCCAAAGTTCCGATTTGATTTTGCAAGTCTCACTCTTTCCGAATTGTTTCAACAGGAATGGCTTGTTGTGGTCTAGAATATCAACGAACTAGCACCTATCCCTGAGGGGCCTAGGTCGGATTTGCTTACCGCGATGTTGGTTCTAATGCCGTACACGGCTCCGGAGCCAAAGAAGAAGGAGAAGCAAACTCGCGAAGGTCTCCATTCCCGAGGTCCCTCGGACACTGATACGTTTCCGTCGTATCTACTTTTCCAAACTCTTTTGCCCTTGTTTTGGACTCTAATCTGCATGATTTGAACGGAACTAACCCAGACTAACGCTGTTTTCAACAGAATTGCCATAGTGTTGTTTTTGCGTAGAAATAAAAGTACTCGGAATGACCTGGAAATTTACGAGTATTTTTTGTGGAATATATAAAAAATACTGGCGCAAGAATCAACCGGAGGGGTGGAACGAGGAGCCCACAAGTCCACCAGGCGCGCCCCCCTGGCCACGCCTAGCAGGCTTGTGGGGCCCTGAGGTCTTCGCCGCCTCCAACTCCAGCTCTATTTAGTCCCTTTCGTCTAGAAAAAATCAAGGAGAAGAGTTCATCGCGTTTTACGATACGGAGGCGCCGCCACCACCTGTTCTTCCTATGGAGGGAAGATCTGGAGTTCGTTCTGGGCTCCGGAGAGGGGAGATCGACGCCATCATCAGCACCAAGCATCCTTCATCGCCAATTCCATGATGCTCTTCACCGTTCGTGAGTAATAACATCGTAGGCTTGCTGGACGGTGATGGGTTGGATGAGATCTATCATGTAATCGAGTTAGTTTTGACGGGGATTGATCCCTAGTGTCCACTATGTTCTGAGATTGATGTTGCCACTACTTTGCCATGCTTAATGCTTGTCACTAGGGCCCGAGTGCCATGATTTCAGATATGCACCTATTTTGTTCTCATCAATATATGTGTGTTCTTGATCCTATCTTGCATGTTGTAGTCACCTACTATGGGTTATGACCCGGCAACCCCGGAGTGACAATAGCCGGAACCACTCCCGGAGATGACCATAGTATGAGGAGTTCATGTATTCACTAAGTGCTAAAGCGTTGTTCCGGTTCTCTATTAAAAGGAGAACCTTAATATCCCGTAGTTTCCATTAGGACCCCGCTACCACGGGAGGGATGGACAATAGATGTCATGCAAGTTCGTTTCCCTAAGCACGTATGACTACATACGGAATACATGCCTACATTACATTGACGAATTAGAGCTAGTTACATATCTCTCCGTGTTATAACTGTTGCATGATGAATATCATCCGGCATAATTATCCATCACTGATCCAATGCCTACGAATTTTTCCTACTGGTCCTTGCTACTGTTACTTTGCCGCTACTGTTGTCACTGCTACTACTGTTACTCTGTCACTACTGTTGTCACTGCTGCTACTGTTACTCCGTTGCTACTGTTGCTATCACTACCTTGGTAGTGATAATTTGCTGCCGATACTAAGTCTTTCATGTGTGGTTGAATTGACAACTCAACTGCTAATACTCGAGAATATTCTTTGGCTTCCCCTCGTGTCGAATCAACAAATTTGGGTTGAATACTCTACCCTCGAAAACTGTTGTGATCCCCTATACTTGTGGGTTATAAAGACTATTTTCGGGCGCCGTTGTCGGGGAGGCATAGCTCTATTCTCTGAGTCACTTGGGATTTACGTCTGCTGATCACTATGAGGAATCCGAGAGATCCATGAACTAAAGTCTTGCCTTCAACTACGAGGACAGGTAAGGAATTGCCATCTAGCTCTGCACTTGATTCACCTTCAGTTATGAGTAAGTTTGCGACACCAGCTCCTGCTAGAAATTTTGATGTGTCGCCTGTGCTTGACGATGCTACTTCTGATGTCCATGATGCTTGTGATGATGCTTTGCTTGATACTACTTTGCCACTAGGTGCATTCCTAGATGCACAAATTGCTAGAGTTGCTGCTAGATGTGATGATACTTCTGAAACTGCTGAGATTATTGAAGTAGAACGTGCTATTTCACCTGTTAGAACTAGCTCTCCTAGATATGAATTGCCTGATATGCCTGAGGGTTATGTTATGGAGGGAGAGATAACTGAGGACTTTCTTTCTTGTAAGGATAGCTATAATGTTGAGAAATTATTGTGCAAGTGGAAAGAAAAATCTTTGAACACTAGGATGAAATACGACCCGAAGTTTGCTACTTCGCCTATCTTTGTGACCGATAAGGATTATGAATTCTCTATCGACCCTGAGTTAATCACTCTGGTCGAATCTGATCCTTTTCACGGTTATGAGTCTGAAACGGTTGTAGCACATCTTACCAAACTGCACGATATAGCCACCCTATTCACGAGTGAGGAAAAGATCCGCCACTAATATATCCTTAAGCTGTTTCCTTTCTCGCTAAAGGATGAGGCTAAAACTTGGTTCACTTATCTTGCTCCCGGTTGTGTGTGTAGCCCCGAGGATATGATCTACTACTTCTCTGAAAAATATTTCCCTGCCCATAAGAAGCAAGCTGCCTTGCAGGAAATATACAACTTTGCGCAAGTTGAAGAAGAGAGTCTCCCACAAGCTTGGGAGAGGCTCATCCAGCTACTGAATGCTTTGCCTGATCATCCTCTTAAAAAGAATGAAATACTTGATATCTTCTATATTGGACTAACCGATGCTTCTAAAGACCACCTAGATAGTTGTGCTGGTTGTGTCTTCAGGGAACGAACCGTAGAACAAGCTGAGATCGTATTGAATAATATCTTGTGCAATGAGAACGCTTGGACTATTCCCGAACCACCTATAAAGCCAACTCCTAATAAAAGAGGTATCCTATTCCTCAGTACTGAAGATATGCAAGAAGCTAAGAAATCTATGAAAGAGACAGGCATTAAATCTGAAGATGTCAAAAATCTACCACCTATCAAAGAGATCCATGGTCTTGATAGCCCGATACAGGTAGTAGAGGTAAATTCTCTTCATAGATTCAATGAGAGTGATATTCCTTTTGATAAACCTGCTAGCTTATGCCTGGATGAATTTTATAACTTTGTTGCCAAACAAAATGATTATGTTAGCAGACAATTGGAACAGAATGCTTGCATGCTTAGTCATTTAAGTGCTTGTGTGGACAGGAATGTCAATGATCTTAAGCTTCTGAGTAGACATGCCTCTATGGTTACTACTCAAGTAGAACAAGTACGTAAAGCTCAGAATGACCTGCTCAATGAGTTGAATGACAGTTCTGTTAGAGTCATCACTAAAGGCGGTAGAATGACCCAGGAACCTTTGTATCGTGAGGGTCTTCCTAAGAGAATTGAACAAGATTCTCAAGGAGTTAGCACCGAGGCACCGAGTCATCCTAGAAAGAAAAAGAAGGATGATAGGAACTTGCAGGCTAGCAACCTTGTTGCTGTTACACCTGAGAATCCAAACGATGTCTCTCTTTCTGATGTCGAAACACAATCTGGTGATGAACATGAGCCTAATGATAATATCGATAGTGGTGTTCATGAGGATGCTCAACCTAGCAAAGATAAGGATGTGGAGATTGAACCTGTTGATCTTGATAACCCACAGCCTAAGAATAAGAGATACGATAAGAATGATTTCATTGCTAGGGAGCATGGTAAAGAAAGGGAACCATGGGTTCAGAAACCCATGCCCTTTCCTCCCAAACTATCCAAGAAAAAGGATGATGAGGATTTTGAGCGATTTGTTGAAATGATTAGACCTGTCTTTCTGCAAATGCGTTTGACAGATATGCTCAAAATGTCTCAGTATGCTAAGTACATGAAAGATATTGTGACTAATAAGAGGAGGATACCTGAGGTTGATATTTCCACCATGCTCGCTAATTATACCTTCAAGGGTGGAACTCCTAAGAAACTAGGTGATCCTGGAGTGCCCACTATACCTTGCTCCATTGAAGGCAACTACGTTAGAACGGCTTTATGCGACCTTGGAGCCGGTGTTAGTGTCATGCCTCTTTCTCTTTATCGTAGACTTGAACTGGATAAGTTCACAGCCACTGAAATCTCTCTACAAATGGCCGACAAATCAATTGCTTTCCCTATCGGCATTTGTGAGGATGTGCCTGTTGTGGTTGCTAACGTCACTATCTTAACAGACTTTGTTATTCTGGATATTCCCGAGGATGATGCCATGGCGGTCATCCTTGGAAGACCCTTTTTAAACACCGTAGGGGCTGTTATTGATTGCAACAAAGGCAATGTCACTTTCCATGTCACAAGTAATGAGCATACGGTGCACTTTCCGAAGAAACAATATCGGGTACATTGCATCAATGCTATTGAAAAAACTTCATCGATTCTTATTGGGAGCTTTGAATGCCCTATACCTACTGTTAAGATGAAGTATGATTTGCTTGTTGGGGATATGCACATCCCCATTGAGGTAACCTAGTGACTATTCGAAAATTCTCCATTCTTTTTTTATTCGATTCGAAAAATCTTGTCAAGGAGACTTGATCATCCCCATTGACGGATTTCTTTCGATGACCATGGGATGGATGAATCGAGGAGTCACAACCCTTTGTTCCAAGCTTTCACCTTCGGTTGCTTAGAAGAAAAATGATATATTTAGCTTTAGTTTTTCCTGTTTTTTGCTTTTTGCGTCCCGTAGAAAAGTGTCCCGAAAATAAAAGTTCTCCGAATGTCCTGAAAATCAAGTATGATTTTTTCTGGAACTTTTGAAAAATTCTGAGACGAAGAGCTAGTCAGGGGGATGCACCAGTGGGCCACAAGCCCTGGAGATGCGGGCACCCCCCTGGCCGCGCCTACCAAGCTTGTGGGGCCCACGTGTCCCCTCCACTTATTGCAGCTCCCATCTCCTTCTCCTACCTCCAGAAAAAATCGTTTCGTAGCTCAAACCCGTGTTCTTGCTCTTCTTGCTGCGATTTTCGATCTCCTTGTGCAAAGCCCCATTGACCAAACTGTTTTGGGGAAATTGCTCCTTGGTATGTGGCTCCTCCATTGGTCCAATTATTTTTTGCTCTAGTGCCTTATACGTCGCGTATTTTTGCTGCCTTGGTGACCCTGTTCTTGAGCTTTGCATGCTAATTTTAGCTGGTACCAAGTAGTTTTGATGCGTGATATGGCCTCGAGGCACTTGTCGGAGTAGTTGCTATGAGTTTCGTTGAGCCTTGTTCACTTTTCCTTAGAGTCACTAAAGATTTCAGAAATTTTCAGAGATAGAAAAAGGAAAATATGAGGACGTTCTTAAGAGGCTCTTCAAGCCGTGACCCCAAGGATGATGAAAATGAGAAGAAGAAACCCAAGTATCCGGTCCCCCGAGTTGCAGAAGTTCGAGCGTGCGAGTGGCCAAGCGATGTGTTCTTACGCGCCGCCAGACTTTATGAGGACTTTTACTACTTGGTGGAGAATGCATGCCTTACCGCCTTCGTTGAAGATAAGTGTCTGCAATACCTCCTCCTCACTAATATTTTCGTGCAAAGCTTTAATTTCTATCCAAGGAAGAGTCCTCCTATGGTTGAGTTCAAGTTATATGATATCCCCCAGCGCATGTCACTTCAGGATTTTTGCAATGTTTGCAAATTACCTTATGTTGGGGATATTCATGAACCTCGTCCAGGGGACTTGGAGGCTTTCATAGATACTATTGTTGTAGGAGAGGAGAGAGGAGTATCTTGTGCTAGAGCTCCTAGCATACATTTTCCCGTGCTTCTGTACTTCTCATTATTCGTGGGAAAATGTTTGATTGGCCGTGGGAAAGCTGGGGCCCTTAGCTCCCCAGATCTTGTGGTTTTGCGCGAAGCCCTTTATAATGATAAAACTTATAGCTTGGGAGCTATAGTAGCTCAACGGTTCAACACGAACCGTTCTGAAGGCATTGTTTATGGAGGTATCTATGCTACCCGTCTTGCTAGACATTTTGAGATACCTATTAGACTGCACGAGGAAGAAGAGATTCTTCTTCCTGAGAGATATCTAGATTATGATAGCATGGTTCACCATGACTTTCCTGATAAAGATATAAATAAGAGGATGATTTATAACCTGGTATTTAATCAGGGTACTCGTGAAACTATTACCTTGCCAGCTCCTTCTTTGTTCAATCTTCATCTAGGCAGGTACATTTTATGCCCTCGGACATCTACGCATATTTGGGGCATAGCCCAACCACAGGCGCCCGTGCGCGAGCTACCAGTCGAGTACCAGACGCCAGTTTATCAGTGGGAGCCAGAGGAGCTCACACAGCAGTGGCACCCTCAGTACACTCCGGAGTACCCCAGAGACGGTTATTTCCCTCCATGGGAGTAGACCAACTTAGGCCAAAAGCCTAAGCTTGGGGGAGTACATGTTTCTCACCGACTTTATATTCATGCTCACACTTTCACTTTGTTAGTGGGTGTTCACACTTTGCCACTGTATCATCCATGCTAGTTTATTTCTTTTTCTCGTTTTCTTCTCGTGTGTTTGTCTAGTTTGAGAAAACCCAAAAAGATTTCTCATTCTTCTTTTGCTTGTTGGGAGCTTTCCCGTGTAAATAGTTTTCTTTTTCTTTGGGTCAAGGTAGAAGACCATGATTACAATGTTTAGTGGCTCTCGCATGCATATCTATTTATCTGTCAAAGAGCCATATTACTTTGTCTTCTCCTTTTTGTTTGCTTACAAATTCCAGCTTAGTCCAATGCACGAGCACTCTTATTATTGTTCACATTATTCGGTCGTGCAAGTGAAAGGCAATAATGACGATATATGATGAAGTGACTGAGCCTGGAAAAGATGGTATGAACTCGATCTATTTTGTTTTTGTAAATATGACTAGCCCATCGTTCCGAATTCAGCTTTGTTGTGAGAGAAACATGTTTGCAATGACAACTTAGATATCATAGTTTCTGATGCCATGCTTAATTAGCTAGGACCTTATAATGGTTTTTTCCTGGATGCCAACATGAATTTCGAGATGATTATGATGTAGTATGATAGGATGGTATCCTCCTTTGAATGATTCAAGTGGCTTGACTTGGTGCATCTTTACGCATGTAGTTGAAACAAAATCAACATAGCCTCTATGATATTCATGTTCATGGTGATTTATGTCCTACTCATGCTTGCACTAAATGTTGGTTAATCTCAATGCATTTTGTTGACTGTTGTCGCTCTCTAGTTGGTCACTTCCCAGTCTTTTGCTAGCCTTCACTTGTACTAAGCGGGAATACTGCTTGTGCATCCACTTCCATAAACCCAAAGTTGTTCCATATGAGTCCACCATACCTACCTATATGCGGTATCTACCTACCGTTCCAAGTAAATTTGCATGTGCCACTCTCTAAACCTTCAAGAAATAATTTGTTTTGCATGCCCGAACCGCTCATGTGGTGACAAGGGGCGACCGGTATCTTCCATGCTAGGCGTGTTATCCTCGATATGTGTTCATGCACTATCACTCACGAGAAAGGGGCCAGTAATTGGAATGCCCAGTTCCATGCTCAAATCGAAAAGATAATTGCAAAGAAAACTCCCCCTAGATTGTTGTTGGTATGGACGGCACCCGAGTATTCGGCTAGTCGTGGAGTGTGATTGATCGGTGGTGGGGGAGTTAAAACTTTACTTTTCTGTTTGGGAACCGCCTATAATATGTGTAGCATGGAAGATGGTGAAAACTCTTGTTCATTGCATTGACAATGAGAGCATGCCACCCAAAATTATTTATCTCTGTCTTCAAAGCTTGAGCTCTCGCACCTCTGCAAATCAATTCTTCCCTCTACGAAGGGCCTATCTATTTATGTTTCTGTTGAGTCGTCCTCTTCTTATAAAAGCACCAATTAGAGAGCACCTCTATCATTTCTATGATTTTCTTTTAATTGTTATTGAGTATTACTATGACTGGATCTTCTTTGCCATGAATTACAATGTTCAGTCAGCCCTTGGTCTTTGAAGGTGCTCTGCATTTAAGTTTTGCGGTCTCAGAAAGAGCTAGCGAGATACCATCTGTTCATACTGCTTCATGATTGTCTTAATTGAAGTGTTTCTTTTTGAAACTTATTATTATTGCTCGCTAGTTGATTATGCCATTGATATGAGTTTGCCTTGAGACCTAAATGTCATTGCTTATGTGGTTTACTTATGATCTTGCTGAAATTCTGAATATGAGTTAGACATAATTGCAACAACAAGATCAAACAGAGTTCGTATTTTTTTTCTCTTTTGTCTCTTTCAGTTTGTCAACTGAATTGCTTGAGGACAAGCAAGGCTTTAAGCTTGGGGGAGTTGATACATCTCCGTCATATCTACTTTTCCAAACTCTTTTTCCCTTGTTTTGGACTCTAATTTGCATGATTTGAATGGAACTAACCCGGACTAACGTTGTTTTCAGCAGAATTGCCATGGTGTTGTTTTTGCGCAGAAATAAAAGTTCTCGGAATGACCTAGAAATTTACGAGGATTTTTTGTGGAATATATAAAAAATACTGGCGCAAGAATCAACCGGAGGGGTGGAGCGAGGAGCCCACAAGCCCACCAGGCGCGGGCCCCCCTGGCCGTGCCTAGCAGGCTTGTGGGGCCCTCAGGGCTCCGCTGCCTCCAACTCCATCTCTATTTAGTCCCTTTCGTCTAGAAAAAAATCAAGGAGAAGAGTTCATCGCGTTTTACGATACGGAGGCGTCACCACCACCTGTTCTTCCTCTGGAGGGCAGATATGGACTCCGTTCTGGGCTTCGGAGAGGGGAGATCGTCGCCATCGTCATCACCAACCTTCCTTCATCGCCAATTCCATGATGCTCTTCACTGTTCGTGAGTAATCTCATCGTAGGCTTGCTGGACGGTGTTGGGTTGGATAAGATCTATCATGTAATCGAGTTAGTTTTGACGGGGATTGATCCTTAGTATCCACTATGTTCTGAGATTGATGTTGCTACTACTTTGCCATGCTTAATGCTTGACACTAGGGCCCGAGTGCCATGATTTCAGATCTGAACCTATTATGTTCTCGTCAATATATGTGTGTTCTTGATCCTATCTTGCAAGTTGTAGTCACCTACTGTGTGTTATGACCCGACAACCCCGGAGTGACAATAGCCGGAACCACTCCCGGAGATGACCATAGTATGAGGAGTTCATGTATTCACTAAGTGCTAATGTGTTGTTCCGGTTCTCTATTAAAAGGAGAACCTTAATATCCCATAGTTTCCATTAGGACCCCGCTGCCACGGGAGGGATGGACAATAGATGTCATGCAAGTTCTTTTCCCTAAGCACGTATGACTAGATACGGAATACATGCCTACATTACATTAACGAACTGGAGCTAGTTACATATATCTCCGTGTTATTACTGTTGCATGATGAATATCATCCGGCATAATTATCCATCACCGATCAATGCCTATGAGTTTTTCCTACTGGTCCTTGCTACTGTTACTTTGTCGCTACTCCTGTCACATTTGCTACTGTTACTCTGTCACTTCTGCTGACACTGCTTCTACTGTTACTCCGTTGCTACTGTTGCTATCACTACCTTGCTACTGATACTTTGCTACAGATACTAAGTCTTTCAGGTATGGTTGAATTGACAACTCAACTGCTAATACTCGAGAATATTCTTTGGCTTCCCCTTGTGTCGAATCAACAAATTTGGGTTGAATACTCTACCCTCGAAAACTGTTGTGATCCCCTATACTTGTGGGTTATCAGACACTAAGTCCGGGGAATCGCGCGTTTCTTCCAACCGAGAGGCGGAAGACGCGGAAGAGGAGGAGGAGAGGGACTCCTCCCAATCCAATAAGGGAGCCCTACAGGAGGCGGGCAAGGAAGCTCTACCTCCGAGGGCCCCAGAGAGGCCTTGCAAGAGCAAGGTCATGTCTCTTGATAACTGCCCGGACTCCGACGATGAGGTCGGGGAGTTCGAGATGGTTCCCCGCCGAGCCCCCACGGTCAAGCCCCCGGTTCGAAGGTAAGAAATTTGATGACTTTTTTCTTTATGAAGTGAAATCATACCGAGTTATATATTTAATTAGTCGGCATGTGTCTCTATTCATCACAGTCCCATCCAAGATTTGCCAACAGATCAGGTCTCGGAGGGAGATTCGCTGCGAGCCGAGCTGGTGGAGAGGGGAATGTGTCCCATACCACCCTTCCCCTGGTCCCTGAGGAGGCCGTGGAGGTGAGTTCCCACCAAGCCTTGCTTGATGCGGGGCGTGAGGACGTGATGGCCAAGGTAAATACCTTGGAAGCCAAGGATTATGAGGTGCCCGCTACTGATGTCGCACCGGCCGCCAAAGACCAGGAGGCCCTGGCCGAGGCCAACTCTCCGGTCGTCGCGACCCAGGAGACCCGCCTTCCTGAAAGTTGCAGGGGGGAGCGATCTTTGCCCAAGCTGCCCCCAACATCCTCGGCGCCTCCCTCAGTACCGCCCATTCTAGAGAGTGCCTCGGTAGAGGGGATCGGCAAAGATGGAGGATATCATGTCTGATGAATCCATTGCTGACGAGCATCGCACCTTGATGAGTGTGGTGTTGCATAGCATTCAGTCCGTTAACAGCGGACTGAATGAAGCCTTCACCGGCTTATTCACATGTTTTAACATAAACCATATATGTTTGTTAATTTTTACTTTATATAAGTGAACATATACTCTTAGCGGTATAACAGCCCCCGAGCCATGGGTGAGTTTGAGAAAGCTCACCCGTGGCTCAAAGAAGGGAATATATCAAAAATTGCCCGAAGACATTGATTAGTTTGTTTTTTTCAAGAAACTTGGCCGAACACGGTTACCTCAATAGGCAAAACCCCGTGGTTGAAAAATTGCGCACTTTGTAGGCCTCGTCATCGGCTGCCAATGCTAATGCATTGGAAATAGCTGAACTAAGTCGGAAATTGGAAGTATCTGGTCAAGATCTTGATCAAATCAATGATCGGTTCGACGAGAAGGAGGGTAAGAAAGCATTGTCCCTTAGTCTTATTTGACGAAAAGTCCTGGCCCTGCCATCTAACTTGTGTCATTTTATCTTTAATCAACAGCCCATGAAAAAGAGCTTGAAAATCTCGGGGCCGAGGTGGGGAGGGCCAAACAAGAGGCTGCTTCCCACAAAGCGGCGGCCGAACAGGCGGCTGTCGAGCTGGACACCCTCAAGACCATCAGCAATCGATATGAGGCTAGGGTGACGGAGGTCCAGCAAGAGCTCCAGGAGTCGAGCCCTAAATACAAGGCCTTGGAGCAAAAAGGCAATGAGAAAGTGGCCGAGCAGACGAAGCTGTCTGCCGAGCTCAAAACCGAGCTGGTGGAGCGAAGGTTTTATGAAGAAGTGTGCCTGGCCAATATTATGGCAATGGGTAAGACATACTTACGACAATGTGCTTTTGTTGGAAATAGGTTTGCCTATCTTAAGAGGATGTGGAATTCCGCAGGCGCCTTCACCGACCTTCCACAAAGTGCAGCGAATGCTGCTAAGTACTTTGTGACGCATGACGAGGATGTCGAGCAACGGCTCTTCTTGGCTCAGTTTGAGAACCCTCAGGCGAACCCGAGTCTGAGAAACTGTATGAAACAGCTGCTCGAGCTTTATAAGATGGCCAAGCCGGCCATGAAGGACTTGTGTGTTTGGCTCTAGCCAAACGAGCCCTTGCCGAACACCTACTTTGCCTTGGTGTGGAAGCTCATCGATGCTTCTCCTCGTATTGAGCAGTTGTAGCGATCTTCCTATATAGAGGGTGCATAGATGGCTTTCGCCCGGACGATGGTGTATTTGCTAGGGATAAAGCCCCTTAAGATGGCCACCGATCCCCCGCCAGCTAGAAAGGAGCATAGGCGTCTCTAGTTGTACTCTGCCGCTGCTATGGACGATGATCGGGTGATTGAGGCTGTATGCTCAAAAGATGTAATTTTAGAATGAATTTTATATTAATGTACCTCAGAAATGTTTGTCTTACTAAAATGTGGATTCCAAGTTTTCTTATTCTATTGTATTATTTGAATTACTGTGCTGACCATTTTAATTTGAAAGTTACCAGTCGTCGGCTTCAGCCCCCAAGTAGATATTACTTGGGGTGTTCCAACCACCATACCACTTTATCCGATTACTTGGAACCCAAAGGTGGTAGTGGAGGAACGGGAACGAGGCAATCAGACTATGGGGCTTTATCACTTTCACTTAGCCATAGGAATGGTTTAATGTTGGGGCTCATGACGAGCCCCCAGCCCTATTTTCGCAGTAATCGAAACATCCGAATATCAGAGTGAGTACCGCAGGATTTGCTAAGTGCAAACCCATTCGTACAACACGGAATAGCCTCTATCGACTTTAGATGATCTCGGATTGCAGACGAGCTCTCGCTCATTATGACGGTCAGTTTTCGGCTTTCTCCATTAAAGTATTTCAAAACCAGGTAAGCTGTGAATACAATCGAAGTGGTTCTCCCTTTTACCCCTTTAGCCGAATTAGCGGAACGTAAACGGGTAAGCACAGGAGCGGGGCAATCCAACGATAGACCGAAGACATAATTCGGAGCCAATGCATATAAAGCAAAATCTTGAGAAACCGAACACATACGAAAAGAAATAGTGTCAAGGTAGTGCTCGGCATGGTGAATTTAATCCAGCCCCTGGTTTAGTAGGTGGTCGCATTGTAGTGAGAGTAAAAGATATATGTCCTGTCAGCACCACGCACTACTAGAAAAAAGGGTGTTAGTGGCGCACCTATTTTTGCTATTAATGGCGCACTATAGGCGCGGCACTATTATCATGCCACTACTAATAAATAGTAATGGCGCACGCATGGTGCGCCACTGTTAATCTACATAACAGTGGCGCACCACCTGGTGCGCCATTACTACGCCCAGAAGTGCGCCACTGCTGTGGGTTACTAATGGCCAACTTTTAGATGGTGCGACACTACTATGAATATTAGGATTTTTTTTTATTTTTTGATATTTGCACAGGTTACAAAATACATTACAACATAGAATATAAACAGCACAACATATAAACAGCAGATTTATCGAATATAATAGAAGATTAGTCTCCGAATACAATTCAACATAGTGATACATATATAAGTGATGTAGAAGTAAGTGATACATATTCTATACAATAGTTTCATAAAATATCATCACATCATCTCGAAAATAGCGATACATAGTGATGTAGAAGTAATCATCATAGTCAATATAAAATCATATAACAAAAGTTGGTCACTAGTCATAATCACAACTCCTCCTCATCATCATCGTCAACTCTTACACATTGTAGCACATCATCACATCATCTCAGAAATAGCTAATAATCATCATAGTCATTACCATCAATTCTAATTAATACATTGTAACACATCATCACATTAACACATTGTAGCACATCATCACATTGTAGCACATAATAACACATTGTACCTAGGACCTACTCCTCTGCTTAGGTATAATATCATAAAACAAGATAGGCCCTGACTCTCCATTATGGAGAATGGAGAACATCTTGTCTCCAATTCTTGGACTACGCACAATGTTGCCTCCAAGTAGCTATCTACGATAGACCATACATTTTTTCCAATCTTTGATTGTCATGACTTCATCGGTTTTAGAAATCCGGTATGGATAGGAGTGAATCAGATACATAGGCTGACCTGGCCGTGCTTGTCGTATCATCATAACATCAACGCGACCTCTTGGTAACATTAGATGAGGCACACAATCTTCCGAGATTTTCTGTTGAAAAACATAGTATTAGCTTTGTAGCTAGCAATGTAGTTTAGTTTTACAAGAATTTATGCAAAAGATGCATGGATGTCGTAATAGTAGAAAATCTTACCATGCAATCTCCATGCATGTTACCATAGTTCATCACGTGCACTAGTGGCACATATTTACCATAATGTTGAGTAGTTTGCTGATAGGTATTGTTCTCAAGATCAATGATAAATTGGACAAGATGATGTTTCTCCTTACAAGTTAATTCTGCTTCATCATTGTAGTAATAGGTTCTGTCTACCATTTTCCGTACATTTCTTGAAGAACGAAAATAAGATGTCAATGGAAATAAGTTGTCAACTATTTTTAAATAAACAATATGAATTACTTAATAAATGTGGTTGAGAAACTCACATAATGGTAGAACTGGAGGCGTCTGCACATCAACCCAGATGTCGATATTACCTTCAATTTCATCTCCCGGACGAATATCAAAGGTGATAAGCATATTAGGCTCAAATGCATAAGCCTTGCATAGTGCTACCCAAGTTTTGCATTGAAAAAAGGAGTAGGTGTGTGCATTGTACAATTTTACGGCAAAAGTATAACCATGCTCGGTCCTCAAGTAAACTGTCTTTACCTCCATATTTCTTTCAGTACTGAAACCAATCTTATCCAACACATAATGTCTTGCATGGCAGGGGATATGCTAGTAGAATAGTAAAAATAAACATTATAAGTTGAAGCAAAAGAAGTCATGCTTAATTACGAAAAAAGACTTATCATTGTGACTTACTGTATCCACTTAGAAGTCCTCATCCAGCATGATGCTGAAGCGCCTATCATCAACTAGGTAAGCCATGTCGCAAAGGGCGCGCTTGTCTTAGCAGTATTCGCACATAACGAATTCATCGTCAGACATTTCCTAAAACAGAGAAAATTTGGGAATGACATTTACTAAAAAGTGCACATATGGAGCGCCTGAAATTTGTCGGGATGGAAAGGAATCAACATTCCGGCAAAACATTAAGTTGACCAAACCTCAGAAATACAAGCAAAGCTACCAAACATGAAGAGCACTCTTTCGGTGCAAGGGAAGTATCAAAAATGAAAAGCATGAATGAACAAGAATAAAGAACATCAGCATTCTACTTTCATATTTGTCAGATAATAATTGGTTCGGATTTTCTTTCAGCACGACAAGCACCCTAGGAAGATTTAGGAATTACTTAAAGTTTCTAACAAATATTTATGCACCTAAATTGTGAACCTAAATTTCACACAGTTTGCCTCTCTCCTAGCCGCTGTGTCTCTGTAATTCCTAGGTCTGAGCACACAGTTTTGTAGACGCGTCTGGTTGTGCCGGTGTCGTCGTTGACCCAGTACACATCCAGGTCACAACCTATGATGTGTAGAATGGTGTACCCATGGGTGAAGGACCTCCCAGGTGATTTCAATGACAAGTCATACACTTTGACACCATGTTTCATGGGGATAGTATGCAAGAAGGAAGTCGTGATGGATTCAGTCATATCACTATTAACACTGATATTATCGATTACCTCAGTGATGCCGTCGTGCAAGAAGAGCTTGTGGGGTTGAGAGGTCTCCTTGCAAGAGAGATGTAAATCAGGCCCACGGGAGCATCTCGATCCAATCCCAAAGTGGTAGTCAAAGCTCAGATTGCCACATTTCTTCATGCAACCTTGGAGTGAGGCACTCCAGGGAACACTATTATCTACGGTCTTGTGGCTTGTTACAACTCCAGATGCTAACGTGGTTAGCTTTCCTAGTGACTCAAGGTGGAACAAAGCGAGTAGTACATAGATCACCGACAAGATGCCCATGATCTACACACACGCCTTGCACCGCTTCCAACTTTGTTCGGGAAATTCAGGTCACGCAGTAGTGCAACTTTGTAAGTAGTCCTATATATATATGGATTCTTCTCTCACGAATTATTTTTATCAAGTAATGATAACTTAGATTCTATTTATTAATGTTTGGACAGTTGCACTTGACTCCTGTGAATGTGGCTGTGGTGGTTTTCATGCGATGTGAAAGTCTATCATTACCTCTTGGTGCAGGTAATTCTAGCCCATATCCTCACATGTTTTACTAAGATGCTTGAAAACTCATGCCAAACTTGTGCAAACCTATTGGAACAACTGAAGAAGCAAAATTGCAGTATAAAGATACCAAACACACTACACCACAAAAATCACGAGGATTGGATCAAACATGGCGTTTTGGACATTGTGTTGGTCAAACATTTTATCTACTCCTACTTCAATATTGCAGTGATCAAAGTAAACGTGTCGTAATTGGTAAATTTACGGCTCTCCATTAGCCACTATAGCAAGTTTATGGAACTGTGACAGTGCTATGTGGTGAACTTCTCAGCTGCAAGGCCTTCTATTGGATGTACCTCTTTCACGATTAGCGTAATAGTGGAAATTTAGGTTCACAATTGATCCAAGAAGACATGCCAACAATAGTTATTCCTAAATCTGCATCAACAGTGATTTTTCTTTTTCTTAAAGAGATAACCCTAGGGGAACGAAGGAGGCGTCAAGGGAGGGATGGGGGCGAGAGGGGCTAACCTCGCGGCCGGAGGAGAAGAGCGCGGAGGAGGTGGAGGGGGAGGCGGCGGCCTTGTCGTCTCCCGTCATCGGGGGTTGGTCCGCGCGGGGTGGCCGGCGCGGGTTGGAGGGAGGAGGCGGGGACCGGGCGGCGGGGGAGGAACCTTAGCGCTCTCGGTCAATTGGCGGGGGAGGACCGGGCGGCGGCGGGAGGTGGTTAGGGGCCGGCCTTCGGGGGAGGAGACAGGGGAGGGAAGAGTCCATAGGGGTTATAGTGGGGGGAGGGTTAGCAACGGCGCACCTCCTAAGAATGCGCCATTGGTAACCAGGGTTATTAATGGCGTACCTGGTGTGTGGTACGTCATTACTAGTTTTGAAAAAAAAATTGAAAAAAAAATGTTAGTACTGGCGCACCGTGGGTGTGGTGTGCCATTACTAGTTAAAACTAGTAATGGCGCACTTTCCTCTCGTGCGTCACTGCTAAGTCTGGGAAGGGTGTGGGGCCAGGACAAAAACTAGTAATGGCGCACCGGACACGAGGTGCACCATTAGTAATATGGCCAATAATGGCGCACCTGTATCCGGTGCGCCAGTGCTATATAACAGTGGCGCACCACATACATGGTGCGCCATTAATGTCCATATTAGCTATAGCCGTTTTTGTAGTAGTGATGTAGTAAACAAACATGCGTAGAAATAAGTAATATATAAGAACAATAGTATCTATGACCGATATGAGAAAAAAATATAATTCCTTGGCACCGGGGTCGCTGAGTACAAGAATATATGGAGTTTAAAAACTACATAACTCTAAGAAATATGATGAAGCAATGCCTCCCCTACAGCCTTTCGCAAGTGACTTGATGGTCACCTGTCTCCTGGCCGCAGTAAGTCTCCAAATCATTAAAGGAGGGGAGGTTCGGTCCTCTAAATGTTGTTCTAGATGGCAGGCAGGTCTTTAAGAAGGGCCATGAGAAGATGTCGGATACGTAAAGCTTGACGCCTCGGAGTATCTTTACGATGTCCCTACTGTGTCCGAGGATATGTTCGGTACCATGGTATGGCCTAGCCGAACTCATGGTACTCATTCGAGGGCCCCCACAGCCGCCCATGCTAGGCGGAGAATGAAATTTTGCACGTGAGGGACATACCTTGGATGTTTTCGACACATGTTGTGGGGAGCGTACCCCTATGTACACGTAGCTGCAGAAGACTCCGGGTGGCCTGATTGGACTCGGGAGCGCTTACGTGTCTGCTGTAAATGGATCGGCTTCTAATTTGTCGTTTCGCTGTCGTGCTCGCATTCAGCTGCTAGAGCGGTCGTGTGTTCTTTGGTCCTGAGAGAGTGTTCTGTATTGCCATTGACGGTTATGACTCCTCGGGGTCCAGGCATCTTGAGCTTGAGATAGTCGTAGTGTGGCACAATGTTAAACCGGGCGAAGTCCCTGCGTCCGAGCAGTGCATGCTACCCGCTGTGGAAAGGGACAACGTCGAAGATCAAATCCTCGCTGCGAAAGTTGTCGAGCGACCTGAATACTACTTCCAAAGTTATGGGCAAGAGCAGCGGGCTTCAAGACCCGGAATCACTCCTTTAAAGGTAGTGTTGCTTGGTTTTATTCTGGATGGGTCAATGCCCATCTTTTTCACCGTGTCTGAGTAAATCAGAATAAGGCTACTTCCTTTGTCCATGAGGACTCTGGTGAGGTGGTATCCGTCTATGATCGGATATAGAATGAGAGCGGTCGACCCTCTACGAAGGATACTGGTCGGATGTGATCGGACAAGCTAACCATGAATTATACTTTGGAGCTACGGGCTCTACAGCGTAGACTACCCGGAGGGCTCGCTTCCGCTCCTTCTTGGGTATGTGGGTCATGTAAACCATGTTGATCGTTTTTACCTCGGGAGGGAATTGTTTTTGGCCCCCAGTGTTTTGGGCATGGGGTTCCTCGTCATCTTCGCTTAGTAGTCTCCTGCCCTGGTCTTTGACACTCACCTTGCTTGACTACTTGAAAACCCAGTAGTTACGATTGGTGTGATTCGTTGGCTTGTCTTGGGTGTCGTGGATTTGACAGAGTCGTTCCATGATTTTTTACCATCGGGTTGGCCCGTCCTTGTTCCCTTTGAAGGGTTTCTTCTGCTGTCCCGGTTGGGAGCTACAGAATCAGGCATTTACTATCGTGTCCTCGGCATCACCAGTACGGATGTGACGCTTTTTCTTATTTTTCCTCGACTTGCCATTCAAATCCCAAACCTCATAGGTTCCAGGGTCGTCCGAGTTATGGCACCGCCTAGCTAGCCAGTGGTCCTCACCCGCACAGAAGCGCGTCATGTGGGAAGTAAGGGCGGACATGGTCCTCGGTTGTCCGGTCCGAGCTAGAGAGCCAACCATTCGTCTCGGATGTTTTGCCTTAAAGAGGCTATTGCTTCAGCTTCCAGGCAGTCTACAATTTGATTTTTCTTTGGCAAGAACCGGTTCCAGAACTCTCTGGCCAATTCCCCTTCCTTTTCGATTGCGTTTCTTACCCCGGAAGAATCGGCGGGGGGGGGGGGGGGGGGGCGAACATAGGTCCCCTGGAAGTTGGATAAGAAGGCGTCCTCGAGCTCTTCCGAGTTCTGATCGAGTCCTCGGGCAAGCTGTTTAACCAGTGCCGACCCGGTCCCTTTAACTTGAGAGGAAGGTATTTAATGGCATGGAGATCGTCTCCTCTTGCCATATGAATGTGAAGAAGGAAATCTTCAATCCACACAACAGGATCAGTTGTCCCGTCGTACTGTTCTATGTTGACAGGTTTGAATCCCTCCGGAAATTGGTGTTGCATTACTTCGTCCGTGAAGCATAGTGGGTGTGGGACACTTCGAGTTTGGGCTACCTTGTGTAGGAGATCGTCCTTGTGTTGAGTCCGGAATGTGTCCCGATCCCTATTGTAGTAGGGGGCCCGGGGTGGTTCTCCATCTCGTCTAGGGGGGGAGTGTTTTTGGTATCCGTAGATAGACCTGTTACGGGTCAATCTATTGTCCGGATTAAACCGCGGATAGTGTACGCCCCGGGGGTAGACTTTCTCCTTCCCCTTTTGCCGGGGAGGTCTGGGGTTGTAGTCGGCCTCCATAGCCGCCTTTCGCACCCTCGAGGTGGGCGATCAGGTTTTTCATAATCCGAGCGCCTCACAGATGTGGGCTCTAAGGCCTCATCATCGAATTCCATGAGTATATAGCGGTGTGGGTAGCTCTTTCTTTGATCCGACCCCTCGGGGTTGTATTGTTCTTTGGCGGCTAATACCTTGTTCCACCTGTCGTCTATGGTATCTTGTTCGTCCTTGAGTTGTCATTCCTCTGCTTTGAGGCTTCGTGCGGTGCCCAAGAAGTTGTCAAAGTTCCTCCTGATCATCGACGTGCTCGGGGACAGCGAAGTCCTCGTCTTCCATATCGTCATCGACGAGAGGTAGTTATCATCCTCCATCTTGAAGGCTTCGTCGGGGTCGCTCTGCTCTTCGGTCTTGTACGGATCCTCCTAAGGGTGTTATGGATCCGCGGAGTGATCACGTTCTTCTGGGGATTTAGCTTCCCCATTACCCTAAGCGGAGCTCTTTTATCTGCCTACCTTGGCATGCTTACACTGCTTTCAGAGCTTTGACGGCTTCTCCCCAGATTTATCGTCTGGCTGGGGGGTGATTTCTCCATTATTGCCTAGTGTGTCTACTATGTAGACATCATACAAAGCGGTTGTCGTCCATCACCCTCTATTTGTGGGGGTAGGTTCCTTGATCTCTTCGTCCATCTCCTCAAGCTCGTCCCATCCGTAGTCCAACGCATCGGTTAAATCTTCGATGGTGGTTATAAAGAGGGTGGTATGAGGGGCGTGAAAGTCCCCAAATTCCGACTCGAAGCCGTACTGTGAACAGGTCGGACTGGCTGAGATATGCAACGATTGGATCTGTCTGAGAACCTCGTTTAATACTGAGGGCTCGTTTGGGTACGTTGCTAGATAGTTTTGGGAGTTGAGCTCCGGTGCCCTGATACGTCTCCAACGTATCAATAATTTTTGATGGTTTCATGCTATTATCTTGTCAAACTTTGTATGTTTTGCATGCCTTTTATATTTTTTTTGGGAATAACTTATTAACTCAGTGCCAAGTACGAGTTCTTGTTTTTTTGCATGTTTTTGACCCCTTTCAGAGGAGATTTTGAAACAGAGTCCAAACGGAAGAAAATCCCCGAAAAGATTTTTTCCGTAACGGAAGAAGATCGGGAAGCTTGAGAGCCAAGGCAGAAGATCCTTAGGGGCCCCACAAGCCCCCACCCCACGGCCAAGGGGGTAGGCCGTGGCCCACAGGCTTGTGGGCCCCCTAGGCGGCCTCTGCCCTAGGGGTTGCACCTATATATTCCCTAAAAATCCCAAAAAATCAGGAGATCATCAAAAGTACTTTTCCGCCGCCGCAAGCTTCTGTCTCCGCAAGATCCCATCTGGGGCACGTTCTGGTGCCCTGCCGGAGGGGGATTCGGATACGAAGGGCTTCTTCATCAACACCATGACCTCTCCGATGATGCGTGAGTAGTTCACCATAGACCTACGGGTCCATAGCTAGTAACTAGATGGCTTCTTCTCTCTGTTGGATCTTCAATACTAAGTTCTCCATGATCTTCATGGAGATCTATCCGATGTAATCTTATTTTGCGGTGTGCTTGTCGAGATCCAATGAAGTGTGGATTTATGATCACATTATCTATGAATCTTATTTGAGTTTCTTCTCATCTCTCTTATGCATGATTTCATATCCTTGTAATTCTCTTCAAGTTGTGGGTTTTGTCTGGCCAACTAGATCTATGATTCTTGCAATGGGAGAAGTGCTTGGTTTTGGGTTCATACCGTGCGGTGACCTCACCCAGTGACAGAAGGGGTTGCGAGGCACGCATCGTGTTGTTGCCATCAAGGGTAAAAATATCGGGTTTTCATCATTGGTTTGAGACTATCCCTCTACATCATGTCATCATGCTTAAGGCGTTACTCTGTTTGTCGTGAACTCAATACACTAGATGCATGCTGGATAGCGGTCGATGTGTGGAGTAATAGTAGTAGATGCATAAAGTATCGGTCTACTTGTCTCGGACGTGATGCCTATGTGTAGGATCATTGCCTTAGATATCGTCATGACTTTGCGCGGTTCTATCAATTTCTCGATAGTAATTTGTTCACCCACCGTGATATTTGCTATTTTGAGAGAAGCCTCTAGTGAACACTATGGCCCCCGGGTCTACTCCACACCATATTTTCAGCGTTACACTTTTTACTTCGTTGCACTTTCCGCCTTCAGATCTCACTTTGCAAACAATCTTGAAGGGATTGACAACCCCTTTGAAGCGTTGGGTGCAAGCTTGTTTGTGTTTGCGCAGGTACTCTGGACTTGACGAGACCCTCCTTCTGGATCGATACCTTCGTTCTCAAACTGAGGGAAATACTTAGTGCTCCTGTGCTGCATCACCCTTTCCTCTTCAAGGGAAAAACCGACGCAAACCAGAGAAGTAGCAAGAAGAATTCTAGCGCCATTGCTGAGGAGGAAGATCAAGTCAAGAACTCATCCAAGTAGGTGTCGCAAACTCATCTCTTGCATTTACTTTGTTTGCCAGTTTCCTCTCGTTTTCCTCTCCCCCACTTCACCAATTTGCCTTTTTCGTTTGCCTCTTACGTTAGCCCTTTTTGTTCGCCCTTTTTCTCGCCTGCTCTTTGTTTGCTTGTGTGCTTGCTTGCTTGTTGAAATCACCATGAATGAAAACACCAAACTTTGTGACTTCTCGAATACTAATAATAACGATTTTATTAGTACTCCGATTGCTCCCGCCACTAGTGCGGAGTCATACGAAATCAATGCCGCTTTGCTGAATCTTGTTATGAAAGAGCAATTCTCTGGCCTTCCTAGTGAAGATGCCGCATCCCATCTCAATACCTTCATTGAGCTTTGCGATATGCAAAAGAAGAAAGATGTGGATAATGACGTGATTAAATTGAAGCTTTTTTCCTTTCTCGTTGCGAGATCGCGCAAAAACTCGGTTTTCTTCTTTGCCCAAAAATACTATCGATTCTTGGGATAAGTGCAAAGATGCTTATATATCCAAGTATTTTCCGCCGGCTAAGATCATCTGTCTCCGTAGTGATATCATGAACTTCAAGCAACTTGATAATGAACATGTTGCACAATCTTGGGAGAGAATAAAATTAAAGATTAGAAATTGTCCCGCTCATGGCTTGAATCTTTGGATGATTATTCAAATCTTTTTCGCTAGCTTGAATTTCCCTTCTAGAAATATCTTGGACTCCGCCTCAGGTGGGATGTTCATGGAAATCACGTTAGGGGAAGCCACAAAGCTCTTAGACAACATCATCAAGAACTACTCTCAGTGGCACACTGAAAGGTCACCTACTAGTAAAAAGGTACATGCTATAGAAGAAATTAACTCATTGAGTGCTAAGATGGACGCGTTAATGAATTTGGTTGCTAGTAGAAGTGCTTCTTTGGATCCTAATGATATGCCCTTGTCTTATTTGATTGAGAGTAGCAACGCTAGCTTGGACGTTAATTTTGTTGGTAGGAATAACTTTGGCAACAACAATGCTTTTAGAGGAAACTATGTTCCTAGGCCTTTTCCTAGTAACTCCTCTAATAACTTTGGCAACTCCTACAACAATACTCATGGAAATTACAATAAATTACCCTCTGATCTAGATAGTAATATCAAAGAGTTCATCAACTCTCAAAAGATTTTCTATGCATCCATAGAGGAAGAACTACTCAAAATTGACGATTTGGCTAAGAGCGTTGATATAATTTCTAGTGATGTTGATTCTTTGAAAGTTAGATGTGCTCCTCCCAAAATCAACATGGATGAAACTTTGAAAGCTATGCGTGTTTCCATGATTGAAAGCCAAGAAAGAACCGCCCAAATTCGTGCTAGACATGAATGGCTTAAAAGGGCGTGTTCTCGTGATGAGGATCACGGAGATCTTAAAGTGCTTGGTGTGACTCCCATTGAATCTTTGTTTTCTTGTGTCAAACCTAATGATTATGGGGCTAGATATGAATCCACTTTGGTTGAAAAGTGCCCCAATGATTCGGAGTTCATCTATCTTGATGCTAAAAGCATTGGAAGTGGAGTAGAAGACGTTAAAACTTTGAGTAGTAATGAAATTACTATCATGGATTTCAAGGAATTTAATTATGATAGTTTCTCCTTGATTGAATGCATTTCCTTGATGCAATCCATGTTAAACTCTCCACACGCTTATAGCCAAAACAAGGCTTTTACCGATCATATCATCGAAGCTATGATAAAATCTCTTGAAGAGAAACTTGAATTGGAAGTCTCTATCCCTAGAAAGCTTCATGATGAATGGGAACCTACCATCAAAATCAAAATCAAAAACTATGAGTGCAATGCTTTGTGTGATTTGGGTGCTAGTGTTTCCGCGATTTCAAAGTCTTTATGTGATGTTCTGGGTTTTAATGAGATTCAAGAGTGTTCTCTTAATTTGCATCTTGCTGATACTACTGTCAAGAAACCCATAGGAAGGATCAATGATGTTCTTATTATTGCAAATAGGAACTATGTACCCGTGGATTTCATTGTGCTTGACATTGATTGCAATCCTACATGCCCTATTATTCTTGGTAGACCTTTCCTAAGGACTATCGGTGCTATCATCGATATGAAGGAAGGGAATATTAGATTTCAATTTCCTTTAAGGAAGGGCATGGAACACTTTCCTAGAAAGAATATAAGAATGCCTTATGAATCCATGATGAGGGCCACTTACGGTTTGAGCACCAAAGACGACGATACGTGATTCTATCACTTTTATGCCTAGGTAAGGGCGTTAAACAATAGAGCTTGTTGGGAGGCAACCCAATGAATTTATCTTTTTCTTTCTGTTTTGTTGCGTCCACACCATCACAATTTTGTTTTGATTGTGTTTTTTTGTTTCTTTTTGTGTTTGAGCCAAGCAAAACCTCCATGACTAGTCTTGGTAATGGTTGTTTGATCCTGCTGGAAAAAGACAGAAACTTTTCGCTCACGAGATGATTTTTCATTTTTATTCAGAAAGAGATTTTGAGTTGAGTATTTTTGCTGCTGGTTGATATGCCTTTTTCCCAGGCCGTCGTAATTTCTCAGATTTTTTGAGGTACCATAAGTATACGAAGTATACAGATTGCTACAGACTGGTCTGTTTTTGACAGATTCTGTTTTTCTTGAGTTGGTTGCTTGTTTTGATGAAACTATGGTTAGTATCAGGGGGAACTAGCCGTGGAAAAGTGAGAATACAGTAGCCCAACACCAATATAGATAGAATTCAAGTTTGCTACAGCACCAAAAGAAGTGGTAGTTTGTTTTCTTGTGCTAATGTTATCACGAGTTTTTGTTTAAGTCTTGTGTTTTGAAGTTTTCAAGTTTTGGGTGATGTTCTCATCGACAAAGAGATAAGGAGTGGAAAGATCTCAAGCTTGGGTATGCCCAAGGCATCTCAAGCCAATTCAAGGACATCGAAAAGCCTAAGCTTGGGGATGCCCCGGGAAGGCATCCCCTCTTTCGTCTTCAATCCATCGGTAACATTACTTGGAGCTATATTTTTATTCACCACATGATATGTGTTTTGCTTGGAGCGTCTTGTATCGTAGGAGTCTTTTCTTTTTGTTGTGTCACAATCATCCTTGCTGCACACCTTTTTGAGAGAGAGAGAGACATGCACTCATCGTGATTTTGCTAGAATGCTCATAGTGCTTCACTTATATCTTTTGTGCTAGATACTTTTGCTCTATGTGCTTCACTTATAACTTTTGAGCTAGATACTTTTGCTCTAGTGCTTCACTTATATCTTTAGAGCACGGCGGTGCATGATTTGGTAGTTGGCTTATGCTATGAAAGTAGTCCCAAATGTGATAGGTACCCAAAGAGGATACAAAAACGTCCATCTTCATGTGCATTGAGTAGAAAGAGAAGTTTTGATTCCTCTCAATTAGTTTTGAGACGTGGATTTGGTAACGTTAAGAGCTATGTTAGTAGGGTGTTGTGAATCTAGAAATACTTGTGTTGAAGTTAGTGATTCCTGTAGCATGCACGTATGGTGAACCGCTATGTTAGGAAGAAGGAGCATAATTGATCTATTGATTGTCATCCTTTGTGTTGAGGTCGGGATCGCGCGATGGTTAACACCTACCAACCCTTCCCCTCGGAGTATGCGTTTAGCACTTTGTTTCGATTAGTAATAAAAACTTCCGCAACAAGTATGTGAGTTCTTCATGACTAATGTGAGTCCATGGTGTAGATGCACTTTCACCTTCCACCAATGCTAGCCTCTCTAGTGCCGCGCAATTCTCGCCGGTGCACAAACCCACCATATGCCCTCAAAACAGCCACCATACCTACCTACTATGGCATTTTCATAGCCATTCCGAGATATATAGCCATGCAACTCCCATCGTTCCGTCTCATGAATTGTGTCGTCACTCCCATATTGCCATTGCATGATCGTAAGATAGCTAGCAAGATGTTTCAACGTCATACGCCATGCTAGATCATTACACATCCTTGTACACTGCTGGAGGCATTTCCTATAGAGTCATCATCATTTTGAGCTGTGAGTAAATAAAAGTGTGATGATCATCATTATTAGAGCATTGTCCCATGTGAGGAATAAAAAAAAGAGGCCAAAGAAACCAAAAATAAAAATAAAAATAAAGAGAAAAAAAAGGAGGCCTAAGAGCCCAAATAAAAAAAAAGAGAAAAGGAGAGAAGGGACAATGCTACTATCTTTTTCCACACTTGTGCTCCATAATAACACCATGTTCTTCATGATTGAGATCTTCTTGCTTTGTCACTACCATATGCTAGTGGGAATCTTCATTATATAACTTGGCTTGTATATTCCAATGATGGGCTTCCTCAAAATTGCCCTAGGTCTTCGTGAGCAAGCAAGTTGGATGTACACCCACTAGTTTTCCTTTTGAGCTTTCACATACTTATAGCTCTAGTGCATCTCTTGTGTGGCAATCCCTACTCATTCACATTGATATCTATTAATGGGCATCTCCATAGCCTTTTGATATGCCGAGTCAATGTGACCATCTCCTCCTTTTTGTCTCACAACCACCACCACACCCTATTCCACTTATAGTGCTATATCCATGGCTCACGCTCATGTATTGCGTGATAGTTATAAAAAGTTTGAGAAAGTAAGAGTGCGAAAACAATTACTTGGCCAATACCGGAGTTGTGCATGATTTACATTAGTTGTGTGAGGATGATGGAGCATAGCCAAACTATATGATTTTGTAGGGATAACTTTCATTGGCCTTGTTATTTTGAAAGTTCGTGATTACCTTGCTAGTTTTCTTGGAGTATTATTGTTTTCATGTCAATAGCAAACTATTGTTTCGAATCGTACGGATCTGAACATTCATGTCACGTGAAAGAAGTTGCAAAAAACAACTATGCTAGGTAGCATTCCACATCAAAAATTCATTCTTTATCACTTCCCTACTCGAGGACGAGCAGGAGTTAAGCTTGGGGATGCTTGATACGTCTCCAACGTATCTATAATTTTTTATGGTTTCATCCTATTATCTTGTCAAACTTTGGACGTTTTGCATGCCTTTTATATATTTTTTGGGACTAACTTATTAACTCAGTGCCAAGTGCCAGTTCCTATTTTTCCATGTTTTTTACCCCTTTCAGAGAGATTTTCAAACGGAGTCCGAACGGAAGAAAATCCCCGAAAAGATTTTTTCCATAACGGAAGAAGATCGGGAAGCTTGAGAGCCAAGGCAGGGGAGCCTCAGGGGCCCCACAAGCCCCCACCCCGCGGCCAGGGGGTAGGCCACGGCCCACAGGCTTGTGGGCCCCCTGGGCGCCCTCTGCCCTAGGCGTTGCGCCTATATATTCCCTAAAAATCCCAAAAAAATCAGGAGATCATTGAAAGTACTATTCCGCCGCCGCAAGCTTCTGTCTCCGCAAGATCCCATCTGGGCACGTTCGGGTGCCCTGCCGGATGGGGGATTCGGATACGGAGGGCTTCTTCATCAACACCATGACCTGTCCGATGATGCGTGAGTAGTTCACCATAGACCTACGGGTCCATAGATAGTAACTAGATGTCTTCTTCTCTCTCTTGGATCTTCAATACAAAGTTCTCCATGATCTTCATGGAGATCTATCCGATGTAATCTTCTTTTGCGGTGTCTTTGTCGAGATCCGATGCATTGTGGATTTATGATAAGATTATCTATGAATCTTATTTGAGTTTCTTCTGATCTCTCTTATGCATGATTTCATATCCTTTTAATTCTCTTCGAGTTATGGGTTTTGTTTGGCCAACTAGATCTATGATTCTTGCAATGGGAGAAGTGCTTGGTTTTGGGTTCATACCGTGCGGTGACCTCACCCAGTGACCGAAGGGGTAGCGAGTCACGCATCATGTTATTGCCATCAAGGGTAAAAAGATGGGGTTTTCATCATTGGTTTGAGATTATCTCTCTACATCATGTCATCTTGCTTAAGGCGTTACTCTGTTCGTCATGAACTCAATACACTAGATGCATGCTGGATAGCGGTCGATGTGTGGAGTAATAGTAGTAGATGCAGAAAGTAACGGTCTACTTGTCTCGGACGTGATGCCTATGTGTATGATCATTGCCTTAGGTATCGTCATGAATTTTGCGGTTCTATCAATTGCTCGACAGTAATTTGTTCACCCACCGTGATATTTGCTATTTTGAGAGAAACCTCTAGTGAACACTATGGCCCCCGGGTCTACTCCACGCCATATTTTTAGCCTTACACTTTTTACTTTGTTGCACTTTCCGCCTTCAGATCTCACTTTGCAAACAATCTTGAAGGGATTCACAACCCCTTTGAAGCATTGGGTGCAAGCTTGTTTGTGTTTGTGCACGTACTCTGGACTTGACGAGACCCTCCTTCTGGATCGATACCTTGGTTCTCAAACTGAGGGAAATACTTACTGCTCCTCTGCTGCATCACCCTTTCCTCTTCAAGGGAAAAACCGACGCAAAACAAAGAAGTAGCAAGAAGAATTCCTAGCACCAAGGAAGGACTTTTGTTACCGTAGCATGCCTCCGTGAGGAGGGCATGTTTGGTGATGGCCTCTGACTGTGATTCCGGCGGCGAAATTGAGTCCGATCTTGAGTCCGGCTCCTCGAGTAGACGGGTCCAAGGATTTGGTTGGACGCCGAGTCTGAAGTTAAAGCTTTGGGGTATTTGGTCTCATGAGTCGAAGACGAATTTTCTGTGGGGATCGGATCATCCAGCGAATTCACCAGGAATTCGAAATTCCCTAGCCTCGCTTGATGGTCGGGGGCACAACCTCTGATATGGCTGAGACGGCCAGTCAAGTGTGCGCGTAGCGTGATGCTGCCGAACGAAAGGACCTACCCGAGGACGAAGATGGCCCCATTGCTGATCTTGTCGCTGACAATTACATGAGCCATCGATCTCTTCGGCGATCCAATAATGGAACTCTCAATGAAATCACCAATTTTTGTGTCAAAACCTCCGGATCTCGAGTAGGGGGTCCCGAATTGTGGACCTAGGATTGATGGGTCGCAGGGAGAAGGGGACACGGTGGTTTTACCCAGGTTCGGGCCCTCCTATGGAGGTAAAACCATTTGGCGTACTTGATTATATTGATTAAGATGATTATAGACTAGATCTACCTCGAGATATGCAAGAAGCAAAAAGATCTAGGGAATAGAAAGGTACTAAAACTGAAGATGTTAAGAATTTACCACCTATTGAAGAAATTCATGGAATTGACATCCCCACGCAGGTTGTAGAGGTAAGTTCTCTCCTTTCCTTTAGTGAAAATGATATACCTTACACTAAGACTCCTAGTCAATGCATGGATGAATTTGATAATTATGTTGTTAAGCAAAAACACTTCAATAATTATGTCAAAGATCAATTAAGACGTAATAACATGATGATGGACCACATAAGTCACTTGATGTTTAGAATTGCTAATGATGTGAAAGGTTTAGGTAAACATGCTTCCATGGCTCACACCCAACTAGATCAGGTTTCACAAAATGATTTGGTTGCTAAAATGAATAATAATATGAGTGATCATGTTGTTAAAGTAATGACTAGAGGAGATAGAATGACATAAGAACCACTTTACCCTCAAGGTCACACTAAAAGAATAGAATAGGATTCTCACAGAATTAATGATGATACACCTAGTCCCACTAAGAAGAAAAAGAAAAAGAAAAATGATAGGACTTTGCATGCTCCTAGTGAACCTGATATTGAGAAACCTGCTGACAATCCTAATGATGTTTCTATTTATGATGTTGAGACAACATTTCATAGTGAACATGAAATTAGTGATAATAATAATGATCATAATGATTTTCATGTAGAAGGTCCACCACATAGTAATAAGGAGCCTAATAATGATGTGCAAATAGAACATGTTGAAGATCTTGATAACCCACCTCCTAAGAATAAACGTTATGATAAAAGAGACTTTGTTATTAGGAAGCATGGAAAAGAAAGAGATCCATGGGTTCAGAAACACATGCCCTTCCCTCGTAAGACTTCTAAAGGTAAGGACAAGGAAGAATTTAGCGCTTTGCTGAAATGATTATACCCATGTTTCTGCACACTCCCTTGATTGATATAATGAAAATGCCTGTGTATGGTAAGTATATGAAGGATATTATCACCAAAAAAAGGAAAATACCTGAAATCGGAATTGCCACTATGCTTGCTAATTATTCTTTTGATGGTGGAGTGCATAAAAAGTTGGGAGATCCTCGCAGACCCACTATACCTTGCTCTATTAAAAGAAACTATGTTAAAAATGCCCTATGTGATTTAGGGGACGGTGTTAGTGTGATGCCCTTCTCTATATAAAAGACTAGATTTGAGTAATCTTACACACACTTAGATATCTTTGCAAATGGCTCACAAATCCACTGCTCTATCCATTGGGTTTGTGAGGACGTTCCTGCTGTGGTTGCAAATGTTACTATCTTAATAGACTTTGTTATCCTTGATATGCCTGAGGACGACAATATGGTGATCATCCTTGGTAGACCCTTTTAAAATACTGCAGGGGCTGTTATTGATTGCAACAAATTCAAAGTTACTTTTCATGTCAATGGCAAGCAACATACCATGCATTTTCCGAAGAAGCAAACTTTGGTTAATAACATTAATGTCATTGAACCTCATGCCACGATTATCATTGGAGATTTTCAAATCCATGTTTCCATTGCCAAGAAGAAATATTACAATCTTATTATTGGGGAGATGCAAATCCCCATTGAGGTAACCTAGTAATATATTAAAATTCCTTGGTTTCATGTCAATCGGAAACGATTATTAATAAGACTTGATCAACCTTACTAATGGGTCCTTTTCGAAAAACATGTGATTGATGAATTGAGTATTCAGAACTGTGTGTATCACAAGTTTTTCCTCTATTCTCTTAGCTTTAGAAAAATAAAATGTCATGACTATCCTATTTTCCGAGTTTTCCATGTAATAGAAAAATGACCCAAAAATAAGAAGTCTCAGAATGCCACAAAATTTTAACATCACTTTTTCTAGAATTTTAAGAATTTTTGGCTTAAAATTTGTAGTAGGGAGGTGCACCTGTGGTCCATAAGGCAACAGGGCGCGGCCACCCCCTGGTCGAGCCCTCATGCCTTGTGGGCCCCATAGGGCCCCACTTCCCCATCTCTTTTGCCCACTTCGTCACCTACATCCAGAAAAAAGTTCCTAGCTCTCTCTCTATCCCGAGCTCTTCCTCCGGAAACTAAAATTTTCAATCTCTTTGCTTGGAACTTCGTTTTTGAAACTGTTTTGAGGAATTGCTCCTTGGTATGTGACTCTCCCATTCATCCAATTAGTTTTTGCTTTAGTGGTTTATATTTTGCAAATTTTTCTGCACTTGCTGCTACTAAAAATGACCTTGCAGGTTTGATTCTTTGAGTTCCAAGTAGTAGTAATGCTTGATATGACTTCTAGGAATCCATATGAGTAGTCGCTATCAATCTTGCAAGGTTTTACTCACACAGTTTTGTGGTCCAAAAATTTCAGAAATTCATGTGTAGGAAAATATACTTCCTAAGGAGGTGTTCTTCAAGGAAGGGATCTTCAAGCTAGAGCCCTGGGGGAGTTATTGGGGAGACTCGGGATCGCGATATTAACATTCTCCGCAACACAGGAGTTGGGCCCTACGAATTGCCACATACCCCCTTCATGAACGAAGCGAGTTTTCATGAAGAATTTGCACAATTTGCCGCAACCGTCGGGCTGACCAACTTCCTCATAGATGAATGTGATCAATACTCTCTCCTCACTAATTCTTTCTTGCAAAAATTTTATTTCTCGACTAGGGTCGATGCTCCGATAGTGCGCTTTGATTTGTATGTTGAACATTATGAATTAACTCTTTCTAGATTTTGTGAAATATGATTGCTTCCCTGTCACAAAGGAGTGTATGAGCCTAAGCCTGAGGAATTTTAGGATCCTCCTCACCCTAACTGTTGGAGAAACTAGAGGCGCATCAAATGCGAGGGCCACTAGTTTGAATTTTCCTTTTGTGCATTATTTGTCTTTGTATATAGGAAAATGCATAACAGCTATGAAGGAGGGTGTTGGTCTCAGTGCCCCCACTCCTCCTATATTGCGCCGCCCACTTTATGGTGATAACACTTACAATCTGAGAGCTATCATTGCGCGCCGCCTAAATTATAACAGGACTAGATGCAAAATTCATGCTGGCATTTATGCCACTTACTTGGCAACACATTTTGAGGTTCTTTTTTTCCTAATGATTACATGTTGCCTAAAGTTTATCTTGACCATCAGTCTATGATAGTGTATGATGACTCACAAGTATAGGGGGTCAAGCATAGTCCTTTCAATAAGTAAGAGTGTCGAACCCAGCGAGGAGCAGAAGGAAATGATAAGTAGATGTCAGTAAGGAATTCTACGCAAGTGCTGTAAGTAGAAGTGATAGATAGTTTTGTAGCAAGATAATTCATAGCAAGTGACAAGTAACAATAGTAGAAAAGGTGCAGAAAGTTAGCCCAATCATTTTTATAGCAAAGGACATACCTGAAAGCTCTCTTATATAAAGCAAACGCTCCCGAGGACACATGGGAATTTCTGTCTAGTTATGTTCATCATATTAAGTTGATTCGCGTTTGCTACTTTCATGATTTGATATGTGGGTGGACCAGTGCTAAGGTGTTGTTCTTACTTGAACTAACAACCTACTTATGACTACCCTCTCTTGCAAGCATCCGCAACTATGAAATAAGAATTAATAATAATCTAACCATAGCATGAAACAAGTGGATCCAAATCAGCCCCTTATGAAGAAATGCATAAACTCGGGTTTAAGCTTTTGTCACTCACTCTCGCAACCCATCATCTATTTGTTACTCTACAATGACTTCCCTTAGGCCCATAACATGGTGAAATGTCATGTAGTCAACGTTCACATGACACCACTAAGAGAAGTAGCAACATCCATATCATCAAAATATCGAACGAATACCAACTTTACATGATTACATATAACAAGACTTCTCCCGTGTCCCCAAAAACAATAATTACTACTCACACAACATCAACATGTTCAAGGCGAGAGGTGTAATAATAATAATTAAGGATCTAAACATAATGTCTTCTACGAAGTAATCCAACAAGCATGAACTACAAGATGTAATCAACACTACTAGCAACCGACAGGTACCAATCTGAGGTTTTGAGACAAAGATTGAATACACGTGATGAACTAGGTTTGGAGATGAGATGGTGTTGATGAAGATGTTTATGAAGATTGGTCGTCTCACGAAGGAGGAAACTTTGGTGGTGATGATGGCTTTGATTTCCCCCTCCCAGAGGGGAATTCCCCCGGCATAATCTCTCTACCGGAGAGCAAAAGGGCCTCGGCCCAGTTTTTTGCCTCGAGACGGTGGCGCTTCATACCAAAAGATAACTTATGATTTTTCTAGTGTAAAACACACCATATAGGAGAACATGATCGCCACAGGGCCAGTTGGGGCCCCACAAGCTATTAGGGCGTGGCCAGTGGGCGCGTCGTAATGGCTTGTGCTGAGCTGGTGGCCCCTCTCCCGTATATTGTTGGCCCAGAAATTCTTAAATATTCTAGGAAATTCTCGGTAAAGTTTTAGGACATTTGGAGGAACTTGATTTTTCTGCCTTTTTCTCGGTTTCCTAGTCCAGAATTCCAGTTTCCACATATTTCCCTCTCACTGATGTACCTTGCATATTCACAGAGAAAAGGCATAATAATTTGTATGATAATAATGGATAATGGGCAAGATCAACACAAATGTAAATAGTAATTCATGATGCAAAATGAGCATATCAACTCCCCCAAGCTTAGACGTCGCTTGTCCTCAAGCGGAAACCAAGCTAAAAAATAATGACCACATGATTTGAGAGAGAGATGTTCATAAAAACTGAATACGAGCATCAGAGGATCATGAATATTAACATATCAGCAAGTATTTTATCATATAACTTCTCACAAACAAGTATCAATCCTTTCACAACTATTGGAATATGAAGCATAAACTTTATTGAAAATCAACAAACTATGTTCTCAGTCATTAGGGCAATCATAATTCATCATAATCGAGAGGAGAGTCTATGTAAGAGCTTTATTTTTGTCAAGTTCACATACTCAACTATCATTTAATCTTCTATGATTGCTCGCACTCAAGGTATATTTTTGGAGCTCATATTTCCATAGGACACATAGGAAGATAGGCGCTTAAATGATTTGCCACCCAACTTATTTATCTCAAGGATAATATCAAAAATAATAAATCATGATCATCTACATACACCTGGATATATAGATCTGAATCTTTCCCCAACACATGATGTTTGCCACTATAGAATTAATAGGTTGGAAGAGGAACAAACTTTAATGACTCAAGAACAGAGTTAAACTCCTGGAAGCAAAAGATAGACCCTTTGCACAGAGAAGCAGAGGTTGGCATGCGCCTTTAGTTTGTTGGATGTGCGAACTCTAAATGCAATGGAACGTCACTTTATATTGCCCCTTATGATAGCAAACTTTATTATGCACTTTGTTCCTTTTATTTCTTTGCCATCACAAGATCGTACAAAGCTTATTTTCCCTTGCAATACAAGATCATACATATTTAGGAGCAATTTTTATTGCTTGATGCACTAATGACAACTTACTTGATGGATCTTACTCAATCCATAGGTAGGTATTGTGGACTCTCATGGCAAAAAAAACTGGGTTTCACGGTTTTGGATGCAAAAGTAGCATCTCTACTTGGTGCAGAATTTTTTGGGCTAGCAAAGGATCTAAGGCAAGCATCACATGTTGAAAGATCCAAGACCATATAACTTCTATATGAATATAAACTATCGTGATCATTACGTTGTCTTCCATGTCCAACATCAACACTTAACCATTATATAATATTTGATGAAGGCTCATAATCATAAAAGATTTCTAGGATAGTGTATTTATATGTGAGTTTCCTCTCTCTATCATAATCTTGCTTAGATTTTAACAATGACTAACACTATGTTTGTTTACTATCAACAACTTTTATCACTCATACCCCTTTTTGTGTGAAGCCATTACTTCTCATGAGATGAGCATATGATCTTTATCTTTCTTTTTGCTGACATGCTATGATGATGGGTGTCCACGAGTAAACCACGAAAACTGAACTAATCTTTATTATATATCTTGCGTACTCGATTACAAGGATAGATGGAACTCAAAGCAAAAAAAATCCTAAAGAAATAAAATCTGAATTTTTTTTTCTAAATCATGAAACAACAAAGGATCAAACTAAAATAGATAGTAATAATGAAAGTGATGGTGATACGATACCGGGGCACCTCCCCCAAGCTTGGAAAAAGCCGAGGGTGGTGCCCATACCCATGTAATCAAGCGTCCGCTTTAGGTGATGGTGGTGGTGTAGCAGGCGTGTCCTCGGTACTCCAGGGCATAGACTCCCCATCATAGAAGGAAAATTTTGTCTCGGGAGTCCTCAAACCAGCAACGAAGGTCATCCTGTGAAACCTAGATTCATACTCATAGTCTTGACCTTGGAGTTCATAGACTTGATATTGGAGGTGATCGATCCGAGCTTCAAGTAGAGATAATCTCCCCCACGTTCTTTGTGTCCAACTTGTTTTCCCGGATGAAATCCGTGATCATGGAGTGGTTAGCACTCAGACCACGCTCCACCATCCCTTGGTACTTGAAGATCTCCTATTCCGCCATTGCAAACCTGGCCTTCTCACTTCCCTCCTTCTTGGGCTTGAACATCCTAGATGTGAAGCACCCCTTCATGCATTTCAATGGCTTGAGGGTGCTTCATCACCTCCTGCAGGTAGGGGTTGATGAACTTCTCAAAGAACTTGTCCTTTGAAGGGCTTGGTGAAGTCATGGCGATCTAAATCTGACAGAAAAACAGCTGAGAACTAGAACAGAGGAAAATCCCGCGATGTGGTGGTCAAAACACACGAGAGTATATATAATGAATTTTCCTAGGTAAGAATGCGTGCTCGGGAGGAATTCGGAGTCTCGGAGGCGCATGAGGGCCCCACAAACTATCAGGGCGCGGTCAAGGGTCGCGCCCTGTTGGCTTGTGCCTCCCTTGTGGGCCCCAAGACACCATTTTATTTTTGTATTTTTCCTAAAATATCCAAACCACAAAAAAAATTATTTTCTGGAATTTTTGGAGTCGGTTTACATACCGTACCACGTAGCTTCGCCTCTTTCAGGTTTCTGGAGTGTTTCAGAAGACTTCCTTTATGTTCTCATCCGGTGTTATGACTTGGATGACATTAGATTCCTCATTAATGGGTGTACCTGAAATATAATGCTTGATTCTTTGCATATTCACCACTCTCGGGTTTTTACCTTCAAAGGTATGGATTTTTATAGCGCTGTAGCGATAAACCTCCTCGAAAACATAAGGTCCTTCCCATTTGGAGAGGAGTTTCCCTGCAAAAATACTAAAATGAGAATTGTACAAAAGCACCAAGTCGGCTACATTGAATTATCATTTTTAAATTATTTTGTCATGCCATCTTTTAACCTTTTCCTTAAACAAGTTAGCATTTTCATAAGCTTGTGTCCTCCACTCATCCAGCAAGCTAATATCAAATAACCTCTTCTTATCGGCATGTTTAAAATCATAATGAAGTTTTTTAATTGCCCAATAAGCTTTATGTTCTAACTCAAGAGGTAAATGATAAGTTTTTCCATAGACCATTTTATATGGGGACATCCCCATGGGATTCTTATACGCAGTCCTATAAGCCCACAAAGCATCATCAAGTTTCTTAGACCAACTCTTTCTGGACCTATTAACAGTCTTCTACAAGATTAATTTTATTTCATGAGTGCTCAGTTCAACTTGACCACTAGGCTGAGAATGATAAGATGATGCAATTCTATGGTTAACATCATACTAAGCAAGCAGTTTACGAAAAGCACCATGAATAAAATGTGAACCACCATCAGTCATTAAATATCTAGGGACACCAAACCTCAGAAATATAATATCTTTAAGCATTTCAATAGAAGTGTTGTGATCAGCACTACTAGTCGGTGTAGCTTCTACCCATTTAGTAACATAATCAACAACAACTAGAATAAGAGGATATCCATTTGAGGAAGGAAAATGTCCCATAATGTCAAAGCCCCGCACATCAAATGATTCAATAACAAGTGAATAGTTCATAGGCATTTCTTGATGTTTACCAATATTATCGACTCTTTGTCATTCATCACAAGAAAGGACGTACTTACAAGCATACTTAAAAAGAGCAGGACAATAGAAACCAGATTGTGATACCTAGTGTGCAGTTTTCTCATCAGCATGATGTCCTCGGTAGGACTCGAGATGTCACTTCCTCGGAATTTGTTCCTGCTCATGCTCAGGTATACAATGTCTAATAACACCATCTACTCCTTCTTTATAAAGATGTGAGTCATCCCAAAAGTAATGTCGTAAATCATAGAAGATTTTTTTTTCTTTTTTTGATAGGTGAAACTAGGCGTAATATATTTAGCAACAATGTAATTAGCATAATCCGCATACCAAGGAGTACTACGTGAAGTGTTTATGACAGCAAGTTGTTCATCGGGAAAATTGTCATCAATAGGTAGTGGGTCATCAAGAATATTTTCCATCCTAGACAAGTTATCTACTAGAGGGTTATTAGCTCCCTTCCTATCAACGATATGCAAATAAAATTCTTGGAGTAGTAACACCCATTTAATGAGTCTAGGTTTAGCATCTTTCTTTTGCATAAGTTATTTAATAGCAGCACGATCAGTGTGAATAGTTACTTTAGAGTCAACAATGTAAGGCGTAAACTTATCACATGCAAGCACAACTTCTAAAAATCCTTTCCAGTAGTAGCATAATTCCATTGAGCGGTGTCTAGGGTCTTACTAGCATAATGAATGACATTCAATTTCTTGTCTACTCTTTGCCATAGAACATCCCCTATAGCATAATCACTAGCATTACACGTAATTTCAAAGGGTACGTTCCAATCAGGTGGTTGAACTATATGTGCAGAAATTAAGGCTTTCTTAAGTATTTCAAAGGTTTCTACACAATCATCATCAAAAACAAAACAAACATATTTTTGGAGAAGATTAGTTAATGGTCTAGAAATATTTGATAAATCTTTAATGAAACGCCTATAGAAACCAGCATGACCAAGGAAACTTCTTATACCTTTGATATCTCTTGGGCAAGGCATTTTCTCTATTGCGTCAACTTTGTCCTTATCCGCCTCAATACCACGTTTGTAAATTTTATGCCCAAGCACTATACCTTCATTCACCGTAAAGTGGCACTACTCCCAACTCAAGACAAGATTAGTTTCTTCAAATCTCTGCAAAACTCGATCAAGGTTGCTCAAGCAATCATCAAAAGAAGTCGCATAAATGGAAAAATCATCCATGCAGACCTCAACAACCTTTTCACAAAAATCACAGAATATAGCAGTCATACATCTTTGAAAGGTAACGGGCGCATTGCATAGACCAAAAGGCATACGTCTATAAGAATAAGTTCTGTCTAGATTTAAGCCTCCCCCAAGCTTGAGCGGTGCTTTATCCTTCACGAGGCCAACAATTATAACTAAAATTCCGGTCATGATGGATTAGATGCATAGGATAAAACTTGTGATGAAATTCCAGCTTCAAACGATTCCAATCCAATGATCTAATATCATCCAATAGTCTGTACCACATTAGTGATTTTCCCTCCAAAGATGAAGGGAACACTTTATTCTTAACTTTTTCTCATGGTAAACCTGAAAGCTTAAACAATCCACAAAGCTCATCCACATATATCAAATGGTAATGAGGATGATTTCAACCATTATAAGGATTAGCCAACAGTTTCTCTACCATATCCGAAGGAATCTCATAATAAATATTTTCAGTAGGTTCACAGGTGGAGGAACAATTTCCTGAACTTTCGTTCGAGGCGAGGATGCACTGAACAAGCCACTCAAAGTGTGATCGTTCATAGTGATATGCAATAGTAAATTTTAACATGTACCAAAAATGTTTCCTTACCAATTTCAACTTACAAAAGGCGCTTCACTCCCCATAAACGGGGCTGGAAAAGAGTCTTGATCACCCACAAGTATAGGCGATCAATCGTAGTCCTTTTCAATAAGTAAGAGTGTCGAACCCAACGAGGAGCAGAAGAAATTATATGTAGATTTCAGCAAGGAATTCTCTCCAAGTGTTGTAAGTACGAGTGACAGATAGTTTTGTAGCAAGATAATTCGTAACAAGTGACAAGTAAAAATAGTAGCAAAGGTGCACCATGGTAGCCCAACCTTTTATAGCAATGGACGGGTATGAAATCTCTCTTATATAAAGCAAGCGCTCTTGAGGACACATGGGAATTTCTGTCTCGTCATGTTCATTGCTACTTCTCAAACAACAACGCCAGAAATTGACACGTTGACGAAGACTTGCTTGCGTTGCTTTTTCCCTTGAAGAGGAAAGGGTGATGCAGCACATGAGCAATAAGTATTTCCCTCAGTTTGAGAACCAAGGTATCAATCCAGTAGGAGAATCTTGTCAAGTCCAGTGTAAGGCTGCAAATATGGTGTGAAGTAGACCCGGGGGCCATAGTGTTCACTAGAGGCTTCTCTAAAAATAGCAAATATTATGGTGGGTGAACAAATTACTGTCGAGCAATTGATAGAACCGCGCAAATTCATGACGATATCTAAGGCAATGATCGTACATATAGGCATCACGTCCGAGACAAGTAGACCGGTACTTTCTGCATCTACTACTATTACTCCACACATCGACCGCTATCCAGCATGCATCTAGTGTATTGAGTTCATGACGAACAGACTAACGCCTTAAGCAAGATGACATGATGTAGAGGGATAAACTCAAACCAATGATGAAAACCCCATCTTTTTACCCTTGATGGCAACAACACGATGCATGCCTCGCTACCCCTTCTGTTACTGGGTGAGGTCACCACACGGTATGAACCCAAAACCAAGCACTTCTCCCATTGCAAGAATCATAGATCAAGCAGGCCAAACAAAACCCACAACTCGAAGAGAATTACAAGGATATGAAATCATGCATAAGAGAGATCAGAAGAAACTCAAATAAGATTCATAGATAATCTGATCATAAATCCACAATTCATCAGATCTCGACAAATACACTGCAAAAGAAGATTACATCGGATAGATCTCCATGAAAATCATGGAGAACTTTGTATTGAAGATCCAAGAGAGAGAGAAGAAGCCATCTAGCTACTAGCTATGGACCCGTAGGTCTATGGTGAACTACTCACGCATCATCGGAGAGGTCATGGTGTTGATGAAGAAGCCCTCCGTATCTGAATCCCCTCTCCGGCAGGGCACCAGAACGTGCCCCAGATGGGATCTTGCGGAGACAGAAGCTTGCGGCGGTGGAAAAGTACTTTCGATGATCTCCTGAGTTTTTTCTAGAATTTATGGGAATATATAGGCGAAAGACCTAGGGCAGAGGTGGCCCAGGGAGCCCACAAGCCTGGGAGGCGCGGGACCCCTGGCCGCGGTTAGGGGGCTTGTGGGATCCCTGGTGGCCCCCTTCCTTGGTTCTCAAGCTTCCCGATCTTCTTCTGTTTCGGAAAAAATCTTTTCAGAAGTTTTATTCCGTTTGGACTCCGTTTAAAATCCTCCTCTAAAAAGGCTCAAAAACACGGAAAAAACAGGAACTGGCACTTGGCACTGAGTTAATAGGTTAGTTCCAAAAAAGATATAAAAGGCATACAAAACATCCAAAGTTTTTTTGACCGGCTACTGTAGGGAAAATCCCCCACAACCATTTTTCTGTATTCCCAACTATGAAAACTGTATGTACAAGAGGGGATGTAGAATGTACAAAGGGGGGAGGAGCAAAGGAATACAAACCTCAAGGAGGCAAAAAGGAAATCCACTTAAGGATATCATCCTTGAAACTAGCCTTAATTCTATGAGCTAACAGAGAAATGACATGAATAAATCCAGATCTCCATTTCCTGAACTTTGGCTGCTCCTGGTTGAAGACCTTTGCATTTCTTGTGGTCCAGATATTCCAACAGGCAGTGAAAACTACCTCAGCAAAGAAAGGATGAGGGAAGTCCTTTCTAGCTCCAGCAGTAGCACTCCACATAGATGACCCCTGCCAAGTGATCTGCAGGTAATTCCAAACCCTCGTGCTGAATAGGCATTTGAAGAATAAATGATCTCTGTCTTCCTTGACTCGAGCATGGCATAAAACACAAAGATTAGAATCAGAGACCTTCCAATGACGCCTTTCCAGCATATCCTGGGTGTTCAGCCTGTCCATGATAAGCATCCAGGCAAACATCTTTATCTTCATGGTACAACAGCTTTTCCAGATCCAGTTGAGCAAAGGATTAGGTACAATACTGCTATGAACATGAGCATAGTATGCCTTGGCTGTGTAGACCTTAGCATCCTTACCCCATACCCATCTGTCAGAGGCCTGATGATCAAGGTCCAGGTCCAGAAGCAAAGATTGGACCGAAGTCAGTTCCTGATAAGCTTGAGCAGACAGTGGGAGGTGAAACATGGAAAGCATACTGTCATCAGAAAAAGCAGCAAAGACCTCTTGAGCTGTGCAGAAAGGGTCAGCCACAAAGGAGAACAACCTTTGGAATCTGGCTGCCAATGGCATAGTGGAGTTTCCAATTAAACAGGAGTCAGACCAAAACAGGAAGGAGTCACCCTTATTAGGTAGAACATAGGTAACTGATCTGAATTTGTCAAGACGTTTGCAGATGTCCTTCCACCAAAAGGAACCACAAAGTGCAGTGCCCTGAGGTACAGTGTTATGATAGTAAGTGTTCCAAATCAGATGAACCCAAGGGATATCAGCATGATTGAGGAATTTATCAGCGTGTTTGAGCAGGAGTGCATCATTCTGAACTGCTAAATTCATAATCCCTAACCCCCCTTTATTTTTAGGCCTGCACACCAGAGGCCAAAAAACATCCACAGTTTGACTGGATAATAGCACAAAACCATCAAAAATTATAGATACGTTGGAGACGTATCATTCATCATATTAAGTCGATTTACGTTTGCTACTTTGATGATTTGATATGTGGGTGGACCAATGCTAAGGTGTTGCTCTTACTTGAACTAAAAACCTACTTATGATTACCCCCTCTCGCAAGCATTCACAACTACGAAAGAAGAATTAAGAATAATCTAACCATAGCATGAAACATGTGGATCCAAATGAGCCCCTTATGAAGCAACACATAAACTATGGTTTAAGCTTCTATCACTCTCGCAACCCATCATCTATTTGTTACTCCACAATGACATCACTTAGGCCGATAACATGGTGAAGTGTCATGTAGTCGATGTTCACATGACACACTACGAGAAGTAACAACATTCATATCATCAAAATACTAAATGAATACCAACTTTACATGATTACTTATAACAAGACTTCTCCCATATCCTCACGAACAATAATTACTACTAACACAACATCAACATGTTCAAGACCAAAGGTGTAATAATAATAATTAAGGATCTGAACATAATGTCTGCCACGAAGTAATCCAAAAAGCATCAACTATAAGATGTAATCAACACTACTAGCAACCGACATGTACCAATCTAAGGTTTTGCGACAAAGATTGAATACACGTGATGAACAAGGTTGGTGATGAGATGGTGCTGGTGAAGATGTTGATGAATATTGGTCCTCTCATGAAGGAGGAAGCTTTGGTGGTGATGATGGCTTCGATTTCCCACTCTCGGAGGGGAATTCCCCAGCAGAATCTCTCTATCGGAGAGCAAAAGGGCCTGTGCCTAGGTTTCCGCCTCGATACAGCGACGCTTCATCTCAAAAGATAACTTACAATTTTTTCTATGGTAAAACACACCATATAGGAGAAGATGGTCGCTAGAGGGCCAGCTTGGGCCCCACAAGCTATCAAGGCGGTCCAGGGGGCGTGTCCTGATGGCTTGTGCCCAGCTGGTGGCCCCTCTCCTATATATTTTTGGCCCAGAAATTCTTAAATATTCCATAAAAAATCTTTGTAAAGTTTGAGGTCATTTGGAGCAAGTTTATTTTTCTGCCTTTTTCTAGGTTTCCGGTTCAGAATTCCAGTTTCTAAATATTTCTCTCTCCGTGATGTACCTTGCGTATTCAGAGAGAAAAGGCATAAGAATTGTATGATAATAATGGATAACGGGCAAGATCGACACAAATATGAATAGTAATTCATGATGCAAAATGAGCATGTCAGAGTACCAGTTCATTGAGTTGCCTCAGCCCCCATAGCACATTCGTTATAACTTAGTATACAACGAGAGCTCTCGGGACATCATTGTGTTGCGTGCACCCTCATTCTTTAACTTTTATACGAGGAACGGACATAATTGCTTATCGGAATGAGTTGGCTGCTGCGGAGGCCGAGGCCCAGGCTTGGGCTGCTCAGGTTCCTCAGCAAAAGTATTTTCCCGGACCCGACGGCTATTATGAGTGGTGATCACGAAGCTAGGCAAATACCTAAGCTTGGGAGTACGTATTTTTTCACCGACATTACATTGTTCACACACTTCATATGAATTGTCGGTGTTCATCCTCTTTCATTGTAAATCCATGTTAATTTTATTTTCCCGCTTTCTTCTCATGTGTTTAAAAAAACTTTAGAAAATTCAAAAATATTTCTCCCTTCTTTTCGGGTTTTCTTTCCCGTTTAATTAGTGGTAGTATGAAATCAAAAACACAAAAATACCTTGCTGCACTTTTTTATTACTTGTTGTATTTCACGTTTTATCAAGATCTATTTATCCAATCTACCACAAATCTATCTATCTTTTTAACCGAGAGGGATTGACAACCCCTCTTATACGTCGGGTTGCAAGTATTTGTTATTTGTGTGCAGGTACCATTTACATAGTATTATGTGGTTCTCCTACTGGTTCGATAACCTTGGCCTCATCATTGAGGGAAATACCTACTGTAGTTGTGCTGCATCATCCCTTCCTCTTTGGGGAAATACCGACGTAGTTCAAGTGACATCAGTCATCCATATCTTTACATCGCCGATCCATTTGCCTACACTTTACAAATACAAAATCTTGCTAAGTTACTACTAGTGTTGTTATTGTCACATCCATTACTCAGTTGATATTGTTATTGTTGTTACCAAAATTGCTACCATCGCTGTTACCGCCACAACTATTATTTTCCATGTTACTAAATATTTTGTTGTACAGAGATACCAGGTGCAGTAGAATTGACAACTCAATTGTAAAGGTCTCTAAATATTCTTTGGCTCCCCTTGTGTCGAAACAATAAATAAGGGTGAAATACTACCTGTGAAGATTGTCGTGATCCCCTATACTTGTGGGTTATCAGGGTCGCAGAATTAATCCGAGTCGAAATTGCACCCCTTGTGAGGGATGATATCATGAGGAAGTCAGAATCTAAAGATAATCTACGAACTAGAGCTGATGGCAGTTGCTGAATCTAGGCTTTTGACTGGCTTCACTTCGACCCACTTGGTGAACTTGTCCCAGTACGTAGGGGGACAACCATGTTGATACCCCACCCAGCAAATGGCCAAGTGGCTGCAATTGTCTTCAGTGCACATGTAGGCTTGTGTGACTGATTCTTGTAAAAATGGCATCCGACACAAAGTTCAACAAAATCTCTTGCTGCCTCATTGGCTCGGGGCCAATAAAAATGCACTCAGAAGGCTTTGGCAACCAACGTCCAAGAGGACGTGTGGTGACCACAAGTTTCTGAGTGAATCTCGTGTAAGATTAGCACCCCTTCCTCTCAGGAAATGCATTTATGACTGACTGTTATAGTGCTTTTCTTGTATATCTGGTCTCCCATTGCTTTGAAAGCCTTAGACCACTAGACAATTCGGCAGGCTTCCTCTTTGTCTTCTAGGAGGTCTGGCCGGAGCAAGTATGCTAGATAAGGCCGAGTCCACTCAGGAGTGTTTACCAGCATCCCGTGGACCAAGTCAACCACTACTGGAACATTAACCTTAGTCGGATTTGATGGGATGACTACTTGTGGGGGATCCTCTATGAAAGGTTCTTCTTTAACTGTAGGGGCGGGCAGATGTTCAAGGAACAAACCCTTTGGAACGGCACGTCGAGTGGACCCAATCTTGGCCACGTCATCTGCTACGTGGTTCTTGGCCCAGGGCACATGGTGCAACTCCAAGGCTTCAAAAAAAATTTCCAGCTTCCTGACTACATAGCACTAACCAGTCATGGTTGGGCTCTGAATGTCTCACTCTTCCATCACTTGGTTGAGAACGAGGTCTGAATCATCGAAGACTAACGAACGGCGAATGTCGAGTGAGATGGCCATACGGAGCCCATAAAGGAGGGCTTCATACTCGGCCTCATTGTTAGATGTGCCAAAGTGGATCTATAGTGCATAGTTCAGTCGATCTCCCTTGGGGGAAACAAAGAACCACTCCAGCCCCGAGCCATGGAGCATCTTGGATCCATCGAAGAACATAGTCCGATGCTCGAGGATGCTTGGGCCCCGAAACTCTTGTTATATCCATTCGTCCAAGAAATCTACCACGGCTTGGGACTTGATCACCTTCTTGGCTTTGAATTTGATCTCAAAAAGAAGGATCTCAATTTCCCATTTGGCCACTCGGTCAGTGGCGTCTCTGTTATGCAGGGTTTCCGACAAGGGGTAATCGCTGATAATTGTGACCGAGTGATCTTTGAACCTTGTATGCCCTCTTCACGGTTAGGTAAATACCATAGACCAACTTTTGGTTGTGTGGATACCTTTGTTTGGAGGCATTCAATACTTCTGAGATATAATAGATGGATCTTTGAACCTTGTATGCCTTCCCTAGCTCCTCACGCTCCATAGTAAGGACGATACTGACCACTTGTCGAGTGGCTGATATATACACGAGCAATGGATCATGCCTGCTCGGAGCAGCTAGCACGAGCTGGGTGGACCGCAAGGCCTTGAGTTAGTCGAATGCGACTTATGCTTCATGAGTCCACTCGAACCTGTCAGATTTTTTTCATCAATCTTTAAAGGCGCATTGCCTTCTCTCCGAGTCTTGAGATCAAGCGACTCAGGGCCGCAAGGCAACCTATGAGACTTTGCACGTCATGTATGCGCTTTGGCTGTCACATTTCTAATATAGCACCGATTTTTTCATGGTTAGCATCGATTCCATGTTCCAAAATGAGGAAACCGAGTAACTTTCTGACCGGCACCCCGAAAGAACACTTGGCTGGATTGAGCTTGATCCCATAGCGTCGCGGGTTCACGAAGGTTTCAGCGAGGTCAGTCAGGAGGTCGGAGCCTTTCCTAGAGTTGACCACGATGTCGTCCATATATGCCTCCATGTTCTCACTGATCTGCCTTTGCAAGCTTTTCTGGATGATGCGTTGGAAAGTCGCTCCTGCATTTTTTAGGCCGAAAGGCATAGTGATGTAGCAGAAACACCCGAATGGGGTGATGAAAGCCACTTATATTTCATCTCGACCATATATTCGGATCTGGTGGTACTCATAGTACACATCTAGGAACGACAGGGGTTCACATATGATAGTATAATTACAATCTGATCAATGTGGGTTAGAGGGAAATGATATTTCCGGCAGGCCCAATTGAGGTGCTTGAAGTCGATACACATGCGGAGTGAATTGTTCTTCTTGGGCAACATGACCACATTAATGAGCCACTCGGAGTGGTAAATCTCACAAATGAACGCGACATCTAGGATCCAAGTGATCTCGCGAATACCCTTGCGCTTTTCCATGGAGGATCTGTGCAAATGCTCCTTGACGGGCTTGACCTTGGATTCCACTCGGAGATGATGCTCACACAACTCCTTGGGAACACCCGACATGTCAAACGGATTCCATGTGAAGATGAACCAGTTCTCATAGTGGAACTTGATGAGCTCGACATCCTACTTATCTCCGAGTGATGTGGACATGTTCGGTGCAGAGGCCCTCGTGTCATTCGGGTGGACGTGAACCTTGTTGGTCTCACTGGTCGACTGAAAAGTGGATTTAGTAGCCGATCGCTTCGACTTGAGAAAGTCAGCGGTGTCCACTATTTTCTTGTATCCGTCGAGCTTGACTACAAGCACTTGCCGGTTGGTGCTTTTGGAGCCCTATTGGAGGCACTCCTCGGCGACCTTCCGATTGCGGGTCACCGTAATCACGTCTTTCGGTCATGGCATATTAAGATACACATAACATGGTCTCGCCATGAAACGTGCGTAAGCGGGCCTACCCAGGATAGAGTGATAGGGACTGCGGAAGTCCACCACCACGAAGGTCAATCGCTCCTTTCGGTAATTTTTCTCGGCCCCCAACACGATATCAAGGGCGATCTGGCCAAGTGACTCTGCCTTCTTCCCAGGGATGACCATGTGGAAGTGCATGTTGCTCTTTCTCAATTGAGACAACGGGATGTCCATTCCCTTGAGTGTGTCAGCATAGATAATGGTGAGACCGCTGCCGATCTACGTTGGATTTTTCATGAAGAGGAACGGGTTATCGCAGCACAATGTGGGTAAGTATTTCCCTCAGTTATGAAACCTAAGTTTATCAAACCAATAGGAATATCAACCACAACTGTCTTAAGTGGTTGCACACAAAAGAACAAACAACTTGCACCCAATGCGAGCGAGAGGAGTGTCAATCCTCTTGTGTTGTTATTTGCAAGCAAGTCAGGTGTGTAGATAATTGTAGATAGCAAGATAAAATAAAAACAAGTAAATAACAGCAAGGTAATAAAGTTTTTATCATTATGTTGTGAATAGACCGGGGGACCATAGCTTTCTCTAATGGCATCTCTCATATGTAACGACCCGACTCAACGAGTCAAGCCTCTGGTGTTTCTGTACCATCCCAAGATCATGCTGGTACACACACAGTACATAATGTATATATTCGAGAGTGCAATCACACAGCTTTATTAATCGAAATCTCATAAAGAGTACTTTATTACAATAAAGGAGTACAATAAAGTGGCTGAAGGCCAACTCATGAGATTATCTAACGAAGGCTAAGCGGAAGCATCAGGTAGACGAGTCCATCCGACTCTAAGGGCATGTCGCTGAGCGTAGAACGGTAGCCTCACTCCTGGTCGGAAAAGTACTCTGCAACATGATACGTTGCAGCCGTGTAGGTCAGAATATTGAATATGCTGGCAAATCATCAAGAAGGGGGGGGTAAAATAATAATCAACTATCTCCACATGCATATTTGGCCGGTGGAGCTAAGTTTTGCATAAAGCCAGTTTTCTCCTACAACAAAAGGGGTTGAAAGCAAAAATATTACTACAATGTTTGTTGTTAACGAGATGGTTCCGCCAACCAGTTCTCGTACCCGAGTAGTTGTTAACACCCACATCATTATTAAGTTGTGTCGAGAGTTCAGGGGAAATTCAATGCCTTCGGCTCAAGTTGTCCATGACCGTGGACACGGCTAATCGATTAGGTTGAGTACTCTGCAGAGTTTTGCACACGTTCCCCACAAGATTTGATCGCCACCGGGTTTGTCCTCGCACTTCAGGGTGTTTGAAGACCGGATGATCAAAACATGGTCTTTCAACGGGTCCCTCTGAATCCCTGTCGGTGCCCATCCATTCCTACCGTTCGTCTACATCTGCTAGCACCGCCTGTCCAGAGTCGCCGCGTTGTCCAACCAAGCCAGAGCCCATAATGACTTGTGGCTGTGCAGGTAAGCCTTGAGTCTTGAAGTCTCCGTCCGTCCCTTTGAGCCTGGGTGAAGCTTTCCGCAGGATGACATGGCCTCTCCAGCATCCCGGGCATCCACTGGGTTTTCAAGGGAGCCGATCAACCGTCCTTCACCCAGTGTTGCATTGCGTCCGAGATCTTGAAAATCTTGTCTTAGTCCGGTCTTGGTTATTATATCAATCTCGCATCTCTCGTGGCATACACTCAACCGATAACCCGTCTACTTAAGCATAGCATATATATAACTTTGTCGTCCCGGGGCCAAGTATCGGGGTGTTGGTGTTCCTACCACATGATACTACACCTATGACTAAAGTTTCCAAGTACCTAGGCAGCATGCAAATAGGGCAAAGAAGGTGATCTACTATGCATTGAAAACATAGGTAAAATAACATGATCAAAGATGACTTGCCTTGATGATAGTTGTCCTGCTCGAGCGTCTCTAAGTAACAAGCTTCGCACTCCGGATGATCTACCGATACAAACACAAAGCACACCATAAGCAATTCAATCATGCCACGAGTAAAAATAACATCACATGCAATGATTTGCAAACGACTACGCAAAAGAATTTATCGCGCGTCGGTAGGACAGAAACTTGTTTCTGTTGAAAACACCAGAAAAAAGTACTTGGAAAATTCTGAAAATTCTACCACAGTAAGATTTTATCACTAGAAAACAGTAGCAAAAAGAATCAACTCAATATCATTTTTCAAACTCCTGGAATAGGCAAAACAGTGTTTAAACTAAATCTGCTCTAACTTATATTTTAAAATTCCCAACACAGAAAAATTATATATTTTTAAAAACTACAGGAACTTTGTGAGCTACTGGAAAAAGAATCAATGTCATTGGACGTAGGGATAAAAAGTTGTGATCAAAATAAGATTGAAAGTTTCTGTTTTCGAAATCTGGACAGAAAATTACAAAACTGCTAGTGCTAATGAGAGGCACACGTGGCAAGCTTCTATTGGCTGTAGTGGCTGTGTGTTTCTTGGTTTTGGAGCAAACTTCCCATGGCTAGCAAAACCACTGGCTAAATCTTAAGTGAACGAAAGAACCGTTGGTTTTCCGGAATAAACCGAAGGGGTATAGGTGATCTAATCCTAGCCATTCCATGGGATTGCATGGGATCTAAGGGCTGAGATGGAGTGCATGAAATATAGAGAGAGAGAGGTTGCTACCTGCTGCTGGAGGTGTTGCACCGGCAAGAAAGGAGATGGCCGGCGAGGAAGGAGGGAGTAGCTCCGGGCGGTGGGGCGTCGGGCGGCGGCGGTGAGGTTCCTCCTCCGCGGGGAAGAGGCGGCGGTGGAGAGAGAGTTCGGGGAGGGCTCCTCCTCCGCGGCGAGGCCGAGGTGCAGCAGCTTTTGGGCTGCTGCCGCTGCTCGCGGCGGCGGCTAGGGCGGCGGTGGGGTGAGGCGCCGGCGGCGGCTTGTGGAGGCGGCGGTGGAGACGGCGGCTAGGGTTGGCGAGAGGTGACGGTGGGGGGGGTTTATATAGGCTTAGGGGAGGAGAGTAGAAAGGAAGGAGAGGGAGAACTTTGGGAAGGGGATCACGGGAGAGAAAATAGGAAAGAGAGGGAGAGGTGGTGTGGAGAGAAAAGGAAAGGGAGGGAGAAGAAATAGGAAAGAGAGAATAAGGAAAGGGGAGGGAGGAGAACGTGGGGAGGGAGAGGGATTGGGGAACGTGGGGGAGGGGGTTGCATGCATGGAAGGTGCATGCGTGCATGCATGGGGCGGCTGGGCTGAGCCCTTGTGGCTTGGCCTGGCAGTGTTCTCTTTTTTTTTTAAAGAACAAACAGGAGTAAAAAACAATATATGGCCTCACTAACAAATACTATAAAGAGTACTAATAAATATAATACATATAGGAACCCTAGTTCCACCTAATGCAATTTTTTTTTAAAAGTTTTATGCAATTAGATCACACAATGCGGTCGAAAAAAACTCGACTAAAATAATTCGGAGTTTGGAAAAAAAAATTGCAAAAACCAAAAATGGTGACTTTAACTCACACGGGAGAAGTCATATTATCTCCGCTCCGATAAATTGCCCGCAGTCACATAACGATAAAAATTTTCAGAAGAACGCAATGATGCATAAAATATGGAATGCAAATGAATGATCTATTAACATCCGAATTTACGAAAATTGGGATGTTACAAACCTACCCACCTTAAGATGAATCTCGCCCTCGAGATTCGGGTTGGCTAGAAAATAGGTGCGGGTGGTCTCGACGAAGGTCCTCTTCTCGTTCCTAGGTGGCTTCTTCCTCGGTGTGGTGGCTCCACAACACCTTGCAGAACTTGATGATCTTGCTGCGGGTAACTCTGTTGGCGGTCTCGAGAATCCAGACGGGTTTCTCCTCATACGTCAGATTGCTGTCAAGCTGTATGGCCTCTAGGGGCACTGTATCTCTCAATGGAACATCGGCCATCTCAGCGTGGCATTTCTTCAACTGGGAAACATGGAAGACATCATGAACTCCGGACAATCCTTCCGGTAGTTCCAGTTTGTATGCAACTTCGCCTCTACGTTCAAGAATTTTGTAGGGGCCAATGAAACGTGGTGCTAATTTTCCTTTCACACCGAATCTCTTGATTCCTCGAAGTGGAGACACCCGAAGATATGCTCGGTCTCCCACTTTGTACGTTACTTCCTTGCGTTTGCTGTCGGCATAACTCTTCTGCCTGGACTGAGGTATCTTGAGTCGGTCACGAATAAGCTTGACCTTCTCTTCAGAATCTTGGATGAGGTCGGGACCAAAAAGTTGTCGGTCTCCAACTCCATCCCACATCAACGGTGTTCTGCACCTCCTTCCGTATAGAGCTTCGAAAGGGGCCATCTTCAGACTGGTCTGGTAGCTGTTGTTGTATGAGAACTCGGCATACGGTAAATTGTCATCCCAACTAGACCCATAGTCTAGTGCGCAAGCTCTCAACATGTCTTCCAGAATCTGATTAACTCTCTCGGTCTGTCCATCTGTCTGCGGGTGAAATGCTGTGCTGAACTCCAATCTTGTTCCCAAGGTTTCGTGCAGTTGGTGCCAAAATTTTGATGTGAACTGAGTCCCTCTATCAGACACAATGCTCTTTGGTACTCCGTGCAGACATACGATCCTCGTCATATAAATCTTGGCCAGCTTGGCACTCGCGTAGGTAGTCTTCACCGGGATGAAGTGAGCTACCTTGGTCAACCGATCGACCACAACCCAAATAGAATCATAGCCAGAACGGGTCCGAGGTAATCCTGTGATGAAGTCCATACCAAGCTTTTCCCATTTCCATTCGGGTATCGGCAGAGGTTGGAGCAAACCTGCTGGCTTCTGATGCTCGGCTTTTACTCGCTGACAAACATCGCATATAGCTACGAACTCGGCAATGTCTTTCTTCAATCCTGTCCACCAGAAACTATCTTTCACATCCAGATACATCTTGGTGTTACCGGGGTGTATCGAGTACGGGGAATCATGAGCTTCCTGAAGTATCAACTTCCTGAGTTCGGGATCATTGGGCACATAGATGCGATCCTCAAACCATAAAGTTCCGTGTTCATCCTCACGAAAACCTTTAGCTTTCCCGTGTTCCATTTTCTGCTTAATCTCAACTATCTCTTTGTCAGCCTTCTGTGCTTCACGGATCTTTTCCGTCAAAGTAGACTGAATTTCCAGTGTGGCAACAATTCCTCTTGGAACTATCTCCAATTTGAGCTCTCGGAGATCATCGGCTAACTCCTAGGGTAATCCTCCCGCTGTGAGCGTGTACACATAACTCTTGCGGCTCAACGCATCGGCTACAACATTTGCCTTGCCTGGGTGATAATGCAATCTCATGTCGTAGTCCTTGATCAACTCTAGCCATCGCCTCTGTCTGAGATTCAACTCCTTCTGCGTGAAGATATATTTCAGGTTCTTTTGATCAGTGTAAACATCACAACTATTTCCGATCAGGAAATGTCTCCAGGTCTTGAGAGCTTGCACTACGGCTGCTAGTTCCAAGTCCTGTGTGGCATAATTCAACTCATGAGGTCTGAGCTGTATGGATGCATAGGCTACAACTTTGCCTTCTTGCATGAGCACTCCTCCGAGTCCTTGACGAGAAGCGTCACAGTAAACCTGGAAATCCTTCTGAATGTTCGGCAATATCAGCACTTGGGCTGTAACAAGGCGTTTCTTCAACTCTTGAAAACTGGTTTCACATTCCTCAGTCCAAATATACTTGGATTCCTTCTTCAATAACTCTGTATGGGCTTTGCATAACTCTGTAATGGGCTTTGCAATCTTTGAGAAATTCTCAATGAACCTCTGGTAATATCCGGCAAGTCCGAGGAAACTGCGGATCTCCTTGACTGAAGTGGGTGCTACCCATTCGGTGACTGCTACGACCTTGGCAGGGTCCACTGCTATTCCTTCTCCTGAGATGACGTGTCCGAGAAATCCGACTTCCTTCAACCAAAACTCACATTTGTTGAACTTTGCATATAGCTTATGCTCTCGAAGCTTCTCCAGAACTAAACGCAGATGTTCCTTGTGTTCCTCTTCGTTCTTGGAGAATATCAGTATGTCATCGATGAACACCACGACAAACTTGTCCAAGTACTCCATAAATACCTTGTTCATCAGATTCATAAAATATGCCGGAGCATTAGTCAGTCCAAATGACATGACCGTGTACTCATACAAGCCGTACCGAGTGGTAAAGGCTGTCTTGGGTATATCCTGTTCACGAATCTTCAACTGATGATACCCGGATCGAAGATCGATCTTTGAGAATATGCGAGCTCCAACTAACTGATCAAACAGATCATTGATCATCGGCAAGGGGTACTTGTTCTTGATGGTCACATCGTTCAATGCACGATAATCGACAACCATTCTCAGGGACTTGTCCTTCTTTTCAACCAAGAGCACTGGGGCTCCCCAAGGTGAAGAACTTGGGCGAATATACCCTTTGTCCAATAACTCTTTAATTTGCTTCTTGATTTCTATCAAGTCATTTGCGGGCATCCGATAAGGTCTCTTGGATATCGGGGCTGTTCCGGGTAATAGCTCAATCAAGAACTCAATCTCTCTATCGGGTGGCATGCCCGGCAATTCCTCCGGAAATACATCTCGATACTCCTGTACAATCGGTACTTCCTCCTGGACTACTCCCGTGAGAGAGTTTACTCGCTTACTCCGTGTCGGGCGCTGAGACACGTACTTAATCCGCTTCTGCTCGGGGGTGGTGAGCAAAATAGACTTAAGGGCACAATCGATATTCCCTTCATGCTTGGCCATCCAATCCATGCCTAGGATTACATCCAATCCCTAGGACTCTAATATGATGAGGTCGGTGGGAAAATTATGGTTCCCGATGTTGAGACTCAAAGCATGGCATCCTATCCCGGCTGTCATCATGCCTCCTGGGGAACTGACCTTAATAGGTTGGCCGAGGGTTCTAGTTGGCAAGCTATACTTTTCCACAACTACCCTTGATATGAATGAATGTGTTGCACCAGAATCAAAAAGTACCAATACTGGATGTGAAATTAGCAAAAACTTACCAACCACAGTATCGGGGTGATCATAGACCTCTTCCACATCAATGTGGTTCACCTGAGCTCGAGGAAAAGGATTAGGCTTCTTTGCTGCAGAGTTGCCGTTGCCGTTGCCGTTTCCATTTCCCTGCTTGTTCTGGGGACAATCAGTGGCATAGTGTCCCTTCTTCTGACACTTGAAAAAAGTGATGTGAGTCAGATCCTTCTGAGCTGGAGCTGAATGCTGCGAAGTGCCAGTACCGCCATCCTTGAAGTTGCTGTTGTTGCGGTGGTTCCCATTTCCTCCATGGTTGTGGCCTCCATGGTTTTGCACAGGGTGGTTATGCTGAACATGTCCACCAAACTTACCGGATCCAGTCCCGGTATTCCCTGAGTAGGGGGTGGAGCGAGGCTTCTGCTGAGTGCCGGAGTTGAGCTTTCCAACCCCATATTTTCGCTTGCGGTTCTCCATCTGCTGATGTTTCCCCTCCAAGATGAGGGCCTTATCAACCAGCTCCTGGTAGTTGTTGAAGGTGGCTACCGTCAACTGGATGCTCAGCTCATCATTCAGTCCTTCCAAGAACTTCTCCTGCTTGGCCGCATCATCAGCCACATCTCCAGGTGCATAACGGGCGAGCATGCTGAAATCATCAACGTACTGGGCCACAGTGCGACTCCCCTAGCGTAAGTTGGGAAACTCACGCTTCTTCAGACTCATTGCACCAGCTGAGACATGTGCGGTGCGGAAGGCTTGCTTGAATTGCTCCCAAGTGACTCCAGCAATGGGATAAGTGGTGGTGTAGTTCTCCCACCAAGCAGCTGCAGGGCCTTCAAGTTGATGCGCGGCAAAACGCACCTTCTCAGCTTCAGAACAACCAGCGGTGATGAGCTCACGCTCCATCTTGCGAAGCCAATCATCTGCCACAATGGGCTCAATGCTGCTGGAGAAAGTTGGAGGGTTCAACCTCAGAAAACGGGTAAGGTTGTCGGCCTGGGGTGGATGATGGTTGTTGTTGTTCTAGTTCTGGATGATCAGCTGCATCAGGGTGTTTTGTTGCTGGATCAACTGGGTGAGTTCCGGCGGAAAGTTGGACTCAGGGGCGCGTCTTGGAGGCATCTGATGTTTGTAGAGGGGTGAGATTAGCATAGAACAATGGTCTAAGAGTAATTACACTACCCATATGAATGCAACACACAAGTATCACACCACACATTTTATTCAATCATCACAAGGTTCACACGGGGATACAAAATCGATAATCCTAAACATCGGCCTAAAACGTAAAACGATAAAGTAAAATTGGTGGTCTAGTCTAAGTGTCCTCCTCAAAATAGCATAGTGTCGGGTCCTTCGGTGGAGCTTTCTTCATAGTCCTCGTCATTGCTGATCACGGGGGCTACGTCTCCTTCGGGATGAAGGTTCTCGCCCATGTCCAGTTCCTCCTCCAGGTATGCAACTCGAGTCTTCAGCTTCTCGATCCGCTCCAGAAAGTCCTTCACTTCCAACTCATGCTCATAGTGGGCTTCCTGGGCTGCATCTTCAAGCTCAAGCTCGCGGAGTGACAGTTGCTTGATCTTCCTGGTGTCCTTGATCGCGTGATACTCTAGAGTTACGCTGTGCTTCTCCAAGGTCTGGGCATAAGATAAGAGAGCGTCATTGGTCTTGCTTGAGATGATGTCTCCGTCTTCATTTCTCTGGGATACAACGAATAGGTCTGGAGAAATAGGGCAGCCTTTGTATTTATCCTTGATACGTCCGAGTGCACAATGGATCGCCATGTCCCTTCCGAGAATCCAGTTGGGTGCGATGAACTTGAAATCCATCGGCTCAGTGCGCGGCTTGAATGTCCTTCCTGGAATATGCACCTCGATCCTGTAGCATGAATCCTCCGGGTAAGACGAAGTTGGCTTCCCTGTGATAGTCGGCACAGCAATCCTCAAGTCTTTGGTGATCTGCACCAGCTCTTTTTCGAACGGCATAGTGGTGTCGGGCTGGCAAAACTCCGTGAACATAACAGGGATGAAGGTGGCCATCTAAACATTGGAAAATCGGGGAGAAGTCGGAAATGATCAGAGGGGGAAATAGAAGATATAAGAGAAAATAGTTTTCTTCCTAAGGCTTTTCCATTCCTAGAGGTTACGTCCTAAGGTCAGCGTGTGCTGTGAATACCATTTCTGTAACGACCCGACTCAACGAGTCAAGCCTCTGGTGTTTCTGTACCATCCCAAGATCATGCTGGTACACACACAGTACATAATGTATATATTCGAGAGTGCAATCACACAGCTTTATTAATCGAAATCTCATAAAGAGTACTTTATTACAATAAAGGAGTACAATAAAGTGGCTGAAGGCCAACTCATGAGATTATCTAACAAAGACTAAGCGGAAGCATCAGGTAGACGAGTCCATCCGACTCCAAGGGCATGTCGCTGAGCGTAGAACGGTAGCCTCACTCCTGGTCGGAAAAGTACTCTGCAACATGATACGTTGCAGCCGTGTAGGTCAGCATATTGAATATGCTGGCAAATCATCAAGAAAGGGGGGGTAAAATAATAATCAACTATCTCTACATGCATATTTTGCCGGTGGAGCTAAGTTTTGCATAAAGCCAGTTTTCTCCTACAACAAAAGGGGTTGAAAGCAAAAATATTACTACAATGTTTGTTGTTAACAAGATGGTTCCGCCAACCAGTTCTCGTACCCGAGTAGTTGTTAACACCCACATCATTATTAAGTTGTGTCGAGAGTTCAGGGGAAATTCAATGCCTTCGGCTCAAGTTGTCCATGACCGTGGACACGGCTAATCGATTAGGTTGAGTACTCTGCAGATTTTTGCACAGTTCCCCACAAGATTTGATCGCCTCCGGGTTTGTCCTCGCACTTCAGGGTGTTTGAAGACCGGATGATCAAAACATGGTCTTTCAACGGGTCCCTCTGAATCCCTGTCGGTGCCCATCCATTCCTACCGTTCGTCTACATCTGCTAGCACCGCCTGTCCAGAGTCGCCGCGTTGTCCAACCAAGCCAGAGCCCATAATGACTTGTGGCTGTGCAGGTAAGCCTTGAGTCTTGAAGTCTCCGTCCGTCCCTTTGAGCCTGGGTGAAGCTTTCCGCAGGATGACATGGCCTCTCCAGCATCCCGGGCATCCACTGGGTTTTCCAGGGAGCCGATCAACCGTCCTTCACCCAGTGTTGCATTGCGTCCGAGGTCTTGAAAATCTTGTCTTAGTCCGGTCTTGGTTATTATATCAATCTCGCATCTCTCGTGGCATACACTCAACCGATAACCCGTCTACTTAAGCATAGCATATATATAACTTTGTCGTCCCGGGGCCAAGTATCGGGGTGTTGGTGTTCCTACCACATGATACTACACCTATGACTAAAGTTTCCAAGTACCTAGGCAGCATGCAAATAGGGCAAAGAAGGTGATCTACTATGCATTGAAAACATAGGTAAAATAACATGATCAAAGATGACTTGCCTTGATGATAGTTGTCCTGCTCGAGCGTCTCTAAGTAACACGCTTCGCACTCCGGATGATCTACCGATACAAACACAAAGCACACCATAAGCAATTCAATCATGCCACGAGTAAAAATAACATCACATGCAATGATTTGCAAACGACTACGCAAAAGAATTTATCGCGCGTCGGTAGGACAGAAACTTGTTTCTGTTGAAAACACCCTTAAAAAATACTTGGAAAATTCTGAAAATTCTACCACAGTAAGATTTTATCACTAGAAAACAGTAGCAAAAAGAATCAACTCAATATCATTTTTCAAACTCCTGGAATAGGCAAAACAGTGTTTAAACTAAATCTGCTCTAACTTATATTTTAAAATTCCCAACACGGACAAATTATATATTTTTAAAAACTACAGGAAATTTGTGAGCTACTGGAAAACGAATCAATGTCATTGGACGTAGGGATAAACAGTTGTGATCAAAACAAGATTGAAAGTTTCTGTTTTCGAAATCTGGACAGAAAATTACAAAACTGCTAGTGCTAATGAGAGGCACACGTGGCAAGCTTCTATTGGCTGTAGTGGCTGTGTGTTTCTTGGTTTTGGAGCAAACGTCCCATGGCTAGCAAAACCACTGGCTAAATCTTAAGTGAACGAAAGAACCGTTGGTTTTCCGGAATAAACCGAAGGGGTATAGGTGATCTAATCCTAGCCATTCCATGGGATTGCATGGGATCTAAGGGCTGAGATGGAGTGCATGAAATATAGAGAGAGAGAGGTTGCTACCTGCTGCTGGAGGTGTTGCACCGGCAAGAAAGGAGATGGCCGGCGAGGAAGGAGGGAGTAGCTCCGGGCGGTGGGGCGTCGGGCGGCGGCGGTGAGGTTCCTCCTCCGCGGGGAAGAGGCGGCGGTGGAGAGAGAGTTCAGGGAGGACTCCTCCTCCGTGGCGAGGCCGAGGTGCAGCAGCTTTTGGGATGCGGCCGCTGCTCGCGGCGGCGGCTAGGGCGGCGGTGGGGTGAGGCGTTGGCGGCGGCTTGTGGAGGCGGCGGTGGAGACGGCGGCTAGGGTTGGGGAGAGGTGACGGTGGGGGGGTTTATATAGGCTTAGGGGAGGAGAGTAGAAAGGAAGGAGAGGGAGAACTTTGGGAAGGGGATCATGGGAGAGAAAATAGGAAAGAGAGGGAGAGGTGGCGTGGAGAGAAAAGGAAAGGGAGGGAGAAGAAATAGGAAAGAGAGAATAAGGAAAGGGGAGGGAGAGGGATTGGGGAACGTGGGGGAGGGGTTGCATGCATGGAAGGTGCATGCGTGCATGCATGGGGCGGCTGGGCTGAGCCCTTGTGGCTCGGCCTGGCAGTGTTCTCTTTTTTTTTAAAAGAACAAACAGCACTAAAAAAAATATGGCCTCACTAACAAATACTATAAAGAGTACTAATAAATATAATACATATAGGAACCCTAGTTCCACCTAATGCAAAAAAAATTTAAAAAGTTTTATGCAATTAGATCACACAACGCGATCGAAAAAAAACTTGACTAAAATAATTCGGAGTTTGGAAAAAAAATTGCAAAAACCAAAAATGGTGACTTTAACTCACAGGGGAGAAGTCATATTATCTCCGCTCCGATAAATTGCCCGCAGTCACATAACGATAAAAAATTTCAGAAGAACGCAATGATGCATAAAATATGGAATGCAAATGAATGATCTATTAACATCCGAATTTACGAAAATTGGGATGTTACATCATAAAAATAGCATACGGTGGGTGAACAAATTAGTGTTGGGCAATTGACAGAAAAGCAGATTGTTATGTGATATTCACAGCAATGATCATGTGTATATAGGCATCATGTCCATAAACAAATAGGTCGACTCCTGCCTGCCCGTATTACTATTACTCCACCCATCTACTTCTATCCATCAAGCATCTAGAGTATTAAGTAAAACAATGTAATGCATGGAGAATAATGACATGATATAGACAAACTAAACTCAAGCAATATGAATAAACCCCGTCGTTTTATCCTTAGTAGAAGCAACACAAAAACGCATCTTGTCCCCTTTTATCACTCGGATATAGAAGTTCACCAGGTTGAACCTACGACAACGCACCTCTCTCACCGAAGAAATAGCGATCTAGTTGGCCAAACTATTTCAATAGATCGGAGAGAATTACAAAGCTATTATAATCATGCACATAAGAATCATATAAGTATTCAAAGGAGACTCAAATATCTATCATGAATAATCTTAACATAATCCCACAATTCATCATATCCCAACAAACACACTGCACAAAAGGGATTACAACGTATGGATCAAAGCGAAGATGTGATGGTAATTGTATTGAAGATCAAAGAAAGAAGGAGATTTCCATCTAGGTACTGACTATGGACCCGTAGGTCTACGGTGAACTACTCACACGTATCGTGAGGCCAGCAAGGTTGATGAAGAGGCTCTCCGTGATCGATCCCCCCTCCGACAGGGTGCTGGAATGGAGCTCCCATGGCCTCCCGTATAAACAGAGACTTGCAGCGGCGCAAAAAGTGTTTCAGGACTCCTTTTGGTGTTTTAGGGAATATGATAATCTATAAGCGAAATAAAAGAGTCGAGAAGGCCACGAGGGAGGCACAAGCCATCAGCCCCCCCCCCCCACGTTGCACCCTGTTGGCTTGTTGGCCCCTCATGAGACCTCCAACCATCTTCCGATACTCGTTGGTCTTCTGGTTCGGAAAAAAACACCAAAAAATTTCAAGGCAATTGGATTCGTTTGGTATGGAATATCGGAAAAGTGAAAAACATGTGGAAAATAGCAACTGGCACTGGGCACTTGGTCAATAGGTTAGTGCTCAAATATAATATAAATTGGTAAATAAATACCCCAAAAGTATTCTAGAATAATATATCAGCATGGAACAATCAAAAATTATAGATACGTTGGAGACGTATCAGCTGCCTCCGTCCATTAGGACCTTGCGAAGTTGGACTCCATTGACAGCCAGATCGACTACTAGTGCCTGCCACCCACGGGTGGCTATGTGGGCCGGATGATATGATTGATCGAGTGTGATGGGTGTCTTCACCCAATCGGGGTATTTAGTGATAGTTGAAACTGCCATGTTACCCACCCGCTTGATGACCTTCAATCGGCTCTTGCTCTCGATGTCGGCGAAGATCATGAGGACATTTTCGACGTTTGGAGGCCCAGAGGCATCTTCACCTTCTTCGTCGTTGTCCTTTTCCTCAGAGGGTTCTTGCTTCCAGTTGCTCAACAATTACCAATTTTCTTGCAATGGCCCACCAGTGTGTGGGATCGCCGCAGTTTTCGAGGGTAGAGTATTCAACCCAAATTTGTTGGTTCGACACGATGAGAGTGAAAGGATATTCTCCAGTATTAGCAGTTGAGTTGTCGGCTCAACCACACCTGAAAGATTAGTATCTGCAAGCAGGGTAAAAGCAGGAAAGGTAGTATGATAGCAACGGTGCTAGGAAAGAATGTGTTGATGTCAGATTATTCCTAACTGAAGTATCAATGGCGCAAGAAAAGTATTGTAGCAGGTAGCAGCAATGTAACGAGTAACAGCAGTGGCAAGGAACAACAATAGTGACGGCAGTAGCAAGTAGCAACAGTAACAAGTAACAGTAGTAGCAACAGCAGTGGCAGCAGCAGCAGAGCAAGGCAAGTAATAGTAGCAGCAAGTAACAGTAGCAGCAACAGCAAGTAACAGTAGTAGCAAGTAACAGCAGTAGCAAGTAGCAGTAGTAGCAACAGTAGTGGCAGCAGCAGCAGGACAAAGCAAGTAACAACACCAGCAGGACAAAGCAAGTAACAGCAGCAGCAAGTAACAGTAGTAACAGCAGTAGCAGCAGAGCAAGTAACGGTAGCTGTGGGACAAACTCGTAGGCAATGGATCGGTGATTTGTTGGATGACATTCATCATGCAACGGTTATAACACGGAGAGATATGTGGCTAGCTCCCGTTCGTCAATGTGATGTAGGCATGCATTACGTGTGTAGTCATACGTGCCTAGGGAAAAGAACTTGCATGTCATCTATTGTCCATCCCTCTCGTAGCAGTGGGGTCCAAATGGATACTACGGGATATTAAGGTTCTCCTTGTAATAAAGAACCGGACCAACGCATTAGCACTTGGTGAGCACATGAACTCCTCAAACTATGGTCATCATCGGGAGTGGTTCCGGTTATTGTCACTCCGGGGTTGCCGGATCATAACACATAGTAGGTAACTACAACTTGCAAGATCGGATCTAAAACACACATATATTGGTGACAACATAATAAGTTCAGATCTGAAATCATGGCACTCGGGCCCTAGTGACAAGCATTAAGCATGGCAAAGTAGTAGCAACATCAATCTTAGAACATAGTGGATACTAGGGCTCAATCCCCGTCAAAACTAACTCGATTACATCATAGATCTCATCCTACTCATCATCGCGCCGCGAGCCTACGAATAGATTACTCACGAATGATGAAGAGCTTCATGGAATTGGAGAGGGAAGAAGGTTGATGATGACGATGGCGACGATCTCCTTGATCCGGAGCCCAAAATGGACTCCAGATCTGCCCTCCAGGGCAAGAACGGGATGTGGCGGCGCCTCTGGATCGTGAAACGCGATGAACTCTTCTCTCCTGATTTTTTCCGGGACGAAAGGGAATAAATAGCGCTAGAATTGGGGGTGGCAGAGCCACGTGGGCCGCACAAGCTTGGTAGCCGTGGCCAGGGGGAGGCCGTGGCTACAGGGCTTGTGGCCCACTGGCCCGTCCCCTTCGGTGGATCTTTGTGCAGGTATTTTTCATATTTTCCAGAAATATTCTCCGTAAATTTTCAGGACGTTCCGAGAACTTTCATTTCTGCACAAAACCAACACCATGGCAATTCTGCTGAAAACAGCGTCAGTCCGGGTTAGTTCCATTCAAATCATGCAAATTAGAGTCCAAAACAAGGGCAAAAGAGTTTGGAAAAGTAGATACGATGGAGACGTATCAACTCCCCCAAGCTTAAAACCTTGCTTGTCATCAAGCAACTCAGTTGACAAACTGAAAGAGAAAGAAAAACTTTGACAAACTCTGTTTGATCTTGTTGTTGCAACTATGTCTAACTCATAACCAGAATTTCAGCAAGATCACAAGTTAACCATATAAGCAAGTGACACAAAGGTCTCATGGTAAACTAATATCAATGGCATAATCAGCTAGCAAGTAAATAATAATGAGTTTCAGACACCAATAATTCAATCAAAACAAGCATGAAGCAATATGAATAGGTGGTATCTCGCTAGCTCTTTCTGAGACCGCAAAACATAAATGCAGAGCACTTTCAAAGAACAAGGGCTGACTAAACATTGTAATTCATAGCAACGAAGATCCAGTCATAGTCATACTCAATATCAATCAACAGCAAAGCTTAAAAATGATAGAGGTGCTCTCTAATTGGTGCTTATATAAGAAGAGGATGACTCAACAGGAAAATAAATAGACAGGCCCTTCACAGAGGGAAGCATTGATTTGCAGGGGTGCCAGAGCTCAAGCTTTGAAAAGAGAGATAATAATTTTGGGTGGCATGCTTTCATTGTCAACGCAATGACCAAGAGTTCTCAATATCTTCCATGCTACTCACGCTATAGGCGGTTCCCAAACAGAAAAGTAAAGTTTTATATCCCCCACCACCAATCAATCACACTCCACGACTAGCTGAATCCTTGGGTACCGTCCATAATAACATCAATCCGGGGGTAGTCTTGTTTTACAATTATGTTTTCAATTTAAGCATGGAACTCGGCTTTCCAATTACCGACCCCTTTCTCGTGAATGACAGTGAATAAACACATGTCGAGGATAACACGCCTAACATGGAAGATACTGTTGGGGAATGTCGCATGGGAAACAAAAATTTCCTACGCGCACGAAGACCTATCATGGTGATGTCCATCTACGAGAGGGGATGTGTGATCTACGTACCCTTGTAGACTGTACAGCAGAAGCGTTAGTGAATGCGGTTGATGTAGTGGAACATCCTCATGTCCCTCCATCCGCCCCGCGAACCGTCCCGCGATCAGTCCCACGATCTAGTGCCGAACGGACGGCACCTCCGCGTTCAGCACACGTACAGCTCGACGATGATCTCGGCCTTCTTGATCCAGCAAGAGAGACGGAGAGGTAGAAGAGTTCTCCGGCAGCATGATGGCGCTCCGCAGGTTGGTGGTGATATTATCTCAGCAGGGCTCCGCCCGAGCTCCGCAGAAACGCGATCTAGAGGAAAAACCGTGCAGGTATGTGGTCGGGCTGCCGTGAAAAAGTCGTCTCAAATCAGCCCTAAAACCTCCGTATATATAGGGGGAAGAGGGGGAGACTTGCCTTGGGGCTCACGAGGCCCCAAGGGGGTTGGCCGAGCCAAGGGGGGAAGGTCTCCCTTTCCAAACCGAATCCAACTTGGTTTCGAAGGTGGAGTCCTTCTTCCCTTTCCCACCTCCTCCTTTTTTTTCTTTTCTCTTTGATTTTCTTCCTATGGCGCATAGGGCCTTCCTGGGCTGTCCCACCAGCCCAGTAAGGGCTGGTGCGCCACCCCCAAGGCCTATGGGCTTCCCCGAGGTGGGTTCCCCCCCCCCCCCCCCGGTGAACACCCGGAACCCATTCGTCATTCCCGGTACATTCCCGGTAACTCCGAAAACCTTCCGGTAATCAAATGAGGTCATCCTATATATCAATCTTTGTTTCCGGACCATTTCGGAAACCCTCGTGATGTCCGTGATCTCATCCGGGACTCCGAGCAACATTTGGTAACCAACCATATAACTCAAATACGCATAAAACAACGTCGAACCTTAAGTGTGCAGACCCTGCGGGTTCGAGAACTATGTAGACATGACCCGAGAGACTCCTCGGTCAATATCCAATAGTGGGACCTGGATGCCCATATTGGATCCTACATATTCTACGAAGATCTTATCGTTTGAACCTCAGTGCCAAGGATTCATATAATCCCGTATGTCATTCCCTTTGTCCTTCGGTATGTTACTTGCCCGAGATTCGATCGTCAGTATCCGCATACCTATTTCAATCTCGTTTACCGGCAAGTCTCTTTACTCGTTCCGTAATACAAGATCCCGCAACTTACACTAAGTCACATTGCTTGCAAGGATTGTGTGTGATGTTGTATTACCGAGTGGGCCCCGAGATACCTCTCCGTCACACGGAGTGAAAAATCCCAGTCTAGATCCATACTAACTCAACTAACACCTTCGGAGATACCTGTAGAGCATCTTTATAGTCACCCAGTTACATTGCGACGTTCGATACACACAAAGCATTCCTCCGGTGTCAGTGAGTTATATGATCTCATGGTCATAGGAACAAATACTTGACACGCAAAAAACAGTAGCAAGAAAATGACACGATCAACATGCTACGTCTATTAGTTTGGGTCTAGTCCATCACATGATTCTCCTAATGATGTGATCCCGTTATCAAGTGACAACACTTGCCTATGGTCAGGAAACCTTGACCATCTTTGATCAACGAGCTAGTCAACTAGAGGCTTACTAGGGACAGTGTTTTGTCTATGTATCCACACATTCACTGTGTTTCCAATCAATACAATTATAGCATGGATAATAAACGATTATCATGAACAAAAAAATATAATAATAACTAATTTATTATTGCCTCTAGGGCATATTTCCAATAGTCTCCCACTTGCACTAGAGTCAATAATCTAGTTCACATCACCATGTGATTCCAATGAATCCAACACCCATATAGTTATGGGGTCTGATCACGTCTTGCTCGTGAGAGAGGTTTTAGTCAACGGTTCTGAAACTTTCAGATCCGTGTGTTCTTTACAAATCCTTATGTCATCTTCTAGATGCTGCTACTATGTGCTATTCAGAAATACTCCAAATATCTACTCTACTATACGAATCCGTTTCACTACTCATAGTTATTCGGATTAGTGTCAAAGCTTGCATCGACGTAACCCTTTACGACGAACTTTTTAACCACCTCCATAATTGAGAAAAATTCCTTAGTCTATTTAGTTACTAAGGATAACTTTGACCACTGATGAGTGATTCAATCCTGGATCACTCTGTGTACCTCTTAACAGACTTGCTGCAAGGCACACATCCGGTGCGGTACTCAGCATGGCATACTTTAGAGTCTATGGCTAAGGCATAGAAGATGACCTTCGTCTATTCTCTTTATTCTGCCGTGGTCGGGTTTTGAGTCTTACTCAAATTCACACCTTACAACGCAACCAAGAACTCTTTCTTTGCTGATCTATTTTGAACTTCTTCAAAAACTTGTCAAGGCATGCATCTTGTTGAAACTTCCATTAAGTGTTTTCGATCTATCTTCATAGATATTTGATGCTCAACGTTCAAGTAGCGCAATCCAGGTACTCCTTTGAGAACTCTTTTCAAACAACCTTGTATGCTTTACAGAAATTCTACATTACTTCTGATCCACAATATGTCAACCACATATACTTATCAGAAATTCTATAGTGCTCCCACTCACTTCTTTGGAAATACAAGTTTCTCATAAACCTTGTACAAACCCAAAATCTTTGATCATCTCATCAAAGTGTATATTCCAACTCCGAGATGCTTGCACCAGTCCATTGAAGGATCGCTGGAGCTTGCATACTTGCTAGTATCTTTAGGATCGACAAAACCTCGTGGTTGTATATCATACAATGTTTGCTCAAGGAAACCGTCGAGGAAACAATGTTTTGACATCCTACATGCAATATTTCATAAATAATGCAGCCACTACTAACATAATTCTAATAGACTTTTAGCATCGCTACGAGTGAGAAAGTCTCATCATAGTCAACTTTTTGATCTTGTCGGAAACATCTTTGCGACAAGTCGAGCTTTTCTTAACAGTGACTTATCACCATCATCGTCTGTCTTCTTTTAAAGATCCATCTTTACTCAATAGTCATCTGACCATCAAGTACTTCTTCCAAAGTCTACACTTTGTTTTCTTACATGGATCCTCTCTCGGTTTTCATGGCTTCCAGCCATTTGTCGGAATCCGGGCCCACCATTGATTTCTTCATAACTCGTAGGTTCATTGTTGCTCAACAACATGACCTCCAAGACAGGGTTACCGTACCACTCTGTAGTAGTACGCGACCTTGTCAACCTACGAGGCTTGTAGTAACTTGATCCGATGCTCGATGATCACCATCATCAGCTTCCACTTCAATTGGTGTAGGCGCCACAGGAACAACTTCCTGCGCCCTGCTACACACTGGTTGAAGTGATGGTTCAATAACCTCATCAAGTTCTACCACCCTCCCACTCAATTCTTTCGAGAGAAACCTTTCCTCGAGAAAGGATCCGTTTCTAGAAACAAACACTTTGCTTTTGGATCTGAGATAGGAGATGTACCCAACTGTTTTGGATATCCTATGAAGATGCATTTATCCGCTTTGGGTTCGAGCTCATCAGACTGAAACTTTTTCACATAAGTGTCGAAGCCCCAATCTTTCAAGAAACGACAGTTTAGATTTCTCTAAACCTCAGTCTATACTGTGTCATCTCAACGGAAATATGCGGTGCCCTATTTAAAGTGAATGCGGTTGTCTCTAACGCATAACCCACAAACGATAGTGGTAATTCGATAAGAGATATCACAGCATGCACCATACCAAATAGTGCGTGGCTATGACATTCAGACACATCATCACACTATGATGTGCCAGGTGGCATGAACTGCGAAACAATTTCCACATTGTCTTAACTGCGTACCAAAACTCGTAACTCAGATATTCATTTCTATGATCATATCGTAGACAGTTTATCCTCTCGTTACGACGAACTTCACTCTGAAACAGAATTGAACCTTTCAATATTTCAGACTTGTGATTCATTAAGTACATACTCTTGTATCTACTCAAATCGTCATTGAAGTAAGAACATAATGATATTCACTGCGTGACTCAGCACCCATTGGACAGTATACATCAAAATGTATCACTTCCAACAAGTTACTATATTGTTTCATCTCAATGAAAACAAGGCCTTGCTCATGTGGTATGATTTGCATGTCACTAGTGATTCAAAATCAAGTGAGTACAAAGATCCATTAGCATGGAGCCTCTTCATGCAATTTATAACAACATGACTCAAGCGGCAGTGCCACAAGTAAGTGGTACTATCATCATTACCTCGTGTCTTTTGGCACCAATATTATGAACATGTGTAACACTACGATCGAGATTCAATAAACCATTGAAGGTGATTATTCAAGCAAACAGAGTAACCATTATTCTCTTTAAATGAATAATTGTATTGCAATAAACACGATCCAATCATGTTCATGCTTAACGCAAGCACCAAATAACAATTATTTTGGTTTAAGACCAATCCCGATGGTAGAGGGAGCGTGCGACGTTTGATCATATCAACCTTGGAAACACTTCCAACACGTATCGTCACCTCGCCTTTAGCTAGTCTCCGTTTATGCCGTAGCTTTCATTTCGTGTTACTAATCACTTAGCAACCGAACCGGTATCCAATACCCTCATGCTACTAGGAGTACTAGTAAAGTACACATCAACATCATGTATATCAAATATACTTCTTTCGACTTTTGCCAGCCTTCTTATCTACCAAGTATCTAGAGTTGCTCCGCCTCAGTGACTGCTCCCCTCATTACAGAAGCACTTAGTCTCGGGTTTGGGTTTAATCTTGGGTCTCTTCATTAGTGCAGCAACTGTTTTGCCGTTTCACGAAGTATCCCTTCTAGCCCTTGCCTTTCTTGAAACTTAGTGGTTTTAGAAATCATCAACAATTGATGCTTCTTCTTGATTTCTACTTTCGCAGTGTCAAACATCGGGAATCTCTCAAGGATCATTGTATATATCCTTGATATGTTATAGTTCATCACGAAGCTCTCACAGCTTGGTGGCAGTGACTTTGGAGAACCATCACTATCTCATCTGGAAGATTAACTCCCACTTGATTCAAGTGATTGTCGTACTCAGACAATCTGAGCACACGCTCAACGATTGAGATTTTCTCCTTTACTTTGTGGACAAAGAATCTTGTCGGAGGTCTCTACCTCTCAACAAGGGCACGAGCATGAAATCACAATTTCATCTCTTTAGAACATCACTTATGTTCCATAACGTTTCAAAACGTCTTCGGTGCCTTGCTTCTAAGCCATTAAGTATTTTGCACTGAACTATCGTGTAGTCATCAGAAACGTGTATGTCGGATGTTCACAGCATCCGCAGATGACGCTTGAGGTGCAGCACACCGAGTGGTGCATTAAGGACATAAGCCTTCTGCGCAGCAACGAGGACAATCCTCTTCAAAGTTTCTACTATCAACTTTCAACTAAATTTTCTCTAGGAACATATAAAAACAGTAGAGCTATAGCGCAAGCTACATCGTAATTCGCAAAGACCATTAGACTATGTTCATGACAATTAGTTCAATTAATCATATTACTTAAGAACTCCCACTCAAAAAGTACATCTCTCTAGTCATTTGAGTGGTACATGATCCAAATCCACTATCTCAAGTCCGATCATCACGTGAGTCGAGAATAGTTTCAGTGGTAAGCATCTCTATGCTAATCATATCAACTATACGATTCATGCTCGACCTTTCGGTCTCATGTGTTCCGAGGCCATGTCTGCACATGCTAGGCTCGTCAAGCTTAACCCGAGTGTTCTGCGTGTGCAACTGTTTTGCACCCGTTGTATGTGAACGTTGAGTCTATCACACCCGATAATCACGTGGTGTCTCGAAACGAAGAACTGTCGCAACGGTGCACAGTCGGGGAGAACACAATTTCGTCTTGAAATTTTAGTGACAGATCACCTCATAATGCTAACGTCGTTCTAAGCAAAATAAGGTGCATAAAAGGATTAACATCACTTGCAATTCATAAGTGACATGATATGGCCATCATCATGTGCTTCTTGATCTCCATCACCAAAGCACCGGCACGATCTTCTTGTCACCGGCGTCACACCATGATCTTCATCATCATGATCTCTATCAACGTGTCGCCATCGGGGTTGTCGTGCTACTCATGCTATTACTACTAAAGCTACGTCCTAGCAATATAGTAAACACATCTGCAAGCACAAACGTTAGTTTAAAGACAACCCTATGGCTCCTGCCGGTTGCCGTACCATCGACGTGCAAGTCGATATTATCTATTACAACATGATCATCTCATACATCCAATATATCACATCACATCGTTGGCCATATCACATCACAAGCATACCCTGCAAAAACAAGTTAGACGTCCTCTAATTTTGTTGTTGCATGTTTTACGTGGTGACCATGGGTATCTAGTAGGATCGCATCTTACTTACGCAAACACCACAACGGAGATATATGAGTTGCTATTTAACCTCATCCAAGGACCTCCTCGGTCAAATCCGATTCAACTAAAGTTGGAGAAACTGACACTTGCCAGTCATCCTTGAGCAACGGGGTTACTCGTAGCGATGAAACCAGTCTCTCGTAAGCGTACGAGTAATGTCGGTCCAAGCCGCTTCAATCCAACAATACTGCGGAATCAAGAAAAGACTAAGGAGGGCAGAAAAACGCACATCACCGCCCACAAAAACTTTTGTGTTCTACTCGAGAAGACATCTACGCATGAACCTAGCACATGATGCCACTGTTGGGGAACGTCGCATGGGAAACAAAAAATTTCCTACGCGCACGAAGACCTATCATGGTGATGTCCATCTAGGAGAGGGGATGTGTGATCTACGTACCCTTGTAGACCGTATAGAAGAAGCGTTAGTGAACGCGGTTGATGTAGTGGAACGTCCTCACGTCCCTTGATCTGCCCCGCGAACCGTCCCACGATCAGTCCCACGATCTAGTGCCAAACGGACGGCACCTCCGCGTTCAGCACACGTACAGCTCGACGATGATCTTGGCCTTCTTGATCCAGCAAGAGAGACGGAGAGGTAGAAGAGTTCTCCGGCAGCGTGAAGGCGCTCCGGAGGTTGGTGGTGATCTTATCTCAGCAGGGCTCTGCCCGAACTCCGCAGAAACGCGATCTAGAGGAAAAACCGTGGAGGATGTGGTCGGGCTGCCGTGAAAAAGTCGTCTCAAATCAGCCCTAAAACCTCCGTATATATAGCGGGAAGATTGGGAGCCTTGCCTTGGGTCTCAAGAGGCCCCAAGGGGGTCGGCCGAGCCAAGGGGGGAAGGTCTCCCCTTCCAAATCGAATCCAACTTGGTTTGGAAGGTGGAGTCCTTCTTCCCTTTCCCACCTCCTCCTTTTTTTTCTTTTCTCTTTGATTTTCTTCCTATGGTGCATAGGGCCTTCTTGGGCTGTCCCACCAGCCCACTAAGGGCTGGTGCGCCACCCCCAAGGTCTATGGGCTTCCCCGGGGTGGGTTGCCCCCCCCCCCGGTGAACACCCGGAACCCATTCGTCATTCCCGGTACATTCCCGGTAACTCCGAAAACCTTCCGATAATCAAATGAGGTCATCCTATATATCAATCTTCGTTTCCGGACCATTTCGGAAACCCTCGTAATGTCCGTGATCTCATCCGGGACTCCGAACAACATTCGGTAACCAACCATATAACTCCAATACGCATAAAACAACGTCGAACCTTAAGTGTGCAGACCATGTGGGTTCGAGAACTATGTAGACATGACCCGAGAGACTCCTCGGTCAATATCCAATAGCGGGACCTAGATGCCCATATTGGATCCTACATATTCTACGAAGATCTTATCGTTTGAACCTCAGTGCCAAGGATTCATATAATCCCGTATGTCATTCCCTTTGTCCTTCGGTATGTTACTTGCCCGAGATTCGATCGTAAGTATCCGCATACCTATTTCAATCTCGTTTACCGACAAGTCTCTTTACTCGTTCCGTAATACAAGATCCCGCAACTTACACTAAGTCACGTTGCTTGCAAGTCTTGTGTGTGATGTTGTATTACCGAGTGGGCCCCGAGATACCTCTCCGTCACACGGAGTGACAAATCCCAGTCTAGATCCATACTAACTCAACTAACACCTTCGGAGATACCTGTAGAGCATCTTTATAGTCGCCTAGTTACGTTGCGACGTTTGATACACACAAAGCATTCCTCCGGTGTCAGTGAGTTATATGATCTCATGGTCATAGGAACAAATACTTGACACGCAGAAAACAGTAGCAACAAAATGACACGATCAACATGCTACGTCTATTAGTTTGGGTCTAGTCCATCACATGATTCTCCTAATGATGTGATCCCGTTATCAAGTGACAACACTTGCCTATGGTCAAGAAACCTTGACCATCTTTGATCAACGAGCTAGTCAACTAGAGGCTTACTAGGGACAGTGTTTTGTCTATGTATCCACACATGCACTGTGTTTCCAATCAATGCAATTATAGCATGGATAATAAACGATTATCATGAACAAAGAAATATAATAATAACTAATTTATTATTGCCTCTAGGGCATATTTCCAACAGATACCAATAGCCCCCTGTCACCACATGAGCGGTTCGGGCATGCAAAACAGATTAATTCTTGAAGGTTTAGAGAATGGCACATGCAAATTTACTTGGAACGGCAGGTAGATACCGCAAATAGGTAGGTATGGTGGACTCTCATGGAAAAAAAAATTGGGTTTATCGAAGTGGATGCACAAGCAGTATTCCGCTTAGTACAAGTGAAGGCTAGCAAAAGATTGGGAAGCGACCAACTAGAGAGCGACAACAGTCATCAAGATGCAATGAGTTTGACTAACATTGAGTGCAAGCATGAGAAAGATATAAATCACCATGAATACGAACACCATAGAGGCTATGTTGATTTTGATTCAGCTACATGCATGAGCATGCGCCAAGTCAAGCCACTAGAATCATTCAAAGGAGAATACCATCCTATCATAGTCATCTCAAAATCTATGTTGGCATTCAAGACAAACCATTATAAGCTCCTAGCTAATTAAGCATGGCATCAGAAACTATGATCTCTAAGTTTTCATTGCAAACGTGGTTCTCTCTCAACAAAGCTAAATCTGGGACGACAAGCTAGTCATATTTACAAAAACAAAATAGATAGAGTTCATACCAGCTTTTCCAGTCTCAATCACTTCATAATATATCATCATTATTGACTTTCACTTGCACGATCGAATGATGTGAATAATAATAAGAGTGCTCGTGCATTGGACTAAGCTGAATCTACAGGAAAACACAAAGGAGAAGACAAAGTAATATGGCTCTTTAACAAATGAACAGGTATGCATGCGAGAGCCACTAAACATTGTAACCATGGTCTTCTACCTCGACTCAAAGAAAAAGAAAACTATTTACACGGGAAAGCTCCCAACAAGCAAAAGAAGAAAGGAAAATCCTTTTGGGTTTTGTCAAAAGGACACAAAAAAAAGAAAACAAGAAAACGAAAATAAACTAGCATGGATAATACAGTGGCAAAGTGTAAACACCGACTAACAAAGTGAAAGCATAAGCATGAATGTAAAGTTGGTGCAAACACGTACTCCCCCAAGCTTAGGATTTTGGCCTAGCTTGGTCTACTCCCAAGGCTGGTCCGGGTGATACCCAAAATCATAATGTGGGTTGTACGGGAGCGCTGCAGCCACTGCATGAATAGCTGCTTCGCGGCGACGAGAAGTCTCAGCCTCCCTCTCATACTCCTCTGCTTCTCCAGTGGTTATGTAATATCTTAGTTTAACCTGAAAGTCAAAGAAGGCATGAGCAGGAAGCGTAATATGAAAAGCATGCTGCCGATTAAATACTAACCGGAAAACGAGGGATTCCTCATCCCTCTTGAGAAACCGATAGCCTGTCGGAGCGACACGATCAAGGTAGGCTGTAGGAGAGGGGGACCTCCTGAACGGATGGGTACTGCAAGAAAATTTGCTAAGCGCGTAGCATAAATCCTACCAAAGAAATCCCCATCAGTGGCATTATTATTCAGCATCCTTGCTATTATAGCTCCCATGTTAAAGCTCCTGTCACCTGTTACTGCGCTCTTAAGGATACTAAGGTCGGATGGGCATAGGTGACAATGTTCAACCTTGTCGTTAGTGCATCTACCTATGAAGGGGGCAAAGTACTGCAAGGCAGGGAAATTAATGCTTCCTATGGTAGCTTGCGTGATGTCTCTAGTTTCTCCAACACTTATACTAGAGACAAAATCTCTAGCCGAAGACTTAGCAGGATCATTAAGACTACCCCATCGGGTATCTTGCAAATCCTATTGAAATCCTCCAAATCCATGGTGTAGGATTTATCATACATATCAAACAGTATGGATGAGTCACGGCCAACTGAAAATTTAAATCTACGCACGAAAGAGGCAGTGAGCATAGCATAGTGTTCACATTTATCTGAGAGGAATTCTTCTAACCCGGCATTGCGGACAAGTGTATCAAACTCATCCTTGAAGCCTGCTTTGATCATGAACTCATTGGAAGGCCATTCACATGGTTGAACCGGTGTGTCCCTTAGTTGATAAGGATCGGGCTCTCAAATAGAAAGCGGGGACCCTTATTACTTGAGGAACCACCATGAAACTTCCTCCTGGACATAATTTCTTTTTGCTGAAATTTTTGAAGTTCAAGAGAAAAGTGAATAAAGACCAACTACACCTTGTATCAACTACTCCTACTAGTGCCTAGAGACCGTATCGCGCGTTAAAACTACTTGGGACCAGCTAAAATCAACATTTCAAGCTCAAAAACAGGGTCACCAAGGTAGCAAGGATACGCGAAGGATAAAGCACTAGAGTAGAAACTAATTGGACCAATGGAGGAGTCACTTACCAAGGAGTAATTTCCCCAAAACGATTTGGAGAATGGTGCTTTGAGCAAGGAGATCGAAAATCACAGCCAAATGAGAAAGAACACGGGTTTGAGCTGCGAAACGATTTTTTCTGGAGGTAGAAGAAGAGGATGGGAGCTGGAATGAGTGGAGGGGGTCCCTGTGGGCCCCACAGGCTTGGTAGCCGTGGCCAGGGGAGAGGCCGCGGCTACACGGCTTGTGGCCCACTGGTGTGGCCCCCAGGCTAGCTCTCAGTCCTAGTATTTTTCAAAAAAATCCAGAAAAAAACCATATTTGATTTTCAGGACCATCGGAGAACTTTTATTTTCAGGATACTTTTCTCCGGGACGCTAAAACAGAAAACAGGAAAAACTAAGCTAAATCTATCATTTTTCTTCTAAGGAACAGAAAGTGAGAGCTTAAAACAGAGGTATGTGATTCTTTGATTCATCCATTTCATGGTCATCGAAAGAAATCCGTCAATGGGGTTGATCAAATCCTCATGACAAAACTTTTTCGAATCACAAAAGGAAACGGAGAATTTTTGAATAGCCACTAAGTTACCTCAATGGGGATATGAATCTCCCCAACAAGCAAATCATACTTCATCTTAACACGAGGAATAGGGCATTCAAAGCTCCCAATAAGAATCGATGAAGTTTTTTTGATAGCATTGATGCAATGTACTTGATATCGTTTCTTCGGAAAGTGCACTGTATGTCATTACCGTTGACATGGAAGGTGACATTGCCTTTGCTGCAATCTATAACAGCCCTTGCGGTGTTTAAGAATGGTCTTCCAAGAATGATCGCCATGGCATCATCCTCAGGAATATCCAGGATAACAAAGTCCGTTAAGATAGTAACGTTAGCAACCACAACAGGCACATCCTCGCAAATGCCGAGAGGGAAAGCAGTTGATTTGTCGGCCATTTGCAGAGAAATTTCAGTGGGTGTCAACTTATCCAGTTCAAGTCTACGATAAATAGAGAGAGGCATAACACTAACACCGGCTCCAATGTCACGTAAGGCAGTTCTTACGTAGTTTCCTTTAATGGAGCAAGGTATAGTGGGCACACGAGGATCACCAAGTTTCTTAGGAGTTGGCTTAGGAGGTGGTTCGGGAATAATCCAAGCATTATCGTTGATCAAGATTTTATTCAGTAGAATCTCATCTTGTTCTATAGTTCGTTCCCTAAAAACACAACCGGCACAACTATCTAGGTGGTATCTAGAAGCATCGGTAAGTCTGTTATAGAAGATATCAAGTATCTCGTTCTTCTTAAGAGGGTGATCAGGCAAAGCATTCTGTAGCTGGATGAGCCTCCCCCAAGCTTGTGGGAGACTCTCTTCTTTGAGTTGAGCGAAGTTGTATATTTCCTGCAATGCAGCTTGCTTCTTATGGGCAGGGAAATATTTCTCACACAAGTAATAGACCATATCCCGGGGACTACTCGCACATCCAGGAGCAAGAGAAGTGAACCAGGCTTTAGCGTCATCCTTTAGAGAGAAAGGAAACAGCTTAAGGATATAGTAGTAGCGGGTCTTCTCCTCACTAGTGAAAAGGGTGGCTATATCGTGTAGTTTGGTAAGATTGGCTACGACCGTCTCAGACTCATAACCGTGGAAAGGATCAGATTCGACTAGAGAGATTATCTCAAGGTCGACATAGAATTCATAATCCTCATCGGTGATAAAGATAGGTGAAGTGGCAAACTTCGGGTCGTATTTCATCCTAGCTTTCAGAGATTTTTCCTTCCACTTGAGAAGTAATTTCTCAGCGTCATAGGCATCCTTACATGCAAGAAAATCCTGAGCTATCTCTCCTTCCATAACATAACCCTCAGGTATATCAGGCAATTCATATCTAGGAGAGCTACATCTAGCAGGAACAAAAGCAGGTTCTATCTCAACAGCATCGGCAGTTCCAGAAGCATCACGAGCATTGGGAGTAACTCTAGCAATATGAGCATCAAGTAATACCCCTAGTGGCATATCAGGCAAAGTAGTATCTCTAGCAGTATCAAGCATAGCATCATCAGGCAAAATAGCATCTCTAGCATCATCAGGCAAAGCAGTATCAAGCATAGCATCATGGATAGCAGTATCAGGCACAGCATCTCTAGCATCTTCTAACACAGGCGACATATCAAGATTTCTAGCACGAGGTAGTGTCGCAAACTTACTCATAACTGAAGGTGAATCAAGTGCAGAGCTAGATGGCAGTTCCTTACCTCCCCTCGTAGTTGAGGGCAAGACTTTGGTTCTTGGATCTTTCAGATTCTTCATAGTGATCAGCAGATATAAATCCCAAGTGACTCAGAGAATATAGCTATCCCTCCCCGGCAAGGGCACCAGAAAAGAGTTGCTTCCAGTTGCTCAACAATTAGCAATTGTCTTGCAATGGCCCACCAGCGTGTGGGATCGCGGCAATTTTCGAGGGTAGAGTATTCAACCCAAATTTGTTGGTTCGACACGATGGGAGTGAAAGGATATTCTCCAGTATTAGCAGTTGAGTTGTTGGCTCAACCACACCTGAAAGATTAGTATCTGCAAGCAGGGTAAAAGCAGCAAAGGTAGTATGATAGCAACGGTGCTAGGAAAGAATCTGTTGACAGCAGATTATTCCTAACTGAAGTATCAATGGCGCCAGAAAAGTATTGTAGCAGGTAGCAGCAGTGTAACGAGTAACAGCAGTGGCAAGGAACAACAATAGTGACAGCAGTAGCAAGTAGCAACAGTAGCAAGTAACAGCAACAGCAAGTAACAGTAGTAGCAATAGTAGTGGTAGCAGCAGCAGAGCAAGGCAAGTAACAGTAGCAGCAACAACAAGTAATAGTAGTAGCAAGTAACAGCAGTACCAAGTAGCAGTAGTAGCAACAGTAGTGGTAGCAGCAGCAGGACAAAGCAAGTAACAGCAACAGCAAGTAACAGTAGTAACAGCAGTAGCAGCAGAGCAAGTAACAGTAGTAGTGGGACAAACTCGTACACAATGGATCGGTGATTTGTTGGATGACATTCATCATGCAACAGTTATAACATGGAGAGATATGTGGCTAGCTCCCGTTCGTCAATGTGATGTAGGCATGCATTCCGTGTGTAGTCATACGTGCTTAGGGAAAAAGAACTTGCATGACATCTATTGTCCATCCCTCCCGTGGCAGCGGGGTCCAAATGGATACTACGGGATATTAAGGTTCTCCTTTTAATAAAGAACCGGACCAACGCATTAGCACTTGGTGAACACATGAACTCCTCAAACTATGGTCATCACCGGGAGTGGTTCCGGTTATTGTCACTCCGGGGTTGCCGGATCATAACACATAGTAGGTAACTACAACTTGCAAGATCGGATCTAAAACACACATATATTGGTGACAACATAATAAGTTCAGATCTGAAATCATGGCACTCGGGCCCTAGTGACAAGCATTAAGCATGGCAAAGTAGTAGCAACATCAATCTCAGAACATAGTGGATACTAGGGATCAATCCCCGTCAAAACTAACTCGATTACATGATAGATCTCATCCTACTCATCACCGCCCCGCGAGCCTATGAATAGATTACTCATGAACGATGAAGAGCTTCATGGAATTGGAGAGGGAAGAAGGTTGATGATGACGATGGCGACGATCTCCTTGATCCGGAGCCCAAAACAGACTCCGGATCTGCCCTCCAGGGCAAGAACGGGATGTGGCGGCGCCTCTGGATCGTGAAACGCGATGAACTCTTCTCTCCTGATTTTTTCCAAGACGAAAGGGAATAAATAGCGCTGGAATTGGGGGCGGCAGAGCCACGTGGGCCCCACAAGCTTGGTAGCCGCGGCCAGGGGGAGGCCGCGGCTACAGGGCTTGTGGCCCACTGGCCCGTCCCCTCCGGTGGATCTTTGCGCAGGTATTTTTCATATTTTCCAGAAATATTCTCCGTCAATTTTTAGGACGTTCCGAGAACTTTCATTTCTGCACAAAAACAACACCATGGCAATTCTGCTGAAAACAGCGTCAGTCCGGGTTAGTTCCATTCAAATCATGCAAATTAGAGTACAAAACAAGGGCAAAAGAGTTTGGAAAAGTAGATACGATGGAGACGTATCAGTTGTCCACCCATCTCCTGCCGGAGTAGGCGACAATCTCGAGTGGGGTGTTTGGGGTAGATACGGTTGCCAGCGTCGTCCCACTTGGTGTGGATTTGATACGGCTGATCCAAGAGGTCATTCTTGGGTTCACTCTTCTTTTTGGATGCCCAATCCTTCTTTTTCTTCTTCTTGGACTTGCCTGGCCTTGCACGGGAACATCAGCAACTTTAGCCTTGCCCAACGTGTCAGCCTTTCGTTATTGCTTTCTCACAGCGTTACCCCCCCCCCCCCCCGAGTGAGGGGCATCGCTCGCTCGGACCTTGCCACTACGGAGGCGGTCTTCTTCCTTGCCGTTTGCATATCGATTGCCGATATCCATGTTCCGACTGAGGGACAGATCCTTAGCCCGACCGAACTTCAAGAAGAGCTCTCTGTACCGAGTGTGTGCCTTGAAGGCGCACACGTCTTGGTGCTCAATTACATTTTCCGTTGTGTTGTGCAGCGTGGTCCATCGCTGGATGTACTCGCCGAGAGTTCGGTTGCTCTTCTAGATTCAGTGCTATAGCTCAGTCATACCTCCCGAGTGCTTGTAAGTGCCCTCGAATGTTTTGACAAACACTCAGACTAAGTCATCCCAGCTGTGGATACTGCTCGTGGGCAGCTGGTAAAGCGATGCAATTGCCGATCCGTCCAACATGAGGGGCAGATGTTTCATTGCGAAGAAGTCATTTCTGCCGCCGATCTGGACGGCCACTCGGTAATCCTCGAGCCAAGTCTCTAGCTTGGACTCGCCGTTGAACTTGCCAATCCTCGTAGTCGACATGTAGTTGGCAAGGATCTCCCACTTGGAGACGTGCCTACCGAAGCACTCAAAGGCGGAGACGCCTCGTGCACCCGGGCGCTCCATGCCAGCCCGAGCTTGGTCAATAATGCCCTGAGAAATGATTGACCATGCATTGAGCGGGGGAGCACGTTGGTCGCGCTCTCTGTAACCCCTATGCCGACTGGGCTTTGCATGACATCGTCTCGTATGGCCGCTTGTTGTTATACGACTTCTGTCCGAGTGAACCACTCCTTGGATGAGGTGTCTAACTACGTACCCGATCATCGCACCTTCGATCTCCATACTGGCCTCTCAGAGGAGGAGGAGCTCTTCGGTGCCCTCTCCGATGCAAGTGGGCTATGAGCCGACTGCACTGTGTCCGCCCGGACAAACTTGTTGTGTATGGAGTGGTGTGATTGGGACACCGCTGAGTTTTGCTGTAATGTGGTCTTCACGAAAGTGTGTATCTGCCGAATGTATTCCCCAGCCGCAGAGTCACTTGGCTGAATAGAATCAGCGATTTGAGTGACCGTGGCCAAGTTCTCCAGTGGTGTGCGCATCACTTGAATGTTATGTGGGCGATCGTTCGAAACAACTGCCAACGGTTGCGATTGGAATTCGGCTGATCTCTCGCCGCGCAGTTGTCGGGTGACTTCTGGAGTCGCTCAAGCCACTCGCGCTCAGCCATAGTGGCTTGACGCGTGTCGTGGTTTTGTCATGACATATGTCCTCATGAAAGGATTTAGTGGTGAAGCCATCGCAACTATGTGGCGACTCAAAGGGGTTGACCGGGAACAAGAGACGAGTTTACCCAGGATCGGCCCCTCCGATGGAGGTAAAAGCCTACGTCATGCTTTGTGTGTATTGATGATTAAATCGATTACAAGGGTGCGATTTCGCCTGACCTAGCTCTCGATTGATTGTAACTTAAGTCTACTAGTCCTAGAGGCTCACCTTTATATACAGGTCAAGACCTTTAGGTTTATAAGAGTCTGGCTCACATTATGACCCTTGATGTGGTATGTCTCTAACTCGCCTTGCTCCTTATGCAAGGAAACTCCTGGCGACCTTCTGCCTTGTGGGCCATGACCCTCCATCTTCGTGTCTTGGGCCGCTGATATCTCTTGTTGGTAAACCGCTTTGTGCCTCCCGCTTTGTAGGTCACGGCCCATCTTGAATATGGACATGATCCACCACGATCGTGACCCGGCCTCTTAGGACGGGTCATATGGTGGGATAATATCCCCAACATTAGGCCCCAGATTTACTTAAATTTATTCATATCAATAGACTTTTCTTTAACCTTTGCGGATCATATACAACCCGGGTCTTCCCTGTCAAGGAAAAAATGCCGGCTTAAAATATCCCCTGAAGCTTTTACCCTGGTTTTGTCCGTGACGTCACCAGCCCCGGGATTTTACGAATCTTAATGACGTCATTCCAACGAATCTCTTGGCTTATCTTCTTAGCCCAAAAATCAAGGCTCCATCAGTTCCGAAATTATTGCACCTCCTGGATTCTCGCGCCTACTGTTTTCATCTCAAGCCTTTAAATACCCACGAGGGCATCCTTACCCTCATCCCATCTTCTTCTTCCTGCTCGAGCCGACACCTCCACCGTGCCGCCGCTGGAGAGCTCCTATCATCCATCGATCTGGTCTAGGAGTATTTTTCTGTTCGACTTTTCCTTCGAGTTGCGGGACTTCTCCGCCGCCATCAGCACTGTCAGGTAAGTTCTTTGTCTCCCTAGAACCATATGTGGATCCACCACGGTTTAATAGGGTTCGTCGGAGTTCATCCGTGTTCATCACCATCACAGATTTAATTAACTATTTGAGGAAAACCTTTTGAGCTATTTATGTTATGGTAGATGTAGGGATCCATTTCCTGTAGTTTGTCTGAAATAAATTGGAGAATCTGGACTCAAATAATGAACCGTTGTTGTTCTGTACTACACTGTCATCGAAGCACCACTGAATTTTTTCTGTTTTACGAAACCATCGGTAGATCCATATTTGTATGCCCTTTGGTAGAAATCTATTTGTCCCGCACTTAGCATAAATTACACTCACCATCCTTCTTTAAACCACCCTTATATTCACACCAGCTTGCTTGATAGGATTGTAACTCGCCATCTTGAGAAACCCACCTTTACGTTAGGGTGACTTGAACATTGTAGGCTACCTTTTTCCTCAAGTTCCTTTACTCTTTCAAGACAAATATTGTTCATCGAGATAACCCGCCAACATGTTCCTCTAGCTCTTTTCCTTCCTGAACCTGCCAATATCTCAAAGCCCACCAAATGTGACTCGTTGCCGTCAGAAATTTCTGATGTCTCCCTTCAGCATTGCGTGACTCTAGGGTTTGCCTCCTAAGGAAGTAATCGGATGGCGAGCCGCCGCTGGAGAAATATGTCCACGACCCGCCAAAGGAGAAGTCGTGGTCTTCACCGATCATCTTGAACGAGGGTTTTCTCCCCTGGATCAAAATTCTTTCGAGACGCCCTTCATTTCTACAATCTTCACCCTCAAGACCTGGTCCCCAACTCGATCAACAACTTATGCCAATTTCAAGTTTTCTGCGAAGCATACTTGGAAATAGAACCCACTGTTCCTTTGTTTAGGGAGTTCTTCTACTTGAACCGCCAAACCGAATGTGTCGATAGTCCCAGCTTAGAACTTGGTGGAGTAACTATCCAAAGGCAGTGAGAATGTGGATTTCCTGTTGTTACCTTGCCCAATCATCCCAAAGGCTGAGGAAAAACTTGGTTTATTGTAAGAATACTGCACCTGACAAGGAAAATCCCCTGCCAGGGTTCAGAGAGGAATTCCTTCCGGTGGACTTTAAGCTTCCTGGCTCACTGACTATAGAAGAATTGGCCACTCTTTCTTTTTTCTAGCCGAGACTTAGGGATTTAAAGACCAATGGTTTAACCGGAATTGACCTGATCCGATGCTGGGTGGAGTGGCGGATTTTTCCCTTAAGCCGTCGAGATGGATTGGTGTGCAAATATGATGGCAATTTAAACAATGCACAACGATTCACCAATGTTATGCTTGACTCTAATGAAGTCACTAGCACTGTGAAGAAGCTGTGTGGCGAGCCCAAAGAAATCTGTTCAAAAACTAGACTGAAGCCATTCTGTATCCAGAACCCGGCTGCTGAGGTAGACATATTTAGCCCTTACTCACTTTGCTTATTCTTTCCTTTATACCTTTGAGAACTTCCCTTTTTATCAATATTGTTGTAGAAAAACTCGGCCTTCTAGAAGCGGAAACCAGTGAAACCAACTGTCAAAAAGGTCAAAATCGCCCCGAAGAAGAAAAGGATGAAGAAAGCAATTGTTGTCGAGTCATTTGTTATGGGCGAGTCTCAGACTGCCGAAGATCAATCTGAGGTAAATGTTTCATCTATCCCTTTCTTTTTATATGTACTATACTAAACATTTTGTTCAATCTGAGGAGGATGGTGCTAAAAGCGACACTGAGGATGTCGAGGTAATTTCAGTCTCTTCTGACTCGGATATTTCTTTCGCAATGCCTCCAAGGCGGTTTTGTAGGAAAGTTCCTATGACTCATCCGGATGCTTATTTGGATCCTAACTTCCTTTTGAAGAAGGCTATTTATACTCCAAAGCGCCACACCCTTAGTTCCTCAGGCGATCTAATGGCAGTTTTACGAGGAAACAACGAGTCGTAAACGCCGAAATGAGGTGCCTTTCATCCTAACTCTCCTTTCTTATCAACAAATTCTATTTGTTGATTGCTCAAATTTTCTGGGTTTCGCTTTAATAGGCATCACCACCTTCATCGAGCGACTCAGCATCTTCAAAATTGCCACCTCTTGTTCGTCTCCCAGGGTAAACCTTTATTTGTATATCAAATACTTGCATCAGCAGTTATACTTCATGATGTATATCTCAACCTTTTGTCCTTCATGGCTCAGGCCAAGAAAAGTGAAACCGATGGGTCACTTCATAATCGTGAAGCGCCTCGAGAAGAGGAAGTGGATGTTACTATCCCTGAAGCTCCAATTGAACCAGCTTGCACTCGTACCGAGCTTCCTGAAACTTATACAAATGTTACTGATGATCTCCCTGATGTCCAGTCTAACCCGGCAGAAGGTGACAATACAGCCATGGAGGCGAGTCAGAAAAATGATCTTAATCCACCAAGTCCTCCAAAGATAACCAAAGATGTTGTATATGATGATGAGACAATTGTCGTTACTTGGACAGGTCACACCATGCCCGTCTACACCGTGCTGTCTAAGCATACTGTCAAAGGTGCCACAACCGAAGTGGAGAAAGGGAAAGCTAAACTTGAGCTTCCCAATATTGAAAAACTTGACTTTGAAGAACTGCCCGTTGGATATCTGAGCCGCCTCTCCATGATCCGGGGTATGGAAGCCAGTGTGGTAAATATGATGAAGAAAAGATATGAGGTATGCTGCTCTTCACGAACTCATTGCATATATCCTTGTATAGCCCCCAATGGCTAGGTCATGTTCTTGAAGATGTGTCGGTTCTTGTGAATAGTAATTTGAAACTTCAACCTGTAGCCCCCAAGGGTCGGGCCATCTTCATGAAGATGAGATGGGTCTTGTAAGTATTAACTGATAACTTCAATCTGTAGCCCCCAAGGGTCGGGTCATCTTTCTGAAGATGAGCCAGGTCTTGTAAGTATTAACTGATAACTTCAACATGTAGCCCTCAAGGGCTGGGTCATCTTCTTGAAGATGAGTCGGGTTTGTAAGTATTAATTGAATACTTCAACCTGTAGCCCCCAAGGGTCGGGTCATCTTCTTGAAGATAAGTCGGGTCTGGTAAGTATTAACTGAAAACTTCAACCTGTAGCCCCCAAGGGCTGGGTCATCTTCTTGAAGATGAGTCGGGTCTTGTAAGTATTAACTGATAACTTCAACCTGTAGCCCCCAAGGACCGGGTCATCTTCTTGAAGATGAGCCTGGTCTTGTAATTATTAACTGATAACTTCAATTTGTAGCCCCAAGGGCCGAGTCATCTTCTTGAAGGTGAGCCGGGTCTTGTAAGTATTAATTGAAAACTTCAACCCATAGCCCCAACGACCGGGTCATCTTCTTGAAGATGAGACGTGTCTTTATAAATAATGTTAAAGAAAACTAACATGCATTAGCCCCCAAGTGTCAAGTATATTGCTTGCAATGTGCTTGAGACTTGATACCAATCTTCTATACAAGAAGGGAAGTCTTTTATAGCCCATATTGGCGGATCAGCTTTGAACTAATTACCCATCTTGTTTTGATTGTATAGGAATCTGTAGGCCAAGCTGACTCATACTTGAATAATATGAAGAAAAACCTTGCACATCAACAAAATGCTAGAGCTGAAGCTGAGGAAAAACTTCGGATTTCCTTGGCAGAAATTGAAAAAAAAAATTTGAGCAGACATTATATAAAGAGACGGCCGAAGCTGACAAAGTCTCCATGTTAAAACGTGCTGAAGTCGCCGAGGGTCAGCTGAAACTGGTGACTAACGAGTTAACTGGCCTGAAACGACATATTTCCAGGATGACCAGTGATGTGTTTGGTAAGCACTTTATATGTATGATTGTCAATTGCAGCAATTGTAACGAAACAAAAAAATGCCTGGTGACTCACACTCCATTTTTGTTGTTGCAGGCCCTCGATCAGCCAATCTGCAAGATGACTGTGTGCTAAAACTGAAAGCTTTATATACATTAACAGAGCAACTTTATGTTGGTGGCTTATTCACAATCAAAGCTGTATGGGGTGATAGGGAGTTGGTGAAGTTTATCGGTGACATGCTGAAATGCCTCTCGACCATGCCTAAGCAGATCGAAGAATTGAAGAAATCAGCTCCACGGAAAGGGCTAATTACTGCTCTGAGCCGGTCTTTGGCGTATGCACTAGAACTCTGGACGGAAGAGATAGCAGGCGGGTTTCCTGAATATAAGGACGACGGCTCACAGTTCACTCAGGAACACTACGTCCATTGCATGAGGGCGGTTCGTCCAGCAGCGAGGCAGCTTGCTGAGGATCTTGATCTGACTAAATATCAGGCGGCCTATGATGAAAGCCACAAGCGTGTGCCAGCTCCCACATTTGCACCAGTGGACCTTATTTCTCAGCGCCGTAAGCACCTTTTTGCCTGTGATGCTGATCCCTCGACCATCATGACAAAAGAAGTTGAATTCTATAATTTAATCAATTACAACTGGGATATGGGCAACTTCCAGATCCAAGACCCCGAAGGCTTGGCACGGGGTAACTCGGAGGCGGCTTAAACAAGACTTTTTGCCAAGAGTAACCTGGACGATATTAACCCGAAGAAACTGGCCATCGGGTTGATGTAGGAGAGAAAACTTTGGCCTTCTTGAGCCATGTAATATTTTTTAGGTGTAGAAAACTGCTATGGTTGCGTAAAACCTTTATGGATACTGAAACTGTTGGCATTACCTTTTAATATAAAGCCGCCTTTCTGAGGTTTCACTACTTTGCAAATTTGATTTTCCCTTCAATAGAGAAAAAGGACTTCATAGTCACCACGCTTTGCATGAGCCAGTAAGAATATTGAATCCTTGCTTGAAAAAGATAACACCGTATAGGGTATTCAATTATTATAAATAGGTCGGCTCACTGAGTCACGGTGGGTAGACGGGCTTGCAAGGCTCTAGTCGTACCCTAAGAGGTATTTAAAAAAACCTTTATGATTTAGACTGGCGAATCAGGCTCAAGTGATGCTTCAGTGAAGCAGGTTCGATGAACCCATGGTTTATCTATTCTTCATATGCTAGCTCTCGCTGGACACCTCGATGTTTTAACCTTGGCAAGTGAGGTTCCAAAATGGATTGACTCGCCAAGAGTACACGGGGCCAATAGGGCGAGTCGCAAAGACATACAGTCGAGTATAACCATTGTATAGCGTTAATTTTTCGCAATCCAAGAGGGTGAGAAAGCTGAACTCAATGAGTTGGAAGCCCCCAAGTGACCTATGATCAAGAAAAAGCCAAGCCTAGGATTACAGAAGAAAAATGCTATTACTGCTAAACAACATGGGGACTAATAGCCCCCAAGTAAGCCGACTTTATTCTTCAAGATAAAAAATTGACGCCTATGTTTGAACCGTGCATCATGGAAACTGGTTCTCTTTGGCTTATCAGTATCCATGTTTGAATGATCGCAACAAGGCGGCTCATCCTCTTTGATACTAGTAGTGTCCATGTTTGAATGACCTCCTTGGTGGCGGCTCATCCTCTTGGGCGGCTTATATAAAAAATACAGACTCATGCTCAATATATAGGCTGAAACGGTAGAGACCCCGAATTTCGTGGGCACCGGCTTTATTGTTTTGATAAATATAGTACAAAATACTAAACTATGTACATGGATAAGGAGCCGATGGCTCTAAGTGTAGTAAGGCCGAAGGTGGGCAATGTTCCACGGGCGAGTCATCTCTTCCTCTGAGGTTGGCTTATCTGGACGAAGGTCGATCAGATAGTTGGAGCCATTATGAAGACTTTTGTTGATGACGAAAGGTCCTTCCCATGGAGGTGATAGCTTGTGCATCCCTATGTGAACTTGAATTAGTCGAAGCACTAAGTCGCCCTCCTAGAAAATTCGGCTCCTAACCTGTCGACCGTGATAGTGACGCGGGTCTTGTTGATAGATAGTTAATCGTGCTGCAACCAAATCACGCTCTTCCTCTAAAGCATCCAAGGAATCATGACACGCCTGATCATTATCTTCTTCCACATAAGCAGCGACTCGGGGAGAATCATGCCTTATATCGCTTGGAAGAACCGCCTGAGCCCCATAGACGAGGAAAAGGGAGTATAACCGATGGATCTGTTTGGTGTAGTCCTGATGCTCGAAAGTACCGAGGGGAGTTCCTCGACCCAACAACCCATAGTGCGCTGCAAGGTAACCATGAGTCAGGGCTTGATCCCATGCAAGATCTCCTGGTTAGCTCGCTCAGCTTGACCATTGGACTGTGGATGAGCTACCACAGATACGTCAAGTAGGATATGCTCCCGCTGGCAGAACTCCTTCATGGCGCCTCTGGACAGATTGGTACCATTACCAGTGATGATGTTGTGGGGATAACCAAAACGAAAAATCAGCTTTTTGAGGAACTTGACTGTTGTCTCTGCCTCACAATTGCTGACCGGCTCTGCTTCAACCCACTTGGTAAGCTTATCAACCGCCACCAATAGATGAGTCTTTTTGTCGGAAGACATCTTGACTAGGCCGGCCATACCAAGCCCCCAGACCGCAAATGTCCATGTGATAGGGATCATGCACAATTCCTGAGTCGGCACGTGTACTTGGCGGCCAAACTTCTGACACCCATCACACTTGCGCATTATATCCTCTGCATCGGCATGAGCCGTCAACCAATAGAAACCATGTCGAAAGGCCTTCGACACTAAGGATCGTGACCCGGCGTGATGCCCACAGTCGCTAGCATGTATCTCATTGAGAATATCTCGTCCTTCCTCCGGGGAAACACATCGTTGAAAGACCCCACAGGTGCTCCATTTGGGTAACTCGTCCTTGTGGATAACCATGGACTTGCACCGCCATATGATCTTTCGAGCAAAGACTTCATCAGTTGGCAACTCACCTGTGGCTAGATAAGCCGTATAAGGAACCGTCCAGACAGGAACCGCTCGGAGAGCCGCCACCAGTTGTGATTCAGGATCAGGAACTACTATGTCATCTTCACAAAGAAACTTCACAGAAGGGTTATGCAAGACATCCGGGAACACATTAGGGGGAACATGCTTGCATTGGGATTTGAGTCATGATAACATTCTGTCACCGATCAACATGATCAACCTGGTAGCCATTAAAATGACCCGCCACCTCGGTTAGTGCACGCCTATAAGCCAACATCAGTGGATCTTTGGATTCCCAAGTTCCAGTGACTTGTTGAGCCACTAAATCTGAGTTGCCCACACATTTGACCCGACTGAGGTTCATCTCCTTATCTATCCTGAGACCATGGAGCAGGGCCTCATACTCAGTCGTGTTGTTGATGCAAGGAAACATGAGCCATAAAAATAGCAAAATTTGTCACCTCACCACGCCAGCTCGGCACCTTCTAACTACCTAGAACCGTCAAAGTGAATAGTCCAGTATGTGTTATCACGCTTATCTTCTGGAATCTGCAAATCGGTCCAATCGTTGATGAAATCTACCAAAGCTTGAGACTTGATGGTTGTGCGAGGCATATTTTTCACATGGTGAGGACCAAGCTCGATTGTCCACTTAGCAATCCGACCAGTAGCTTCGCGGTTCTGTATGATGTCCCTGATTGGCGCTGAACTGACAACAGTGATTGGGTGCTCCTGGAAGTAATTCTTCAGCTTCCGTCTTGCCATAGAAATCCCAAAGACCAGTTTCTGCCAATGTGGGTATCGTTGTTTAGACAAAGTCAACACCTCGCTCACAAAATACACCGGTCGCTGAACCGGATATTCTTTGCCTTCTTCCTTGCCCTCAACCACCACCACCACACTGACCGCTTTAGAGTTAGCAGCAATGTAAAGGAGCATTGGTTCCTTATCGATCGGCGCGGCCAACACGGTCGGCTCTGCAAGTTGTTTCTTTAGGGCTTCAAAACCTTCGTTAGCTGCATGAGTCCGAACAAAATGATCCATTTTCTTGAGCAACTGATAAAGGGGAGTGGCCTTCTCGCCGAGGTGACTTATGAAGCGGCTCAACGCCGCAATTCGACCCGCCATGCGCTGGACCTGGTTGATGTTGGCCGGTTTACCAAGCGAGGTTATCGCCTTGATTTTATCTGGGTTAGCTTCAATGCCTCGCTGTGACACTAGGAAATCCAACAACTTGCCTGCAGGAACTCCAAATACACACTTGGTCGGGTTAAGCTTCATCTGATACACTCGAAGGTTGTCAAATGCCTCCCTAAGATCGCCTAAAAGTGTATCGGTCTTCTGTGATTTCACCACAATATCATCAACATAAGCATGAAAATTACGCCCAATCTGGTTGTGCAAACAGTTTTGAATACAGCGTTGATAAGCCTCCCCCGCACTCTTAAGCCCAAAAGGGCATAGAGACATAGCAGAAAGCACCAAAGGGAGTTATGAAAGCCGTCTTCTCCTGATCCTCCTTGTCCATCTTGATCTGATGGTAACCAGAATACGCATCCAGAAAGCACAAACGCTCTCAACCCACTATAGAGTCAATGATTTGATCGATACGGGGGAGGGCAAAGGGATCTTTCGGGGAAGCTTTGTTGAGATCTGTATAATCAATGCACATACAAAAGGTGAAGTTCTTCTTGAGAACTAAAACCGGTTTAGCCAACCACTTAGGATGAAAAACTTTGATGATAAACCCGGCGGCCAAGAGCCGGGCGACTTCTTCTCCGATTGCCTTACGTCTCTCCTCGTTAAAATGACGAAGGTACTATGGAACCGGCTTCATCTTGGGATCAACATTGAGATGGTGCTCAGCGAATTCTGTCGATACTCCTGGCATGTTAGAAGGCTTCCATGCAAAGATGTGTCGATTCTCACGAATGAATTCGATGAGCGAGCTTTCCTATTTGGGATCTAGACCTGTCCCAATAGTAAACTGCTTAGAAGAGTCGCTTGGGGTGAAATCAATTTGTTTGGTGTCATCTGCCGGCTTGAACCTGAGGGGCTGCTCAGAGTCAACAGTTGGTTTTTTGAGCGGACTCATGTCGGCCAGGTCCACATTGGCCTTGTGGAACTTCAACTCTTTAGCAGCGCACGCCGACTCAGTGTATACGGCATCTCCTTCTTCACATTCCTACGCTATCTGATACGTCTCCAACGTATCTATAATTTTTGATTGTTCCATGATATTATATTATCAACTTGGGATGTTTTATATGCATTTATATACTATTTTATATCATTTTCGGGACTAACCTATTAACTCAGTGCCCAGTGCCTGTTTCTGTTTTTCCGTGTTTTTTACCTTTTTCAGATAAGAATATTAAACGTAGTCCAAACGGAATAAAACCTTTGGGGTGATTTTTTCCACAATAGAAGGGATTCAGAAGACTTGACAACCAAGGCAGAGGGCCACGGAGGAGGCCACGAGCCCCCTAGGTGCGCCCCAGGGGGCGCGCCTAGCAGGCTCGTGGGCCCCCCATGCCTCCTTTGCCCTACCTCTTTCGCCTATAAATTCCCTAAAATCCCCAAACCAACGGAGAGAGCCACGAAAGTACTTTTCCGCCGCCGCAAGCTTCTGTTTCCGCGAGATCCCATCTGGGGACCGTTCCGGTGCCCTGCCGGAGGGGGATTCGGACACGGAGGGCTTCTTCATCAACAGTGTTGCCTCTCCGATGATGCGTGAGTAGTTCACCAGAGACCTTCGGGTCCATAGCTAGTAGCTAGATGGCTTCTTCTCTCTCTTGGATCTTCAATACAAAGTTCTCCATGATCTTCATAGACATCTATCCGATGGAACTTTCTTTTGCGGTGTGTTTGTCGAGATCCGATGAATTGTGGATTTATGATCAGATTATCTATGAATATTATTTGAGTCTCCTCTGATTTCTTATATGCATGATTTTGTATCCTTGTATCTCTTCGAGTTATGGGTTTCGTTTGGCCAACTTGATCTATAATTCTTGCAATGGGAGACGTGCTTGGTTTTGGTTTCATATAGTACGGTGTCCTCACCTGGTGACAGAAGGGGTAGCGAGGCACGCATCGTGTTGTTGACATCAAGGGTAAAAAGATGGGGGTTATATCATATTGCATGAATTTATCCCTCTACATCATGTCATCTTGCTTAAGGCGTTACTCTGTTTGTTATGAACTTAATACACTAGATGCATGCTGGATAGCGGTCGATGTGTGGAGTAATAGTAGTAGATGCAGAAAGTATCGATCTACTTGTCTCGGACGTGATGCATATATGTATTATCATTGCCTTAGATATCGTCATGACTTTGCGCGATTCTATCAATTGTTCGACAGTAATTCGTTCACCCGCCGTAATACTTGCTATCATGAGAGAAGCCTCTAGTGAACACAATGGCCCCCGGGTCTATTTTACACATTATATATACTCAGATCTACATACAAAAATACCAAAAATACCGTGTTGCACTTTTATTTATTTATTTATTTATATTTACCTATTATCACTATCAGATCTCACCTTGCAAGTAATCATAAAGGGATTGACAACCCCTTTATCGCATTGGGTGCAAGTTTGTTTGTTTTTGCGCAGGTGCCTTGGTGCCTCATCTTGATACTCCTAGTGGATTGATACATTGGTTCTCAAACTGAGGGAAATACTTATCTCTACTTTGCTGCATCACCCTTTCCTCTTCAAGGGAAAAACCAACGCAAGCTCAAGAAGTATCACTATCTTTCGGTCCCCATTGAATGTGATGGTATATTTAAGACCGGGCATTTTGAGCTTGAGGTACACATAGCAAGGCCGAGCCATGAAGCGGCGTAAGCCAGCCGTCTGAACAGGGCGTGGTAAGGACTCTTGATCTTGACCACCTCAAACAGCAGAGCCTCACTCCTGTAATTGGATTCATCACCAAAAGCCACATTCAACTTGATCCGCCCAACTAAATATGCCGACTTGCGAGGGACAATGCCATGAAAGACCGTAGTCGAGGGCATCAAGTCATTCTCAAAAAAATTCATCCGCCGAACGGTATCGTAGTACAAGATGTTGATGTTTCTACCTCCATCCATGAGGACCTTAGAAAGGGTGTGTCCTCCAACCTGTGGTGCCACCACCAATGCTACGTCTCCACGATTATCAACCTGGGGCAGGTGATCAGCTCTACTCCACGTGATGAGTTGTTCAGAACAATCGAGATATCTCGGAACCGCCGGCTCAACCATGCTGATCGCCCTCTGTTTGATTTTCATGTCCCTTTTATAGGTGTTAGTGGTGAAAACATGATACTAGCCATTGTTCACCTATTTAGGGTTGCTCTGAAAACCACCCTTGTTATTTGGCTGCTGAAACCCTCCTTGGTTGTTTTGCTGCTGAAAGTCGGTCTGGTTATTGAACTGCTGATTATCCTGACCGAACTGTTGTCCACCGTTATTATTTGAGCCACCTTGCCCGTGAGGGTCAGAACTAGGGAACCCGCCGGAGGAGCCCCCTTGTGATCCGCCAGGACCAAACTGACCCGGATGTCCACCAATGTTTCCCCCTTAGTGATTTGTGGACACTTGAAGAAGAAATTCCTACATCACAAAGCAGTTATCCCACGAGTGGTTAGACGGGACATCCGTGGTACTATGTTTAGGACAAGGCCCCTTGAGCATCTCCTCGTAATTACGTGGTTTTTTCCCGCTAAAGCCCCGATTTTGGCCAGTGTTTTGACGCTGGTTTCTTGGCCCGGTGCTAGTATTGGCAACAAAATCAGACGCGTCGTCTTGCTGCCTTCTCTTCCCTTGACCTCCCCGATTGCCATTACGTCCTTGATCTTGGAGGTGACTCTTGGTCCCATCTCCTTTCTTGAATTCACTGGTTTTATCATCATCGGACCCGCGTCCTTCGTGTCATCCGACTCGGCATACCTCGTGAGGGTGTCCATCAACTCGCCCATATCCTACACCTTCCGCTTAAGACGACCGAGCTTCAATACTAGAGGTTGAAAGTGACAGTTCTTCTCCAAGATCAGCATGGACTGATCCCTCGTGATGCCAACTAAGGAGTGGATAATCTCCGCAACCCGCCGCGTGTAATGGTGGGCCGACTCATCCGTCAGCTGAACGCACTGTTGTAAGTCTACAATCGTCATTGGGCGTTTGCATGTTCCATGAAAGTTCTTAATGAATCACTCCTTCGATTCCGCCTAGGTGTTTATGGAGTTGGATGGTAAATTTTTCAACTACGTGTGAGTCGGACCTTCCAACATCATAATAAAGTACTTGGCGCATACTGCATCACTGGCATCGAGCATATCCATAACAAGCTCGTAGCTCTCAATCCACGCACCCAGATCAAGATCAGGTGTGTAATTGGGTACCTTGCAAGGGCCTTTGAAATCTCTGGGCATGCGCTCGTTGCGAAGAGCAAATGACAAGGAGGGGATGCCTATGTTCCTTCCTCCCAACTCACTGTATGCATGCGCTGGCTGGACGTAAGTCGGAACCACCTGACCCGCCATCGATGTTGCCGCCTCTGCCTCTGCGTGTCATGTGGCTCAGGCCGCATTCACAAGCGCCTGAGCGTTTTCCATAGGTAGCTCGCGCGGGTTGGCTTGAGGCTGCCGTCGTCGACCGCTGCTGGAAACCGTCGGGGGGTCGTCATGGCGGCTCTTGGTGTGACTAGCATGAGGTCTGGAGTGCAGTCGATCAGGACAATAAGAAAACTGCGCCTGCTGAACCACCGTCGTCTTCAGCATCTCGATGATGTTCCTTGCTTCCACCTCAAGTAGGGTGTTTCCACGAATAGGGAGAGGCTTCAAGTGATGGGTAGCAGCCAGCACGTTGTCTAGGGGTTGGAGAAGCGGCACTACGGTGTTTGGAAACGCTGAGCCACCTGCAGGATCGGCGGAGGCTGAGCCGACTGCTGAACGAGCTCAACCTATTGATTATCTAACGAGGCGGGTTATGCTCCGCACCACGCATATCTGGGATGTCAAATAAACGAGTGGGATTAAGATTGGCTGTAATATGACTTTGATGCCTCCTCTCGTGCACCGCATCAGATGGGACTCGCGGACGCTCAAGCCGCCATGCCTCAGCCTTCAAGCGTTCCACCTCTTTGTTAATTTGAACTTGCTGACCTACCATCCGGGTGAGCGTGGATTTCGCGATGTATCTTGGTCATCCCCTCCCGCAGTTTTGCCATCTCGGTATTGACTTCCTCATTGGAGATTTAATTGTTTTTCCTCCCGTTACAACGCATGGCCCTTTTGCTAGTAATCATCACATCACAGACAGATAAAGAATCGGATCGAAAGATTCCTTTCGGGTTGTATCGTCGATGTGGCGTTGCGCTATGTCCGTGTACATACATACATACGTACATACGTGTCTAGCAGCCATTAAGGTCCTTAGCCTATAGTCTATAGACGCATGGGTAGCAGCAGAGGCACGTGGACGCGACATAGAGAGATACTATGGAAAAATCTCGAGCGTATATGCAAAGCTGCAAGCCTGCTACTATTATCCAGCGAAGGCTACAGTGGCATAACTGTACGCGGCTGTCGGACCAAAAACGCGAATGCACGCATGCCACACGCACATGCGCGACCCATCTCGTCTCTCACCACACGGGCCTTTGGTGTCGATCAAAAACGCGAATGCACGGGTTTTATTTTATACCGGATGTATTTTCTATTTGTCCATCATACAATCATTTTTTTTCATATGTCCATTTATTTGCAAGTGATTGATTGAAAAAAAAGATAGAAAGAAAAGATCTAATAAAAAAATGATGCAGATGAGATAGCGTCCTATGTGACGGACTGACTGAACGCGTTTGGGTGTACAATGACGGAGCTAGCTTTTCACATTAGGGTGGTCGGCCTCCTTCATTTTTTTTTTGACAAGATGACTAAAATCATGAATCAGTTGTTATGAGGGTGACGGATGTTCAATTTGCTCATGTTCACATTTGACATAGACAATGCTGGCTCTTTAATTTGCTCTTCAATCGCAATTCGCGTACATACAAATTGTTCAGTTTGCTCTTCGACCACATCCGACATATTCATCGCCTTCTTTTTCTTCCCTATCCTCAGAGTTTCTTGACCTAAATGATTTTCAGAATTATGTATATGTTCTTCATGTTGTGGTCTTGTGAATAGCATAGTTCAAAAGCACAAACACTAAATCAGAAAATTTGTGCTTTTCGATACCTCCAAATCCTTTGCTTTTGGCCAGATTTGCAGCACGAAGCGAGGCCGCGAGGGAAGGAGCGCCAGCAGACAGCAGGCCGACCAGCGACAGGGGTGTGGCCGAGCAACGGAGCAGGGGCGCATGCAGGGAGGCTTCGGCTAGAGCAGGGGCAGGCGGGTGGGAGACTGTGAGGAGAGGCGGGATGGCGGCGCAGGCGCGACTGGCGGCGAGGAACGGCGATGCGGCTGTGTGCTGGGCGCGTCAGCAGTGCGTCAGGGGCGGGGTCGGGCGCGAGACTGCGCGAGGGTGAATAGGTGTGAGCGGTTGGATGCGTTCGTCGTAGCTTAGGGGGTCTGTATATTGGGTTGGGTATATTTTTTTGGCCCAATTTAAATGTATAAGTTTGTTGGCTGTCTCAAAATTTTAGGGTGGGCTGCTGCTCACCCTGGTCATCCTGTACATCCACCTTCATATCCTCCTCATATTTGAGATGGATACAAGGGTTCGCGGACAGTTCGGACATATAAAGACGATATGAGTGGTCCGGTTGGATCACTTTTTTTTCTTTTTTCTCCTGTCCAATCACTGACTGAACGCGTCCGCAGGCGTATGAAAGGTCATTTGCGAGGTCTGACTGTATATGCTCTAATCAAGAGTCAGGGGGTTGCTTTTTGAGCTCGGCCTCGAGGAGGCCTTCGAATTCAAAATACAAATTTCATTAAAATTCATATTTTTACGTTTTAAAACATTCTGAAAAAATACAGATTGCGTGAAGGCATAACAAACATGTGTAATTTTCAAGGAAAAATACGTTGAGATAAGGGTCGTGGGAAAAATTCTGGGGCTTTGTAACATGATTACTATTCATTCTTTCAGTCTATGAATTTATCTTTTTGTACATATCGTATTTTAAGGTATTTCATTTTAAAAATTTACGCCACATACATATAGCATCCTGGTTTACTTGTACTATTTTTTCAGATATTTTTATATCAAAACAATTAAATTTTGAATTTTTCAAAAAATTTGAGCTTCAGTAAGGTCGGTCACCATGACGACGTTCTCCAAGAGAGATCATCTAAAAAAAAGGAAGAAAAGAGATGCCGAGACTAATAAAAGAAAACCAGACCCAAAAATCTATGATTTTTTCTAGTTAGAAAAAGGCCTGAGTAAAAACGCAAAAACAGAGAAAGACCAACCGCTATCTGCTGTCGTTCTGGTTGATCTAGAGATGACATGGAAGGCTAATACTCCATGCTGCGTGTGCTGCTCGTTGATGAGCTCGACATGCTATAGCTCTATCTCTATGTATCAGTCGCTCGACACGCCTTAGCCATTTTAGCCACTGCTCGCCTTCCTTTCTTTAAGAGCCAGCCATTTCCCGTTCACATGGGAGTATATGACTCTCAGAAAGATGGCCATTTTCCTGGTGTCCCGTTGCGGCGGCAACTATGTGTCCGGGAAGTGATTAGGGCAACACAGTCCACAGCAGATACGAGCGAGCGATGAACGTGAAGCACCTGGGCGACAGTACGGAGGCAGGCGGCAGGAGCAGCGAAGGACCATGCCATGCCAGGACCAGCAAGACCGTACGTAGGGGTCCAGCACGCTCAGCCCACGGGCGGAGCTACGGACAGCCAAGTCCAGTCCATCTCTGTCCACGTCCACGGGCGACATGCTTTTTTTTTTCTGAGAATCACGGGCGACATGCATTGGGGCGAGACATTCGTTCTGACTTCTGAGGCAGACCCAGGCCGGGACGTTCATAGCACGCACCACTATGCTGTGGGGATTCACTGAGACGGTCCATAATGCGAGTAACTTCATTAGTAACTAGTAGGCAGAAGTCGCGGCGTGCGGCCGCGCCCTTGTTATACATCTGTATTTTATTTAGAGTAAGAGAAGGGGTGGTAGTGATATAGAGGTTGAGGAAGACGCTATTCAAACTTCTTAATTCAAGGGGAAAAAGCAGATCCAACTGAAAAGGAGAGTAATTTAAAATTCTTCATGGTACATACAACAAAAATTAAGAATCTTACCTACTAATAAAACAAATAGTGTTTTTTCCGTACGTCATACAAATTGCCCTTAAAATTGATTAAAATTACCCACCAATGCCACCTATAAGTCATAAAAAACGTTTCAAACAGGAAAATTTCTAGACTGGGCCGGTTAGGCACCTCCTATATTACGCTCTGGGCGTTGGAAAAAGATGCAGCACACCTGTTTGGGCCGACCCATGCATGGGCGCCTGTTTTTTTAGTTTAGTTTTTTTATTTTTCTTTTCAGTTCCATTTTGTTTTTCTACTTTAAATAATTTAGAACTTCAAACAACTTTTTCCAATTTTAAGAAACTGAGAATTTCGAAATAAAATATTCAAAAAAACATATTTTATTTGAGAATTCAAAAACTACTCAGGAGTTTTGAAAAAAAATGCATATAAAAAATGTTTAAACTTTGAGAAAATGTCCATAAAATAAAAAAGTCAACGATTTTAAACAAAAGTCCGTGTAAAAATCTTAAACACAGTTCGTGCCTCTGTTTTTAGTCTCATTTTTTATTTTCATTTTTCTGTCCCATTTTTTAGTTTAAATAATTTTGAACTTTGAAAAACTTATGCAATTTATAAAACTGGGAAATTTGAAATAAAAGTTTGAAGAAAATATAAAATGTTTGTGAATTCAAAAAATGCTCAGGATTTTTGTAAAAATATTCGCATATTCAGAAAAATGTTCATAATTTTGAGAACAATGTTGGTGAAAATAATAAAAGTCCATGATTTTGAAAAAAAGTTTGTGTGTTATTTTTTGAGTGCAATTGAAAAAAATGTTTGTTGATCCAAAAAATGTTCATGCATTTGAAGAAATGTCCTAAAATTTTAAGACATGATATGATCGGCATTATTGGAGATTATAATTGTTTTTCTTCCGTTGCAAAGCACGGGTCCTTTTGCTAGTATTAACTAAAGCTACTCAAACCCATCACCGTTGTTGTTTTCTTTATCTAAAAAAAGCATACAGCATTTGGGATTGGTCATTTAACAACAACTTCTTACACGTTTTTTCTATCTCTCTCTGCATATAATTTACTGTGGAGTATCATTGGAAGCAAATGGATTATTTTTATATAAGTTAATGTAGAATATCATTGGAAGCAAATGGATTATTTGTACGTAAAGAATAACCAGGATTCATGAATTTTCTATCCAAAGTGAGAAGTATACTTGACTGTGTTGAATTCATGTATTATTTCTATGTACGCGATCACAGGACCAACGGATAATGCATGGAAAGGAGAGGAACAACCACTTTAGGTTCACCTCAATTTTTTCTAGCAAAAACAAAGGTGATCAAAACCTTGGGAAGCCACGACACACGACGCTTCACTTGGTAAATATCTTGACAACGATAAGCAAAATCAAGGGTCTTACCCGAAAAACAAACAAAGCTACTGCTAGTATAAACTTAGCATGCTAGTATTCAGAAACTAATCTTTCATTGTTGTAAGTTCTTAAATATACTCGATTGATACCGAAGATGCAATTGCCAACCACACAGTAAAATTATGGCTATATCAGGTTGCTCAGGATTGGACATACAGACCCAGGCTAGAGTGCTTACGCATGTGGCTGAACTAATTATAATGAAGTCAATCCTACACCCTCACCAAAGTGTCTTGATCTTTTAGATGATTTCTCTTTTTTACTTTTCTTTCCCAGGGAGAAAGCCATGTTCAGTAATATATTTGCTACAGTTTTTCGCTTGCTGTGGTCTGTACTATACTGCTTGCTACTGCTTGGTATGTACTGTAGTGGTTGCTTTGGCTTGTTCTGCAGTTTTTATCTTAGGTTGCTACTACCTATTCAGTAGTACTTTTAGATTGCTACTACATGTTCTTCTATTACCGCTTGCTACTACATGTTTTGCACAATTTTTCTAGCAGTAAAGGCAGATAGCAATATATGCATCCTTGTAAGTCTTCAACTGCGCTATCTTGTTTCAGATCAATCTTCTTGTCCAGTTTGTCGCCAAGCCACCAGCCCGTAGGGTAATGTCAAGAACTCTTTAATTTCTGAAAAGGTAATATAATTACACATCCACAAGAAGAGAGGGAAGGGGGTCACGATTGAGTGTTGCTACTTACAACTCAGAATCCTTCTCCTCCTCACTGGTCCTCCTTAAACCATATGAATCTCAAACAGCCACAACATTGTAGCTCTGCCGAAGTAACTCCATTTTCATCGGATTCAGTAAGCTGCAAATGAGGTCCATCTTCAGGAAACAACAGAAAAAATTTATGAAGTCAATGCTATAATTAAATTTGATTTTATTTCACATGAATAATAACCATTAGTTTATTAAAGAAAGGGTATGTGTTTGATCAGATAAAAAAACATGTTATATGTAAATCAATACACACAGGTTACAAAGTGAAGGCACTTGGGGGAACAATGGTGGTGCAAACTCTAAACATGTATAAGTACATATTTTCAGTCTAATTTTATGAAAGCAAATTCCACTCTAATTTTTTGGAAACTCCTAAACACATATGTTGCTACATATAGCATCTTGTCCTTCTAATATATAAGATGTTTCCTTCTATTTGTTTTCACATCAAAATCACTTTCTTGCTTGTTGTCATTAATTTTGCGGTGGAAAATATCAACCAAGATAAGGGTAGTTACATGTGAGCTATAGTCCACCTGATCTTGTCCACAGTGTCAATTCCCAGAAAACGCACACACATCTCACACCTTGACCTGAAGGTCCTCCTTGGACCGCAAGGTTGACATTGTCATCAACGACGACAGGTTTTAGCAGGAAATGGTAGCTCTCTAAACTCGTTCTCTGACCTCTCCTCCCTAGTGCAGATTGGCACGCCCACAACCCTGGCCTATGCGGCATGCCGCTGACATTGTGCAATAACTGACACTGCCGAGGGCGAACACGTCCGGCCTTGCGGCCGACATTACACTGCTGAAATGCATCTGGCCGGAGAATTTGCAGAGCAACCCACCGTGAAGGACTATGCCATAGATTCGTGAAAATAACCCATTGGTTGACACGAAGCAGAGCACGAGGGGAATCTGAAAAAAATTTGATCACAATCAATTGGATTTATGAATTATAAATCAGAAAAAATAATTGAACTGTTTCTGCGAATTTTCCATCATAAGGAATATCACATTTAAACAGAACCATAATCCCATACAAATCTATATATATACTATCTGCACTCTCAAGCATCTGAATTTCAACCGAACTTGTTATATTCTGTCTGATTACTATGGGTTGGAACAGAAGAGGATGGAGAGAACCGGGCATCATACCTCATGATCGAAGGACCAGGACCAAGGGGAAGGCGGAGGAGCAGATACTAGGAAGCACGATTTCGCCGCCGACTAGTGGATAGAATCGGGGAGCACGACAGGCCTGAGGCAGAGGAGCACACATGGAGGAGCTCGTCCAGCTGCGGCAAACCCTAGCCAAAGAGGCAAGATCCGCAGGCCAGCCAGGAGGGCCAGACCTTGCATGCGGTGGCCATTGCAGGAGATCCGTTGGAGGGCGGCGGCTAGGGAATGGCTTCAGGAAGAGAGGATCGACAGGTGGGAAGAGAACATCGGAGCTCCCTCCCGTGAGGGGCAAGTCGCGCATGCACCCTCGCGACGCAGCAGTGAGCTCCAGAGTTGAAAGGTGATTAGTGGGTGGGATGGCGCGGCGGGGCATATCCTCGGGGGGGTGGCGTACGGCGGCTGGCCGGCGGCTGCTTGTGGTGATGAGAGAAGCGAGAATCGAGGGAGGTGAGCGAAGGGAAAACGATGTGTGGTTTGGACTTTGGAATGCCGCTGGCCGCCGTTGGTTGCTGATGATACGCGTCGGTTAGGGAAAACGCCGCTCACGGTCCATGAAAAGCAGTCTAGAAGGATTCTACCAGGTTCTAGGATTAGGCTCTACAATTACACAATGGTGGTGCAAACTCTAAACATGTATAAGTACATATTTTCAGTCTAATTTTATGAAAGCAAATTCCACTCTGAATTTTTGGAAACTCCTAAACACATATGTTGCTACATATAGCATCTTGTCCTTCTAATATGTAAGATGTTTCCTTCTATTTGTTTTCACATCAAAATCACTTTCTTGCTTGTTGTCATTAATTTTGTGGTGGAAAATATCAACCAAGATAAGGGTAGTTACATGTGAGCCATAGTCCACCTGATCTTGTCCACACTGTTAATTCCCAGAAAACTGTTGGAATTATGCCCTAGAGGCAATAATAAATATAGTTATTATTATAATTCCTGTATCAATATAATAGTTTATTATCCATGCTATAATTGTATTGAATGAAGACTCATTTACATGTGTGGATACATAGACAAAACACCGTCCCTAGCATGCCTCTAGTTGGCTAGCCAGTTGATCAATGATAGTCAGTGTCTTCTGATTATGAACAAGGTGTTGTTGCTTGATAACTGGATCACGTCATTGGGAGAATCACGTGATGGACTAGACCCAAACTAATAGACGTAGCATGTTGATCGTGTCATTTTGTTGCTACTGTTTTCTGCATGTCAAGTATTTATTCCTATGACCATGAGATCATATAACTCACTGACACCGGAGGAATGCTTTGTGTGTATCAAACGTCACAACGTAACTGGGTGACTATAAAGGTGCTCTACAGGTATCTCCGAAGGTGTTAGTTGAGTTAGTATGGATCAAGACTGGGATTTGTCACTCCGTGTGACGGAGAGGTATCTCGGGGCCCACTCGGTAATACAACATCACACACAAGCCTTGCAAGCAATGTAACTTAGTGTAAGTTACGGGATCTTGTATTATGGAACGAGTAAAGAGACTTGCCGGTAAACGAGATTGAAATAGGTATGGGGATACTGACGATCGAATCTCGGGCAAGTAACATACCGAAGGACAAAGGGAATGACATACGGGATTATACGAATCCTTGGCACTGAGGTTCAAACGTTAAGATCTTCGTAGAATATGTAGGATCCAATATGGGCATCCAGGTCCCGCTATTGGATATTGACCGAGGAGTCTCTCGGGTCATGTCTACATAGTTCTCGAACCCGCAGGGTCTGCACACTTAAGGTTCGACGTTGTTTTATGCGTATTTGAGTTATATGGTTGGTTACCGAATGTTGTTCGGAGTCCCGGATGAGATCACAGACGTCACGAGGGTTTCCGGAATGGTCCGGAAACGAAGATTGATATATAGGATGACCTCATTTGGTTACCGGAAGGTTTTCGGAGTTACGGGGAATGTACCGGGAATGACGAATGGGTTCCGGGAGTTCACCGGGGGGGGGGGGGGCAACCCACCCCGGGGAAGCCCATAGGCCTTGGGGGAGACACACCAGCCCTTAGTGGGCTGGTGGGACAGCCCACAAGTGGTCTATGCGCCAAGAGAAGAAAAATCCAGAGGAAAAGAAAAAAAAGGAGGAGGTGGGAAGGGAGGAGGACTCCCTCCCACCAAACCTAGTCCAACTCGGTTTGGGGGGGGAGAGTCCTCCCCCTTGGCTCGGCCGACCCCCTTGAGGGTCCTTGGACCCCAAGGCAAGGCCCCCTCCCTCCCACCTATATATACGGAGGTTTTAGGGCTGATTTAAGACGACTTTTCCACGCCAGCCCGACCACATACCTCCACGGTTTTTCCTCTATATCGCGTTTCTGCGGAGCTCGGGCGGAGCCCTGCTGAGACAAGGTCATCACCAACCTCCGGATCGCCGTCACGCTGCCGGAGAACTCTTCTACCTCTCCGTCTCTCTTGCTGGATGAAGAAGGCCGAGATCATCGTCGAGCTATACGTGTGCTGAACGCGGAGGTGCCGTCCGTTCGGTACTAGATCGTGGGACCGATCGCGGGATTGTTCACGGGGCGGATCGAGGGACGTGAGGACGTTCCACTACATCAACCGCGTTCTCTAACGCTTCTGCTGTACGGTCTACAAGGGTATGTAGATCACTCATCCCCTCTCGTAGATGGACATCACCATGATAGGTCTTCGTGCGCGTAGGAAAATTTTTGTTTTCCATGCGACGTTCCCCAACAAAAACGCACACACATCTCACACCTTGACCTGAAGGTCCTCCTTGGACCGCAAGGTTGACATTGTCATCAACGACGACAGGTTTTAGCAGGAAACGGAAGCTCTCTAAACTCGTTCACTGACCTCTCCTCCCTAGTGCAGATTGGCACGCCCACAACCCTGGCCTATGCGGCATGCTGCTGACTTTGTGCAATAACTGACACTGCCGAGGGCGAACACGTCCGGCCTCGCGGCCGACATTACGCTGCTGAAATGCATCTGGCTGGAGAATTTGCAGAGCAACCCACCGTGAAGGACTATGCCATAGATTCGTGAAAATAACCCATTGGTTGACATGAAGCAGAGCACGAGGGGAATCTGGAAAAAAATTGATCACAATCAATTGGATTTATGAATTATAAATCAGAAAAAATAATTGAACTGTTTCTGCGAATTTGCCATCATAAGGAATATCACATTTAAACAGAACCATAATCCCATACAAATCTATATATACTATCTGCACTCTCAAGCATCTGAATTTCAACCGAACTTGTTATATTCTGTCTGATTACTATGGGTTGAAACATATGAGGATGGAGAGAACCGGGCATCATACCTCATGCTCGAAGGACCAGGACCAAGGGGAAGGCAGAGGAGCAGATACTGGGAAGCACGATTTCGCCGCCGACCAGTGGATAGAATCGGGGAGGACGACAGGCCTGAGGCAGAGGAGCACACATGGAGGAGCTCGTCCAGCTGCGGTAAATCCTAGCCAAAGAGGCAAGCTGCGCATGCTAGCCAGGAGGGCCAGACCTTGCATGCGGTGGCCGTTGCAGGAGATCCGTTGGAGGGCGGCGGCTAGGGAATGGCATCAGGAAGAGAGGATCGACAGGTGGGAAGAGAACATCGGAGCTCCCTCCCGTGAGGGGCAAGTCGCGCATGCACCCGCGCGACACAGCAGTGAACTCCAGAGTTGACAGGTGATTAGTGGGTGGGATGGCGCGGCGGGGCATATCCTCGGGGGGGGGGGTGGCGTATGGCGGCTGGCCGCCGGCTGCTTGTGGTGATGAGAGAAGCGAGAATCAAGGGAGGTGAGCGAAGGGAAAACGATGTGTGGTTTGGAGTTTGGAATGCCGCTGGCCACCGTTGGTTGCTGATGATACGCGTCGGTTAGGGAAAACGCCGCTCACGGTCCATGAAAAGCAGTCTAGAAGGATTCTACCAGGTTCTAGGATTAGGCTCTACAATTACACAATGGTGGTGCAAACTCTAAACATGTATAAGTACATATTTTCAGTCTAATTTTATGAAAGCAAATTCCACTCTAATTTTTTGGAAACTCCTAAACACATATGTTGCTACATATAGCATCTTGTCCTTCTAATATATAAGATGTTTCCTTCTATTTGTTTTCACATCAAAATCACTTTCTTGCTTGTTGTCATTAATTTTGCGGTGGAAAATATCAACCAAGATAAGGGTAGTTACATGTGAGCTATAGTCCACCTGATCTTGTGCATAGTGTCAATTCCCAGAAAACGCACATACATCTCACACCTTGACCCGAAGGTCCTCCTTGGACCGCAAGGTTGACATTGTCATCAACGACGACATGTTTTAGCAGGAAACGACAGCTCTCTAAACTCGTTCTCTGACCTCTCCTCCCTAGTGCAGATTGGCACGCCCACAACCCTGGCCTATGCGGCATGCCGCTGACATTGTGCAATAACTGACACTACCGAGGGCGAACACGTCCGGCCTTGCGGCCGACATTACACTGCTGAAATGCATCTGGCCGGAGAATTTGCAGAGCAACCCACCGTGAAGGACTATGCCATAGATTCGTGAAAATAACCCATTGGTTGACATGAAGCAGAGCACGAGGGGAATCTGAAAAAAAATTGATCACAATCAATTGGATTTATGAATTATAAATCAGAAAAAATAATTGAACTGTTTCTGCGAATTTTCCATCATAAGGAATATCACATTTAAACAGAACCATAATCCCATACAAATCTATATATATACTATCTGCACTCTCAAGCATCTGAATTTCAACCGAACTTGTTATATTCTGTCTGATTACTATGGGTTGGAACAGAAGAGGATGGAGAGAGTCGGGCATCATACCTCATGCTCGAAGGACCAGGACCAAGGGAAAGGCAGAGGAGCAGATACTGGGAAGCACGATTTCGCCGTCGACCAGTGGATAGAATCGGGGAGGACGACAGGCCTGAGGCAGAGGAGCACACATGGAGGAGCTCGTCCAGCTGCGGCAAACCCTAGACAAAGAGGCAAGATGCGCAGGCCTGCCAGGAGGGCCAGACCTTGCATGCGGTGGCCGTTGCAGGAGATCCGTTGGAGGGCGGCGGCTAGGGAATGGCATCAGGAAGAGAGGATCGACAGGTGGGAAGAGAACATCGGAGCTCCCTCCCGTGAGGGGCAAGTCGCGCATGCACCCGCGCGATGCAGCAGTGAGCTCCAGAGTTGACAGGTGATTAGTGGGTGGGATGGCGCGACGGGGCATATCCTCAGGGGGGTGGCGTACGGCGGCTGGCCGCCGGCTGCTTGTGGTGATGAGAGAAGCGAGAATCGAGGGAGGTGAGCGAAGGGAAAACGATGTGTGGTTTGGACTTTGGAATGCCGCTGGCCGCCGTTGGTTGCTGATGATAGGCGTCGGTTAGGGAAAACGCCGCTCACGGTCCATGAAAAGCAGTCTAGAAGGATTCTACCAGGTTCTAGGATTAGGCTCTACAATTACACGTATTCTTCTCTTCTTCTTTGCACAAGAATTCACGTGTTACGTGTCACTCAAAGAAGATAAAAAAGTGGCGATCGGTGAGAGCCCCTCGTCCAGAACTGGGATTGCACCTCACGAGGCCCTGCTTAGCTGCTTTAATATCTTGTATATATATAGGGCCCAACTCAGCAAATTTGTTTATATGACAACATAGCTAATTATTTATATTATAAGTAACATCATACATATCAAAACAATATAAATTTATAAGCTAATGAACAAAATATTACATGACACCACACATATGTTACTTTTTATTATGAAAATAGTAACATAGACTAGTAACATATGTATATTACTAGTTGAGGTTACTCCTCACTATGAATAGTCTTACAACTAATCATGATCCCCGAGCTTTCCCGCAAAAAGTCATCAGGAGCTATCGTTAAAGGCATGCGTGTAATCACAAACTTTTTAAAAATTATTACTGAACAGACAAACCTCTTTGTTTTTTGTTAGATGACTTTCAGAGAGCCCCATGTTCAAATATATGAGAACTTATTATAGCAACCATTGAGTTGAAGTGTTGAAATATGATTTTTTTGCTGATGTTTTCTACGGCCCAAAACTCTAATTTGATGTCAATAACTGTCCGGCTGAATCCACTTGTTATGCCATGTGGTGACTACGTTTTTAATTTGAATTTCTTGACATAAATTCCCTTGTAGTTGAAATACATGGATTTAATAAAAAATATGTAAAATTTAGGCATAAACAATCAAATTACTCATCCAAATGAGTTGAATATTTTCCAAAGTAGCAATTGAACTATTTATTTTTATTTAATGGAAATTCTATAAACTTAGCATCACCAACGGAAAATTTTAAAAAAATGAACAACTAATTTCAAAATGATGACACTCTTAGAATTCTCTACGAAATGAGATTGAACTTTTACGGAATACTAATTAAACTATTTATGCTTTTGTAAAATATTTTTCTAGAAACTTAGCATCTCCACGTAAAATTCAGACAAATTTGGACAACAGACTTCAAAATGATGATTCTCTAGAAAATCTCTTACAATTGGATTTAATATTTTTTAGAATAGTGATTTGAACAATTTATGTTTCTAAAATGAAATTCGAGAAACTTAGTATCTTGGGCCAAAATTCGGACACATTTCGACAACAAAGTTCAAAGTGATGATTCTCTTAAAATTCTCTTTCAAATGAGCCAAACTTTCTTTGAATAGTCATTGAATTATTTATGATTTTCTAAATTTGTAAGCCTTTTCTAGAAATTTCATCTATCCATCGAAACTCAATGAAAACATGGGCAAACCTTTGAATTTTGGTTCGAAGCGCGGTTCAGTTTGTGTCGGTTCATCATGTCGGCAACAATCTCGATGAGGTGTCACGCGTAGTCAGAAGTACCATAGGGGATAGGTTAAGGCCCCCACGATCAAGGTAAAAACCTAGCCCTGCTAGGGTTATATTGATGGAGGAAAGCCTCGTATGAGAGCTTGGGTATGGTGTACAATAGAGAATCCCTAGGACTACGTTGGTGTCTATGTGAGATTATATGATCTATAGGCTATCCCTAGCCTTGTCTTATATGGGGGAGAGAGTCTAGGATTTACATGATTCTAGGTCGGTTGAGGTCGGATGGGGATCCTCCGGGGCCCTCAAGGCTCTTGCCTTCTTCGCCAAGCTGGATGTGTCTCGTGAGGCCATGGGTCGCAACCTGGACTATGGGCCAGCTCCAAGCCTGCTAAAATGCTAGTATACATATGGTACCTCCAGCTCGTGGTAACAGAGATTAGACACAACTAAAACAATAATCACTATAATTGTGACAAAGTGGGATCTGTTGGTGACATAAATTTGAACTTGTGTCTGTTGTGGCAATTATTAGCACAAGCCTTGTGGTTTTGTGACTCACAAGTTCACTCTTTCTACTCTTCGCAGAAAAAAAAGTTCACTCTTTCTACATATGTTTCCGTAATATTAGGTTTTATCTGAAACTCATTTCTTGGTGGGGCTCATCTACATGTGATGAAAGTAGACATACGTAATTAATTGTCTTTTGGTCTTTAGTTTGCTGATTCAATATTTTTTATATTTGAAAATTATTATTGTAAATAAATTATAAAATGGATCAAAACTTGGACAATTTTTTGAATTTTCAAATCAAAACATGGTTAGGTTACTGGTAACACAGGTTAAACATAAATAAAACCGCAATGGCGAGATGTTGTGACCAAGTGGATTATTGAAGTGAATTACTGCTCACCTCGCCTCGAGGGGATTCCCTGGACCGATCCGTCCTCCATCCGAAAATAATTGTAATAAGTCAATGACAATTACTTTGGAACGAAGAGAGTACTATAGTTTAGTTACCTTTCATTCATTTATAATTTGTTTCCTTCTGTTTTTTAAATTATTATCTTTTGTTTATTTATTTGAAATATTATAAAAAATAATTACTCCATTTTAAAAGGGATCACCGTGCATTAAAAAATGGTTTATGTAGGGTAAAAAATGTTTGCACGGTTTCTCTAAGATATTGATAGCGTTAATAAAATGTTCTTAACATTTAAAAAGCATCGAGCCATTTCAACAATCTCTGGAATTTTTTTAAGAAATATTTACATAATGTAAAAAACTATTCAGGTAATTTTTAGGAATGTTTTTTCCTGTCCAAAAAATGTTTACGCATTAGAAAAAAACATGTTTGCGAACTACTAGTAAAATCTTTATAAAATATTAATTGTTTGCATAATTTTGTAAAAAAAAACTTCCATACCATTTAGAAAACGTGTGTAAAATTTAAATAGCATTCTAACACTTCACAAATGTTTTAAACGTGTAGAAGAATGTCATGACATTTGTAAAGAAACAATGTGCTTTAAGAAATGGCCACCGTGTAAAATATCCCACATGTTTAAAAAATATGTTGATTGTGTGTTTAAACATGTTGAGTGTGTATTCCAAAAATGTTTAATGTGTATGTTAAATGGGTCTGTCTATATTACATCTAGATGTGAGATATACCTCACATCTACGTTGACATACATGTGTTTTTGTTTGTTGTTTTCCTTTTCGCTGTTGTCCATAGCCTGCCTTTTCCTTTTTTAGCACTGTTAAACATAGTGCTTATTGCCAGCACTAAGGACATAGCACACCCTGTAGCCTAGCGTAGCTAATACTCTTTTTCTTTCCTTTTTCCCTTTTTCTCTTTCAGTTTTAATTTTTCTTCTTCTTTTCTATTATTTTTTATTCTTTTCTATACTTTTGTGTATTATAAACTTTGTTCTAACACATGTGAACATTTTATAAATACACACTGAACATTTTTTCATATACGGTGAATACTGTTTTTTAAATACACACTAGGGAATTTCTTCAATATACAGTGAACATTTTTTTTTCAAATACACATAAACAAATATTTAATATATCATGAAATTTTATTATATATATATATATACTCTATTCATCACCCAGGGTGCAGAATAGTTTATTCTTCACCCGAGATAATTTTACGATCAATTTACAAAACAACTACTTTTGAAATCGAAATAGTTACATTATATTGATGCACAACGTAAAATTTGACAAAAGAAAAACAAAAACATAGGTCACAACACCAAAAAAATTGAATTTCTTGTATTTTTTGCATTATTTTTGTATGTTCGTAATTTTACGTGACATAAAATATTTTTACATTGATTATATTTTTTTACCGTCTCTTTTTACATATAAAATAAGACAAAATTTACGAAACGTAAAATTACGATGCATTGATATTAAAAATAGAGGGTGGTGAAGAATAACTATTCCTCACCCACAGTGACGAATAGCGCGACCCTTTTTTGAATATATATATATATATGTATATATATATATATATATATATATATATATATATATATATATTGCAATCCTTTTTATAATACACACTTAATAATTTTAAATAGCGTTCGACTACACATTTTTGTGTCCTTTTTGAGCGGGCCAATTTTTTTGTTTTCTCCGTGATTATTGCCGGGGGTAGTGGCGGATCTAGAATAGTGGTGTGACTCTTTTTTGCATTAGTTGCACATCACAAGACACATAAAAAATGACATCGTCAAATCTGGGCCTTTTTGGGGGAAAAGCCTGCTAAAAAGGTAGCCTTTGAAGCAAACCAACGGTAAAAAGAAAAAAAAAGCACACTCACATGTTAATGGTGGACTTACAATGTTGGGAAACGTTGCATGGGAAACAAAATTTTTCTACGCTCACCAAGATCAATCTAGAAGATGCACATCTACGAGAGGAGAGATTGTATCTACATACCCTTGTAGATTGCTAAGCGGAAGCGTTAAAGAACGCGGTTGAAGTAGTGGTATCTCTTCGCGATCCAATCACGATCCATCCAACGAACTCTTGATTGAGCGTCGAACGAACGGCACTTCCGCGTTGAGCACACGTAGAGCTCGATGACGTCTCCGCCTCCTCGATCCAGCGAGCGAGGGCGGAGTAGTAGATGAGTTTTCTGGCAACACGACGGCGTGGTGGCGATGGTGATGGTGCTATCCCGGCACGGCTACGCCTAGCGCTACTGAAACCGCGAACGAAGGAGAAAACGATCTGGGGAGAGAGAGGGCGCCAACGGCTTCGTGTGTGCTCTTGGGGCACCCCTTACCCTTTATATATAGGTGGGGGTATGGAGAGTAGCCCCTCCAAGCCTTAGGGCACAGCCAAGGGGGGGAGGAGGTGGAATCATAGTCCCCCTCCTTCCCTTCCATACAAAGATAGACTATCCACCTTTCCCAACTGCATGGGCCTTGAGGGACTTGTGCGCTTGGCCCAATAAGGCCACGATGTCTCTCCTGAGCCCGCGCTAACCCTTGGGACGTGGTAAAACCCTTCGTGGACTTTCGAACTCCTCCGGAAGTTTCTGGAACTTTCTAGAAGCTTCCCGATACAATATTGGAAAAATCAGAAACTTTTCCGGTAGCCAAAATATGACTTCTCATATATAAATATTTACCAGTGGACCATTTCGGAGCTCCTCGTGACGTCCGTGATCTCATCCAGGACTCCAAACAACATTCGGTTACCATCACACATAACTCGCTAATACAAAATCCTCACCGAACCTTAAGTGTGCACACCGTACGGGTTCGAGAACTATGCAGACATGACCGAGACACTCTTTGGCCAATAACCAATAGCGGGACCTGGATGCCCATATAGGCTCCTACATATTCTACGAAGATCTTTATCGGTCGAACCACGATGTCAAGGATTCAATCAACCACGTATACAATTCCCTTTGTCTATCACTATGTTACTTGCCCGAGATTCGACCGTCGATATCTCCATACCTAGTTCAATCTCTTTACCGGCAGGTATCTTTAATCGTTCCACAATACAAGATTCCATGGCTAACTCTTTAGTCACATTGCTTGCAAGCTTGTTGTGATGTTGTATTATCGAGTGGTCCATGAGATACCTCTCCGTCATTGATATGTCCATTTTGCATCATGTTTTCATGTTGATATTTATCGCTTCTTTGGTTGTTATTTCACTTCACGGTACAATTCTTATGCCTTTTCTCTCTTATTTTGCAAGGTTTACATGAAGAGGGAGAATACCGGCAATTGGAATTCTGGCCTGAAAGTGGAGCAAAGTTGAGATACCTATTCTACGCAACTCCAAACGCCGTGAAAATCAACGGGGATTTTTTTCCCAATTTATAAAAAATACTAGGCCGAAGAAGTGCCAGAGGGGGCGTGCAGGTGCCCACAAGCCTGCACGGCGCGACTACCCCCCCAGGCCGCGCCATGAGGGCTTGTGGGCACCCTGCAGGCCCACTTGCTCCCCTCTTTTGCTATATGAAGGGTTTCGTCTAGTAAAAATCGAGGAGGAGCTTTTTCTTGGTTTCGTCGCCGCCACGAGGCGGAACTGGAGCAGAACCAATCTAGAGCTCCGGCAGGACGATCTTGCCGGGGAAACTTCCCTCCCAGAGGGGGAAATCGTCGCCATCGTCATCACCAACACTCCTCTCATCGGAGGGGACTCGTCACCATCAACATCTTCATCAGCACCATCTCATCTCTAAACCCTAGTTCATCACTTGTAACCAATCTCCATCTCACGACTCCATTGGTACTTGTAAGGTTGTTAGTAGTGTTGATTACTCTTTGTAGTTGATGCTAGTTGGATTATTTGGTGGAAGAGATTATGTTCAGATCCTTGATGCTACTCATTACCTCTCTGATCATGAGTATGATTATGCTTTGTGATTAGTTACTTTTGTTCCTGAGGACATGGGATAAGTCATGCTAATAATAGTCATGTGAATTTGGTATTCGTTCGGTATTTTGATATGTTGTATGTTGTTTTTCCTCTAGTGGTGTTATGTGAACGTCGACTACATAACACTTCACCATTATTTGGGCCTAGAGGAAGGCATTGGGAAGTAGTAAGTTGATGATGGGTTGCTAGAGTGACAGAAGCTTAAATCCTAGTTTATGCGTTACTTCGTAAGGGTCTGATTTGGATCCACTAGTTTAATGCTATGGTTAGACTTTGTCTTAATTCTTCTTTCGTAGTTGCGGATGCTTGCGAGAGGGGTTAATCATAAGTGGGATGCTTGTAAAAGTAAGGGCAGTACCCAAGCGCTGGTCCACCCACATATCAAACTATCAAAGTAACGAACGTGAATCATATGAACATGATGAAACTAGCATGCCAGAAATTCCTGTGTGTCCTCGGGAGCGTTTTTCCTCCTATAAGACTTTGTCCAGGCTTGTCCCTTGCTACAAAAGGGATTGGGCCACTTTGTTGCACCGTTGCTACTTTTCTTACTTGTTGCTTGCTACGAATCATCTCACCACACAATCACTTGTTACCGACAATTTCAGTGCCTGCAGATTTTACCTTGCTGAAAACCACTTGTCAGATCCTTCTGCTCCTCGTTGGGTTCGACACTCTTACTTATCAAAAGGACTACGATTGATACCCTATACTTGTGGGTCATCAAGACTCTTTTCTGGCGCCGTTGCCGGGGAGTGAAGCGCCTTTGGTAAGTGGAACTTGGTAAGGAAACATTCATATAGTGTGTTGAAATTTATTGTCACTTGTCACTATGGATACTAATCCTTTGAGGGGCTTGTTCGGGGTATCTTCACCTCGAACGGAAGCACGAATGGTTGCTCCTCAACCTGCTGCACCTACTGAAAATATTTGCTTTGAACTTCCTTCGTGTATGCTTGAGAAACTGCTAGCTAATCCTTTTACACGAGATGGAACATCACATCCAGACTTGCATCTAATCTATGTAGATGAAGTTTGTGGTTTATTTAAGCTTGCAGGTGTGCCCGAGGATGAGGTCAAGAAGGTATTTCCTTTATCTTTGAAGGATAAGGTGTTGACATGGTATAGGCTATGTGATGATACTGGATCATGGGACTACAATCGGTTGAAATTGGAATTTCATCAAAAGTTTTATCCTATGCATTTAGTACATCGTGATCGGAATTATATTTATAATTTTTGGCCCCGTGACAGAGAAAGCATCGCTCAAGTTTGGGGGAGGCTTAAATCAATGCTATATTCATGCCCCAATCATGAGCTCTCGAGAGAAATTATCATTCAGAACTTCTATGCTCGGCTTTCTCATGATGATCGCACCATGCTTGACACTTCTTGTACCGGTTCTTTTATGAAGAGAGATATTGACTTCAACTGGAATTTATTGGAGAGAATTAAACGCAACTCTGAAGATTGGGAGCTTGAAGAAGGTAAGGAGTCAGGTATGAATTTCACATTTGATTGCGTTAAATCCTTTGTTGAGACAAATACCTTTAGTGACTTTAGCGCTAAGTATGGACTTGACTCTGAGATAGTAGCTTCATTGTGTGAATCCTTTGCTGCTCATATTGATCTCCTCAAAGAGAAGTGGTTTAAATATCATCCTCCATTAGAAGTCAATGTAGTTAAACCCACTCCAGTTGAAGAGAAAGTCATTGCCTATAGTGATCGTGTTGTTCCCAGTGCTTACATTGAGAAACAACCTTTCCCTCTTAGGATAAAGGATCATTCTAAAGCTTCAACTGTGATACGTAGAGGCTATATTAGAACACCTACACCCCCTGAGCAAATTAGAGTTGAACCTAGCATTGCTATTATCAAAGATCTTCTATCTGAAGAAGTTGAGGGACATAATATTCACTTATGTGAAGATGCTGCTAGAATTGCTAAACCTCATGTTAGAGACAAACATAGGCCTGTTGTTGGCATGCATTTGGTTTCTGTTAAGATAGGAGATCATTGTTATCATGGCTTATGTGACGTGGGTGCTAGTGTTAGTGCAATACCTCAATCCTTATATGATGAAATCAAAGATGAGATTGCACCAGTTGACATAGAGCCCATTGATGTCACTATTCAGCTTGCCAATAGAGATACTATCTTCCCTGTGGGAATTGTTAGGGATGTTGAAGTCTTGTGTGGTAAAACGAAGTATCATGCTGATTTCCTCGTTCTTGCTACCGCACAAGATAGCTTTTGTCCCATCATATTTGGTAGACCTTTTCTCAATACTGTCAATGCTCATATTGATTGTGAGAAGCAAACTGTCACTGTTGGCTTTGAAGGTGTGTCACATGAGTTCAATTTCTCTAAGTTTGGTAGACAACCTCATGAAAAGGAGTTGCCTAGTAGGGATGAAACTATTGCCTTAGCCTCTATTGTCGTGCCTCCTACTGATCCCTTAGAGCAATACTTGCTTGAGCATGAAAATGATATGCATATGGATGAAAGGGATGAGATAGATAGAGTTGTCCTAGAACAATATCCTATCCTTAAGAATAATCTGCCTGTTGAACTGCTTGGGGATCCACCCCCACCAAAGGGTGATCCTGTGTTCGAGCTTAAACAGTTGCCTGATACTCTTAAGTCTGCCTATCTTGATGAAAAGGAGATATATCCGGTTATAATTAGTGCTAGCCTCTCAGAGCATGAAGAAAAGAAGTTACTAAAAACTCCGAGGAAGCACCGTGCTGCTATTGGATATACTCTTGATGATCTTAAGGGCATCAGTCCTACTCTATGTCAGCACAAGATTAAAACTGATCCTGATTTCAAACCAGTTGTTGATCATCAAAGGAGATTGAATCCTAAGATGAAATAGGTAGTAAGAAAATAATACTAAATCTCCTGGAAGCAGGTATCATTTATCCTGTTGCTCATAGCGATTGGGTGAGTCCGGTGCATTGCGTCCCTAAGAAGGGAGGCATTACCGTTGTCCCTAATGATAAGGATGAATTGATCCCACAGAGGATTATTACTGGCCATAGGATGGTGATCGATTTTAGGAAACTGAATAAAGCCACTAGGAAAGATCATTACCCTTTGCCTTTTATCGACCAAATGCTAGAAAGGCTGTCCAAACACACACACTTCTGCTTTCTACACGGTTATTCTGGTTTCTCCCAAATACCAGTTGCACAATCTGATCAGAAGAAAACCACTTTCACCTGCTCTTTCGGTACCTTTGCTTATAGACGTATGCCTTTTGGCTTATGTAATGCACCTGCCACCTTTCAAAGATGTATGATGGCTATATTCTCTGACTTTTGTGAAAAGATTGTTGAGGTTTTCATGGATGACTTCTCCGTTTACGGGTCTTCCTACGACGATTGCCTCAACAACCTTGATCGAGTCTTACAGAGATGTAAAGACACCAATCTTGTCTTGAATTGGGAGAAGTGCCACTTTATGGTCAATGAAGGCATCGTCTTGGGACATAAAAAATCTGAAAGAGGTATTGAAGTTGATGAGGCTAAGGTTGATGCAATCGAGAAAATGCCATACCCCACAGATATCAAAGGTATAAGAAGTTTTCTTGGTCATGTTGGTTTCTATATAAGGTTCATTAAAGACTTCTCTAAGATTTCTAGGCCTCTTACCAATCTCTTGCAAAAGTATATTCCTTTTGTTTTTGATGATGATTGTGAGGAAGCCTTCGAAATACTTAAGAGGGCTTTGATAACTGCACCTATTGTTCAACCACCTGATTGGAACTTACCTTTTGAGATCATGTGTGACGCTAGTGATTATGCTATTGGTGTTGTTCTAGGGCAAAGAGTTGATAAGAAGTTTAATGTTATTCACTACGCAAGTAAAACTCTAGACAGTGCCCAGAGAAACTATGGCACTACGGAAAAGGAGTTCTTAGCAGTCGTGTTTGCATGTGAAAAGTTCAGGTCTTACATAGTTGATTCCAAAGTCACTATTCACACTGATCATGCTCCTATTAAGTACCTCATGGAGAAGAAGGACGCTAAACCTAGACTTATCAGATGGGTTCTCTTGCTACAAGAATTTGATTTGCACGTTGTCGATAGAAAGGGTGCTGATAACCCAGTAGCAGATAACTTGTCTAGGTTGGAGAACGTTCTTGATGACCCACAACCTATTGATGATAGCTTTCTCAATGAGAAATTGAATGTCATCAATGCTTCACGTAGTGCACCGTGGTATGCTGATTATGCAAACTATATCGTTGCCAAATATATACCACCTAGTTTCACGTACCAGCAAAAGAAGAAATTCTTCTTTGACTTCAGACACTACTTTTGGGATGATCCTCACCTTTATAAGGAAGGAGTAGATGTTGTTATTCAACATTGTGTACCTGAACATGAACAGAGACAGATCCTACAGAAGTGTCACTCCAAGGCCTACGGAGGACACCATGCTGGAGATAGAACCGCACACAAGGTATTGCAATCAGGTTTCTATTGGCCCACTCTCTTCAAGGATGCCCGTAAGTTTGTCTTGTCGTGTGACGAATGTCAAAGAAAGGTAATATTAGCATACGTCAGGAAATGCCTATGAACTATTCACTTGGCATTGAACCATTTGATGTTTGGGGCTTTGATTATATGGGACCTTTTCCAAAATCCAATGGGTATACTCATATCTTAGTTGTTGTTGGTTACGTCACTAAGTGAGTAGAAGCTATCCCCACTAGTAGTGCTGATCACAACACCTCTATCAAGATGTTGAAAGAAGTTATCTTCCCTAGATTTAGAGTCCCTAGATATCTAATGACTTACGGTGGTTCACACTTTATTCATGGTGCTTTCCGTAAAATGCTTGCTAAGTACGATGTCAACCATAGAATTGCGTCTCCCTATCACCCTGAGTCCAGTGGTCAAGTAGAGCTAATTAATAGAGAGATTAAACTGATTTTCCAAAAGACTGTCAACATGTCTAGAAAGAATTGGTCTAAGAAGCTCGATGATGCACTGCGGGCTTATAGAACTGCCTATAAGAATCCCATGGGCATGTCTCCGTACAAAATGGTGTATGGCAAAGCATGTCACTTATCTCTTGAGCTAGAGCATAAAGCTTATTGGGCAATCAAAGAGCTCAACTTTGATTTCAAACTTGCCGGTGAGAAGAGGTTATTTGATATTAGCTCGCTTGATGAGTGGAGAACTCAGGCATATGAGAATGCCAAGCTATTCAAAGAGAAGGTTAAGAGGTGGCATGATAAGAGGATACAAAAGTGTGAGTTTAATGTAGGTGATTATGTCTTGCTATATAACTCTCGCTTAAGATTCTTTGCAGGCAAGCTTCTCTCTAAATGAGAAGGTCCCTATGTTGTTGAGGAAGTAAATCGTTCCGGTGCTATCAAGATCAACAACACAGAAGGTAATTGTCCGAGAGTGGTAAATGGGCAGAGAATCAAGCATTATATCTCAGGTACTCCCATTAATGTTGAAAGCAATATCATCAATACCATAACTCCGGAAGAATACCTAAGGGACATTTATCAGCCTGTTTCAGACTCCGAAAACAAAGAGGTATGTGATTCGGTAAGAAAACAGAGTCCAAAACTTTTCCAGTAGGAAATTTTCTCTGTTTTGGCATATTTGAAAAAATACAAAAATTGAAAGTAGTCCGGAAAGTGCGCGAGGAGGCGACAAGCCTGCACGGCGCGGGCCCACCCCCTGGCCGCGCCGTGAGGGCTTGTGGCCACCTCATGCACCTCCCGGACTCCGTTTTCGTGCAGGGTACTCCTTCTGGTGTGGAAAAAAATCATTATATATACTTCCGTTTGGTCTGACCCCTGCATCACGCAGATTTCCTTTGTTTTTCGTTTCGAGCCTGTTTTCTGTCGCAGATCTAGGTCAAGATGTCTTCTCAGGATTCAGAGGGGGAGAGCTATGTGGCTGATTACCTTGCTAACCCCAAGGTCTATGGGGACTTTGAGCCATATGGCTGGACCACTGATGAGGAAGAAGGCTATGATCCCAAGGGGAAGGAACAAACAAGTTCCGATGAAGAGGAGGCTCCTCTACCTCAACCTTGACGCACTCATGTGGAGTTCAAGAAGTCGAGCCTCCTTGGCTCAAGGAAGAAGACTAAGACCTTGTTTATCCCTTCTCGTTTCTTGCAGGAGAGTAAGAAGGAATTATGCCAAAGGGTGTTGAAGCTTGAAGAGGAAAATGATGATCTGAGGGAGCAAAATTTTATGCTCAAGTGGAAATTAAACAAGCTCAAGACCTCTTCAACAACTCCACCATCACCACCAAAGGAAGACAACTGAGCATTGGTATGGGCAATCCCCTTGGCTTTTGCCAAGCTTGGGGGGGTTGCCCCGGTATCGTATCACCATCACATCTTTTGCCTTTACCTTTGTTTTAGTTTTCCTTTTCAGTTTCCTTTTTCTCTAGTAGTTTAAAAGTCTTAGTGTTTTAGTTTTGAGTTTTGCTTTGTGTCACCCCCGTTGTATTCTTGCTCGTGAGCCATATAATAAAGAGTGTCTTAGTTGAAGGGCTTTGCCTCTTGCCATGATCAAAGAGTGAGAATAGAACAAAAGCATGAAAGCTCATGTAATGATCTTATGGGAAGTGATGGCTTCACATACAAAAAGAATGAGGATTGAAACTTGTTGAGGGTAGGCAAACATAGACCTTGGTCATTGTTGCAATTAATAGGAAGTGATAAGGAAGGAGAGGTCCACATATAAATATATCATCTCTGACACCATCTATGATTGTGAACACTCACTAAACTATTACATGCCTAGAAGTAGATGTTGGACAAGGAAGACAACGTAATGAATTGTGTCTGCTTGGTTCCGAACAATGTTATATGATAAGAGATCCCTTAGCATGTGACGATTGCTTCCACCTCATATTAGCCAAAACCTCCCGCACCAAGTAGAGATACTACTTGTGCATCCATGAACCATCAAACCAGTTTTGCCATGAGTGTCCACCATACCTACCTATGGATTGAATAAGATCCCTCAGGTAAGTTGTCATCGGTGCAAGCAATAAAAATTTCTCTCTAATATGTATCATATATTAGTGTGTGGAAAATAAGCTTTATACGAACCTATGATGAGGAAGACATAAAATCGACAGACTGCATAATAAAGTTCCTTACCACAGGAGGCAATATAAAGTGACGTTCCTCCGCACTAAGAGGACACACATCCAAATGTCAAAAGCACATGACAACCTATGCTTCCCTCTGCAAAGGGCCTATCTTGTACCTTTACTTTTTTCCCTTGAAAGAGTCATGGTGATCTTCACCAATTCCTTGTTTCGCCTTTATCTTGGCTAACGTCATATGCTTGGGAAAGATCTATATTCATATGTCAACTTGGGGGTAGGCGTTCATGAATTATTATTGTTGACATTACCCTTGAGGTAAGCAGTTGGGAGGCAAAACTGTAAGCCCCAATCTTTCTCAGTGTCCACCTGAAACTTTGATCTCATGAGTACCACGTGAGTTATAGCAATTGTAGAGAACGAAAGAATGATTGACTATGTGGATTTGCTTTACAAGCTCTTATTTGACTCTTTCTGATGTTGTGATAAATTGCAATTGCTTCAATGACTAAAGGCTATCGGTTGTTACTTCTTGGTAAGGTTCTTCATCCATGCTTTACTTTGTGAAGGAATTATCACTTTAGCATGAGAGATTATATGCTGGTATTGCTGTTCTGATCTTGATCATGATGCATGCATGTTCGTATCTTGTTTTGTCGACACCTCTCTCCCTAAGCATGTGGACATATTTATTGAGCTAGGCTTTCGCTTGAGGACAAGCGAGGTCTAAGCTTGGGGGAGTTGATACATCCATTTTGCATCATGTTTTCATGTTGATATTTATCGCTTCTTTGGCTGTTATTTCACTTCATGGTACAATTCTTATGCCTTTTCTCTCTTATTTTGCAAGGTTTACATGAAGAGGGAGAATACCGGCAACAGGAATTCTAGCCTGAAAGTGGAGCAAAGTTGAGATACCTATTCTGCGCAACTCCAAACGCCGTGAAAACCAACGGGGATTTTTTTCCCAATTTATAAAAAATACTAGGCCGAAGAAGTGCCAGAGGGGGGCGTGCAGGTGGCCACAAGCATACACAGCGCGGCCACCCCCCAGGACGCGCCATGAGGGCTTGTGGGCACCCTGCATGACCACTTGATCCCCTCTTTTGCTATATGGAGGGTTTCGTCCAGGAAAAAAAATCGACGAGGAGCTTTTTCGTGGTTTCGCTGCCGCCACGAGGCGGAACTTAAGCATAACCAATCTAGAGCTCCGGCAGGACGATCCTGTCAGGGAAACTTCCCTCTCGGAGGGGTAAATCGTCGCCATCGTCATCACCAACACTCCTCTCATGGGAGGGTACTCGTCACCATCAACATATTCATCAGCACCATCTCATCTCCAAACCCTAGTTCATCACTTGTAACCAATCTCCGTCTCGCGACTCCGATTGGTACTTGTAAGGTTGCTAGTAGTGTTGATTACTCTTTGTAGTTGATGCTAGTTGGATTATTTGGTTGAAGAGTTTATGCTCAGATCCTTGATGCTACTCATTACCTCTCTGATCATGAGTATGATTATGCTTTGTGAGTAGTTACTTTTGTTCCTGAGGACATGGGATAAGTCATGCTAATAATAATCATGTGAATTTGGTATTCGTTCGGTATTTTGATATGTTGTATGTTGTTTTTCCTCTAGTGGTGTTATGTGAACATCGACTACATAACACTTCACCATTATTTGAGCCTAGAGGAAGGCATTGGGAAGTAGTAAGTAGATGATGGGTTGCTAGAGTGACAGAAGCTTAAACCCTAGTTTATGTGTTACTTCGTAAGGGGCTGATTTGGATCCACTAGTTTAATGCTATGGTTAGACTTTGTCTAAATTCTTCTTTCGTAGTTGCGGATGCTTGCGATAGGGGTTAATCATAAGTGGGATGCTTGTCCAAGTAAGGGCAGTACCCAAGCGCTGGTCCACCCACATATCAAACTATCAAGTAACGAACGCGAATCATATGAACATGATGAAACTAGCATGACAGAAATTCCTGTGTGTCCTCGGGAGCGTTTTTCCTCCTATAAGACTTTGTCCAGGCTTGTCCCTTGCTACAAAAGGGATTGGGCCACTTTGCTGCACCGTTGCTACTTTTGTTACTTTTTGCTTGCTACGAATCATCTCACCACACAATCACTTGTTACCGACAATTTCAGTGCCTGCAGATTTTACCTTGCTGAAAACCACTTGTCAGATCCTTCTGCTCCTCGTTGGGTTCAACACTCTTACTTATCGAAAGGACTACGATTGATGCCCTATACTTGTGGGTCATCAGTCATACAGAGTGACAAATCCCAGTCTCGATTCACGCCAACCCAACAGACACCCTCGGAGATACCTGTGGAGCACCTTTACTATCACCCAGTTACGTTGTGACGTTTGATACGCACAAGGCGTTCCTCCGGTGTCCGGTAGTTGCATAATCTCATGGTCATAGGAACACATACTTGACATGCAGAAAACAATAGCAACAAACTTACACGAGCATATGCTACATTCATAGTTTGGGTCTTGTCCATCACATCATTCTCCTAATGATGTGACCCTGTTATCAAATAACAACTCATGTCTATGGCAAGGAAACCTTGACCATCTTTGACCAACGAGCTAGTCCATCAGAGGCTCACTAGGGACAGTGTGTTGTCTATGTATCCACACATGTATTTGAGTTTCCAATCAATACAATTCTAGCATGGAAAATAAACGACTATCATGAACAAGGAAATATAATAATAACCAATTTATTATTGCCTCTAGGGCATATTTCCAACAGTCTCCCACTTGAACTAGAGTCAATAATCTAGTTCACATCACCATGTGATTCACACTCAATGAGTTCTGGAGTTTAATCATGTTTGCTTATGAGAGAGGTTTTAGTCAACGGGTCTGAAACTTTCACATCCGTGTGTGCTTTACAAATCTCTATGTCATCGTGTAGATGCTTCTACCACGCTTTATTTGAAACTATTCCAAATGGTTGATCCACTATACGAATCCGGTTTGTTACTTTAGAGTCATCATTATTGGTGTCAAAGCTTGCATCGATGTAACCCTTTACGACAAAATATTGTATCACCTCCATAATCGAGAAATATTTCCTTAGTCCACTAGTTACTAAGGATAACTTTGACCGTTGTCCAGTGATCCATTCCTGGATCACTCTTGGACCCCTTGAAAAACTCATGGCAAGGCACACATGAGGTGCGGTACACAACATGGCGTACTACAGAGCCTATGTCTAAAGCATAGGGGACGACCTTCGTCCTTTCTCTTTCTTCTGCTGTGGTCGAGCTTTGATTCTTACTCAAATTCACACCTTACAACACCACCAAGAACTCCTTCTTTGACCAATCTATTTTGAAATCCTTCAAAAAACTTGTCAAGGTATGTATTCATTGGAATTTTTATCCAGCGTCTTGATCTATCTGTATAGATATTGATGCCCAATGTTCAAGCACCTTAATTCAGGTTTTTCTTTGAAAAACTCCTTTCAAACAACCCTATATGATTTCCAGAAATTCTACATCATTTTCGATCAACAATATGTCAACCACATATACTTATCATAAATTCTATAGTGCTCCCACTCACTTTCTTGTAAATACAAGCTTCTCATAAACTTTGTATAAACCCAAAAGCTTTGATCAACTCATCAAAGCGCATATTCCAACTCCGAGATGCTTGCTCCAGTCCACAGAAGGATTGCTGGAGCTTGGACACTTGTTAGCATCCTTAGGAATGACAAAACCTTCTAGTTGTATCACATACAACCTTTCCTCAAGGAAACCATCGAGGAAACAATGTTTTGACATCCATGTGCAACATTTCATAATCGAAAAATGCAGCAACTGCCAACATAATTCCAAGAGACTTTAGCATCAATACGGGTGACATAGTCTCATCATAGTCAACTCCTTAAACTTGTCGAAAACCTTTTTGCGACAAGTCGAGCTTTCTAAATGGTGACATTCACCATCATTGTCTGTCTTCCTTTTAAAGAACCATTTGTACTTAATAGACTTACAACCATCAAGTAGTTATTCCAAAGTCCACACTTTGTTTTCGTACATGGATCCTATCTCAGATTTCATGGCTTCCAGCCATTTGTTGGAATAAGGGCCCACCTGTTGGAATTATGCCCTAGAGGCAATAATAAATATAGTTATTATTATAATTCCTGTATCAAGATAATAGTTTATTACCCATGCTATAATTGTATTGAATGAAGACTCATTTACATGTGTGGATACATAGACAAAACACCATCCCTAGCATGCCTCTAGTTGGCTAGCCAGTTGATCAATGATAGTCAGTGTCTTCTGATTATGGACAAGGTGTTGTTGCTTGATAACTGGATCACGTCATTGGGAGAATCACGTGATGGACTAGACCCAAACTAATAGACGTAGCATGTTGATCGTGTCATTTTGTTGCTACTGTTTTCTGCGTGTCAAGTATTTATTCCTATGACCATGCGATCATATAACTCACTGACACCGGAGGAATGCTTTGTGTGTATCAAACGTCGCAACGTAACTGGGTGACTATAAAGGTGCTCTACAGGTATCTCCGAAGGTGTTAGTTGAGTTAGTATGGATCAAGACTGGGATTTGTCACTCCGTGTGACGGAGAGGTATCTCGGGGCCCACTCGGTAATACAACATCACACACAAGCCTTGCAAGCAATATAACTTAGTGTAAGTTACGGGATCTTGTATTACGAAACGAGTAAAGAGACTTGCCGGTAAACGAGATTGAAATAGGTATGCGGATACTGACGATCGAATCTCGGGCAAGTAACATACCGAAGGACAAAGGGAATGACATACGGGATTATACGAATCCTTGGCACTGAGGTTCAAACGATAAGATCTTCGTAGAATATGTAGGATCCAATATGGGCATCCAGGTCCCGCTATTGGATATTGACCGAGGAGTCTCTCGGGTCATGTCTACATAGTTCTCGAACCCGCAGGGTCTGCACACTTAAGGTTCGACGTTGTTTTATGCGTATTTGAGTTATATGGTTGGTTACCGAATGTTGTTCGGAGTCCCGGATGAGATCACGGACGTCACGAGGGTTTCCGGAATGGTCCGGAAACGAAGATTGATATATTGGATGACCTCATTTGATTACCGGAAGGTTTTCGGAGTTACCGGGAATGTACCGGGAATGACGAATGGGTTCCGGGGGTTCACCGGGGGGGGGGGGGCAACCCACCCCGGGGAAGCCCATAGGCCTTGGGGGAGACACACCAGCCCTTAGTGGGCTGGTGGGACAGCCCACAAGTGGTCTATGCGCCAAGAGAAGAAAAATCAAGAGGAAAAGAAAAAAAAAGGAGGAGGTGGGAAGGGAGGAGGACTCCCTCCCACCAAACCTAGTCCAACTCGGTTTGGGGGGGAGAGTCCTCCCCCTTGGCTCGGTCGACCCCCTTGAGGGTCCTTCGACCCCAAGGCAAGGCCCCCTCCCTCCCACCTATATATACGGAGGTTTTAGGGCTGATTTGAGACGACTTTTCCACGGCAGCCCGACCACATACCTCCACGGTTTTTCCTCTAGATCGCGTTTCTGCGGAGCTCGGGCGGAGCCCTGCTGAGACAAGGTCATCACCAACCTCCGGAGCGCCGTCACGCTGCCGGAGAACTCTTCTACCTCTCCGTCTCTCTTGCTGGATCAAGAAGGCCGAGATCATCGTCGAGCTGTACGTGTGCTGAACGCGGAGGTGCCGTCCGTTCGGTACTAGATCGTGGGACTGATCGCGGGATTGTTCGCGGGGCTGATCGAGGGACGTGAGGACTTTCCACTACATCAACCGCATTCTCTAACGCTTCTGCTGTACGGTCTACAAGGGTATGTAGATCACTCATCCCCTCTCGTAGATGGACATCACCATGATAGGTCTTTGTGCGCGTAGGAAAATTTTTGTTTCCCATGCGACGTTCCCCAACAGTGGCATCATGAGCTAGGTTCATGCGTAGATGTCTTCTCGAGTAGAACACAAAAGTTTTTGTGGGCGGTGATGTGCGTTTTGCTGCCCTCCTTAGTCTTTTCTTTATTCCGCGGTATTGTTGGATTGAAGTGGCTTGGACCGACATTACTCGTATGCTTACGAGAGACTAGTTTCATTGTTACGAGTAACCCCCTTTTCTCAAAGATGACTGGCAAGTGTCGGTTTCTCCAACTTTAGTTGAATCGGATTTGACCGAGGAGGTCCTTGGATGAGGTTAAATAGCAAGTCATATATCTCCGTTGTGGTGTTTGCGTAAGTAAGATGCGATCCTACTAGATACCCTTGGTCACCACGTAAAACATGCAACAACAAAATTAGAGGACGTCTAACTTGTTTTTGCAGGGTATGATTGTGATGTGATATGGCCAACGATGTGATGTGATATATTGGATGTATGAGATGATCATGTTGTAATAGAAATATCGACTTGCACGTTGATGGTACGGCAACCGGCAGGAGCCATAGGGTTGTCTTTATACTAACGTTTGTGCTTGCAGATGTGTTTACTATTTTTGCTAGGATGTTGCTTTAGTAGTAATAGCATAAGTAGCACGACAACCCCGATGGCAACACGTTGATAGATGATCATGGTGTGGCGCTCGTGACAAGAAGATCGTGTCGGTGCTTTGGTGATGGAGATCAAGAAGCACGTGATGATGGCCATATCATGTCACTTATGAATTGCATGTGATGTTAATCCTTTTATGCACCTTATTTTGCTTAGAATGACGGTAGCATTATGAGGTGATCTCTCACTAAAATTTCAAGACGAAATTGTGTTCTCCCCGACTGTGCACCATTGCTACAGTTCGTCGTTTCGAGACACCACGTGATGATCGGGTGTGATAGACTCAACGTTCACATACAACGGGTGCAAAACAGTTGCGCACGCGGAACACTCGGGTTAAGCTTGACGAGCCTAGCATGTGCAGAAATGGCCTCGGAACACATGAGACTGAAAGGTCGATCATGAATCATATAGTTGATATGATTAGCATAGGGATGCTTACCACTGAAACTATACTCAACTCACGTGATGATCGGACTTGGGATAGTGTAAGTGGATCATGAACCACTCAAATGACTAGAGAGATGTACTTTTTGAGTGGGAGTTTAGCATATAATTTGATTAAGTTGAACTCTAATTATCTTGAACATAGTCTAAGTCCACTTTGAATATATTTGTATTGTAGATCATGGCTCACGCGACAGTCATCCTGAATTTTAATACGTTCCTAGAGAAAGCTAAGTTGAAAGATGATGGAAGCAACTTTGTAGAGTGGGCTCGTAATCTTAAGCTAATCTTACAAGCTGGGAAGAGGATTATGTCCTTAATGCTGCGCTAGGAGATGAACCACCCGCTACGGCTGATCAGGATGTTAAGAACGCTTGGTTAGCACGTAAGGAGGACTACTCAATAGTTCAATGTGCAGTCTTGTATGGCTTAGAACCGGGACTTCAACGTCGCTTTGAGCGTCATGGAGCATTTGAGATGTTCCAGGAGTTGGAGTTTATCTTTCAGAAGAACGCCCGGATCGAGAGGTATGAGACCTCCGATAAATTCTATGCTTGCAAGATGGAGGAAAACTCGTCTGTCAGTGAACATGTGCTCAAAATGTCTGGGTACTCAAACCGTCTAGCTGAGCTGGGGATTGAACTCCCACAAGAAGCTATCACTGACAGAATCCTTCAATCACTGCCACCAAGCTATAAAGGCTTTGTGTTGAACTACAACATGCAAGGGATGAACAAGTCTCCCGGCGAGTTGTTTGCGATGCTGATAGTCGCAGAGTCTGAACTCCGTAAAGAGCATCAAGTGTTGATGGTGAGCAAGACCACTAGTTTCAAGAGAAACGGCAAAGGCAAGAAGGGCAATTCGAAGAAGAGCGGCAAGCCTGTTGCCAATCCGCCGAAGAAACCCAAGGCTGGACCTAAGCCTGAAAGAGAGTGCTTCTATTGCAAGGGTATGGGACACTGGAAGCGCAATTGCCCCAAGTATCTGGCAGATAAGAAGGCGGGCAAAGAAAAATCAGGTATATTTGATATACATGTTATTGATGTGTACTTAACCGGTTCTCGTAGTAGTGCCTGGGTATTCGATACCGGTTCTGTTGCTCACATTTGCAACTCGAAACAGGAACTACGGAATAGACGAAGGCTGGCGAAAGACGAAGTGACGATGCGCGTAGGAAATGGTTCCAAGGTTGATGCAATCGCCGTCGGCACAGTGTCACTTCACCTACCATCGGGATTAGTGATGAACTTAAATCATTGTTATTTAGTGCCTGCGTTGAGCATGAACATTATATATGGATCTTGTTTATTGCGAGACGGTTACTCTTTTAAGTCTGAGAATAATGGTTGTTCTATTTCTATGAGTAACATCTTTTATGGTCATGCACCGAATGTGAGAGGATTGTTCATATTGAATCTTGATAGCGATACTCATATACATAACATTGAGACCAAAAGAGTTAGAGTAAACAATGATAGCACCATATTTTTGTGGCACTGCCGCTTGGGTCATATTGGTGTAAAGCGCATGAAGAAACTCCATGTTGATGGACTTTTGGAGTCACTTGACTTTGATTCACTTGACACGTGCGAACCATGCCTCATGGGCAAGATGACTAAGACTCCGTTCTCCGGAACAATGGAGCGTGCAAGTGACTTGTTGGAAATCATACATACCGATGTGTGTGGTCCAATGAGCGTAGAGGCACGCGGCGGATATCGTTATTTTCTCACCTTCACTGACGATTTAAGTAGATATGGTTATGTCTACTTGATGAAGCACAAGTCTGAAACATTTGAAAAGTTCAAGCAATTTCAGAGTGAAGTGGAAAATCATCGTAACAAGAAGATCAAGTTCCTACGGTCTGATCGTGGGGGTGAATATCTGAGTTTCGAGTTTGGTGCTCACTTAAGACAATGTGGAATTGTATCGCAGTTAACACCGCCTGGAACACCACAGCGTTATGGTGTGTCCGAACGTCGTAATCGTACTTTGTTAGAGATGGTGCGATCTATGATGTCTCTTACTGATTTGCCGTTATCATTTTGGGGTTATGCATTAGAAACAGCTGCATTCACTTTAAATAGGGCACCATCAAAATCCGTTGAGACGACACCATACGAACTGTGGTATGGCAAGAGGCCAAAGTTGTCGTTTCTTAAAGTTCGGGGATGTGATGCTTATGTCAAAAAGCTTCAGCCTGAAAAGCTGGAACCCAAAGCGGAAAAATGCGTCTTCATAGGTTACCCAAAAGAGACAGTTGGGTACAGCTTCTATCTCAAATCCGAGGGCAAAGTGTTTGTTGCTAAAAACGGAGCTTTTCTCGAGAAGGAGTTTCTCTTGAGAGAATTGAGTGGGAGGAAGATATAACTTGACGAGGTTGTCGAACCTCTCATCCCTCTGGATGGTGGCGCAGGGCAGGGGGAAACTTCTGTCGTTGCGACGCCGGTTGAGGAGGAAGTTAATGATGATGATCATGAAACTCCAGTTCAAGTTTCTGTTGAACCACGCAGGTCGACGAGATCACGTGCTGCTCCAGAGTGGTACGGTAATCCCGTGTTATCAATCATGTTGTTAGACAACAATGAACCTGCAAATTATGAAGAAGCAATGGTAGGCCCAGATTCCAACAAATGGCTAGAAGCCATGAAATCCGAGATAGGATCCATGTATGAGAACAAAGTGTGGACTTTGGAGATACTACCTGAGGGCCGCAAGGCTATTCAGAACAAATGGATCTTTAAGAAGAAGACGGACGCTGACGGTAATGTGACCGTTTATAAAGCTCGACTTGTGGAAAAGGGTTTTTCACAAGTTCCAGGAGTTGACTACGATGAGACTTTCTCACCCGTAGCGATGCTTAAGTCCGTCAGAATCATGTTAGCAATAGCTGCATTTTTCGATTATGAAATCTGGCAGATGGATGTCAAAACGGCGTTCCTTAACGGTTTCCTTAAGGAAGAGTTGTATATGATGTAACCCGAAGGTTTTGTCGATCCTAAAAATGCTGACAAGGTGTGCAAGCTCCAGCGATCCATTTATGGACTGGTGCAAGCATCTCGGAGTTGGAACAAACGCTTTGATGAGGTGATCAAAGCATTTGGGTTTATACAAGTGGTTGGAGAATCTTGTATTTACAAGAAAGTGAGTGGGAGCTCTGTGGCGTTTCTAATATTATATGTGGATGACATATTACTGATTGGAAACAACGTAGAGCTTTTGGAGAGCATAAAAGGTTACTTGAATAAAAGTTTCTCTATGAAGGACCTAGGAGAAGCTGCTTACATTCTAGGCATTAAGATCTATAGGGATAGATCAAAACGCCTGATAGGACTTTCACAAAGCACATACCTTGATAAAGTTTTGAAGAGGTTCAAAATGGAACAGTTCAAGAAAGGGTTCTTGCCAGTTTTACAAGGTACGAGATTGAGTAAGACTCAGTGCCCAGCAACTGATGAAGATAAAGAGCATATGCGCTCCGTCCCCTATGCTTCAGCCATAGGTTCTATCATGTATGCGATGCTGTGCACTAGACCGGATGTTAGCCTGGCCATAAGTATGGCAGGTAGGTTCCAGAGTAATCCAGGAGTGGATCACTGGATAGCGGTCAAGAATATCCTGAAGTACCTGAAAAGGACTAAGGAGATGTTTCTCGTGTATGGAGGTGACGAAGAGCTCGCCGTAAAAGGTTACGTCGATGCAAGCTTTGACACAGATCCGGACGACTCTAAGTCGCAAACCGGATACGTATTTATTCTTAATGAGGGTGCAGTAAGCTGGTGCAGTTCCAAGCAAAGCGTCGTAGCAGATTCTACATGTGAAGCGGAGTACATGGCTGCCTCGGAGGCGGCTAAGGAGGGTGTCTGGATGAAGCAGTTCATGACGGATCTTGGAGTGGTGCCAAGCGCACTGAATCCAATAACCTTGTTCTGTGACAACACTGGTGCCATTGCCTTAGCAAAGGAACCACGGTTTCACAAGAAGACAAGACACATCAAACGACGCTTCAACCTCATCCGCGACTACGTCGAGGAAGAGGACGTAAATATATGCAAAGTGCACACGGATCTGAATGTAGCAGACCCGCTGACTAAACCTCTTCCACGGCCAAAACATGATCGACACCAGAACTGTATGGGTGTTAGATTTATTACAATGTAATTCACATGGTGATGTGAGGGCTAGATTATTGACTCTAGTGCAAGTGGGAGACTGTTGGAATTATGCCCTAGAGGCAATAATAAATATAGTTATTATTATAATTCCTGTATCAAGATAATAGTTTATTATCCATGCTATAATTGTATTGAATGAAGACTCATTTACATGTGTGGATACATAGACAAAACACCGTCCCTAGCATGCCTCTAGTTGGCTAGCCAGTTGATCAATGATAGTCAGTGTCTTCTGATTATGAACAAGGTGTTGTTGCTTGATAACTGGATCACGTCATTGGGAGAATCACGTGATGGACTAGACCCAAACTAATAGACGTAGCATGTTGATCGTGTCATTTTGTTGCTACTGTTTTCTGCGTGTCAAGTATTTATTCCTATGACCATGAGATCATATAACTCACTGACACCGGAGGAATGCTTTGTGTGTATCAAACGTCGCAACGTAACTGGGTGACTATAAAGGTGCTCTACAGGTATCTCCGAAGGTGTTAGTTGAGTTAGTATGGATCAAGACTGGGATTTGTCACTCCGTGTGACGGAGAGGTATCTCGGGGCCCACTCGGTAATACAACATCACACACAAGCCTTGCAAGCAATGTAACTTAGTGTAAGTTACCGGATCTTGTATTACGGAACGAGTAAAGAGACTTGCCGGTAAACGAGATTGAAATAGGTATGCGGATACTGAAGATCGAATCTCGGGCAAGTAACATACCGAAGGACAAAGGGAATGACATACGGGATTATACGAATCCTTGGCACTAAGGTTCAAACGATAAGATCTTCGTAGAATATGTAGGATCCAATATGGGCATCCAGGTCCCGCTATTGGATATTGACCGAGGAGTCTCTCGGGTCATGTCTACATAGTTCTCGAACCCGCAGGGTCTGCACACTTAAGGTTCGACATTGTTTTATGCGTATTTGAGTTATATGGTTGGTTACCGAATGTTGTTCGGAGTCCCGGATGAGATCACGGACGTCACGAGGGTTTACGGAATGGTCCGGAAACGAAGATTGATATATAGGATGACCTCATTTGATTACCGGAAGGTTTTCGGAGTTACCGGGAATGTACCGGGAATGATGAATGGGTTCCGGGGGTTCACCGGGGGGGGGGGGGCAACCCACCCCGGGGAAGCCCATAGGCCTTGGGGGAGACACACCAGCCCTTAGTGGGCTGGTGGGACAGCCCACAAGTGGTCTATGCGCCAAGAGAAGAAAAATCAAGAGGAAAAAAAAAAGGAGGAGGTGGGAAGGGAGGAGGACTCCCTCCCACCAAACCTAGTCCAACTCGGTTTGGGGGGGGGGAGAGTCCTCCCCCTTGGCTCGGCCGACCCCCTTGAGGGTCCTTGGACCCCAAGGCAAGGCCCCCTCCCTCCCACCTATATATACGGAGGTTTTAGGGCTGATTTGAGACGGCTTTTCCACGGCAGCCCGACCACATACCTCCACGGTTTTTCCTCTAGATCGCGTTTCTGCGGAGCTCGGGCGGAGCCCTACTGAGACAAGGTCATCACCAACCTCCGGAGCGCCGTCACGCTGCCGGAGAACTCTTCTACCTCTCCGTCTCTCTTGATGGATCAAGAAGGCCGAGATCATCGTCAAGCTGTACGTGTGCTGAACGCGGAGGTGCCGTCCGTTCGGTACTAGATCGTGGGACTCATCGCGAGATTGTTCGCGGGGCGGATCGAGGGACGTGAGGACGTTCCACTATATCAACCGCGTTCTCTAACGCTTCTGCTGTACGGTCTACAAGGGTATGTAGATCACTCATCCCCTCTCGTAGATGGACATCACCATGATAGGTCTTCGTGCGCGTAGGAAAATTTTTGTTTCCCATGCGACGTTCCCCAACACCACCATCACTTCTCCATAGCTCGTCGGTTCATTATTGTCCAACAACATGACCCCCAAGACAGGATTACCGTACCACTCTTGAGCAGCACATGTCCTTGTCGACCTACGAGGTTTGGTATTAACTTGATCCGAAGCTTCATGATCACCATCATCAGCCTCCACTTCAACTGGTTTAGGCGCCACAAGAACAACTTACTGCGCCCTTGTACTGTCTGGTTAAGGTGATGGTTCAAAAACCTCATCAAGTTCCACCATCCTCCCACTCAATTCTTTCGAGAGAAACTCTTTCTTGAGAAAGGACATATCTTTAGCAACAAACACTTTGCTTTCGGATCTAAGATAGGAGGTATACCCAACTATTTTGGGTATCCTATGAAAATGCATTTATCCACTTTGGGTTCGAGCTTATCGGGCTGAGGCCTTTTGACATAAACATCATAGCCCCAAACTTTAAGAAACGACATCTTAGGTTTCTCTAAACCATAGTTCATTTGGTGTCATCTCAACGGAATTATACGGTGCCCTATTGAAAGTGAAGGTGGTTGTCTATAATCTATAACCGCAAAACGGTAGTGGTAATTTTGATAAGAGACATCATAGAACGCACCATATCCAATAGGGCACGGCTACGACGTTCGGACACACCATCACATTATGGTGTTCCAGGTGGCATGAGTTGTGAATTTTTTTTTCACAATTATTGAAAGTATACCAAACTCGCAACTCAAATATTCACCTCTACGATCATATCGTAGACATTTCATCCGCTTGTCATGACGACCTTTAACTTAACTTTGTACTTGCTTGAACTTTTCAATATTTTAGACTCGTGATTCATCAAGTAAATACTCATGTATCTACTCAGATCATCTCTGAATTAAGAACATAATGATATCCACTACGTGCCTTAGAACTCATTGGACTGCATACATCAAAATGTACTATTTCCAATAAGTTACTTTCTTGTTCTATCTCACTGGAAAACGATGCCTTTAGTCATCTTGCCCATGTGGCATGGTTTTCATGTCTCAAGTGATTCGAAATCAAGTGAGTCCAAAGGATCCATATGCATGGAGTTTCTTCATGTGTTTACACCAATAGGCATGGTTTGCATGTCTCAAACATTCAAAAAATGAGTGAGCCCAAAGATCCATCAGCATGGAGCTTCTTCATGCGTTTTATACCAATATGACTTAAGCGGCAGTGTCAGAAATACGTGGTACTATCATTACTACTTTGTATCTGTTGGCATCAATATTATGAACATGTGTATCACTACGATCGAGATTCCATAAACCATTCATATCAGGTGCATGACCATTGAAGGTATTATTCAAGTAAACAGAGTAACCACTATTCTCTTTAAATGAATAACCGTATTGCAATAAACATGATCCAATCATGTTCATGCTCAACGTAAACACCGAATAGCATTTAGGTTGAACACTAATCCAGAAGGTAGAGGGAGTGTGTGATGGTGATCACATCAACCTTGGAAACACTTCCAGCGTGCGATGGTGATCACATCAACCTTGGAAACACTTCCAACACACATCGTCACCTCGCCTTTAGCTAGTCTCCATTTATTCCGTAGCTTTTATTTCAAGTTACTAACATTTAGCAACTGAACTGGTATCTAATACCCATGTACTACTAGGAGTACTAGTAAAGTACACATCAATAACACACATATCTAATATATTTCTGTTGACGTTGCCAACCTTCTTATCTACCAAGTGTCTAGGGAAGTTCCGCCTCGGTGATCATTAACCTCATCATAGAAGAACATAGTCTCGGGTTTGGGTTCAACCTTGGGTTTCTTCATTGGAGTGACAACTGTCTTGCCATTCTCGAAGTTTCCCTTCTTACCCTTGGCCTTCTTGAAAATAGTGGTTTTACTAACCATCAACACTTCATTCTCCTTCTTGATTTCTACCTTCACGGTGTCAAACATCGCGAATTGCTCAAGGATCATATACTCCATCCCTGGTATGCTATAGTTCATCACGGAGCTCAGTAGCTTGGTGGCAGTGACTTTGGAGAACTATGTCAATCACTATCTCATCCGGAAGATCAACTCCTACTTGATTCAAGTGATTGTAGCACCCAGACAATCTAAGCACATGCTCAATGATTGAGATTTTCTCGTTTACTTTGATGGAAAAGAATCTTGTCAGAGGTCTCATACCTCTCAACATGGACACGAGCTTGAAATCCTAGTTTTAGCTCTTGGAACATGTCATATGTTCTGTGACGTTCAAAATGTCTTGGGCACCTCAATTCTAAGGCGTAAAGCCTGAAGAACTGAACTAATACGTAGTCATCAAAACGTGTATGTCAGATGTTCGCAACATCCACAGACGACGCTTGGGGTAGCACATAGAGCGGTGCATTAAGGACATAAGCCTTATGTGCAACAATGAGGACAATCCTCAGTTTACGACCTAGTCTGCATAATTGCTACTATCATCTTCCAACTTAGTTTTCTCTAGGAACATATCAAAAACAGGGGAGCTACAACGCAAGCTAATCATCTACAACATAATTTGCAAAGACATTTTGATTATGTTCATGATAATGAGTTCAATTAATCATATTACTTAAGAACTCACACTCAAATTGACATCCCTCTGGTCATTCGAGTGGTACATGATCCAAATCCACCAAGCCAAGTCCGATCATCACGTGAGATGAGTTGGCTTCAATGGTGACCATCTCTATGTTGATCATACATACTATATGACTCATGTTCGACCTTTGGTCTCCTGTGTTCCGAGGCCATGTATATACATGCTAGGCTCGTCAAGATTAACCTGAGTGTTCCGCGTGTGAAAAACTGTCTTACACCCGTTGTATGTGAACGTGGAGTCTATCACACCCGATCATCACGTGGTGTCCCGAAACGACGAACTTTCGCAATGGCGCACCCTCGGGGAGAATACAATTTTATCTCAAAATTTTAGTGAGGGATCACCTTATAATGCCACCGTTGTCCTAAGCAAAACAAGGTGCATAAAAAGGATTAACATCACATGCAAAGCATAAGTGACATGATATGGCCATGATCTCGTGCTTTTGATCACCATCTCCAAAGCACCGGCATGATCTCCATCGTCATCGGCACAACACCATGATCTCCATCATTGTGCTGCCTTCGAGGTTGTCGCGCCAACTATGCTTGTACTATTATAGCTACTGATTTAGCGACAAAGTAAAGCATCACCAAGCACCAAAATAAATTAAAGACAACCCTATGGCTCCTGCCGGTTGTCGTAGCATCGACATGCAAGTCGATATTTAACTGTTACAACATGATCATCTCATACATCAAATATATAACATCATGTTCTTGGCCATACTATATCACAACATGCCCTGCAAAAACAAGTTATACCTCCTCTAATTTGTTGTTGCATATTTTACGTGGCTACTATGGGCATCTAGCAAGAATGTTTCTTACCTACGCAAAACCACAACGGTGATATACAAGTTGCTATTTAACCTTCTTCAAGGACCGCCTCTGTCGAATCCGACTCAACTAAAGTAGGAGAAACATACACCTGCCAGCCATCTTTATGCAACAAGTTGCATGTCAGTCGATGGAACCGGTCTCTCGTACATGGATGAGTAAGGTTAGTCTGGGCCGCTTCATCCAACAATATCGCTGAATCAATAAAATACTAAGTAGGGAATAAATCTGAATAGCAACGCCCACAAACTCCTTTGTGTTCTGCTTGAGATGTCATCTATGCATAGACCTAGCTCATGAAGCCAATGTTGGGGAACGTTGCATGGGAAACAAAAAATTCCTATGCTCAGCAAGATCAATCTAGGAGATGCACATCTACGAGAGGAGAGATTGTATCTACATACCCTAGCTCATGAAGCCAATGTTAAAGAACACGGTTGATGTAGTGGTACGTCTTCGCGATCCAATCACGGTCCGTCCCACGAACTCCCGATCGAGCGCCGAACGGACTGCACCTCCGCCTTCCGCACACGTACAACTCGATGACGTCTCCGCCTCCTCGATCCAGCAAGCGAGGGCGGAGTAGTAGATGAGTTCTCTAGCAACACAACGGCGTGGTGGCGGTGGTGATGGTACTATCCCGGCAGGTCTACACCTAGCACTACCGAAACCGCGAACGAAGGAGAAAACATTCTAGGGAGAGAGAGGCACGCCAAGGGCTTCGTGTGTGCTCTTGGGGCGCCCCTTCCCCTCTATATATAGGTGGAGGGGCGTGGGGAACAACACCTCCAAACCGTATGGCGCAGCCAAGGGGGGAGGAGGTGGAATCCTAGTCCCCCTCCTTCCCTTCCATACAAAGGTGGAATTTCCACCTTTCCCAACTGCATGGGCCTTGAAGGACTTTTGCACTTGGCCCAATGATACGTATCCAACGTATCTATAATTTTTGATGGTTCCATGCTATTATCTTGTCAACTTTGGATGTTTTTGTATGCATGAATATGCTATTTTATATCTTTTTTGGGACTAACCTATTAACTCAGTGCCAAGTGCCAGTTTCTGTTTTTTCCGTGTTTTTGACCTTTTTCAGAGAAGAATATCAAACGGAGTCCAAACGGAATAAAACCCGTGGGATGATTTTTTCCATAACAGAAGATACGCAGGGGACTTGACAACCAAGGCAAAGGTCCTCGGGGGAGGTCACAAGCCCCCTAGCCGCGGCCTGGGGGTGCGCCTAGCAGGCTTGTGGGCCCCCCATGGCTCCTTTGCCCTACTTCTTCCGCCTATAAATTCTCTAAAAATCCAAAACCATCAGAGAGAGCCACGAAAATACTTTTCCGCCGCCGCAACCTTCTGGCTCCGCAAGATCCCATCTCGGACCGTTCTGGTGCCCCGCCGGAGGGGGATTCGGACACGGAGGGCTTCTTCATCAACACCATTGCCTCTCCGATGATGCGTGAGTAGTTCACCACATACCTTCGGGTCCATAGCTAGTAGCTAGATGGCTTCTTCTCTCTCTTGGATCTTCAATACAAAGTTCTCCATGATCTTCATGGAGATCTATCCGATGTAACCTTCTTTTGCGGTGTGTTTGTCGAGATCCGATGAATTGTGCATTTATGATCAGATTATCTATGAATATTATTTGAGTCTCCTCTGATCTCTTATATGCATGATTTCATATCCTTGTAATTCTCTTCGAGTTGTGGGTTTTGTTTGGCTAACTTGATCTATAATTCTTGCAATGGGACAAGTGCTCGGTTTTGGGTTTATACCGTGCAGTGTCCTCACCTAGTGACAGAAGGGGTAGCGAGGCACGCATCGTGTTGTTGCCATCAAGGGTAAAAAGATGGGTTTTATATCATATTGCATGAATCTATCCCTCTACATCATGTCATCTTGCTTAAGGCATTACTCTGTTTGTTATGAACTCAATACACTAGACGCATGCTGGATAGCGGTCGATGTGTGGAGTAATAGTAGTAGATGCAGAAAGCATCGGTCTACTTGTCTCGGACGTGATGCCTATATGTATGATCATTACCTGATATCATCATGACTTTGCGCGATTCTATCAATTGCTCGACAGTAATTTGTTCATCCACCGTAATACTTGCTATCATGAGAGAAGCCTCTGGTGAACACTATGGCCCCCGGGTCTACTTCACATCATATTTTCAGATCTACACTTTTACTTTGTTGCACTTTTCACCTTCAGATCTCACATTGCAAATAATCGTGAATGGATTGACAACCCCTTTATAGCGTTGAGTGCAAGTTTGTTTGTTTTTTCGCAGGTACGTTGGTGCCTCATCTTGATACTCCTACTAGATTGATACCTTGGTTCTCAAACTGAGGGAAATACTTATCGCTACTGTGCTGCATCACCCTTTCCTCTTCAAGGGAAAAACCAACGCAAGCTCAAGAGGTAGCACCCCATAAGGCCACGATGTCTCCCCTCAGCCCATGCAAACCCTTGGGACGTGGTAGAACCCTTGGTGGACTTCCGAACCCTCCGGAAGTTTCCGGAACTTTCTAGAAGCTTCTCGGTACAATACCGTAAAAACCTAAAACTTTTCCGGTGGCCAAAATATGACTTCCCATATATAAATCTTTACCTACAGACCACTCCGGAGCTCCTCATGACGTCCGAGATCTCATCAGGACTCTGAATAACATTCGGTTACCATCATACATAACTCATTAATACCAAAATCGTGACCGAACGTTAAGTGTGCACACCCTGCGGGTTCGAGAACTATGCAGACATGACCGAGACACTCTCCTGCCAATAACCAATAGCGGGACTTGGATTTCCATATTGGCTCCTACATATTCTACGAAGATCTTTATCGGTCGAACCACGATGTCAAGGATTCAATCAATCACGTATACAATTTCCTTTGTCTATCGGTATGTTATTTGCTCGAGATTCGATCATCGGTATCTCCATACCTAATTCAATCTCTTTACACGCAAGTCTCTTTACTCGTTTCGTAATACCAGATCCCGTGGCTAATTCTTTAGTCACATTGCTTGCAAGCTTGTTGTGATGTTGTATTACCGAGTGGGCCCTGAGATACCTCTCCGTCATACGGAGTGACAAATCCGAGTCTCGATTCACGCCAACCCAACAAACACCCTCGGAGATACCTGTAGAGCACTTTTATAGTCACCCACTTACGTTGTGACGTTTGATACACACAAGGCATTCCTCCGGTGTCTGGGAGTTGCATAATCTCATGGTCATAGGAACATATACTTGACATGCATAAAATAGTAGCAACAAACTGACACGGTCATATGCTACGTTCATATTTTGGGTCTTGTCCATCACATCATTCTCCTAATGATGTGAACCCGTTATCAAATGACAACTCATGTCTATGGCTAGGAAATCGTGACCATCTTTGATAAACCAGCTAGTCCATGAGAGGCTCACTAGGGACAGTGTGTTGTCTATGTATCCACACATGTATTTGAGTTTCCAATCAATACAATTCTAGCATGGATAATAAACGATTATCATGAACAACGAAATATAATAATAACCAATTTATTATTGCCTCTAGGGCATATTTCCAACATACAATTGGGACAACAAAAAGAGTCGGCCGAGTCACTAGTCGATGATGGATTTGCAACTCGGACAACAAAAATTTGAGCCGAGTTGGGAGTCAACGATATACTTGCAACTGGATCAAAAAACAAAACGCCAGGCCTAGTTGCAAGTGAAGAGTGAACTTGCAACTGGTGCAAAGAAAATTTTGGCCCAGTTATGGGTCCATGATATGATTGCAAGTGGGGCAAAAAAAGGACATGGGCCAGTTGCGAGTTGACGGTGGACATGCAACTCGGATAAAAAAAGGCTAGCTTCTTGTTGCGAGTCTATGGTGTACCTGCAAGTGGAGGCAAAAGAGGGTCAATGGACAGTTGCGAGTTGAAGGTGGACATGCAAATGGGATAAAAAAGTCAAACACCAGTTACGAGTCGACGCTATGCTTGCAAGTGGGGCGAAAAAGGATCGTATACTAGTTGCAAGTTGAGGGTGGGCATGCAACCAGGACAAAAAAAGTTAAACTCGAGTGGCAAGTCGATGGTATGCTTGCAAGTGGGGCAAACGAGGTTCAATGGCCAGTTGCGAGTTGAGGATGGACATGCAACCGGGACAAAAAAAACAGACTCCACTTCCGAGTCGATGGTATGTTGGCAAGTGGGACAAAAGAGAGTCAATGTCCAGTTGAGAGTTGAGGATGGACATGCAACCAGGACAAAAAAACCAGACTATAGTTGGAAGTCGATGGTATGCTTGCAAGTGGGGGTAAAAGAGGGTCAATGGCTAGTTGTGAGTTGAGGATGGACATGCAACCGGGACAGAAAAAATGTTAGACTATAGTTGCGAGTCGATGGTATGCTTGCAAGTGGGGCAAAAAAGGGACAATGACTAGTTGCAAGTTGAGGATAGGCATTCAAGTGAGACACAAAAAAGCCACACTGTAGTTGCTAGTTGATGGTATGCTTGCAAGTGGATTAAAAGAGGGTCAATGGCTAGTTGCGAGTGGAGGTTGGACATGTAACTGAGACAAAAAAAAGACCAGAACAGTTGCATGTCGATGCTACGCTTGCAAGTGGGGAAAAAAGATCAGTGACGAGTTGCGAGTTGAGGATGGACATGTAACTCGGACAAACAAAAGGTTGCATTCCAGTTGTACGTCAAGGTTGGACTTGCAACTCGACAAAAATGTATCGGTCCCTAGTTACGAGTCAAGGGTGAACTTGCAACTAGGTCAAAGATCACCCTATTACGTGTCATGGATGGACTTGCAACTAGAACAAAAATGAACGGGATCAGTTGCATTTGGAGGATGGACTTGCAACTAAAATAAAAATGGGTCGAACTGCATGTTGAGGACGGAGTGTCAAACGGGAGAAAATTAGTATAAATGTAAATTTTAAATAGATCTGAAGATTAGAAAAATTATTTACAAATGTATAAAATTGCCGATTTTAAAAATATTCATGGTTTGAAAATGTTGTCAAATTTGGAAAGATTTTTGAAATTTTGAATAGACAAAAAATACAAGTATACATTTATATTCTCGTATGCTAGTTTTTAGAACATTTATATAAGTATAAAAACAAACTAACAATTCTCTTCGAATTTGTGAGAAATAAACAGATAGAAGGCAAGTCCTTGTGAACAAATGAGGATTTTGACTTAGTTGTTCTATTTCTCAATGATAGCTTTTAGAAGAAAAAAAACAACGCAAAACACAAGACATGAGAAAACAATAAAAGGCTACACTCCGATCGAAAGCCCACAAGGAAACAAAACAAAAGAACATGAAAGTGAGACAGCCTAGACGCTCGAAAAACAAAACAACATACTATAGCACGAATTTTAAAGAATTTTCATCCAACAATTTTAAAGATAACTATGTCACATCTAGACGTGAAATAGAAAATCTGATGTTAAATACACTAAACTTGTATATGAACAATTAAGGTACATTCAAATTAAAATCGACTCGTATATGAAAAACGAGCAAATAAAAAGCATAACACAAAAATCCAAAAGAATACCGATGAAAACCAATAGAGAAACACACAAATAAGAACAAAAGTCCAAATAAAATGAATAAAGGAAAACACAACAAAAAAAAGACAAAAAACCCTACATGAAAGGTTCAAACATCGTGTGGACCGGTTTATAGAATCTTCCTGAAACCGATATTATAGACGACCCGCTATAGCAAGCACTTGATAGAACTAGATCTGCCACTAAGTAAGACATACTCCCTCCGTTCCTAAATATAAGTCTTTTAAGCGATTTCACTAAGGGACTACACACAAAGTAAAATGAGTGAATCTACACTTTAAAGTATGTCTATATACATCCATATGTAGTCCTCTAGTGGAATTTGTAAAAAGACTTATATTATGGAACAGAGGGAGTAGTTCTCACGGAGTGTTCAACCACATCAATTAGGGGTTCACCAGAATATCTTATTCGACACATTACTTTGTACTTCCCCAGTCCCAACATTCTTGTCTTAGATTTGTTTAGATATAAATGTATCTAATTATGTTTTAGTATTTTGATACATTCATTTTTAGATAAATTTAAGACAAAATTTTTGATACGGAGGGAGTATTTTGTAGGCAGCCTCATGATGATTCCCACGTGTATGCTTTTATGGGTCTACAAGTTTTCACGAAACGGATCAGGTGATTTGCCGATGGACACGCCGTAACATGCGGCCACCTATCCAGTGTTCGCTTTACATCCGATGGAGTGGATTGGTCCAAGCGGAAACCAACCAACACTTAGGCTATGTTTGATAGCAAAGTATTAGGAAAACCGCAGTATTAAAAACCATAGTATTTTAGTCAGTAGGTACATGATACCACAGTTTTATAACATACCAAAGTATCTTAAAATTTTAAAAATACTGCGACCTGTTTGGTAAGTGTTTGTATGCACCAACGTAAATTAGCTAGCTAGTATATGAAGCAGTTGCACTGTGCGCGATGCTAGCTAGCTAGCCGGACGCATTAAAGGGCCATGCATAATGACCAGCCGTATGCACCGAACTACCATGCACAAAAGATACTCCCTTCATTTTTAAATATAAGTTTTTACAAGATTACACTACAAATTACATATGAATGTATATAGATATATTTTAAAATATACATTTAATCATTTTGCTCTGTATATTGTCCGTAGTAGAATTACTAAAAGGACTTATACTTAGTAACGGAGGGAGTAGCTTACAAGAAAAGAAGACAGTTCAACTCAACGCAAGAAGGGGAACAAAGCAGCCGCGCGTGCCAGCGACCAACGCCGAGAGGTGGGAGGACAAAGATCAGCATAGGTCACGCTCCTCTCTCCTTTGCCATTTCTCGGTTTGTCCCCGTGGAGACGATATCCAAACATGGTGGTTGCAGATTAAAAGGAGGAAGAAGATAACTAGGATAACATTTCTTTCATGTGCTCTATTTTTAAAAAAGAGGTCAGGGGTTCTTTCCTTAAAACAAAGAAAATACCATGGTTTTGTAAAACTGTAGTTTTAATACCACAGTTTTCACTCATAGTCAAACAACTCATATTAATTAAAACTACGATATTTGAAAAAACTATAGTACTCTTGGAATACTTTAAAAATATTTTGCTATCAAATAGGGCGTTAATGGTGTTTAGCATGGAGAGCCCGTACTTTGTAATTTAATGTACACGAAATAAGCTATGCATTAGAGTAATTCTAGACCTATTTAAAGCAACATATGGTTTATATCAAACACATTAAGCATCGTTAGAATGATAGCCAACCGGCTACACCATGTGGCACATGCTGGTTGGTCGCAGTGATAAAGGCTTTTAATTTCTTTATAATTCTTTTCAAAATAAAAGTGACATTTTTTTCCTTTTCTTTTCAAAATTGTTTTTAGTTTTTTTAAGATGGATGTGATATTCACATGACATTATTTTTTTATTTTTTTAAGATGAAGATATGATGCGCACAACTTCTTTTCAAGTGGCCCGTAACGACAGATCCTAATCACTAGTGTGATAGAAAACATGGAAACTTGAGATCGGATTGAAGGGGGTGGGGGGGGGGGGCACACCCAGGGCCGGATCCATAGTGGTGCCAGACATGCAGCACGCAAAGGGCCCAAAATTCCAAGGGGCCCCAAATTTTCTATATAGACATAGTATTAAAAGGAAAAACTAACTTTTATTGGGCTGGAGTTGAGGCGACCAGGCCATCGAGCAACAAGGGCTCTGTCGTACTAGCTCTCTGGCCCAACATCCAGAGGCCGAAGTAGATCAGTCTAGCAGCGCACAGACGCACAACGTTGATGAGTTATATTGCGTGACATCACCCATGATCGACCCCTCTACCAGTATCACTATTGCCGTCGCCGCCACCACTTGAAAGCGGCTGCCACTTGGATCTACTCCATATTTTTCCACTCTGTGTTTAAACTAGAGCGCTCAACAATGCCACGATGGTCACTGTTAGTCGATGCTGCAAGCTTGCCGTAGGCCCGTGCCATCGTCCAGGGGATTCAAGGTATACATGTGTACTACTAATCTACTTCTATACGGTAATACTTAGAGTACTAGTAACAATGCTGCATATGTAGTAATGCTTAATGTATTAGTTAGAAACAGTACTAACATATGTTTAATTGGATGATAAACACGGATCTAATTTATTTTGATCCCCACATTTGCTTGAAGCTGGTACCCTTGTCGCGTTGTAAATTGAAAATTCAGATCCAATTTGTTAATCATCTGATCCTATAAGTACTTATAAACCAACAATTGTCAAACATATGTCATTTTATTAATATGTGCAAGTCTCTTACCTTCTCGATTAAAGATCACATGACAAATAAATAGTAACTAGAAGTTGGATAGGCATGCCTTTTTTATATGTTTAATTGTTATGTAAAACATTACATTATATGTATTATAAAAAAATCTGCAAGATATATATATAAATTATAATTGTTCGTTAGTTTAATTTTTTGTAAGATAGGGTCCTATTTTTTAGTTTCGCACAGGGCCTTGGATTTTGCCGTCCCAACCCTGCCCACACCCGTAAAAATTAGGGAGCCGAAATAATTGCTTAAACGCGTTACGTAAGACTAGCAAAAAAAACTCATGCGTTGTAACGGGTACATAATAAATAAAAAACCATTTTATCTTAACGCAAACAGAGGGCCTGTATGTCTTCAGAAAAGAGAGAGGGTACGTCCCCATGATTAGGACTCCGAAATCAGGACATCAAGCCAGTCACGGTCATCCACAAATAGTATGTTTTGTACTTCTACTGTATAGTCGTTGGTACAGTACGTTTTAGCTCTCCTGGTACATACATACGTTGTACGTTTCGGTAGCTTTCCAGATGCATTTCCTACCCGTTACCTCCTTGATCCGATTGATCTGACGCTGCTGCTAGTTGTCTCATATTGCTCTAGTCGTTGATTTTTCAATTGAATTCTGCTGATTTCCATGCATGTCCTCTTTGTCTGGTCTTTGAGCAGATTGCTTATTTTCCACGCAACTCAAAAGCAAATAAAAGTTATTTAAAAAAAAACGTTTAAAATCATCCTACAGATCACACGGTTATTTAAGCCTCATTGAGAACATGACGCGTGGCTCGTGGGCCTGATACACCGTTCCTATTCCTGTCTTATCTTTTCACTTTCCCCTTTCTTCTTCATCTCTCGTCCCCATTACTAGATACAATCCGTGCGTTTGACAGGAGCTAGGCACATTGTCACAAATCTCCATGTTACAAGTCGGGAGGGCTACGCCGCCGAGCATCGTTGATGCATCATCCCCTGCCACCGTAGTTACGTTGCTTCAATCTCGAGGGCGACGGGCGCCTGCTCGGCTGCATCCCTCACCGTAGCAGTCGGATTGCTGTCAGCGGAGGGCGCCGCCCCTTCCTGTTGGTTGCGTCCTCGATGCTGCCGGTAGAGGCAACGTCGGCTTTTGCGAGGTGCGGGCTTGGCTGCTGCTAGCCCACACCGGTTGCTTCATGGCAGTATTAGAAAAAAGGTTGTTAGTGGCGCACCTATTTTGGCTATTAATGGCGCACTATAGGTGCGGCACTATTATCAAGTCATTATTAATAAATAGTAATAGCGCACGCCTGGTGCGCCACTGTTAATCTACATAACAGTGACACACAACCTGGTGCGTCATTACTATCCGAGACACTAATGGCACACTTTTAGATAATGCGCCACTGGTGTGTTTATTCGTTTGCGCCATTAAAGTGCAATTTGATGCGCCACTACTATGAATATTAGATTTTCTTTTTGCTTTTCTGATATTTGCACAGGTTACAAAATACATTACAACACATAATATAAACATCACAACGTATAAACAACAGATTTATCGAATACAATAGAAGATTAGTCTCCGAATACAATTCACCATATTAGTCTTCGAATTCAAAACACCGAACAAAGTTAGAACATTACAAGTCTCGAGACCGCGAGTAGCGAGTTTATCTTCACATTATAAGTCGATATCTAAACTACCATCACATAGAAGAGGGTTGCGGTCACGATGAGCATCATCGCGATGAAACTGATCTTCATCCGGTTCCTCCTCCGCTCCCTCTCTCTCCCACTAAATAGTGCGCGTATCTAGCTTCCGCCTCCGCCCTAGTGGTGTACCCTTTGTAACTGTTACCGCTGAAACGGTGAACCTGTCTCCGACACTCCTCCCAGTCGTCGTAGACTCCGGAAACCTCACCCTTGTACACTACATACGACGGCATCTCTATACACTAGACAAACAAAACGTTAGTAGCAATTCACAGGTAATATATAAGAATTATATAAGTATGAAACAAAAGGATCGGAAGAAAAAAACAACACATTAATAGCACGATTCATGGTCCTACTAATAAACAGCATCGATTACATATAAGTTGAACGACTGTCCAAACTAAAGAGACATACAAGTTCATTAAAGTTTAATTGCAACATGAGCTAATCGATATTTCAAAACTACATAGCATCAATACTTTTGACTCGACTCAGGGACGGGAGCGTGGATGAAGCCGCCGTCTTTCGTGATGGTCATGAATGTGCGGTCGTTGTCAGCCTGCATTTGTAGCATTGTGTCTATTTCACTGTTGGACGGTTGACAGTTGAGGTAGAACTGCCCCGATCTAGGAAAGACATCTTGACAGATGATTTCCGCAAACTCCGACTGGATGCGAAAGAATTCTTGTCTGATGTCCTCGTCCTGGATTGCCAACAAGCGTGCGGCCCATTCTTTGAGATCATTTGGTAGCATACGGTGATGCTGGTCCCGTACGATCGCCCGCATGTGATGGAGGGCGCAGTAGGCATCCTTCTGACTGCCAGGCGGCTGCTTGACGTAGGGGAACGTCGTTACATGGGTGAACACGTGCTTGCCGTACCTACAAATTGGCCTCCTGAAGGTGCCTCCATATTTGGCGTAGCCGGGGAGGGCATCATCAAGAACTTTCTTGATATTTGTGTAGTCTTTCTTCGACTGACGGTCCGAGTCAAAATACGTGGCCATGGAATATTTCAGGCTTAAGAGGATGAGTGTGCAATGTGTGTCACTGCACAAAACACGGAATGTTAGAAAAAAAGAATGATCGAAATCTAAGAAACCATATGTTACGGGGCGGCGAGGGGATGACTTACTCGGAAAACTAAGGCACGAGGAAGTTATCCTTATCTGTGTTCGCCAGAATGACGCCTTCGAGGTATGAACTCGCGACTTCCCGGTCCCCAGCGCTGCCCAAGATATTGGCACACATGTAGAAGGGCTCGACTAACAGGATGTCCGGGGTCTTGTCTCTAATGATCCACATCTCCATACTGAGCGAAAATAGCCGAATGAAGGTGTAGTGCAGCGGATAAATGTTAAACATAGCAAAGATGTCATCAAACTGCAGGACGATTATACGCCCGATGGTGCTATCGACAAAGCCCTTGCCCTCTAGCACCTTGGCCACGAAAACCGGGTATGCCACATCATTATCGGAGAGACGCCGCTTCTCCATATAAAGAACACCGTCATGCAGACTCCGCATAGCACCGGTTGCAGCATTGAGCAGATTAGTCGATAGCATCGGCCTACCCGCCACATGCACCCTCCTCGAGATATCCTTAGATATTGGTGGCCCGTCCTGAGCACGGATCGTACTCGGTGCCGGCTGGCTCGCACCCTTGTTATTTTTTCTTCTCCGTCCCTTCTGCTTCTTCTGCTGTAATGGGATCGAGTTTTGCTCAAAGACCACCTTCTTGAGTGTGTTGGGGCTGATAATATTTCGCACCTCGGCTATTTGAGTCTCGGTGAAAGCGGCAGCTGGAGGCGTCTCCTGAGAACTGAACAGACGACGCCTGTTGCAATTGGGTTTCTCTGCGGTACCAGCTAGATCGCGATCGTCTTTTGTAGGGTTGGGTTCTTGAGAAGGAGGCCCCAACAATTTCATCACCGTACCCATGTTAGTTCATGTACTTATCGATGTTGGAAAATGTACCGTCGTCGTCGTCTGGATCCTGTTCCATATGCATGTCCGGATCAGGTGACGGTGGTAGCGTTGCGGCGGTCTTGCCATGGCTTGGCGCCGGCACGACTAGCGGTGTTGTCTGTGGGGTGGTGTCCCCCGCCCCCAAATGAATCTGGCTCTTTGGCCAAAGCATGGACCAGTTTAAGCAGGCGCTGAGGGTCATCGCATCATCTTCGTCGGCCCGAGGGGGTCGATACGGAGGTAACAAGTCGTCGCAGCCCCACAGCACCCGAACCAGTTGAACCCTATACACGGTGGGTGGCATCGGATTACCGTGGAACACGTGGTTGCCCGCTTCAGCGATTTTGGCCTTGGCGACATCGATCAACTCGCCGTCCACGAAGTGCAGGAGAGTGCATGGAACGTTGGCGGCGCCCTGCAAAAACATGTAGGGCGTCAGGGATGCCCAGTCAAACGCAAGGAGATGAAGTCATCGGCCGAGGCTTAGTTACCGTGATGGCGTCAAGCTCGGCTAATGTCGAGGCACCGCCAACGACGGGCGTGCAAGTGACGGAGGGGCCGCTTGCTACCGAGGTGCCGGCCGGCGTATTCTTCCCACACACGGGTGCATTAAGCTCCAATACCGGCGCCGACGCCGGAGACACCTGCAATGCCGCCTCCGCCGGAGACACCGATGTCGGCGCGTTGTGCGAGTTGCTGCCCATGAAGCTGGGAATCGGGGGCGGTCCCTGTTGGTCGCCCGCAATCCACCCCCGCAACCCCTCAAGCAAGGAAGGCATAATGGCGGTGATCGTCGCTCCCAGTTGGTCTCGCACTTGCTCTTGGACTATCTTCGGAATCCACGCCACTTGTGCCTTGAGTTCTTTAACCTCGCGCTCTTGGCTTTCCGAGCTGGTCTTTCTCTCCTTTCGCCCAGCCTTATAGTATTCCGACCATTTCGTGGATAAGCCTTCAGCGGCCACACGACTAGATGACGACGGCTTACTGAACTTATCCTTGTGTTTCATTATGTTCAACGCCCTATTTAAAGTGGTGTCCCAAGGGGCAGACGGGGAGCTCTGAGACCCCGTGCTACTGCTTTCAGTTTCCTGCGGAAGGGACATGAACCATTTAGAAATTTGGCTTCAGTAATTAGAATGCAACCATATGGAGCTAATTACCCGGGGGTGTATTCCTTACCAGAACACGCTCAAGCTCCTTCACCTTCGGATCCGTGGTAAGCTCTTTTGTTACCGGGTCCACCTTGTACCGGGACCTGACATAGTTCCTGGTCTGCTTTTCATGGTATTTATCGAAGAGGGGAGGTAGGCCTTGCTCAGCACGCTCCGCGTCCTCCTTGTCCCATTTAGGTTCCGCCACTCTGTAACCGTCGGGACCGAGTTTGTGGACCCCTAAGTTTAAGTCCCGCATATCTTTCCCCCACTAACTTGATTCCGCGGATGCGTTGCTCTCGCACTTGGTCTTGAACTCCAGGTAGTCAGCTTCGCTGATCGAAGGATTTGTCTCCTTGATCTTCTCATAACTATCACCTCTTAGAATCCTTCTCTTCACCGCAGCTCTCCAAGTAGCCAGGGACGTGCTCATCTTTGTGAGGGTGGCACTGTTCACTTTATTCCCCGAGAGGCATCTGTTTGTGACGTTACCGGGGAACTTGTATCGTTCGTGCAGCTTCGTGAAGTGGAGGTTGCGCAAATTCCCTCGGTCATGATGCCTTAGGTTCTTGGTGTTGATCGAGATGGTGCTCCGGAGAATGCACCCGAGTTGTCCCGCGTACCCACCGACTAATTCTTTGGGCGCCGTTGGATGCCCAGTGGAGGACACTTCAGTAAATTCCTCCTTGACGGTGTCGAGCACGTTCGGGCGCCGGTCCTTCCATTGCCTCTTCGGTTGGCTGCCATCTGTGCGTTCGCTGCCATCATCAATGGTGGCAAACCCCGGCGGTACCATCAGTGGTGTCATCCCCGACGCCACTAGGGGTTGTGTAGTCGGGATAGGTGTCTTCCACGGCGTCCTCATAGCGGTGAGGTTCTTCCTCCATCTCCTGGGACAGCTCCCAGAATGGCTTGCCCAAACCGTCGGCCTCATCGTTGTTGGCCATGTTCGCTCTAAATAAGAAAAAAAGCTACTAGAGTTATTGGATGAGATCAGGGTAGTATCTATTCTGCTCAAATTTAGAGGAAAACTGAGAATAAAACATGCAAATTGATATGATGAAGATGAAGATTTGGGAGCAGAGCTTAGGTTAGAGAAGATGCGGAGATCAACATATTGAAGAATTACTCGCCCCGCCTCGGAATATGAGTCCCAGTTTGATCTTTATTTCTTGATTTATAAAATATTCTTACATTGCTTGACTGGCAACTGATAATACCATCACGCCTCGACATCGGACTTGACCCCTAAGATATGATCCAAAGGATATGGGTCATGTGCCATGTGCGAGTGCTGCCAAGTAGCCAGATAATGTGAAACAAAAGCTCTAGATAATGCACGTTTTCTTCTCGCATCTTCCCAACTCACGAGTCAATTCACTAAATTTACGCTCTAGAATTCATTTAAAAGTATGAATGGAGATGGGGAAAAATGGGTGCATGCAAGAACTAAGTGGCTGAGTTTAGTCGAGTTGGATGCATTGCATGCAGTACATTGTGGTACAACGACGGCAGTAAATACTAACATCCACTACTTGTTGCAACACGTGTAGCCAGGAGCCATCCACCACGGCCGTTTAGACCAATTGACAATGGCCACAATGGCCAACTAGTAGAGATTATTTTTTGTGCCAACGTGACAGATCTGTTGCATATACAACCTAGCACCTCAACCACGCATGACCAGGCACAGACTGATAGCGGGGTGTCACACGGGATTGTTTGGAACCCAACACTCCGACGGGCATCTCCTTCATCGCCGCGTGGTGCCCCTCCGGGCGGGCACATACTGCCCTAGACGAGCTATTTAAACTGACCGCCGACACCAAAACCCAATCCATCTTCCTTCCCTCCACATTATCTACTCCTGCTTTTGCACTTAGAGGTAAACAGACTGCACCAAATGATTCACAAACCAAGCATACTACTTCTACTCTTGCTTTTGCACTGAACACAATAAATTAAATCAATATGTTTTTCATGCAGAAGAGCTAGGATTTCATGACATTGAAAGGGACAAATAATACTTTGCATGTTTGTTCAACAACTTTTCAAATTTATTTGTGATAAAATTTAAAATAATATGTGTTGCTCATAGTGGTTAAATTCAATGTATATGGTGTGTTGATGTTAATTCTTAGGTAACTTACTGACTTGTGTGATGAGATGGGGTTTCCATGTGAAGGCAGTGCATATCAGTTGAAAGTTATAATTCTACAAAGATTCAAAGCACAAACTTGGCTAGCATACAGGAAGTCAAAATTTTTAAAATCCCTTTGCTCATCTCACTAAGGGCCTAGAACATGTAGCTGCAAAGCTCACTTTATCTTTTCAAAGCCACTACCACAACTAGTTAGCAACATGTAAAATGAAAGAAAACAAGGGAGAGAAAAGGATGCTTATGTTTGATCATTCCTTATCAGCCCAACTAATAGATTAAGTTTTTTTTGCATGAGAGGATTTATTTGGGAATTAGTTCAAATTCAAACACAAATAACATAGCATTCAAGCCCAAATTGGTGAATTATTGGTGCTGCCAATCAGCCAGGTAACGTGCATTATCTATGCTTTTGTTTCGGTTGAGAATCGGGCACCTTCTAGGTCAAGAAAATTGGGCATGACCTTTGCTAATTTTCTTGACCTAGGAGTGCCCCATTCTCAACCGAAACAGAAAATTAATCAACATTTTAGGAGAAAGGGGTAACCTTTTCTCATCTCACTATTTGCATGAGTTCGGAAAAGATACAATTAAGAAAACAGCTATAATGATGAGTCCAACCAACAACAATTTTGTGTGTCTCACAGATTGATCTCCAATTTCAACTATCACAGGGTTGATCCGATACTAAGCATGAAGGAAGTATTATGCAAAACTTCTGCTGCAGATTAAAATCAGGTATTGCAAAGATAACCATACTATTATAGGACATAAAAGTATCTGATGACCCACAAGTATAGTGGATCTATCATAGTCCTTTCGATAAGTAAGAGTGTCGAACCCAACGAGGAGCAGTAGGATGTGACAAGTGGTTTTCAGCAAGGTAATATCTGCAAGCACTGAAATCATCGGTAAGAAGTAGTTGTGTCGTGAGATGATTCGTAGAAAGTAGCAAGTAACAACGGTAACAAAGGTGCAGCAAAATGGCCCAATCCCTTTTGTAGTAAGGGACAAGCCTGGACAAACTCTTATAGGAGGTAAAACACTCCCGAGGACACATGGGAATTTCTGTCAAGCTAGTTTTCATCATGTTCATATGATTCGCGTTCGCTACTTTGATAGTTTGATATGTGGGTGGACCGGCGCTTGGGTGCTGCCCTTACTTGGACAACTATCCCACTTATGATTAACCCCTCTCACAAGAATCCGCAACTAGGAAAGAAGAATTAAGACAAAGTCTAACCATAGCATTAAACTAGTGGATCCAAATCAGCCCCTTACGAAGCAACGCATAAACTAGGGTTTAAGCTTCTGTCACTCTAGCAACCCATCATATACTTACTACTTCCCAATGCCTTCCTCTAGGCCCAAATAATGGTGAAGTATTATGTAGTCGAAGTTCACATAACACCACTAGAGGAAAAATGTCGGGGGGATAACCCCGGGGTAGGCTCATCAAGCCTGCTCCTTCATTTCGGGCCCAATGGACATGAAGATATGGAGATTCCCAAGGCCCAAGTCTTCTGACCGGCTGGGCATCGCCTGCCGGCTGGAAGACGAGGCGGCGACCTTTCTGGCCAGCCAGGCATCCCCTGTCGGCTAGAATGCAGGCGGCCTCCCCTTCCGAGCCAGACTGGTCCCGCGAGCCGGACCGGGGAGGAGGCGGCCACCCGCGAGTCGGCTAACCAAGCGGGCTAGACGGTCGAGGATCACCAGTCACATCATATCGTAGGTCAGGAAAGGACCTCACGATTAAAGGTAGCTACGCGTCAGCAAAGGTACTGGATCGGGGCGCCAGGCAGGTACGAGCGTCGGCGGCCACGCCGCTGACCTACCCCGGCTCTGATCCATCACCTAGCCTGATGTCGGACCATCACACTCCCACTCCATTACCGCACTCGGCGTGGGGAACAGTGGAGGCGGTCGTACTGCCTGCCCATGAAGAATCTCGCGGGGCGACGCTTGACGTACATCGTGTGCTCAGCGTCAACCTTACGTGGGAGCCCCATTGGCCAGCCGGCGGGTCCCACAGGTAAACGAGACCATGCAGCCGGCGGACCCCTCATCTACAAGACAAGACCCTTGTGGACCCGTGGCCAGCCGGCGAAGCAGCCAGCCGGGTCCCACGCTTGTACCCTTTATCCATATTGTAGGCCGGCGGGTTCGCCTATAAAACCCCCTGGTCGCCCCCCATGCAGGGGGACCGATCACTTGCGAGTCATTCAACACTACACACTCACCAACCAACATAGAGCGAGGTAGAGACGAGTCGGCTGCTCCCCTCTTCCTCCTCCCAACAGAGCTCCAGGAGCAACATTGTACTCTGTTCCCATACATCAAACACACAAGCAGGACTAGGGGTGTTATCTCTACGGAGAGCCCTGAACCTGGGTACATCATGCGTCCCATGTGTGTACCAACCTCGTTCCCAGCGCCCACCTTTGTCCCTTCGGTTCTCATCTACTTTAGCCTACCTATGGAATATGTTGTGAGTATTCACCGACATTTGCCGCGCACCATGGGGCCAATCGCGGCATCGGCTGGCTTCACGCGCTGGGCGGGGCCCCGCACCTACACCACCGGATGCATCGCGTCTGGATCAGTCTGCATACCCGTGGAGCTCGCTTTGGACGAGGCTACGCCCATGATGATCGACGTCCCCGTCCGCCATGCGGATTCAGACGAAGATTCTGATGACGAGGCGCTTCCTAGCGTCGTCGTCGCAGCAATGGAGAACCTCAGCGTTCTCTTCAGCGACCTTCGCCTCAACGACGACCCATGCTACTTCGACGAGGACTACGATGTTGAGGCGCTCTGCGCCAGCTTCAGTAGGCTCTCTATCGCTGAGACGCCTGCCCACGACGTTTACCCCAGTAACGTCCTCATCTTCGACGGCCCTCCGCCGTCGGTGGGGTTCTTCACCCCATACCACGTTGCTGCCGTCTCCAACGCCGTGGAGGTGATGGTTATCGGCGCCGGCACCAGCACGACTCCCGGCAAGGCCTCCGCAGACGCTGGCGAGCCCGCTGCGGCTGCCGCCGACACTCTTCGGGAGGCCATCGCCGGCCTGAAGACATCGGTCGCCGCTTCCGCCGACCCTGCAGACGCTCGGGCCTCGCTGGAGGAGGCTCGCAAGCGCATCTTGGAGGAGGGCATCGCCGTGCCCTCGGCAAAACGTCGGTTGGAGGCTACACATCGTGAGTATAACTCCGCATATGGTCTTACTCCGATTTCCGAGGCCTCCAGCCGGCTTGGATCAGTCCGCAGCCGCGGACGGTTCGTCGCCGAGGTCCTAGGCGGGGACCTGCCCACCTATGAGACTCGTGCGGCCAACATGCGGGTGGTGCGGGTGGCCATGGAGGAGATGGCCAGCCTGGAAGGCGAGGAGCGCGCCTTCCAGGAGAAGCGCGTCACGGATCTCCTTGACGCCGCTAACTAGCAGCACGCTCGGTTCGACCCTGGCCAGGCTCATTCAGAGTTCTCGGGGCCGAACTCGGGGGCTCGCCGCGAGCCTAGCGGCCAGCACCACGCCGAAGGATCTTCCTCGCATCGCCCTTCCGGCAGGAGGGGCGAGGGAAGCCAAGGCCGGCGCTCGCAGCACCAGAGCGAGCACACTTCGGGCCTACGTCGTGGAGGCGACGAGGGCGACTCGGAGTACGGGGATCTTCCCCCGCGAAGAACTCACGCATCCGGCTCCCGAGGAGCCTCCCCTCTCGCCACCAGGGCTGGCACCCCCGCCTCCCAGGACGAGCGGGACGCCCGCCGGCATATCTGGCCTATTCGGCCCTCCTAGAGGAAGACAGACCCGTCGGTCCGGCTTGCTTCGGACCCCGGATCCGAGGGGAGCCGTTCCCCCGAGGCTTCACCCTGCCTCGGGATACGCTGAAATACAACGGCATGACCAAGCCAGAAGACTAGCTGATCGATTACACCACGGCCGTAGGCATCGCCAGGGGCAACAAGCGCGTAGCGGTTCGCTATGTGCCACTCATGCTCGCCGGCTCGGCCCGAACGTGGCTTAACAGCCTCCCGGACGGCAGCGTCAAATCCTGGGTGGACTTCGAGGAGGCGTTCATCCGCAACTTCACCGGCACCTACAAGCGCCCTGGTCGGCCTCGCGAGCTAGCCATGTGCGTCCAGAAGGCCGACGAACCCCTCCGCGACTACGTCACCCGGTGGACTGAGCTCCGCAACTCCTGTGAGGGGGTGCATGAGGTACAAGCCATACAGTACTTCATCGACGGATGCCGAGACGACACCCTTCTCAAGCACAAGCTCATGTGCGCCGAGCCCACCTCCTTGGCGGTGCTCATGGCCAACGCGGACAAGTACGCCACGGCCGACTCCGCGATGCACATCAAGGTGACAACTACAAGCGCAAGTACGCCACGGCCAGAACAACTACAAGCGCAAGGCGGATCAGAAGGCCAACAACAAGCTAGTGGCCAACGTGGAGGGCGAGGCGTCGGCTTCCCAAGCTGGCCCTCCACGAAAGCATCGCAATCAGGGCAACCCCAACTGGCTTCCCAAGAAGACTCTCGAGCAGCTGCTCGACGTCCCCTGTAAGATACATTCGGGGGCGGCGCCGTCTACCCATACCCTTCGACAGTGCAGCATCGCACGCCGGCTGTCGCAAGGGGAGGGAATGTCGGCTCCCCCGGGTGCGCAGGCGGCGCCCCGTGCACCGGCTCCCCATCACGCTCCGCTTCCGCCGTCGCCGCCTCGCAACGACGGCCCACACCCTGACAACTACCCACATCAAGACGGAGCGGTGAAGACGACGACAAGCACAGCCTGCGCCAAAGGCGGCGCGAGGTAAACGCCACTGTCCCCCCGGTTCCCTAGTACATGCATTGGTCCGACAAACCAATTACATGGAGCCGGGTGGACCACCCTGCGGTGATGCCCAACCCGGGGTCATACACACTCGTCCTCGACCCCACCTTCGCCTCCAAGAGGCTCACCTGCCGATTCTCCCGGGTGCTGGTCGATGGCGGCAGTAGCATCAACATCCTCTACCTCGACACTCTCCGCAAGCTCGGGCTCAAGGAGACGGACGTCCTGCCAACCAGCACTGTCTTCCACGGCATCGTGCCTGGGCAGTCGTGCTCGCCTATCGGCAAGATCCAGCTGGACGTCCTCTTCGGCAACAAGGCCCACTTCCGCCCTGAGTCCATATGGTTCGAGGTGGTGGACCTCAGTGCCCATATCACGCACTGCTGGGGAGATCGGCTCTGGCCAAGTTCATGGCTATTCCGCATTACGCCTACCTGAAGATGAAAAAGCCGGGTCCCAAGGGCATCATCACTGTTGTTGGCGACCACAAGAAGTCGCTCGAGTGCGCCCAAGATAGTAGCCGCCTCGCCGACGCCTTGGTGATTGCCGAGGAGAAGCGGCAGATCGACCGGCTCGTGGCCCAGGCTACCGAGCAGCCGACGATTCCTTCTCCTCCGTCCCAATCGGCCGGCAAGGGCTCTTTCAAGCCGGCTAAAGAGACCAAGCAGGTCCCACTCGACCCTGCCAACCCGAAGCAGTGAATCACCATCGGGGCTGGCCTCAGCCCCAAATAGGAAGGCGAGTTCGTCGACTTCCTCCGTGAGAATCGGGACATCTTTGCATGGTCCCCCAAGGACATGTCGGGTGTCCCGATGAAGTACGCCGAGTACAAACTTCACGTGCGACTGGATGCAAAGCCGGTGAAACAACCTTTGCGCCGCTTCGCCGAGGGGAAGCGGTACACAATCGGAGAAGAAATCACCCAACTCCTTGCAGCCGGCTTCATCATGGAGGTTTTCCACCCAGACTAGCTGGCGAACCCAGTCCTGGTGCTGAAGAAGAACAACACATGGCGAATGTGCATCGACTACACTAGCCTGAATAAGGCCTGTCCGAAAGACCCCTTCGTGTTGCCTAGGACAGATCAAGTGATCGACTCCACTGCAGGCTGCGAACTGCTGTCATTTCTGGATGCTTATTTAGGCTACCATCAAATCAAGCTGGATCCAGCTGATCGCCTGAAGACCTCCTTCATCACGCCCTTCGGGGCCTACTGCTACACCACCATGACGTTCGGTCTGAAGAACGCAGGTGCGACATTCCAACGCTGCATGCAGCAGTGCCTACTGCCACAGATTGGCAGAAACATCCACGTCTATGTGGATGACATCATCGTCAAGACGAAGCAGCACTTCAGCCTCCTCGACGACCTGCGAGAGACATTCGCCAATCTGCGTGAATACAAGATCCGTCTCAATCCGGAGAAGTGCGTCTTCGGGTCCCAGGCGGCAAACTCTTGGGGTTCTTCGTATCTGCCCGCGGCATCGAAGCGAACCCTGAGAAGATTAGCACCATCGAGCGAATGGTGCGGCCGGCCCGGATCGTCGACGTCGAGAAGTTCGCCGGCTGCTTGGCATCCCTCAATCGGTTCGTCAGCCAGCTTGGCGAGAAGGCTCTTCCACTCTACCAGCTCATGAAGAAGACGACGAAGTTCGAGTGGAACGACCGGGCGGACGAAGCCTTCCGCGACCTCAAGCGGGTAATCTCGAGCCTGCCAATCTTGGCAGCCCCATCTTAAAGGGAACCCATACTCATATACATCGCGGCGACCACTCGCGTGGTGAGCGTAGTGTTGGTAGTTCAGCGCAAAGAGGAAGGCAAGGCCCTGCCAGTGCAGCGCCCTGTCTACTACCTTAGTGAGGTCTTGTCCGCCTCTAAGCAGAACTACCCTCATTATCAAAAAATGTGTTATGGTGTTTACCTTGCTGCAAAGTAATTAAAACAATACTTCCAAGAGCATGCCATCACTATGGTGAGCACGGCTCCACTCTCAGAGATCATGGGAAACCGTGATGCCACGGGCAGAATCGCCAAATGGTCCATCGCCATGGCGGACCATGACATTCGGTACGAGCCTCGCACCGCCATCAAATCACAGGTGGTGGCCGACTTCTTAGTCGACTAGGCCGAGACCCAGTTCGAGCCACCGCCTCCAGACTCCATGCATTGGCGGATGCACTTTGACGGCTCGAAGATGCGGACGGGACCGGGAGCCGGCATCATCTTAACGTCTCCGAAAGGGGACCAACTCAAGTACGCTCTCCAGATCCACTTCGCCGCCTCCAATAACGTCGCCGAATACGAAGCACTGGCCCACGGCCTCTAGCTTGCAAAGGAGATTGGCATCCGGCGGCTCATATGCTTCGGCGATTCGGACCTGGTGGTGCAGCAGGTCTCTGGCGAATGGGACGTCAGGGACGCCAACATGGCAAGCTACCGCTTCCTCATCCAGCAGCTCAGCGGCCCCTTCGAGGGTTGTGAGTTCCACCATGTTCCCAGGGGGGAAAATGAGGCGGCAGGTACGCTGGCAAAGATCGGCTCCACAAGGCAGGTCATCCCAGCCGGCGTCTCCCTCGAGCAACTCCACAAGCCGGTCTCCGAAGTCGGCATCAATCTTCGTACCGATCGACTCCACGATACAAGCGCCGCCGGCTCCGCCAGTTATGCCGGATGCGGACACCACGCCGGCTGCACTAACGACACCGGCTCCAAATACGACACCGACTGAGTCTGCGGTGCAAGCGTCGTCGGCTCCACCAACTACGCCGGCTTCGGATCCTAATCCGGCTCCATTGGTCCACCCGACTCCAACAATGACAACCCCGGCTGTGCCCGGGCTCGAACCCTCCCAGTGGGTGGACGTCATGGAGATAGATGATGAGCCGGCTGCAGCAATAGCACCGGAGACACCATCAGGTTCGGGGGCTGCAGAAGCCCCCAATAGTCAAGACGAAGCGGAGGCGACCCTTGTGTCGGCTCCATCATGGGCTCAGGCCATTCTGGCCTTCCTTATTCGCGGCGAACTTCCTCAGAACGAGGCGGAGGCCAGACAGACCCAGCGCAGGTCCGCCACCTACGCCATCACCAATCGCGAGCTGGTGCGACGTAGCACGACCGTTGTGTTCCAATGCTGCGTCGAATCAGAAAAGGGCAGGAGATCCTCAGAGACATCCACCAGGGGGAGTGCGGGCATCATGCCGCCTCTAGAACCCTGGTGGCCAAAGCATTCCGCCATGGATTCTACTGGCCCACGACCCTCGAGGAGGCTGTGGATCTGGTGGACAAATGTGAAGGCTGCCAACGCTTCAGCGCACAATGCCATATGTCGCCTTCAGCGCTGAAAACCATTCCCTTGTCATGGCCATTCACCGTTTGGGGACTGGACATGGTTGGGCCCTTCAAGACGGCTCGTGGAGGAATGACGCATCTTCTGGTAGCCGTCGACAAGTTCACCAAGTGGATCGAATCCAGGCCTATCAAAAAACTTGACGGCCCCACGGCTGTCAGGTTTATCACAAACATCTCTGTCCGATATGGCGTTCCCCACAGCATCATCACCGACAACGGCACCAACTTCGCCAAGGGCGCCTTGGCGTTCTACTGTTCCAAGGTAGGCATCCGGCTCGATCTGGCCTCAGTGGCACACCCCCAGTCAAACGGCCAAGCGGAGAGGGCCAACGACCTGATCCTAGCCGGCATCAAGCCAAGGCTGGTGGCACTACTGGTCAGGTCAGCTGGCTGCTGGATCGAAGAACTGCCGGCTGTACTATGGAGCCTCCGCACCACGCCCAACCGGTCGACCGGCTTCACTCCATTCTTTCTGGTATACAGGTCTGAGGCCATCATCCCACGGATGTCGAATTTGACTCGCCTCGGGTCACCCTATACACAGAAACGGAGGCGAAGGAGGCCAGAGAAGACGGTGTGGATCTCCTCGAGGAAGCAAGGGACTTGGCTTTGAGCCGGACGGCCATCTACCAACAGAAGCTGAGATACTACCACAGCAAAAGGATCAAGCCCCTCTCTTTCAGGGAGGGAGACTTGGTCCTCTGAAGAATCCAGCACACTGCCGGCCAGCACAAGCTCTCACCCCCCTGGGAGGGACCTTCATCATCAGTAGGGCGTTACACAACAACGCTTACTACCTGATTGACGCCCAGAAGCCAAGGAAGCGCAAGAGGGACGACTCCGGCCAGGAAACGGGGCGCCCATGGAACGCGGCATTGCTTCGCCCGTTCTATTGCTAAAAGGCGGAAGACAAGCGAAGGAAAGGGCATACACATGTATCTTCCTCCCACTTCGGGAAACAAAGAAGGCAATAAAAAGGACATGCTCCATGTTTCCTTCTATCAAGAGTTCTCACTCATGTGTACGGGCTACACAGCGTACCACCTCTTGCCGGCTTGCTTAAGCTTGGAGGCTAAGTAGCGCAACCCCTTGCTAGCTTTAAACAAGCTCCGGGGCTCGCCAGCCGTTCGGACGGCCAAATCCTTGTAGTCGGGCACATAGTGTACCGGCTGGATCCTGGTCCATCGCTTGAACCTGCGGGCTGGCTCCGGTCGCTCGGTTCGCGATGTGACGCCGGGTCAGGTCGAATACATGCACAGTCCGGCTATACTTGGGACGACCGGCTCGGGCCGGCTCGATCGTATATATGATCCCATTCAAGACTCAAGACGGCCTCTGACTGCCGGGAACAACTAATATGGCGAAAAAAGCAGGCTCCATGCTTTCTCTTGCTAAAAGAGTTTTCACTCAGTGTACGGGCTACACCGCGTACCACCTCTTGCTGGCTTGCTTAAGCTCGGAGGCTACACAGAAAAAAGCAGGCTCCATGCTTTTTCTTGCTAAAAGAGTTTTCACTCAGTGTACGGGCTACACCGCATACCACCTCTTGCTGGCTTGCTTAAGCCCGGAGGCTACGCCGCGCGGCCCCTTGCTAGCTTCAAACAAGCTCGGGGGCTCGCCAGCCGCTCAGACGGTCAATCCTTGTAGTCGGGCACATAGTGTACCGGCTGAATCCCGGTCCATCGCTTGATCCTGCGGGCAGGCTCCGGTCGCTCGGTTCGCGGTGTGACGCCGGGTCAGGTCGAATACATGCACAGTCCGGCTATACTAGTGACGACCGGCTCGAATTGGTTCATTCTAGCCGGCCTTTGATTGGCTTATGTCTTGTTCTTTACGTCTTGATGGCTTCGGATAAGAGAAGTCAACCAGGAATCAAAAGACGGGATCATAAGACAACACGCTTGGTGACGAATATAATGATGAATGTATACATTCATAAAAAAGCATTGGCCCACGGCCCGCGTTCGTTACATCCCTCTGGGGGTAGAACCAAAAACACAAAAGGACATCAGTCACGGGACATCGGCCTCAGTGGTCGTCTCGGCTGTTGCTCCTGATGTGGTAGCATCGCCGCCTCCGGCTCCTCCCGAGGTGGATGCGTCGTCTCCCCCGTTGCGGCCCCCGGCTCTGCTGATCCCGGAGTCGGCATACGCCCCACCGCTGGAGGCGGCTGCAGATTCCGCAACCCAGGCCACCTCTTCGGTGCTGCCATCGACGTCGTAGGGCTGAAGGCCGTGCAGCTCCTCAGCGATCACGCCGCCGTTCTCACCCCACTCCAAGACGAAGTCGTCCCACGCGGCATACTCGGCGACGGCGCTGGCTCTCACCCGAAGCTCCTCCTCCATGCCTTGCAGCTCCGCCTCTGAGCCGTCGCGCTGGGCAGCTAGTTTGCCCAAGTTCAGGTTGCGATACCATGACTTGGCCAAGCGCAGGGCCATATAGGCCCCAGACCGCGCCGCGGATGCTCGCCACGCGTCCAGGCGCTCTCCACCCGCTGCAAGCCAGCGGGCAAGCCGACTCATGGTCGTCGGCTTCACGCCCTCCGGCCAGAGGGCGGCCACCATCGACGAGCCTGCAACCTGGAGCTGAGTCACAGACTCGCTGAGGACGTGCACGTGGGCCCGAAGGCCCACACCGATCTCCTCGACGCTCCAGCCGGAGGTAGTATCTACCTCCTGCCCGGCCGCATGGCGCTCCATGCGGCACACCTCAATGGCGGTGTCGGCTGCGACCTGGGTCTCGGAGAAGAGATCTGGGGTAAAGATAGCCGAGACGTAAGAACACAACAAGAGGAGGAGACGGCCAAAAAACCCAACACAAAACAAGGAAAGGAAACCTACGCTGGAAGGTGTCGTCGGTCTCGTGAAAGACCTCGAGGACCTCGCGCTCCCGCACCTCACTCGCATGAGTGAGGCGGGCGATTTCCTCCTGGAGGGTCGCGGCGGACTCCAGCGCCTTACCCAACTGCGCTTGTTTCTGGGTAAGGGCTTCATCCTTCGCCCTCAAGGCGGCGTCCTTGAGGTTCGCCTCCTTAAGATGGAGAAATGTGAGGCGGTCCATGTCAGCCGAGTAGGAGGCCTCCTTCTCCTGCAACATGGCCTGCAGCCGCTCCAGCTCAACCCGGTCGTTCGCCTCGAGCTCCTTCTTCTCCGCCTGAAGAAGGTCCAGCCGCTCTTGGAGCCGGTCGCCGGCTTCGCGAAGGGCATCACGCTCCGCGGCAGCCTCGCCCAGCCGGACTTCAAGCTCGGTAATCCGGCTATCAGCCCCGAGGTGCTCATCCCGAAGCTCGTTGTACGCCTGTACCTGAGCATCGTATAGCGCCTGCCAAAGGGGAGAGAAAGGGAATAGGATTAAGATTCGACCTGGTTAAAAGCATAACCAGCACGATTCTCGGGGGCTACACCCAGTGGGTGCGCTTGCGCCCCCCACTGAAGAAAAATATGCAGAAGAAAAGGGCCTCCAAGAGATTCGTACCGGTTCGCTTCAATCCGCCCGATTCTCGGGGGCTAGACCCAGTGGGTGCGCTGTCGCGCCCCCACTGGCGTCAAGAGAAAAGAAAAAGCAAAGAAAAACCAAAACAGGCAAGGCCTACCTGGGTGTGGGCTTCCAGGCGCTCCATCTCGCCGCATACCATGCGGGCCGCCTGCTCCACCTTCGACTGGCCGCTGTCAAATAGCGTCACCAGCTCTGGCACGCCGGACAGAACGGTGCCGGCGGGCATTCGCAGGCGGGCCGCGTTCGCCGCCCGCCACGACTTCATGGGCCGTCTCCCAGGCCGGCCCCCTGCCCTTGGAGTGACAAGGCCCTGCTGGGGGACGACGATGGCGCCGGCTCCTGGTGCCGGATCGACGGACGGCTCGGGCGCCGTCCCAGCCGACGCTACTTCCTTCACAGGAGGCGGATGAGCCGCGTCCGACGCATCCATGGTCGCCCCTGGGGCGTCAGGGGCCGCGCTCGACACGGACAGATCCAGCACTGGCGTGTCAGGAGCTGCTTCGGCCTGGGGAGAAATCGGGATCGTCTCCAGGTGCACCCGCTCCGGGGCTGCCGGCTCAGACAGCTGGGTCCCTTCGGTCCTTGGGGTTGGCCTGGAGGCGGCCTCGCTAGCTGGCTCCTGCACACGGGCGTGTGCGGAAGGGTCCTGTCTAGGCTTCACACGCTTCTCCACCGGCCTCTCGACCCGGCTAGGGCAAGGCTGATCCACGGCGACCTTCCCCGCAGCCGTGTCCCACCGGCGCTTGGACTCTATCTCCAGCTCCCTGTCGGCTGCATCAGCCGCTGCCCAGCCGGCCCGATCGGCCGAGGAGGCGGTGTCTTCATCCGCATCCTCCGCCTCCCTGTCGAGCCAAGCTTCTCAGGAACAAAGTTCATCTCAAATACGGAAGAGAGAAAAGGAGGAAACATACCCGACAACTACCAGGACCGGCTTCCAGCCACCGCCACGGCGCCTTTTGGCACTGTCTGCCCGCTGCCCGGCTGAAGTACCCGATGCCGGTCGCTTAGAGGTCGGCCGGGAAGCTGTGGCACCCTTGCCCTTCCTCCCGGCTGCCTCGTCAGCAGCGGTCGCTCCGCCGCCTTGTCGCCGGCCGCGCAACGGTAGTGGGCCGGTGACCTCCTCCATCTCGTCGGAGTCTCCTTCGAAGGCTGCATCAGAGCAGAATGAGGCTTCCTCATCGTCGTCCGTCCAGTCTGCTAGGGCGTGCTGCGGGTAGTCACCAGATGGCTCGGTCGCTTCCGACTCCAGGGGATTTCTCGTGCCGGCGGAGGAGTCCGAGCGGGGCTCCATCGCGTCCTCATCCTCCATCTCGGAGGCGCCGGACGCCTCCATGTCGGGAGCAGGCTGAGGGAGGGACCCCTGCAGGGTCTGGAACATCTACAAAAAAGGAATTCAACGTGGCTCAGCAAACGCCACCGGCTTCAAAACAAAACGACAGAAAAGAAGGGAGAAAGGCTACCATGGGAGGCGGATGAGCCCAGTTGAACGGGGCCATCCCCCACGTCCATTCCCCGCCGTCATCCATACGGGTGGTGGAGATCAGGTTCACCCTCCGCGCCACAGCTCCCGAGGTGAGCCTCTTGATGGACAGCCGGCACGGATCAAGCCGGCTGCTCATCTGGCAGACCAGATGCGGCCGCCTCTGCAGAGGCAGAATCCGGCAGACCACCATGGTGGCGAGAAGGTCGCGGCCGAGGAGGCCGCTCTCCCTCAAGATATCGAGGTGGGCGCGAATGGGCGCCACCTCAGGATGCGGCTTGGGGGTCTTCGTGTGCCAGTTCTGCCGCGTCGGAGGGGCGATGGCGAACGGGGTCATGTTGAGGGCGTCCTGGGCCGGGTCGGTGCTCCTCATATAGAAGAACCCCTTCTGCCAATGCTTGATGGAGTCTTGCAAAGGCATCTGAGGGAAGCCGGACTTCGGGCGGTGGTGCACCAACGCGGCCCCGCACGGCATCTTGGGGCGCGGCCCCTTGAGCTTCTCCACCTCGGATTTTTCCATGGCGATGGATTGCTGCTTGAAGAAGAACAAGCTGCGCCACAGATCAACGCGAGGCTCGGTCCCCACGAAGCCCTCGCATAGGACCACGAAGGCGGACAGCTGCAATATGGCGTTCGGCGCCAGATGATCCGGCTGCAGGCCGAAGAACTGGAGCCACTCGGCGAAGAAAGAGCTAGCCGGGAGCCCAAAACCCCGATAGAAATGCTCGGCGAAGACCACCACCTCTCCCGCGACAGGTGCGGGAGAGGCCTCAGAGCCAGGGAGGCGCACCCACACTTGGGAGGCCGGGGGCAGCAGTCGATGATGAGGGAGCGCGTCGATGAGCTCCGCGTCGACATTGCTGCCCAGCTAGGCCTCCTGCGAGGACGCCTGCTACGTTGATGACCTCTTCGAAGAAGATCCCCCGGCGGGCAGCTCGAAAGCTCGAAGCGGGCGGAGGAGGTCTCAGCAGCGAAGAAGAAGGAGACAAAGGGTGCGAGCTCTTCTTCTCAGGACGCAAGGAGGAAGAAGGTACGGAGCAGGGCGAGAAGAGGGGGCGAATGGCCTCCTCGAAACCCTCGCGTCCCATTTAAACCCCACGAAGCGTCGTGAGGAGGGGATCCGGTGCGCGTCGGGCCCCATTAATGTCGTGTATTACAGGCGGTAACGCCCCCTAAGCCCAACCGTCGCGGAGTAAATCCGCAGAAGATCTCCCGAGCGGAGGCCGAGGGGGCGTCGTGGCGGGACCGAGGGCCCAAGCCCGGTCCCGTCAAGCAGTAATCCCCATCATTACGCCAGGCGGGGCCTAGCACGTGGCGCTCTCCGGGCCAGTTACGACTGGACTGAGGTGTCGCTTCGAGGCTACCCAGCTCCGAAGCCGGCGTCCCACGCCACAAACAACAGCAAAAATATCAAGACAAGACAACAAGCCGGTGAGGCCGCCCGCCCGCAGGCGGCAGACCTCGCCAGCTTCGGGGACTACTGTCGGGGGGATAACCCCAGGGTAGGCTCATCAAGCGTGATCCTTCATTTCCCGCCCAATGGACATGAAGATATGGAGATTCCCAAGGCCCAAGTCTTCTGACCGGCTGGGCATCGCCTGCCGGCTGGAAGACGAGGCGGCCACCTTTCTGGCCGGCCAGTCATCCCCTGCCGGCTAGAATGCAGGCGACCTCCCCTTCCGAGCCGGACTGGTCCCGCCAACCGGACCAGGGAGGAGGCGGCCACCCGCGAGCCGGCTAACCAAGGGGGCTAGCCGGTCGAGGATCACCAGTCACATCAGATCGTAGGTCAGGAAAGGACCTCACGATTAAAGGTAGCTACGCGTCACCAAAGGTAGTGGATCGGGGCGCCCGGCAGGTATGAGCGTCGGCGGCCACGCCGCTGACCTACCCCGACTCTGATCCATCACCTAGCCTGATGTCGGACCGTCACACTCCCACTCCATTACCGCACTCGGCATGGGGAACAGTGGAGGCGGTCGTACTGCCTGCCCATGAAGAATCTCGCGGGGCGACGCTTGACGTACAGCACGTGCTCAGCGTCAACCTTACGCGGGAGCCCCATTGGCCAGTCGGCAGGTCCCACAGGTAAACGAGACCATGCAGCCGGCGGGCCCCTCATCGAAAAGACAATACCCTTGTGGACCCCTGGCCAGCCGGCGAAGCAGCCAGCCGGGTCCCACGCTTGTACCCTTTGCCATATTGCAGGCCGGTGGGTTCGCCTATAAAACCCCCCGGTCGCCCCCCATGCAGGGGGACCGATCACTTGCGAATCAATCAACACTACACACTCACCAACCACGAGAGAGCGAGGTAGAGACGAGCCGGCTGCTCCCCTCTTCCTCCTCCCAACACAGCTCCAGGAGCAACATTGTACTCTGTTCCCATACATCAAACACACAAGCAGGACTAGGGGTGTTATCTCTACGGAGAGCCCTGAACCTAGGTACATCGTGCGTCCCGTGCGTGTACCAACCTCGTTCCCAGCGTCCACCTTTGTCCCTTCGGTTCTCACTGACTTTAGCCTACCTATGGCATATGTTGTGAGTATTCACCGACAAAAAACAACATACAACACATCAAATTATCGAACGAATACTAAATTCACATGACTACATATAGCAAGACTTATCCCATGTCCTCAGGAACAAAAGTAACTACTCACAAAGCATAATCATAATCATGACCAGAGAGGTAACGAATAGCATCAAAGATCTGAACATATAATCTTCAACCAAGTAATCCAACTAGCATCAACTACAAAGAGTAATTAACACTACTAGCAACCTTACAAGTACCAATCGCAGTCGCGAGACGGAGATTGGTTACAAGAGATGAACTAGGGTTTCGAGAGAGATGGTGTTGATGAAGATGTTGATGGTGATGAGTCCCCTCCGATGAGAGGAGTGTTGGTGATGACGATGGCGACGATTTCCCCCTCCGGGAGGGAAGTTTCCCCGGCAGGATCATCCTGCCGGAGCTCTAGATTGGTTCTTCTCAAGTTCCGCCTCGTGGCGGCGGCGAATCCTCCTAAAAGCCTCCTCTTGATTTTTTTTCTGGAACGAAACCCTCCTTGTAGCAAAAGAGGGGGGGTCAGAGGGCCAGCTAGGAGCCCACAAGCCCCCTAGGCGTGGTCGGGGGGGGGGGGGAGGCCACGCCTAGCAGGCTTGTGGCTACGTGCTGGGGCCCGTGGTACTTCTTCGGCCTAGTATTTTTTATAAAATCCAAAATAAATCCTCGTTGATTTTCACGGCTTTTGGAGTTGCGCAGAATTGGTATCTCAAACTTGCTCCTTTTTCAGGCCAGAATTCCAGCTGCCGGCATTCTCCCTCTTCATGTAAACTTTGCAAAATAAGAGAGAAAAGGCATAAGTATTGTACCGTTAAGTGTAATAACAACCCATAAAGCGATAAATATCAACATGAAAGCATGATGCAAAATGGACGTATCAACTCCCCCAAGCTTAGACCTCGCTTGTCCTCAAGCGAAAACCGAGATCAATAAATATGCCCACATGTTTAGAGAGAGAGGTGTCGACAAAACAAGATACGAACATGCAGGCATCATGATCATAATCAGAACAACAATATCATCATATAATCTGCCATGCTGAAGTGACAATTCCTTCACAAAGTAAAGTAAGGATCAAGAACCTTACTGAGAATTAACAGCCGATAGCCTTTAGTCATTGAAGCAATTGCAATTTATCACAACATCGGAAAGAGTCAAATAAGAGCTTGTAAAGCAAATCCACATACTCAATCATCCTTTTGTCTTCTACAATTGCTACAAATCACGTGGTACTCATGAGATCAAAGGTTTAAGTCGGACACAAAGAAAGATAGGGGCTTATAGTTTCGCCTCCCAACCATTTACCTCAAGGGTAATGTCAACAATAATAATTCATGAATACTTGCCTCCAAGTTGACATATGAATATAGATCTTTCCCTAGCATATGACGTTAGCCAAGAAAAAGGCGAAATAAGGAATTGGTGTAGATCACCATGACTCTTTCAAGGGCAAAAAGTAAAGGTACAAGATAGGCCCTTCGCAGAGGGAAGCAGAGGTTGTCATGCGCTTTTGAGGTTTGGATGTGTGTCCTCTTAGTGTGAAGGAACGTCACTTTATATTGCCTCCTGTGATAAAGAACTTTATTATGCAGTCTGTCGCTTTTATGTCTTCCTCATCACAGGTTCGTACAAAGCTTATTTTCCACACACTAATAGATCATACATTTTAGGGAGCAATTTTTATTGCTTGCATCGAGGACAACTTACTTGAGGGATCTTATTCAATCCATAGGTAGGTATGCTGGACTCTCATGGCAAAATTGGGTTGAAGGTTTATGGATGCACAAGTAGTATCTCTACTTGGTGCTGGAATTTTGGCTAATATGAGGTGGAAGCAATCGTCACATGCTAAGGGATCTCTAGTCATATAACATTGTTCGGAACCAAGCAAACACAATTCATTATGTTGTCTTCCTTGTCCAACATCTACTTCTAAGCATGCAATAGTTTAGTGAGTGTTCACAATCATAGATGGTGTCAAAGATGATATATTTATATGTGAACCTCTCCTTCTTTATCACTTCCTATTAATTGCAACAATGACCAAGGTCTACGTTTGTGTACCCTCAACAAGTTTCAATCATCATTCTTTTTATATGTGAAGCCATCACTTCCCATAAGATCATTACATGATCTTTCATGCTTTTATTCTTTTCTCATTCTTTTGATCATGGCATGAAGCAAGGCCCTTAACTAAGACACTCTTTATTATATGGCTCACAAGCTCGAATACATCGGGGGTGACACAAAGCAAAACTCAAGCCTAAAACACTAAGACCTTTATTCTACTAGAGAAAGATAAAACCAAAAAGGAACGAACTAAGAAAAGGTAAAGGCAAAAGATGTGATGGTGATACGATACCGGGGCAACTCCCCCAAGCTTGGCACAAGCCAAGGGGATTGCCCATACCCATGCTTAGTTGTCTTCCTTTGGAGGTGATAGTGATGGAGTCGTTTTGTCCTTTGATTCCAAGAGGGCCATCAATCTTTGATTTATACGTTGGAGATCTGTGATATGTTTCTCCAGCAAAACAACTTCACGAGTGAGATAAGTATTGCGAGCACGAGTTGTTTCACAAAACCTCAAGAGTTCAATCAAGAATGGAGACAGTAGGTAGAGGTAGGGTTGGAGGAAATCCACTTCTTCAACTTCTTCCTTGTTGAACACAGATTGTACTTCATCCCACGCCTGATTCTTCTCCTTAGTTTTGCCCTTGGCTTCCGTGACTTCCACTCTTTTCAGATCAGCATCTACTTCTTCATAGACTTGAGGAAAATTGTTCTCCCCGACAAATTCCTGTGACGGCATCCTTGCTCTAAATCTGTGACAGAAAACATGCTCGAAACGAAAACAGAGGAAAATTGCGTGATACGAGGGTCGGACCTTTCGGGAGAATATATAATTATTTTTTTCAGACCAGAAGGAGTACTCCGCAAGAAAACGGAGTCCGGGAGGCACACGGGGTGGCCACAAGCCCACAAGGCGCGGCCAGGGGGTGGCCCGCGCCTGGCAGGCTTGTCGCCTCCTCGTGCGCTTTCCGAACTGCTTTAAATTTTTCTATTTTTTTCGAAAATTCCAAAACAGAGAAAAATTCCTACTGGAAAAGTTTTGGAGTCTGTTTACTTACCGAATCACATACCTCTTCATTTTCGAAGTCTGAAACAAGCTGATAAATATCCCTTATGTACTCCTCCGGAGTTATGGTATTGATAACATTGCTTTCAACATTTATGGGAGTACTTGAGATATAACGCTTGATTCTCTGCCCATTTACCACTCTCGGAAAATTACCTTCTGTGTTGTTGATTGCTACCTCAAAAAGATCCCCGGCAAAGGTGCCGGAAATACTTCTGATTGTTCTGCTGTGTATCCCTTGCAACGGCGCCAGGAAGTAGTTGTGTCGACGGCACCAGGAATCCTTCAGCTACGGCTACGCCTTAAGGGACATCCTAGGCAAGTATAAAAAGGATTTCCCCCGTGGCCTTGGAGCCTTGCATTGGTGTTCCCTCAAAGCGGCAAGGGTGATGTAGCACAGCGACGGTAAGTATTTCCCTCAGTTTGAGAACCAAGGTATCAATCCGGCGGAAGAGTATCTCAAGATCCTGCACAAACACAAAAGCTTGCACCCAACGCTATGAAGGGGTTGTCAATCCCTTATAGATTGTTTGCCAAGTGAGAACTGAAAGCAACAAAGTAACAAAGCAAAGTAAAAGCGGAGATGTAAACGATGGATGTGAATAGACCCGGGGGTCGTAGTGTTTACTAGTGGCTTCTCTCATGAAAGCAAGTAGACGGTGGGTGAACAAATTACTGTCGAGCAATTGATAGAACTGTGCAGAGTCGTGACGATATCTATGCAATGATTATTTCTATAGGCATCATGTCCGAAACAAGTAGACCGATACTTTCTGCATCTACTACTATTACTCCACACGTAGACCGCTATCCAGCATGCATCTAGTGTATTAAGTCCATAAGAACAGAGTAACGTCTTAAGCAAGATGACATGATGTAGAGGGATAATCTCAAACCAATGATGAAACCCCCATCTTTTTACCCTTGATGGCAACTGCTTGATGTGTGCCTTGCTGCCCCTACTGTCACTAGGAAAGGTCACCACATGGCAGAACCCAAAACCAAGCACTTCTCCCATTGCAAGAATCATAGATCTAGTTGGCCAAACAAAACCCAAGACTCGGAGAGACTTACAAGGATATCAAATCATGCATATAAGAAATCAGCAAAGACTCAAATATATATCATAGATAATCTGATCACAAGTCCACAATTCATCGGATCTCGACAAACACACCGCCAAAGAAGATTACATCGGATAGATCTCCATGAAGATCATGGAGAACTTTGTATTGAAGATCCAAGAGAGAGAAGAAGCCAGCTAGCTACTAACTACGGACCCGTAGGTCTGAAGTGAACTACTCACGAGTCATTGGAGGGGCGATGATGATGATGAAGAAGCCCTCCACCTCCAAAGTCCCCTCTGGCAGGGTGCCGGGAAGGGTCTCCAGATGAGATCTCGCGGAAACGGAAGCTTGCGGCGGCGGAAAAGTATTTTCGAGGCTCCCATGATTTTTTGCGGAATATTTGGGAATATATAGGCATAGGACCTAGGTCAGGGGGAGGCTAGGGAGGCCACAAGCTTGCCCTCCGCCGCCCCCTGGTGGCATGGTGGGAGCTTGTGGGCTCCCTGGGGCCCACCCGGCTTGGCCCAAAGACACCCTGGTCTTTTTTCGTTCGGGAAAAAATCATTTCGGGGTTTTTATTCCGTTTGGACTCCGTTCCAAAATCAGATCTAAAAAGAGTTAAAAACATGGAAAAAACAGGAACTGGCACTTGGCACTGAATTAATAAGTTAGTCCCAAAAAGATATAAAAAGGTACATAAAACATACAAATAAGCAAGAAAACAGCGTGAAACCATCAAAAATTATAGATACGTTTGAGACGTATCAAGCATCCCCAAGTTAAACTCCTGCTCGTCCTCGAGTAGGGAAGTGATAAGGATGAATTTTTTATGCTTTCATGCTACCTAGCATAGGTGTCCTTTGTAATTCCTCTTATGTGACGTGAATATTCAGATCCATTAGATTCAAAACAATAGTTTGCTATTGACGTGGAAACAATAATAATTCAAGCAAACTAGCAAAGTAATCATGAACTTTCAAAATAACAAGGCCAAAAGAAAGTTATCCCTACAAAAGCATATAGTCTGGCTATGCTCTATCATCATTGCACAACGAATTTAAATCATGCACAACCTCGGTATTGGCCAAGTAATTGTTTCACACCTTTACTTTCTCACACATTTTCAACTCTCACGCAATACATGAGCGTGAGCCATGGTTATAGCACTATAGATGGTGTGGAATGTGGTGGGGGTTGCAAGAAAAAAAGGAGAAGATAGTCACATTAACTAGGCATATCAATGAGCTATGGAGATGCTCATCAATAGATATCAATGTGAATGAGTAGGGATTGCCATACAAATGATGCACTAGAGCTACAAGTATGTGAAAGCTCTTAAAGAAAACTAGTGGGTGTGCATCCAACTTGCTTGCTCACGAAGACCTAAGGCAATTTTGAGGAAGCCTATCATTGGAATATACAAGCCAAGTTATATAATGAGAATTTCCCACTAGCTATATGGTGGTGAAAAAACGAGAGACTCTCAATCATGAAGATCATGGTGCTCAATATGCACAAGTGTGGAAAAAGTGATATCATTGTCCCTTCTCTCTTTTCCTCTCATTTTTTTGGTGGGCTCTTTGGCCTCTTTTTTATGGGATTCTTTGGCCTCTTTTATTTCCTCACATGGGACAATGCCCCAATAATGATGATCATCACACTTTCAACTCAAAACTTAGAGCAATTATGACTCTGTATGGAATGCCTTCGGTAGTGTACCGTGGCAATGATCTAGCATGGCATAGACATCAATGGAAACATCATGCTAGCTATCTTACGATTGTGCAAAGGCAATGTAGACGTGGTGGCACATATCATGGTGGTAGTTGCATGGCAATATATCTCGGAATGACTTTGAAAAAGCCATAGTAGGTAGGTATGGCGGCTGTTTTGAGGGAGGCTAATGGTAGGTTTTGTGCACCGACGAAAGTTGCACGGCACTAAGAAGATAGTGATGGTGGAAGGTGAAAGTGCATCTAAACCATGGACTCAACATTAGTCATGAAGAACTCATATACTTGTTGCAAAAGTTTTATTAGTAATTGAAACAAAGCATTCAACGCATACTCCTAGGGGAAGGGTTGGTAGGTATAAACCATCGCGTGATCCACCGCCACGCAAAGGATGACAATCAATATACTAATCATGCTCAGATTTCATCACATAGCTTCACCATACGTGCATGCTACGGGAATCACTAACTTCAACACAAGTATTTCTAGATCCACAACACCTTACTAGCATGACTTCAATATTACCATAACCACAACTCAAAACTTATTGAGATGAATCAAACTTCTCTAACTATTCAATGCACATGAAGGTGGAAGTTTTCGTATCCCTTTGGATAACTACCCCTTTTGATACTACTTTTAAAGCATAGATCAACTACCAAGCCACGCACCGCTGTGCTCTAAAAGATATAAGTGAAGCACGCAGAGCAAAAGTATCTAGCTCAAAAGATATAAGTGAAGCACATCTGAGCTGAATTGTCTACCAAAAGATATAAGTGAAGCTCGACAAAATCATGGTGTGTGCATGTCTCTCTCTCTAGGTGTGCAGCAAGGATGATTGTGTCACAGCAAAAATAAAAGACTCCTACGATACAAGACGCTCCAAGCAAAAACACATAATATGTGGGGAATAAAAATATAGCCCCAAGTAATGTTACCGATGGATTGAAGACGAGAGAGGGGATGCCTTCCCAGGGCATCCCCAAGCTTAGGCTTTTACGACATCCTTGAATCTCTTGGGGTGCCTTGGTCATCCCCAAGCTTGAGCCCTTGCCACTCTTTATCTTTTTGTCCATAAGAACTTCGCCCAAAACTTGAAAACTTCACAACATGAAACTTAAACAGAAACTCATGATAACATTAGTACAAGAAAGCAAACCACCACTTCCTTAGGTATTGTAGCAAACTTAAATTCTACTTGTGCTGATGTTGGGTTACTATGCTTTCAATCTTCCATGGCTAATACCCCCTCCCCCCCGATATTATCCATAGTTTCATCAAAAGAAGCAACCAACACAACAAAAATGGAATATGTTAACAGCAGACCAATCTGTAGAAATCTGTATGTTTCGTATACCTCTCGTACTTCAAAAATTCTGAAAAATTACGATAGTCTGAAGAATTTGTGTATAAATCATCAGCAAAAAGAATCAACTCAAAATCTCTTACAGAAAAAAATGAAAGTTCTTTTCGTGAGCGGAAAGTTTTTGTCTTTCCCAGCATGACCAAACAATCATCCCCAAGACTAATCATAACAGTTTTGCTTGGCACAAACTGAAAAAGAAACACAAAATACACAATCATAACAGAATTATGAAAGTGTGAAAAACACAAAATAGAAATAAAAAGGATAGATTCGTTGGGTTGCCTCCCAACAAGCGCTTTTGTTTAACGCCCTTAGCTAGGCATTCAATGATGCTCTCACAAAAGACAAGAATTGAAGCACAACGAGAGCATCCTAAAGCATGTGAAAATCACATTTAAGTCTAACATACTTCCTATGCATAGGCATTTTATAAGAAAACAAATTGTCAAGACAACCAATAGCTGCCATATGCAAGGAATAAGAAGGAGACAAGAGCAATCTCAACATCACGAGAGGTGATTTGGTAACATGAAAGTTTCTACCAAAATATTTTCCTCTCTCATAGCAATTACATGTGGGATCATATTCAAATTCAACAATATAGCTATCCCATAGGATATTCTTTTCATGATCCACATGCATGCAAAGTTGACGCTCTTCAAAAATAGTGGGATGATCATCAAATAAAGTCATGACTTCTCCAATCCCACTTTCAGTATTGTTGCAAATATCATATTCATCATGAGGTTTGAACAAATTTTCAAGATCATAAGAAAGATCATCACCCCAATCATGATTATTGCAATAAGTAGTGGTCATAGCAAAACTAGCATCCCCAAGCTTAGGGTTTTGCATATTTTTAGCATGATTGTCACTAATAGGATTTATAGTGAAGTCATTGCAATCATGCTTTTCATCCAAGGAGCCCTCGTGAATCACTTCATGAATTTCTTCCTCACAATTTTCAGATTCACGTATCTTACGCAAAACTCCAAAGAAATAGTCAATTTCCCTCAACTCACTAGCAATTTGTTCCACACGAGTGGGTCTCTTAAAGAGACTAGCAAGTGGATGAGGATCCATATCACTAGATTTTCAGCAAGCGAAGATGCAAGCATATTGAGGGCACATGGCACACAAGCAAACAGAAAGCAACCGAGAGAAAAGGGCGAAGGCGAAAGGCAAATGAAAACGACAAATGTGAATTGGGGAGAGGAAAACGAGAGGCAACTGGCAAAAAAAGTAAATGCAAGAGAAGAGTTTGTGAGACCTACTTGGATAGATCTTGATTTCTCCTCCCCGGCAACGGCGCCATAAATACTTCTGCTACCTCAAAAAGATCCCCGGCAAAGGTGCCGGAAATACTTCTGATTGTTCTGCCGTGTATCCCTTGCAACGGCGCTAGGAAGTAGTTGTGTCGACGGCACCAGGAATCCTTCAGCTACGGCTACACCTTAAGGGACTTCCTAGGAAAGTATGCAAAGGATTTCCCCCGTGGCCTTGGAGCCTTGCGTTGGTGTTCCCTCAAAGCAGAAAGGGTGATGTAGCACAGCGACGGTAAGTATTTCCCTCAGTTTGAGAACCAAGGTATCAATCCGGCGGAAGAGTATCTCAAGATCATGCACAAACACAAAAGCTTGCACCCAACGCTATGAAGGGGTTGTCATTCCCTTATAGATTGTTTGCCAAGTGAGAACTGAAAGCAACAAAGTAACAAAGCAAAGTAAAAGCGGAGATTTAAACGATGGATGTGAATAGACCCGGGGGTCGTAGTGTTTACTAGTGGCTTCTCTCATGAAAGCAAGTAGACGGTGGGTGAACAAATTACTGTCGAGCAATTGATAGAACTGTGCAGAGTCGTGACGATATCTATGCAATGATTATTTCTATAGGCATCACGTCTGAAACAAGTAGACCGATACTTTCTGCATCTACTACTATTATTCCACACGTCGACCGCTATCCAGCATGCATCTAGTGTATTAAGTCCATAAGAATAGAGTAACGCCTTAAGCAAGATGACATGATGTAGAGGGATAATCTCAAACCAATGATAAAAAAACCCCATATTTTTACCCTTGATGGCAAGTGCTTGATGTGTGCCTTGCTGCCCCTAGTGTCAGTGGGAAAGGTCACCACATGGGAGAACCCAAAACCAAGCACTTCTCCCATTGCAAGAATCATAGATCTAGTTGGCCAAACAAAACCCAAGACTCGGAGAGACTTACAAGGATATCAAATCATGCATATAAGAAATCAGCAAAGACTTAAATATATATCATAGATAATCTGATCACAAGACCACAATTCATCGGATCTCGACAAACACACCGCCAAAGAAGATTACATCGGATAGATCTCCATGAAGATCATGGAGAACTTTGTATTGAAGATCCAAGAGAGAGAAGAAGCCATCTAGCTACTAACTACGGACCCGTATGTCTGAAGTGAACTACTCACGAGTCATTGGAGGGGCGATGATGATGATGAAGAAGCCCTCCACCTCCAAAGTCCCCTCCGGTAGGGTGCCGGGAAGGGTCTCCAAATGAGATCTCGCGGAAACGGAAGCTTGCGGCGGCGGAAAAGTATTTTCGAGGCTCCCGTGATTTTTTGCGAAATATTTGGGAATATATAGGCGCAAGACCTAGGTCAGGGGGCGGCCAGGGAGGCCACAAGCTTGCCCACCGCCGCCCCTGGTGGCGTGGTGGGAGCTTGTGGGCTCCCTGGGGCCCACCTGGCTTGTCCCAAAGACTCCCTGGTCTTCTTTCGTTCGGGAAAAAATCATTTCGGGGTTTTTATTCCGTTTGGACTCCGTTCCAAAATCAGATCTGAAAAGAGTCAAAAACACGGGAAAAACAGGAACTGGCACTTGGCACTGAATTAATAAGTTAGTCCCAAAAAGATATAAAAAGGTACATAAAACATACAAAGAAGGCAAGAAAACAGCGTGAAACCATCAAAAATTATAGATACATTTGAGACGTATCATTGATCTTGATGGCAACGGAACGATATACTTCCTCAACAATGTAAGGACCTTCCCACTTGGAGAGAAGTTTGGCTGCAAAAAATCTTAAACGAGAATTATATAGCAAGACATAATCACCTACATTGAACTCACGTTTTTGTATCCTTTTATCATGCCACCTCTTAACCTTTTCTTTGAACAACTTGGCATTCTCATATGCCTGAGTTCTCCATTCATCAAGCGAGCTAATGTCAAATAACATCTTGTCACCGGCAAGTTTGAAATCAAAGTTGAGCTCTTTGATTGCCCAATAAGCCTTATGCTCTAGATCAAGAGGTAAATGACAAGCTTTACCGTAAACCATTTTGTACGGAGACATGCCCATGGGATTCTTATAGGTAGTTCTATAAGCCCACAGTGCATCATCGAGCTTCTTAGACCAATTCTTTCTAGACCTATTGACAGTCTTTTGCAGAATTAGTTTAATCTCTCTATTTCTTAGCTCTACTTGACCACTGGACTGAGGGTGATAGGGAGACGCAATTCTATGGTTGACATCGTACTTAGCAAGCGTTTTACGGAAAGCACCATGAATGAAATGTGGATCACCGTAGGTCATTAGATATCTAGGGACTCCAAATCTAGGGAAAATAACTTCCTTAAGCATCCTGATAGAGGTGTTGTGATCAGCACTACTAGTTGGGATACCTTCTACCCACTTAGTGACGTAATCAATAGCAACTAGGATATGAGTATACCCTTTGGATTTTGGAAAAGGTCCCATATAATCAAAGACCCAAACATCAAATGGTTCAACGACAAGTGAATAATTCATAGGCATTTCCTGATGTTTACCGATATTACCTATTCTTTGACATTCCTCACAAGACAAGACAAACTTACGGGCATCCTTGAAGAGAGGGGGCCAATAGAAACCTGATTGCAATACCTTATGTGCAGTTCTATCTCCCGCATGGTGTCCTCCGTAAGCCTCGGAGTGACACTTCTGTAGGATCTGTCCTTGTTCATGTTCAGGTACACAACATCTAATAACACCATCTACTCCTTCTTTATAAAGGTGAGGATCATCCCAAAAGTAATGTCTCAAATCAAAGAAGAATTTCTTCTTTTGCTGGTATGTGAAACTAGGTGGTATATATTTCGCAACGATGTAGTTTGCATAATCAGCATACCACGGTGTACTAAGGGAAGTATTGATGACATTCAGTTGCTCATCAGGAAAGCTATCATCAATAGGTTGTGGGTCATCAAGAACGTTCTCCAACCTAGACAAGTTATGTGCTACGGGGTTATCAGCAACCTTCCTGTCGACAATGTGCAAATCAAATTCTTGTAGCAAGAGAACCCATCTGATAAGTCTAGGTTTAGCGTCTTTCTTCTCCATGAGGTACTTAATAGCAGCGTGATGAGTGTGAATAGTGACTTTGGAATCAACTATGTAAGACTTGAACTTTTCACATGCAAACACGACTGCTAAAAATTCCTTTTCCGTAGTAGCATAGTTTCTTTGGGCACTGTCTAGAGTTTTACTAGCATAGTGAATAACATTCAACTTCTTATCAACTCTTTGCCCTAGGACAACACCAACACCATAATCACTAGCATCACACATGATTTCAAAAGGTAATTTCCAATCAGGTGGTTGAACAATAGGCGCAGTTATCAAGGCCTTCTTAAGTATTTCAAAGGCTTCCTCACAATCATCATCAAGAACAAAAGGAATATCCTTTTGCAAGAGATTGGTAAGAGGCCTAGAAATCTTAGAGAAGTCTTTAATGAACCTCCTATAGAAACCAGCATGACCAAGGAAACTTCTTATACCTTTGATATCTGTGGGGCATGGCATTTTCTAGATTGCATCAACCTTAGCCTTATCGACTTCAATACCTCTTTCAGAAATTTTATGTCCTAAGACGATGCCTTCATTAACCATAAAGTGGCACTTCTCCCAATTCAAGACAAGGTTGGTGTCTTTACATCTCTGCAAGACTCGATCAAGGTTGTTGAGGCAATCATCAAAAGAAGACCCGTAAACGAAGAAGTCATCCATGAAAACCTCAACAATCTTTTCACAAAAGTCAGAGAATATAGCCATCATACATCTTTGAAAGGTAGCAGGTGCATTACATAAGCCAAAAGGCATACGTCTGTAAGCAAAGGTACCGAAAGGGTAAGTGAAAGTAGTTTTCTCCTTATCAGCTTGTGCAACAGGTATTTGAGAGTAACCAGAATAACCATCTAGAAAGCAGAAGTGTGTATGTTTAGACAGTCTTTCTAGCATTTGACCGATAAAAGGCAAAGGGTAATGATCTTTCCTAGTGGCCTTATTCAATTTCCTAAAATCGATCACCATCCTATAGCCAGTAATAGTCCTCTGGGGGATCAGTTCATCCTTATCATTAGGGACAACGGTAATACCTCCCTTCTTAGGGACGCAATGCACCGGACTCACCCAATCACTATGAACAACAGGATAGATAATACATGCTTCCAAGAGCTTTAGTATCTCTTTTCTTACTACCTCTTTCATCTTAGGATTTAATCTCCGTTGATGATCGGCAACTGGTTTGGAATCAGGATCGGTTTTAATCTTGTGCTGGCATAGAGTGGGACTAAAGCCTTTAAGATCATCAATAGTATATCCAATAGCAGCACCGTGCTCCCTCAGAGTTTTTAGTAACTTCTTTTCTTCATGCTCTGAGATACTAGCACTAATTATAACAGGATATATCTCTTTTCATCAAGATAAGCATACTTAAGAGTATCAGGCAACTGTTTAAGCTCGAACACAGGATCATCCTTTTGTGGGTGTGGATCTCCAAGCAGTTCAAGAGGCAAATTATTCTTAAGGATATGATATTGTTCAAAGACAACTCTATCTATCTCATCCCTTTCATCCATATGCATATCATTTTCATGCTCGAGCAAGTATTTCTCTAAAGGATCGGTAGGAGGCACGGCAATAGAAGCTAGGGCAATAGTTTCATCCTTACTAGGCAATTCCTTTTCATGAGGTTGTCTACCAAACTTGGAGAAACTGAACTCATGTGACACACCTTCAAAGCTAACAGTGACAGTTTGCTTCTCACAGTCAATATGAGCATTGATAATATTGATAAAAGGTCTGCCAAATATGATGGGACAAAAGCTATCTTGGGTGGAAGCAAGAACAAGGAAATCAGCACGATACTTCGTTTTACCACACAAGACTTCAACATCCCTAACAATTCCCACAGGGCACATAGTATCTCTATTGGCAAGTTGAATAGTTACATCAATGGGTTCTATCTCGACAGGTGCAATCTCGTCTTTGATTTCATCATATAAGGATTGAGGTATTGCACTAACACTAGCACCCACGTCACATAAACCATCATAACAATGATCTCCTATCTTAACAGAAACAACAGGCGTGCCAACTACAAGCCTATGTTTGTCTCTAGCATATGGTTTAGCAATTCTAGCAGCATCTTCACAGAAGTGAATATCATGGCCATCAACATTGTCGGACATGAGATCTTTGATAATAGCAATGCTAGGTTCAACTCTAATTTGCTCACGGGGTGTAGGTGTTCTAATGTAGCCCCTACGTATCACAGTTGAAGCTTTAGAATGATCCTTTATCCTAACAAGGAAAGGTGGTTTCTCAATGTAAGCACTGGGAACAATAGGATCATTATAGGCAATGAATTTCTTTTCAACTGGATTGGGTTTAACTACATTGAATTCTAAGGGAGGATGATATTTAAACCACTTCTCTTTGGGGAGATCAATATGAGCAACAAATGATTCACACAAAGAAGCTACTATCTCAGAGTCAAGTCCATACTTAGCGCTAAAATCACAAAAGTATTTGTTTCAACAAAAGATTTAACGCAATCAAACTTGAAATTCATACCTGACTCCTTACCTTCATCAATCTCCCAATCTTCAGAGTTGCGTTTAATTCTTTCCAATAAATTCCATCTAAAGTCAATATCTCTCTTCATAAAAGAACCGGTACAAGAAGTGTCAAGCATGGTGCGATCATCATGAGAAAGTCGAACATAGAAGTTCTAAATGATAATTTCTCTCGAGAGCTCATGGTTGGGGCATGAATATAACATTGATTTAAGCCTCCCCTAAGCTTGAGCGATGCTTTCTCTGTCACGAGGCCAAAAATTATAAATATAATTCCGATCACGATGTACTAGATACATAGGATAAAACTTTTGATGAAATTCCAATTTCAACCGGTTGTAGTTCCATGATCGAGTATCATCACATAGCCTATACCATGTGAATGCTTTATCCCTCAAAGATAAGGGAAAGATCTGTTGGGGAACGTCGCATGGGAAACAAAAAATTTCCTACGCGCACGAAGACCTATCATGGTGATGTCCATCTACGAGAGGGGATGAGAGATCTACGTACCCTTGTAGATCGTACAACAGAAGCGTTAGAGAACGCGGTTGATGTAGTGGAACGTCCTCACGTCCCTCGATCCGCCCCGCGAACAATCCCGCGATCAGTCCCACGATCTAGTACCGAACGGACGACACCTCCGCGTTCAGCACACGTACAGCTCGACGATGATCTCGGCCTTCTTGATCCAGCAAGAGAGACGGAGAGGTAGAAGAGTTCTCCGGCAGCGTGACGGCGCTCCGGAGGTTGGTGATGACCTTGTCTCAGCAGAGCTCCGCCCGAGCTCCGCAGAAACGCGATCTAGAGGAAAAACCATGGAGGTATGTGGTCGGGCTGCCGTGGAAAAATCGTCTCAAATCAGCCCTAAAACCTCCGTATATATAGGTGGGAGGGAGGGGGGCTTGACTTGGGGCTCAAGGAGCCCCAAGGGGGTCGGCCGAGTCCAAGGGGGAGGACTCTCCCCCCCAAACCGAGTTGGACTAGGTTTGGTGGGAGGGAGTCCCCCTTCCTTCCCACCTCCTCCCTTTTTTTTCTTTCTCTCTTGATTTTCTTCTCCTTGGCGCATAGGGCACTTGTGGGCTGTCCCACCAGCCCACTAAGGGCTGGTGTGTCTCCCCCAAGGCCTATGGGCTTCCCCGGGGTGGGTTGCCCCCCCCCCCCGGTGAACTCCCGGAACCCATTCGTCATTCCCGGTACATTCCCGGTAACTCCGAAAACCTTCCGGTAATCAAATGCGGTCATCCTATATATCAATCTTCATTTCCGGACCATTCCGGAAACCCTCGTGACGTCCGTGATCTCATCCGGGACTCCGAACAACATTCGGTAACCAACCATATAACTCTAATACGCATAAAACAACGTCGAACCTTAAGTGTGCAGACCCTACGGGTTCGAGAACTATGTAGACATGACCCGAGAGACTCCTCGGTCAATATCCAATAGCGGGACCTGGATGCCCATATTGGATCCTACATATTCTACGAAGATCTTATCGTTTGAACCTCAGTGCCAAGGATTCGTTTAATCCCGTATGTCATTCCCTTTGTCCTTCGGTATGTTACTTGCCCGAGATTCGATCGTCAGTATCCGCATACCTATTTCAATCTCGTTTACCGGCAAGTCTCTTTACTCGTTCCGTAATACAAGACCCCGCAACTTACACTAAGTTACATTGCTTGCAAGGCTTGTGTGTGATGTTGTATTACCGAGTGGGCCCCGAGATACCTCTCCGTCACACGGAGTGACAAATCCCAGTCTTGATCCATACTAACTCAACCAACACCTTCGGAGATACCTGTAGAGCATCTTTATAGTCACCCAGTTACGTTGCGACGTTTGATACACACAAAGCATTCCTCCGGTGTCAGTGAGTTATATGATCTCATGGTCATAGGAATAAATACTTGACACGCAGAAAACAGTAGCAACAAAATGACACGATCAACATGCTACGTCTATTAGTTTGGGTCTAGTCCATCACGTGATTCTCCCAATGACGTGATCCAGTTATCAAGTAACAACACCTTGTTCATAATCAGAAGACACTGACTATCATCGATCAACTGGCTAGCCAACTAGAGGCATGCTAGGGATGGTGTTTTGTCTATGTATCCACACATGTAAATGAGTCTTCATTCAATACAATTATAGCATGGATAATAAACTATTATCTTGATACAGGAATTATAATAATAACTATATTTATTATTGCCTCTAGGGCATAATTCCAACAAGATCTTCTTCTTGACCTCATCCTCAAGCAAATCTGCAAGCTTAAATAAACCACAAACTTCATCTACATAGATTAGATGCAAGTTTGGATGTGATGTTCCATCTCCTGTAAAAGGATTAGCCAGCAGTTTCTCAAGCATACCCAAAGGAAATTCATAGCAAATATTTTCAGTAGGTGTAGCAGGTTGATGAGCAACTCCTTGTGCTTCCGTTCGAGGCGAAGATACCCTGAACAAGCTCCTCAAAGGATTCGTTTCCATACTGACAAGTGACAATAAATTTCAACACACTATATAAATGTTTCCTTACCAAATTCCACTTACCAAAGGCGCTTCACTCCCCGGCAACGGCGCCAGAAAAGAGTCTTGATGATCCACAAGTATAGGGATCTATCGTAGTCCTTTCGATAAGTAAGAGTGTCGAACCCAACGAGGATCAGAAGGATCTGACAAGTGGTTTTCAGCAAGGTAATATCTGCAAGCACTGAAATTATCGGTAACAAGTAGTTGTGTGGTGAGATGATTCGTAGCAAGTAGCAAGTAACAACGGTAACGAAGGTGAAGAAAAATGGCCCAATCCCTTTTGTAGGAAGGGACAAGCCTGGACAAACTCTTATAGGAGGTCAAACGCTCCCGAGGACACATGGGAATTTCTGTCAAGCTAGTTTTCATCATGTTCATATGATTCGCGTTCGCTACTTTGATAGTTTGATATGTGGGTGGACCGGCGCTTGGGTACTGCCCTTACTTGGACAAGCATCTCACTTATGATTAACCCCTCCCGCAAGCATCCACAACTACGAAAGAAGAATTAAGACAAAGTATAACCATAGCATTAAACTAGTGGATCCAAATCAGCCCCTTACAAAGCAACACATAAACTAGGGTTTAAGCTTCTGTCACTCTAGCAACCCATTATCTACTTACTACTTCCCAATGCCTTCCTCTAGGCCCAAATAATGGTGAAGTGTTATGTAGTCTACGTTCACATAACACCACTAGAGGAAAAACAACATACAACACATCAAATTATCGAACGAATACCAAATTCACATGACTACTTATAGCAAGACTTATCCCATGTCCTCAGGAACAAAAGTCACTACTCACAAAGCATAATGATAATCATGACAAGAGAGGTAATGAGTGGCATCAAAGATCTGAACATATAATCTTCCACCAAGTAATCCAACTAGCATCAACTACAAAGAGTAATTAACACTACTAGCAACCTTACAAGTACCAATCAGAGTCGCGAGACGGAGATTGGTTACAAGAGATGAACTAGGGTTTGGAGATGAGATGGTGCTAATGAAGATGTTGATGGTGATGAGTCCCCTCCGATGAGAGGAGTGTTGATGATGACGATGGCGACGATTTCCCCCTCCAGGAGGGAAGTTTCCCCGGCAGGATCGTCCTACCGGAGCTCTAGATTGGTTCTGCTCAAGTTCCGCCTCGTGGCGACGGCGTATCCTTCAAAAACCTCCTCTTGATTTTTTTCTGGAACGAAACCCTTCTTGTAGCAAAAGAGGGGGGGTCAGAGGGCCAGCTGGGAGCCCAGAAGCCCCCTATGCGTGGCCAGGGGGGAGGCCGCGCCTAGCGGGCTTGTGGCTACCTGCTGGCGCCCCTCTGGTACTTCTTCGGCCTAGTATTTTTCATAAAATCCAAAATAAATCCTCGTTGATTTTCACGGCTTTTGGAGTTGCGCAAAATAGGTATCTCAAACTTACTCCTTTTTCAAGCCAGAATTCCAGGTACGGGCATTCTCCCTCTTCATGTAAACCTTGCAAAATAAGAGAGAAAAGGCATAAGTATTGTACCGTGAAGTGTAATAACAGCCCATAAAGCGATAAATATCAACATCAAAGCATGATGCAAAATGGACGTATGAGTATCCCATTGTGGACATACTACTTACCAACATGGCGTGCTTGGACAAACAACTCCCACAGTAATTCCTCCGATACCTGTAAAATAATATAGGGAGTAAGTTCTGCCAAATGGTGCTTTGAGCCACAACTGGATGCATACAATAAACTAGAATCACTCAAACAGGTGACTATGTTGCTGAGCCTCTTCAGTCCATGGTTTCGCTGTTATATAGTACTCTATGCTATATGACTATGGTTGGTGTAAACCTTTTTGTTAGATACTATAGTATGCAAATTCAAACTTTCATGAAGTTGTCATGCATCTCTAAGGCCTGATGTATTGTCGTTTGAAATGTCAAAAAGACATGTGGTGTAAATTTCCATGCCACTACAGTCTACAGCAGTGACCCTGCCTAATCTTTTGGTGCATTTGTTACCGCATTCGATTTAATTGTAATGAAATGTGATTCAGAAACACTACAGAGTGGCCTCTGTTTAGATGCAAGTTAAGTTTCAGAAACCGCATCGTTTTCCCCTGTATATGTTCACTGGTTCGGAATACATGCGTATCATCAAAGTAGCCGGGAGCTGAGAACAAATCAAACAACATGTATTACAATCAAAGAACTCAAGAACTTGTCTCCAAGAACAGCATGCTATTACAATCAAACTACATGCCATTTATTATTTAGTGGATTCTTGGAAATTTGTTTCCCTGCCCTAGCAAAGAACTTGTCTCCAAGAATTTTATCATAATCTCTATGGTTCAAACATCCCCCCTATGTTGTGTGCATCCCAATTTGCCTTTTTTTACTTTTCCATCCATTTCACATCATAAATTCCAATCAAGCATATGTAAAAGGTAAATTGTCACATGCTTCACTATTGCCATGACCAGGAAGTAATAGTTGATGTTTCATACAAACAAGCTGTTGTGTACCAACATAACCATGAAACAATGTATGCCGAGGACACAAACACACACACACACAAGTTTGCATCATATGGATCTGCACATAGGTTTCTCATGCTGGGATTTATATTCATAAGAATTAGAAACATAAATAAAAACAGCATATGAAAGTAAGCTTGCTTGTTTACCTCTGGTTGGTCACAGGGGAGATGAGAAGAGCGGCCTCAAACCGTGTTCCTGCTGCTCGAGGTGGGGGTGGGGATGGCGGATACGGGCAGAGGTGGAGCTCCTGCTGCTCGAGGCGGACCGGGGGGCGGTGAAGCTCCTACATCGGCCATTGGCGATGGTCGACAAGGGGCCGTGCCGGTGGAGGCGAGCTGGCCGGCGGTGGGGCTCCCGCGGCGGCCAGAGAAGATAGAAGAGGAGGCGGCCGTGGGTGGAGCTCCTGCGGCGGTGGCTGACGAGCGGGCCGCGGCGGTGGCCGGGGGCGGTGGCAGCAAACCCTAACCAGCGCTGGGGGGAGGGAGGGCAGATGGAAGGGAGGGAGGGGCGCGGAAGGAGTGGAGATGCGAGGGAGAGTCGAGTGAGGGGAGGGAAAGAAGGGGATACTACGGGGGAGGGTTAGGAATGGCGCACCATTTAGGGGTGCGCCATAAATACCGTGATAGCAATGGCGCACCTTCTCCTGGTGCGCCATTACTAACTTTTTTTTTGGATTTTTAGTTGCATGTAATAATTTTGGTTATCACTTTTTTCACTCATAACTTTTTTATCACCTCCTTTCAACCCTTGGTTACATCAATGCAATAGTCGTTGTCATCACAAGTAGTAATCTTGTTTCATGCAACAATGCCACATTATTAAGTCATGGATGGAATTATAAGTTACTTTTTTTATTAATCTCTTCATGCAAAAATACCACCTCGTGCATTATTTTTCCCAGGGAATTAAGTCATGTAAGAAAGTTTTATATTTGTTTTTGCATGAATTTTAGTCCTATACCACTTTTTTCAGGTAATTAAGTCATGTAAGAAAGTTTTATACTTGTTTTTGCATTAATTTTAGTCTTCTACCACTTATCCATATACTTTTTACAAGGTTTCTGCCGCAATGCGTGGGGTATCGTCTAGTTATCTAAATTTTCTGAGACGTATTGCATGCACATGACTTAATAACCAAAAAGTAATGGGATAGCCCAACGGTTTACACCTAACCCATCCATAAAGCTCACGGAGAGAGACACTTACAAAAAATCATGTTATGAGGTGATATCACATTGTGCAAAGATTTACAATTAGATGACATGGTTGAAATCAAGTGACATGAAATAACAGTCATCAAAGATTGAGCTTGCCACTGACACACACACGCGGCCAACACATCGTGATTCGATCTTAGCTATTTTTTCACAATGATCTTCTTGCCCTTCTTTCTCGCGGTGACGTTTGCGCCCGCTGTCATGGATTTGGCTTCGTGTATAACCATGGTGGTGAAATACCGGTCTTCTTTTAGGACGCTCTTGGCCCATTTGACACGGAACATCGGGACCTTCTCACCAACGTAGCTTAGCTCCCAGATCTCCTCGATCCTTCCGTAGTATCTGTACTTGTCGTTACCGGTGTAGGATTCCATCGTTACCCCGGAGTTCTGATAATCTCTCTTGATGTCCTTTTCCTCGAAGTAGAATGTGTAGTCGTTGATATCGTATGCCTCATAGGTCATCAGGTTGTGCTCGGCGCCCTGTGACAAGGCGAATATGAGTTTTTCTTCCGTGGAAGAATCCTCATGTAAAGGGTACGACAGAAGCTTGTCCTTGAACCAACACGTGAAACATGAGTTGTGCTCTTTGATTATATCTCTGTCCGTCCTCTGTTGGCCTCGGTCATTGTACGTCTTCTCAATGAAGGTTTTGTGCTCTACCACCCAAGGATCGACCACGTCTATGTGTTGTAACGCGACTAGGTTTTCTCTTTCAAAGTCGGCGAGTCGACCCTTGAAGTCGACATGCATTTCGCGGAGACCCTCGCGGTGACCCCATCCAGCAAGCCTGTCGAGGTGCCTGTTGACGGGCAGACCAACGGGGTTCTCGATGCCTAGATAATTCATGCAGAAGGAGATGCACTCTTCGGTCAGAAAGCCCTTGGCTATGCTTCCATCTGGACGTGCCCTGTTGCGAACGTATCCTTTGATGACACCATTCATCCTTTCGAACGGCATCATGCTGTGCAGGAACGTCGGCCCGAGTTGGATGATATCCTCCATGATATGGACCAGCAGATGCACCATAACATCGAAGAATACGGGCGGGAAGTACATCTCAAGCTCGCATAGTATCACCACGATCTCTTCCTGTAGCCTTCTGAGTTGCCTCACGCCAACCGACTTCCGAGAGATGACGTCAAAAAAGTTGCATATGCCAAATAGTGTTTCACGGACGTGCGCATCCATGATCCCACGGATTGCAACTGGAAGTATCTGCGTCATTAGCACATGACAGTCGTGAGACTTCATCCCGCTGAACTTCTGCTTCGCTGAGTCTGGGTATCTGCTTATCTTCCCCGCGTAACCGTAAGGAAGTTTTACTCCTACGAGGCAGGTGAAAAACTGCTCGATCTCCTTCTGACTTAGAGTGAAGCACGCGGGAGGGCAGTCATATTCGATCTTCTTGGCCTTTTTGCCTTTGCGACGACTTTCCGTGTCCTTCACCTCATCATCATCATCATCATTAGGGTGTTCTGTGTGAAGCTCCTCCCTGATGCCCATTGATTGCAAGTCTGCCCTTGCTTTCGGCCCATCATTGGTCCTCTCTGGCATGTTGAGCAGGGTACCAAGCAGACTCTCGCACACGTTCTTCGTGATATGCATGACATCAAGGCTGTGAGGCACACAGAGGATCTTCCAGTACGGCAAGTCCCAGAAAACAGACCTCGTTTTCCATACCTTCAGCAGCGGCTCTGGCGCCTTTCGCTTCTTTCCCGGCAGTGTGCACTCTTTCCAATTTTTCAAGAGCTCGTCTATTTCCTCGCCGCTCCTCGTAGGTGGGGGTCTTTGGGGTTTGGTTTCACCATCGAATAGATCCTTGCGTTTTCTCCATGCATCATCGTCGCGAAGCCACCTTCGATGTCCCATGAACACGGTTTTCGAAGACCCAGGATCTCTATCTAGCTGGTGATACGTTGTGTCATCCATGCACCTGACGCATGCACAAAATCCGTGGACCACCTGCCCCGCGACATATCCGTAACCAAGATAGTCGTGCACCGTCGTGAGCAGTGCAACTCTCATAGGGAAATATTGTTTCGCTGCGGCGTCCCACGTATTGGCTGGCGTTTTCCACAGCGTGTCTAGCTCCTCTTTCAGCAGCCCTAGATACAGATTGATGTCGTTCCCTGGTTGTTTCGGCCCTTCAATTAGCATACTCATGTGAATGTACTTCCTCTTCATGCACATCCAGGGGGGAAAGTTGTACATCCACACAAACACAGGCCAGGTGCTATGTGTGCTTCTCTAGCTGCCAAACGGATTGACTCCATCGGTGCTCGCGCCCAACATGATGTTCCTTGGATCGTCCCCAAATTCTGGGTGTTCGAAGTTCAACGCTTTCCACTGGCTCGCATCCTTAGGGTGACTCGGCATCTTGTCTTTATTATTTATCTCTGGATCATTTCCGTCATCTTCTCGCTTCTTCTCCTCCCTATCCATGTGCCAACGCAGGAGCTCTGCTTGCTTAGGGTCCACGAAATACCGCTGCAGACGAGGAGTGATCGGAAAGTATCACACCACTTTTCGAGGAGCTTTCTTCCTGTTCTTGTATCGAGTGACGCCGCACACCGGACATATGGTAGACTCCGCGTGCTCGTCCCGATAAATGATGCAATCGTTCATGCACACATGGTATTTCACGTGCGCTAAATCCAGAGGACACATGATTTTCTTCGCCTCCTCAAAACTGGCCGAGCACTTGTTCCCCATGGGAAGACGTTCGTGCCAGAATTACATGTTCTCGTCGAAGCATGTGCCGGTCATTTTGTGTTTTACCTTCATCTCCAGAGCCATGAGCGTTACTTTCATGCGGGTATCCTCAGGCCTGCATCCTTCATACAATGGAGTAACCGCGTCTATCTCCAGTTGATCCAGCTTGGCTTTCTCTCGGGCGTCAGCTCTTGCGTTACCCGTCAGCTTGAGAAGCAGCTCTTGAATATGAGGGTCCTGCACCCAGCCCATCGGTGGTCCATCGTCGTCTGCTCCGGCATCTTCATCTTCATGATCATGCCCTTCGTCTTGATCTTCCTCATCATCATGTTCGGCATCTTCTACATGATGACCCAGTCCTGCATCTACTTCTTGATCATGTCCTGGAGATTCTTCGTCTTCTCATCTGCCCTCGCCGCTATTGTCTTGCTGCCCTTCCTTATTTCTTGCCCGCCCCCCATGGACGACTTCATAATCATCTTCATCACCTTGCCACCGATAGCCATCCATGAAACCACGCACGAGAAGGTGGTCCCGCACCTCTCTGGAATCCGGGTCCATAAGGCTCTTCAGTTGCATCTTCGACACGGACATCTTATCTCCGTCTCATTCTTTTGAAGCATCTCGGCCTTTGCGGAGCTCAAAAACCTATTGACGATGCCTTCGGTCATCGTGCGGACCATGATCGCCTGCGGGGTAGAGCAAAACGATATTTTAGAACCAAATTTTTTTTGGCATGATTTTGCCTAAAAATAGGACCAAAAAGAATGCATAGTGCCAAATTCTCGCCGAAACGGAAATCAATCAACATTCCGGCAAAATATTGGCAACTATCACATTTCAAATACCGGTACCTGCAAGCACAAACATATGCAACATCACAAACATGCGTAGATCTAGGCTATAAAAAGTGCGTACGTTGCAGGGAGAAAAAAGTAGATCTAGAACATAAAGAAAGCTTTCCCCTTACTTACCTGTAAAAAAAGGAAATTTAACCACTTAATTTGGGTGAATCTATGGTGCAAATGAGGTGAGGAGGAGGAGGCAGCCGAGACCAACAAGCTTGGTAGAGGTGGAGAGAATGAAGTGGGGGGAAAGTGAGTGTGGTAAGTGGCTGTCAAAAATATCTAGCTGCTCTTAGGTTACCAATGGCGTACCTCCTAAGAATGCGCCATTGGTAATCAGGGTTACTAATGGCGCACCTGGTAAGAATGCACCATTACTAGTTATGAAAAAAAATTGTTAGTAGTGGCGCACCCTGGATGTGGTGCGTCATTACTAGTTAAAACTAGTAATGACGCACTTTCCCCTGGTGTGCCACTGCTAAGTCTAGGAAGGGTGTGTGGCGAGGACAAAAGTAGTAATAGCGCACCACACACCAGGTGCGCCATTAGTAATATGGTCAATAATGGCGCACCTATATCTGACAGTGGCGCACCACATACATGGTGCGCCATTAATGTCTATATTAGCTATAGCCGTTTTCCTAATAGTGTGGGGTGGGCGACGGTCACAGGTGATGCCCCATGATCCAAGTTCCAACATGCTCAGCGCTCCAAGGCCCCGACGACCGCGCGGAATGAAGCTACTGCAAATCCAGAAGGATCATGGTGTTTCGACTGCATCAAGCTCTGCGGCTGGACGCTGCAATTGAGATGTCTTGCCAGCACTGCAGTGAGCTTCGCCGGGCTGCGTTGGAGCTCTTTGCCGTGCCGCAGGGGTTGCAATGAAGCGTCACCTCGGGGCTGCAATGGAGCCGTGTTGGTGCTGCAGTGGAACCTCGTCAGCGCATCGTCGTGGATCGTTAGGCTGCAATGAAGCTTCGCCGTTGCTGCATTGGAGCGCCGATGGTGCTGCAATGGAGTTTCGCCGGCGCCGTGGTACTTCGTTGCTGCTTTGTCTCGCCGTTGGGGGTTACAATGGAGCTTCATCGGAGGGGAGTGGTCCCGGTTCTGCAGTTATTCGTTTTTTGCAGCTTGGTTGACATGATAGAAAGGAGGAGGACCATATCTGCGTTCGATTTGATCGAATAGCATGTGTGTGCTTAACGGTTAGGCAGGCGGTTGATCTTTCCTAAATATAAAGTAGCGATGTGTGACTAATACGGTAACGATTAATTTTTAGCACAAAACATATCGTAGCTCAGCTGGTTCTTGTGACCGAAACAGAATCAGAGTCAAAGATTCGACAAAAAGAAAGCGAAGAAGGCCCACCTCGGCCAAACCAAAGAATCCAGGACAAACCAGTTTTACTGGATTACGAATTGAGTAGTAAAAAAGTTTTTAATATAAAAAAATATGATGAATTAAGAATATCTATTTTTAATTGGTATAGAAGATTTAGTAAATGACTTACGTAGTTGTAGCATTTTGGCTATGCACTAAGTGATCCCCACATTGCAAATACATTTAAAATATTTAACCATAGTAGTTAAGAATGAATTTTAATAGCTACGATTAAACTGAATGTACATATGCTCTATTTTGAACAAGTTCTACTATATATTAGGCCCTTCACAATTTACAATGCGACAGTTTCGTTGTCATTGCATGGACCGCCACCCTGCGATGAGAAGTCGCTGTCGTAGTTGCCGAGGTGAGGAGGCGCTCGTGTGTGTGCTGCATGGTGGGGTGGCTATTTTTAACAAGCTCTATATATATTACATTCAAATCACATTATTTTTAACAAGTTTATTTTTTTTCAAAAAATTTACAAAAACTAAACTGAGGCACTGTGTAGGTCTTCGACAGCCGCCGACCAAATTTAAAGGAAAAATATACAAATATAGGTCTCCAACTATCGTCACACATTTATACCAGTCTTCCCGCTTTGGGCCGCACCGTAGTGAAGCGGTGTTGGTCCGCTTGCCCCCGATATTTAAGGCATGTGACCGAGAACCCTTCTCTAGCCACAGTCGATGCCTCGTCACCTTGTCAAGGCAAAGGCATCGTCGCAACCTCTCCGTCGTGTCAAGAGGGAGCTGCCTTCATCACCTCTCCGCTACGTCGAGTAGGTGGTACTGCAGCATCACAATTGGCCGCGTCAAGGAGGAGGTGAAGGCCGAGCCGCCCTCCCGGCCACACAGCACGCGCATGAACGCCTCCTCCATTTCCTCAGCGACTCCTCGTCGCACAGCGCGGTGGTCAACAAGGTAGCAACAGAGCAAGTGGGCGGGACTGGCACAACGTACAGTGTCAGACCACGTTCGACGCGACGTCACACGTTTTGCCGGACTGGGCGGTGCCGGACCCTGTGCGCTAGCCTGGGCCAAGGACTGGTCCAAGACCACCGAGGAGAAAGGGGGCTCAGCAGGAAGAGGATTGTACCATGAGAGAAGCACGGAGGTCAACCCGCTTCAAATATGGAACATGGATTCTGGCAGCGACTCTCACCGCATACGGCTCGCACAAAGACTCCAAAATCCATCCCGAGCTTTTTATTCCACCTCTCCCTCCTCTCCAATCCTCGATCAAATTAGCCTTCCCCAGCAAGAAAACGTATCCGCTTTAGCAACAAAGCGCTCATCCCTTGCTTGTTCTTGAGCGCGCAAGGCGCTCAAGACGCGTTCCCAGCATCCTCGAGTTCGTAGTCAAACTCACCTTCATCCACCTTTCATGGACTGGCGCGGGCAAGCGCCGATGTCTGGAGCAAGAGATGGAAGCTTGGGTTGAGGAGGCTGTCAACGAGTCATCAAAGGCGATAGATTGGTTATATTCGGATTCGTTTGCACGGAGACGTTCACATGGTGACGACGTCACCCTTCGATAGAGACAACGACAACTTTAATGAGGACAGAGGTGCTGCCAACCAGGGCAGGCATGCGAGCGAAGTCATCGTCCGGTACTTCGCTTAGTCTCTCCCTAATCTTTCCCTAATAATAAAGCAAATAGGGTTTCTGATCGTCTGTCATGGAAATTACCACTAAAGTTTGCATAAATTACCTATCATGCCACCGGTAAGTAATAGAAAACGTTTCACAAAGCAAAAAATCTTGGACTGGGCCGGCCCATGTAAAAACCTCCTATATTACGCTCTGCACGCTGGGAGAATATCCAGCACACCGTATAGGCCGGCCCATGCACGTACGCCTGCTTTTAGTTCCGTTTATTTATTTATTTTCAGTTTCGTTTTATTTTTTTATTTTAAATAATTTAGAACTTCAAATAATATTTATAATTTTAATAAACTGAAAATTGTAAATCAACATATTTAAAAAATAAAATGTTTGTGACTTCAAAAACTGCCCGAGGTTTTGTATAAAATGATCGCATATACAATAAAATGTTGCAATTTTAGAAAAATATTTGTACAATAAGAAAAGTCCATGATTTCAAATACAATTCCATGTATTCAAAATTATTAAAGGCATTTAACAAAATGCTGTCTAATTGAAAATATGTTAATCCATTCAAAAAATGTCCTAAAATTTTAAAAATAGCTAATGCCTGTTTTGATAGTTTCTTTTTTTTATTTAAAATTTTCCATTCCATTTTTGTTTATTTCTAATGTAAATAATTTAGAATTCCATAAACTTTTGCATATTAAAAAATAGGAATTTTAAAATAAAATGCTGACGAAAACATAAAATGTTTGTGGATTCAAAAAAAGCGCCGGATTTTTTTTTGCAAATTCGAAAACAATGTCCATGAATTTAATAACTATATTACTGATTTATAAAAATTTTTTTTCATTTAGAAAAACTTCATGCGTTTCAAAAAATGTTTGTGAATTTAAAATAAAATCCTCCAACATAAAAAATTATGTTCGTCTTTTCTTGAATTGGTCGCCAATTCAAAAGAAAAAAATTTAAACCCGTTCGAAATATAAAAAATATTCACAATTTTTAGTAAATGTTTGTAAATTGTAAAAAATGTTCTCGATTTTAAAATTGTTCCCATATTTGTAAAAAATTGTTAACGAAAGATCTAATGTATGTAGTTAAACATTAATGCTTCTAAGTCTTTGTGACAATATAATTGTGTCAATTTTGAAGAATTAACTTTTCGATAGATCGAATTATTATTGTATGTTTTCGAATTTTTTTTATTGAAAATCAGAATAAATCTTTGAGTTACCAAGATTTTTGACAACCATGATATATATTTTTTGAAAATGTAAAGATTGCTCAACTTGTGAATAAATTTAAAAGAAGAAACATTTTCTTGCATTTGTGCATAAAATTTCAAAATCAAGCGATGATATGTGAACATAATGTGGTCACCATCATTGAAGATTATGTTTTTTTTCGTGGCAACGCACGGGCCATTTTGCTAGTAATAATAAAGCAAATTCGGTTTCTGGTCGTCCGTTTTGAAAATTACCCCTAAAGTTTACATAAATTATCCACCATGCCACCGGTATGTAATAGAAAACGTTTCACAAAGCGAAAAATCATGGACTGGGCCGGCCCATGTAAAAACCTCCTATGTTACGCTCTGCATGCTGGGAGAATATCCAGCACACCGTATGGGCCGGCCCATGCACAGGCGCCTGCTTTTAGTTCTGTTGATTTATTTATTTTCAGTTCCGTTTTATTTTTTTATTTTAAATAATTTAGAACTTTAAATAATCTTTAATATTTTAATAAACTGAAAATTATAAATCAACATATTAAAAAATTAAAATGTTTGTGACTTCCAAAACTGCTCGGAATTTTGTAAAAAATGGTCGCATATACAATAAAATGTTTGCAATTTTATAAAAAAAATTGTACAATAAGAATAGTCCATGATCTCAAATACAATTTCAAGTATTAAAAACTGTTAAATGCATTTAACAAAATGCTTTGTAATTCAAAATATGTCCTAAAATTTTAAAAATAGCTAATGCCAGTTTTGATAGTTTCTTTTTTTTATTTAAAATTTTCCGTTCCATTTTTGTTTATTTATAATTTAAATAATTTAGAATTACAAAAACTTTTGCATATTAAAAAATAGGAATTTGGATTAAAATGCTGACGAATTTTTATTTTTAATTAAAAATAGGATTCAAAAATACGCCTGATTTTTATAATTTTTTTACAAATTCCAAAACAATGTCCATGAATTTAATAAATATATTACTGATTTATAAAAAAGTGTGTTTATTTAGAAAAACTTCATGCATTTCAAAAAATGTTTGTGAATTTAAAATAAAATCCTCCAACATTAAAAATTATGTTCGTCTTTTCTTGAATTGGTAGCCAGATTTGTAAATATTTAAACTCGTTCGAAATATAAAGAATATTCACAATTTTTAATAAATGTTTGTAAATTGTAAAAAATGTTCTTAATTTTAAAATCGTTTCCATATTTGTAAAATTGTTCACGAAAGATCTAATGTATGTAGTTAAACATTAATGCTTCTAAGTCTTTGTGACAATATACCTATGTGAATTTTGAAGAATTAACTGTTGGATGGATCGGATTATTATTGTATTTTTTCTAAAAGAAATTCTGAAAATTCAGAATAAATCTTTGAGTTACCAAGATTTTTGACAACCATGATATATATTTTTTGAAAATGTAAAGATTGCTTCAACTTGAGAATAAATTTAAAAGAAGAATTTTTATTTTACGTTTGTGCACAAAATTTCTAAATCAAGCGATGATATATGAACATAATGTGGTTACCATCATTGAAGATTATTTTTTTTTCTTTCCGTGACAACGCACGGGCCATTTTGCTATTTTACTAAAATAAATTACTTGAACTTGCTAGAAATGGTCCCATTTCAGTGTAATATATTGAACTTTGCAATGTAATGTACTCCCTCCTTTTTTATATACAAGGCCACTATCAAAATTACCATTTGCAGAAATACAAGGTCACTAACACTAATCGATGCAATATTAATGATGTTTACCTCGTTGTACTAACATAGGAGGACGTTAATTATCTCTTGCATGCATGTGGGAGTGAGATCATTGACTTAATGTGGATGAAAGAGAAAAATACACATTAATTTATACGGCAAACAAGAACGCATTAACTTTTGTCTTGGTATCTGTAATATGGGTTTATGGTCTCGTATATAAAAATGGAGGGAGTATTGAATTTGTTAATAATAGGGCGTGCATACGATTCAGTCTAGTTGCTGCTATTAAAATTGTATTCTTAGTTACTTTTGTAATTATTCTAAAAATATTTGCAATATGAAGAGCCCTTAGTGCATAGCTTGTTGCATGTACAGAAAACTACAAGTGTTGCGTCTTCGTGCTAAAAACTGATAAGTATTGGCTGGTTTCCCTCTGGATCAATCCCCTCCGTGGAAATAGAATGAACACTGGATTGTTGGCCGCATGTTACTGTCTATGGACAAGTTATCTGATCCTAGTCCGTTTTGAGTCAGTCGTTTCGTGAAGCTTTCAGATGTTTTTGGTGTTTTTTTTTTGCTTTTTCTACTAGGATATTTACTTGGTTTCTGTTTTTTGTTCATTTCTAAATTTATTATGCTTTTACTTTTTTGTTATTTTCTTTTTATTAAAACACAATCTTTTTCACAAAATTGATCTTTTTAATGTTGGTCAATATTTATTCAAATTCATGAATAGTTGTCAAATTGAATATTTTTAATTCATGTATAATTGTTTTTACAAGTAACATTTTTCTAAATTCGTGAACTTTTTCAAATTCGTGAAGATTTTTCTAACTCGCTAACAGTTTCCAAAGTCATGAATTTCTTACAAATTTATTTATTTTCTAAATTCATAAACTTTCAAATTTTTGTGATTTTTTTTGAAGATAATGATATTTTTGCAAAAAAATCTATTATGCTCTACGAACTCTGGAACTTTTTTCAATTCACGAATCTTTTCAAATCAATCTTTCTAATAAATAGGAGGATTTTTTGGAAGCGAGCCACGAGCTATTAAATCAGTAAGAGCAAGTACAATAGTATAGCGAGCTGCTGGCTATAAGCTATTGCCATGTCATCTATAACCCATCTTATAGCCAACATGTACAATAGTTCATTGCAAAAGTGTACTACTTTATTATAGGGTCCATCTTTCATACTCATAAAATGCCTAGAAGCACGTGCTAGAGCTGGCTCTTAGCTAAGAGCCCGCTTACCTTTTCTCTCTTCTTCTCTTTCCTCTAACTAAACAAAAATATATTAGTTTATTCCTTATAGCCAGCTGACTCAGCTCTATTGTATTTTCTCTAAGTAACTTGTAGATGGCACAACTATCAACCGACAATAATTGCTATTGGCCGCGTCCTGTTTGGCGGGCGCATAAACGCTAGGGCACGATCGACGCTAGAAGCACCAAGTATCGAAATCACTTGTTGAGGGGTAATTTTCCGGTGGTGACAAGTTTTGATTCGTAGAATTTTTTCTTCAAAACATGTGTCCAAATCACTAATAGTTTTCATTATTAGTTTTTTTCATGTCAAGGTCTTCGCAACTAAATCTCATGTTAATAGATTTGGTTAATTTATTTTTTACAGGAAAACCTCCAAACAAGTGAGAAAGCCAAAAAAGTATAAAAAATAAAAAGGAAAAATGGAAACCAGAAAGCACAGCTCTGCTTCACACCTTTTCGAGATGCACACATGCGCTTTTCCTTTTGAAAAGCATACTTGTGCTTCACGTGGAAGCACACATGTGTTTTTTATTTCCTGGAAGCACATTACTGCTTCTAGCCAAAGTACGGTGTATTTTTCACTTTTTTTTTGAAAAGCACAATTGTGCTTCTCACGGCAGCCCAAGCTGTGCCCAAATGTGCTTCCCACAAAAGCATGGTTATGCTTTTCGGGAAGTAGAGTTATGCTTCGCGCAGAAACACAACTTTTATTTTTTCCTTTTTAAAATACATAATTGTGCTTGTCGAAAGGATAATCCCGGCATAGGCTCAATGAGCCTGTTTCTTTATCTCCGGCCCCAAAGGAATGATCAAAAACTATTCTGCAAGGCCCAAGTCCTCTCACCAGCTAGGCCACACCTACCGGCTAGGGGGCGAGACGGCTAACTCTCTGGCCGGCCAAGCAACACCTGCCGGCTAGAGGCAAGACAACTACCTCTTTCTGGCCGCCTAGGCCAAGCCAGCCGGCTAGGAACAAGGCGGCCGTGCCCAAGCTGGCTAGCCAAGCGGGCTAGCCGGCTGGGGATCTCAAGTCACATCAGATCGTAGATCATGACGAGATCCTACGATTAAAGGTGGCTACGCGTCAGCAAAGGTACTGGATTGGAGTGCACGGCAGGTACCAGCGGCGTCGGCCACATCGCTGACCTACCTCGGCTCTGATCCATCACCCAACATAGTGTTGGCCGTCAAACTCCCACTCCATTACTGCTCCCGACGTGGGAACAGTGGAAGCGGCTGTACCGTCTGCCCATGACGAATCTCACTGGGCGACGCCGGACGTACCGCGCGTGCCCTGCATCAACCTTACGCAAGAGCTTCATTGGCTAGCCGGCGGGTCCCACCTCCAGACGGGACCTCGCAGCCGGCGGGCCCCTCAAGCGACAGGACAAGAACCCCGTGGGCCCCCTGGACAGCCGACGAGGCTGCCAGCCGGGCCCCCCTCTTATACCCTTTATCCATATTGTAGGTCGGTGGGTTCGTCTATAAAACCCCCCGGCCCCCTTCATGCAGAGGGTCGGTCAACAGATTACACACACACACTCACCAACGACATAGGAGAGCCAGAGACGAGCCGACTGCTCCCATCTTCCTCCTCCGCAATACAGCCCCAGGAGCAACCTTGTAATCCCATCCATATACATCATACACTCCGGCAGGACTGGGGGTATTATCTCTACGAAGAGCCCTGAACCTGGGTACATCGTGCGTTCCATGCTTGTACCAACCTCACCCCCAGCGCCCTCCGTTGCCACTTTGGTTCTCACCGACTTTAACCTACCTATGGCATATGTTGTGAGTATTCACCGATATTTGGCGCCCACCATGGGGCCGATCGCGGCATCGGCTGGCTTTACGCGCTGGGCGGGGCCCCGCACCTACAACACCAGATGCATCGCGTTCGGATCGTTCTGCATGCCCGTGGAGCTCGCCTTCGATGAGGCAACACCGATGATGATCGACGTCCCGGTCCGCCATGCGGATTCGGACGAAGAATCTGATGACGAGGCGCCTCCTAGCATCGTCGTCGCTGCCATCGAGAACATCAGCGTTCTCTTTAGCGACCTGCGTTTCAACGACGGTCCTTGCTACTTCGACGAGGACTTCGATGTCGAGGCACTGTACGCCAGCTTCAGTAGGCTCTCTATCGCTGAGACGCCTACACTTGACGTGTACCCAAGCAACGTACTCGTCTTCGACGGCCCTGCGCCGTCTGTGGGGTTCTTCACCCCATACCATGTCGCCACCGTCTCCAACACCGTGGAGGTGATGGTCATCGGCGCTGGCACCAGCACGGCTCATGGCAAGGCGTCAGCAGACGCTGGTGAGCCTGCTGCTGTTACCGCTGACACTCTTCAGGCTACGCTTACCGTCCTGAAGACGCCCATCGCCGCCTCCACGAACCCTAACGACGCCCGAGCCTTGCTGGAGGAGGCTCTCAAGTAGATCTTGGAGGAGTGCACAACCGTCGCTTCGGCGAAATGCCGGATGGAGGCCACGCAGCGTGAGTATAACTCCGCATACGGCCTCACTCCGGTTTCCGAGGGCCCTAGCCAGCTTGGTTCGGTCCGCGGCCGCGGCCGGTTCATTGCCGACATTCTAGACGACAAGCAACCCGTCTATGAGACCCCTGCAGCCAACTTGCGGGCGGCACAGGCGGCCATGGAAGAAATGCCGAGCTTGGAGGGCGAGGAGTGCGCCTTCCAGGAGAAGCGGGTCAAGGATCTCCTTGACGCCGCCAACGAGCAGCAGACACGGCTTGACCCCTGTCAAGCCCAGTCAGAGTCTCCGGGACCCAACCCCGGAGCGCGCCGCAACCCTAGCGGCCATCAGCACGCGGAGGGATCTTCCTCGCATCGCACTTCCGCCCGGCAGGGCGAGGGAAGCCAAGACAGGCGCTCCCAGCGCCAGAGCGAGCATACTTCAAGAAGGCGTCGCGGAGGCGACGAGAGCGACTCGGTGTATGAGGTTCCTCGTCCAGGGAGGACCCATGCCACCGGTTCACAGGGTGCCCCTCCGATCGCAGCTCGGATCGGCGCTCGCGTTCCCCAGGGCTACCAGGACGCCCTCTCCCAGTCAGCCCTCCTGGAGGATGATGGCCCCATCGGTCCGGCCTGCTTCGGCCCCCGGATCCGAGGGGAGCCGTTTCCCCGAGGCTTCACCTTGCCCTGGGACACTCCCAAGTACAACGGCACCGCCAAGCCAGAGGACTGGCTGATCGACTACACCACCGCCGTTGGCATTGCTAGGGGCAACAAGCGCGTAGCAGTCCGCTACGTGCCACTCATGTTGGTCGGCTTGGCTCGGACTTGGCTTAACAACCTTCCAGCCGACAACGTCAATTCGTGGGTGGACTTCGAGGAGGCGTTCGTCCGCAACTTCACTGGCACCTACAAGCGCCTTGGCCGGCCTCGCGAGCTGGCCATGTGCATCCAGAGGCCCGACGAACCCCTTCGCGACTACGTCACTCGCTGGGCGGAGCTTCACAACTCCTGCGAGGGAGTGTATGAGGTACAAGCCATCTAGTACTTCAACGACGGTTGCCGAGACGGAACCCTCCTCAAGCACAAGCTCATGTGCTCCGAGCCCACTTCTTTGGCGGTGCTCATGGCCAAGGCGGAAAGTACGCCACAACCGACTCCGCGATGCGGGTCAAGGTGACCGCCTCGGACAAGGCTGTCCCTACGCCGGCTACTCCCAAGCCGGCTGGAGACAGTCGAGGCGGCCAGAATAACAACAAGCGCAAGGCAGATCATCTAGATTCACGCTCCAACAACAAGTTGGTAGCCAGCGTGAAGGGTGAGGCATCGGCTTCTCAAGCCGTCTCTCAACGGAAGCGGCCCAACAGGGGCAATACGAACTGCCTGCCCAAGCAGACTTTCGAGGAGCTGCTTGATGCCCCCTGCAAGATGCACTCTGGGGCACAACCTTCTACCCACACCCTTCGACAGTGCAGCTTTGCACGACGGCTGTCGCAAGGGGAGGGCATGCCGACTGCCCCAGGTGCACAGGCTGTGCCTCAAGCCCCGGCTCCGGGTCCTGCTCCGGCTCCACCGCCGTCGCCTCGCAACGACGGCCGCCTCCACGACGACTACCCCCACCAAGACGGAGCATTCGTCGTCTTCACTAGTGAAGGCGATGACAAGCATAGCCTGCGCCAGCGACGGTGTGAGGTGAATGCCACGGTCCCCCCAGTTCCCCAATACATGCATTGGTCTGATAGGCCAATCACATGGAGCCAGGTAGACCATCCTGCGGTGATGCCCAACCCGGGCTCATACGCTCTCGTCCTCGACCCCACCTTCGCCTCCAAGAGGCTCACGTGCCGATTCTCTCGGGTGCTGGCGATGGCGGCAGCAGCATCAACATCCTCTACCTCGACACTCTCCGCAAGCTCGGGCTCAAGGAGACGGACGTCCTGCTGACCAGCACTGTCTTCCCCGACATCGTGCCTGGGCAGTCCTACTCGCATATCGGCAAAATCCAGCTGGACGTCCTCTTCGGCAACAAGGCTCACTTCCGCCGCGAGTCCATATGGTTCGAGGTAGTGGACCTCAGCAGCCCATATCACGCGCTGCTGGGCAGACCGGCTCTAGCCAAGTTCATGGCTATCCCGCACTACGCCTACCTGAAGATGAAGATGCCGGGTCCAAAGGGCATCATCACCATTTCCGGCGACTACAAGAAGTCGCTCGAGTGTGCACAAGACAACGTCCGCCTGGCCGACGCCATGGTGATTGCTGAGGAGAAGAGATAGATCGACCAGCTCGTGGCTCAGGCTACCGAGCAGCCGGCGATCCCTTCTCTTCCGTCCCAGTTGGCTGGCGAGGGCTCCTTCAAGCCGGCTAAAGAAACCAAGAAGGTGCCACTCGACCCTGCAAACCCCAAGGAGTGCGTCACCATCGGGGCTGGCCTCAGCCCCAAATAGGAAGGCGAGCTCGTCGACTTCGTCCGTGAGAATAGGGACATCTTTGCATGGTCCCTCAAGGACATGTCAGGTGTTCCGAGGAAGTACGCCGAGCACAAACTTCACGTGCGACCGGATGCCAAGCCGGTAAAACAACCCTTGAGCCGCTTCGCCGAGGGGAAGCGGCGCACCATCGGAGAAGAGATTACTCGGCTCCTTGCAGCCGGCTTCATCATGGAGGTTTTCCACCCGGACTGGTTGGCCAATCCAGTCCTGGTGCTGAAGAAGAACAATACCTGGCGAATGTGTATCGACTACACTAACCTGAATAAGTCCTGTCCGAAAGACCCTTTCGCGTTGCCTAGGATAGATCAAGTGATCGACTCCACTGTAGGCTGCGAAATGATGTCATTTCTGGATGCTTATTCAGGCTACCATCAAATCAAGATGGATCCAGCTGATCGCCTGAAGACCTCCTTCATCACGCCCTTGGGGCCTACTGCTACACCACCATGACGTTCGGTCTGAAGAACGCTGGTGCAACATTCCAACGCTGCATGCCGCAGTGCCTACTGCCACAGGTCGGCAGAAACATCCACGTCTATGTGGATGACTTCATCGTCAAGACGAAGCAGCACTTCAGTCTCCTCGACGACTTGCGGGAAATGTTCGCCAACCTGCGCGAGTACAAGATCCGGCTCAACCCGGGGAAGTGCGTCTTCGGGGTTCCAGGCGGCAAGCTCTTGGGGTTCTTCGTGTCCGCTCATGGTATCGAGGCGAACCCCGAGAATATCGGTACCATCAAGCGGATGGTGAAGCCGGCTCGAATCCTAGACGACCAGAAGTTCGCCAGCTGCCTGGCGTCCCTTAGCCGGTTCGTGAGCCGGCTCGGCGAGAAGGCCCTTCCACTCTACCAGCTCATGAAGAAGACGACGAAATCGAGTGGAACGACGAGGCGGACGAAGCCTTCCGCGACCTCAAGAGGGTCATCTCGAGCCTGCCAATCTTGGCAGCGCCGACTGAAAGGGAACCCATACTCATATACATTGCAGCAACCACTCGCGTGGTTAGTGTAGTGCTGGTAGTTCAACGCAAGGAGGAGGGCATGGTACTGTTAGTACAACGCCATGTCTACTACCTCAGTGAGGTCTTGTCCGCCTCCAAGCAGAACTATCCCCACTACCAAAAAATGTGTTATGGTGTTTACCTTGCTGCAAAGAAGTTGAAGCAATACTTCCAAGAGCATGCTATCACCGTGGTGAGCACTGCTCCACTTTCAGAAATCATGGACAACCGTGATGCAACTGGCAGGACCGTCAAGTGGTCCATCGCCATGGCGGACCACGATATCCGCTACGAGCCTCGCATCGCCATCAAATCTCAGGTGGTGGCCGACTTCCTGGTCGACTGGGCCGAAACCCAGTTTGAGCCACCACCTCCAGACTCCAAGCATTGGCGGATGCACTTCGACGGCTCAAAGATGCGGACTGGTCTCGGAGCCGGCATCGTCTTGACGTCTCCGAAAGGAGACCAGCTCAAGTATGCCCTCCAGATCCACTTCGCCGCCTCCAACAACGTCGCCGAGTACGAAGCACTCGCTCATGGCCTCCGGCTCGCCAAGGAGATTGGCATCCGTCGGCTCATCTTCTTTGGTGACTCAGACCTTGTGGTGCAGCAAGTTTCTGGCGAATGGGACGCCAGGGACGCCAACATGGCAAGCTACCGCTTCCTCATCCAGCAGCTCAGCGACCCCTTCGAGGGTTGCGAGTTCCACCACGTTCCCATGGCGGACAACGAGGCGGCCGATACATTGGCCAAGATTGGCTCCATGAGACAGGCTATCCCAGCCGGCATCTCCCTCGAGCAGCTCCACAAGCCGTCTATCAGGCCGTCTCCAGAGTCGGCATCGATCTTCGTGCGAGCTAATTCTTTGGTGCAAGCACCGTCGGCTCCACCAGCTAAACCGGCTACAACTCCTATGCCGGCTATGCTGGTTCTGCTGACTCCAATTACGGCACCGGCTACAACCACTTCGCCGACGATGACTACTCCGCCGGCTACGACTACTTCGCTGGCTACAATATCAAATCCGGCTCCGCCCTGCCTCAAATCCTGTCGTCTCGACACCCAGTGGGTGGACGTCATGGAGGTAGATGGCGAGCCGGCCGCCATGACGGCATCAGAGACACTTTGTCTCGAGCCCATGACTAGTGCTTCATCAAGCGAGGGGGCTGCAGAAGCCCCTGACAGTCAGGTCAAGACGGAGCCAGCCCTTGTGTCGGCTCCGTCATGGGCTCAACCCATCCTGGCCTTCCTCCTTCGCGGCGAACTTCCTCAAGATGATGCGGAGGCGAGGCAGATCCAGTGTAGATCTGCAGCCTATGCCATCATCAATTGCGAGCTGGTTCGGCGTAGCGTGACTGGCCCGTTCCAGCGCTGCATCAAATCAGAAAAGGGACAGGAGATCCTCAGAGACATTCACCAGGGGGACTGCGGGCATCATGCCGCCTCTAGAACCCTGGTAAGGCGTTCTGCCATGGATTCTACTAGCCCACGGCCCTCGAGGAGGCCATGGACATGGTCAACAAATGCAAGGGCTGCCAATTCTTTGGCACGCAGAGCCACATGCCGCCTTCGGCCCTCAAAACCATCCCCTTGTCATGGCCTTCCGCCGTCTGGGGGCTGGACATGGTGGGGTGATGACCCACAAGTATAGGGGATCAATCGTAGTCCTTTCGATAAGTAAGAGTGTCGAACCCAATGAGGAGCAGAAGGATCTGACAAGTGGTTTTCAGCAAGGAAAAATCTGCAAGCACTGAAATTGTCGGTAACAAGTGATTGTGTGGTGAGATGATTCGTAGGAAGCAACAAGTAACAAAAGTAGCAACGGTGCAGCAAGTGGCCCAATCCGTTTTGTAGCAAGGGACAAGCCTGAACAAAGTCTTATAGGAGGAAAAATGCTCCCGAGGACACACGGGAATTTCTGTCATGCTAGTTTCATCATGTTCATATGATTCACGTTCGTTACTTTGATAGTTTGATATGTGGGTGGACCGGCACTTGGGTACTGCCCATACTTGGACAAGCATCCCACTTATGATTAACCCCTCTCACAAGCATCCGCAACTACGAAATAAGAATTAAGAAAAATTCTAACCATAGCATAAACTAGTGGATCCAAATGAGCCCCTTACGAAGCAACGCATAAACTAGGGTTTAAGCTTATGTCACTCTAGCAACCCATCATCTACTTACTACTTCCCAATGCCTTCCTCTAGGCCCAAATAATGGTGAAGTGTTATGTAGTCGACGTTGACATAACACCACTAGAAGAAAAACAACATACAACATATCAAAATACCAAACGAATACCAAATTCACATGACTATTATTAGCATGACTTATCCCATGTCCTCAGGAACAAAAGTAACTACTCACAAAGCATAATCATAATCATGATCAGAGGTGTAATGAGTAGAATCAAGGATCTGAACATAAACTCTTCCACCAAGTAATCCAACTAGCATCAACTACAAAGAGTAACCAACACTACTAGCAACCCTACAAGTACCAACCGGAGTCGCGAGACGGAGATTGGTTACAAGAGATGAACTAGGGTTTGGAGATGAGATGGTGCTGATGAAGATGTCGATGGTGACGAGTCCCCTCTGGTGAGAGGAGTGTTGGTGATGACGATGGCGACGATTTCCCCCTCCGGGAGGGAAGTTTCCCTGGCAGGATTGTCCTGCCGGAGCTCTAGATTGGTTCTGCTCAAGTTCCGCTTCGTGGCGGCGGCGAAACCACGGAAAAGCTCCCACCTCATTTTTTCCTGGACGAAACCCTCCATATAGAAAAAGAGGGGGGCCAGTGGGCCAGTGGGCTGCCCATAAGCCCCCATGGTGCGACCTGGGGGGGGGGGTGGTCGCGCCGTGCAGGCTTGTGGGCACCCCCTGGTGCCCCTCCGGTACTTCTTCGGCCCAGTATGTTTTATATATTGGGAAAAAATCTGTGTTGATTTTCACGGCATTTGGAGTTGCGCAGAATAGGTATCTCAACTTTGCTCCACTTTCAGGCCAGAATTCCAGTTGCCGGTATTTTCCCTCTTCATGTAAACCTTGCAAAATAAGAGAGAAAAGGCATAAGAATAGTACCGTGAAGTGAAATAACAGCCAAAGAAGCGATAAATATCAACATGAAAACATGATGCAAAATGAACGTATCATGGGGCATTTCAAGACGGCTCGCAGTGGCATGACGCACCTCTTGGTGGACGTCGACAAATTTACCAAGTGGATCGAGGTTAGGCCCATCAAGAAGCTTGATGGCCCCACGGTTGTCAAGTTCATCACGGACATCTCTGTTTGATATGGAGTCCCCCACAGCATCATCACCGACAACGACACTTACTTCGCCAAGGACGCTCTGGCGCTCTAGTGCTCCAAGGTAGGCATCTGGCTCGACTTGGCGTCAGTGGCACATCCACAGTCCAATGGCCAGGTGGAAAGGGCCAATGGCCTAATCCTGGCCGGCATCAAGCCAAGAACGGTGGCACCACTGGTCAGGTCAGCCGACTGTACTGTGGAGTCTCCGCACCACACCCAACCGGTCAACCGGCTTCACTCCGTTCTTTCTGGTATACGGGTCCGAGGCCATCATCCCTACGGATATCGAGTTCGACTCGCCTCGGGTCACCTTGTACACGGAAACGGAGGCGAAGGAGGCAAGAGAAGACGGTGTTGATCTACTCGAGGAAGTAAGAGACCTGGCCTTGAGCCGGACGACCATCTATCAACAGAAGCTGAGATACCACCACAACAAGAAGATCAAGCCTCTCTCTTTCACACAGGGAGACTTGGTGCTCAGAAGAATCCAGCGCACCTCCGGCCAGCACAAGCTCTCATCCCCATGGGAGGGACCCTTCATCATCAGTAGGGCATTGCACAACAACGCATACTACTTGATCGATGCCTAGAAGCCAAGGAAGCGCAAGAGGGACGACTCCTACCAGGAGACGGAACGCCCATGGAATGCGGCGTTCCTTCGCCCGTTATATTGCTAGAAGGCAAGTGTCAAACATGGAAAGAGCATGCAAATATGTATCTTTCTCCCTCTTCAGGGATTTCCAATGAATGCAATGAAAAGAGCAAGCCATATGCTTCTTTTTAAATTCATACTTAGGGTGCTCACTCTGTGAACCCCTTGCCGGCTCTAATAAGCTCGAGGGCTCGCTAGCCGCCCGGACGACTTCCTTATGTTGTAGAAAAACACATAGTGTACGCCGGACCGATCCTGGTCACCTCGTAATAGCTACAGACCGGCTCCCGGCTGTCTGGCTAGCGAGGCGACGCTAGGTAAGGCCGGATGCATGGAAAGTTTGGCTACAAAAAGGTTGTCGGCTCGGGTTGGCTTGATCTATTTTACGATCTCATTCTAGCCAGCCTCTGCTAGTTTATGTCTGAATCTTTAAGTCTTGATGGCTTTGAAAAATCTAAGTCTTATATTCTCAAAGTCAGAAGCCCCGACCCAGTGACAGACCAGCTCGGCTGTCGGGCTGGCGGGGTGGAAACTTGCGGAATAAAGGAATTGGAGAAAAAGAAGTTAAACAGGAATCAAAAGATGAAGATATAAAACAACACACATGGCAATACGAATATAATGCTGAATCCATACATTCAAAATGCATTGGCCCACGGCCGAAGTTCATTACACCCCGAGTGGGTGGAACTGTTAGACTGACAAGATAATTGCAGACAACAAAAAGAAAAAAACAGGATCGGCTAAGGGGCTGCGGCCTCGTTGGTCGCCCTGGCTGCTGCTCCTGAAGTGGTGGCTTCACCATCGCCGGTTGCTCCCGAGGCAGTGGCGCCGTCTCCTCCGCGAGGGCTTCCGGCTCCGTTTGCGTCGGAGTCAGCATACGCCTCACCGCTGGAGGCGGCAACATTCTCCACCTCATGGGCCGCCTCGTCGGAGCTGCCATCGGCGTCATAGGGCTGAAGGCCATGCAAATCCTCAGGGATCACATTGCCGCCTTCGTCCCGCTCCAAGTTGAGCTCATCCCAGGCGGCGTACGAGGCGATGTCGCTGACCCTCATGCGCAACTCCTCCTCCACGGCCTACAGCTCCACCTCCGAGCCGTCGCGCTGGGCGACGAGCTTGCCCAAGTCTAGGTTTCGGTACCAGGACTTGGCCAAGCGCAGGGCCATGTAGGCTCCAGCGCGCGCGGTCGAAGCGGGCGAGGCGTTGATGACCCACAAGTATAGGGGATCAATCATAGTCCTTTCGATAAGTAAGAGTGTCAAACCCAACGAGGAGCAGAAGGATCTGACAAGTGGTTTTCAGCAAGGTAAAATCTGCAAGCACTGAAATTATCGGTAACAAGTGATTGTGTGGTGAGATGATTCGTAGCGAGCAACAAGTAACAAAAGTAACAACGGTGCAACAAAGTGGCCCAATCCCTTTTGTAGGTAGGGACAAGCCTGGACAAAGTTTTATAGGAGGAAAAACGCTCCCGAGGACACACGGGAATTTCTGTCATGCTAGTTTTCATGATGTTCATATGATTCGCGTTCGTTACTTTGATAGTTTGATAGGTGGGTGGACCGGTGCTTGGGTACTGCCCTTACTTGGACAAGCATCCCACTTATGATTAACCCTTCTGCTGCGGCAACAAAAGTCCTTCCTTTGTGCTAGGAATTCTTCTTGTTACTTCTCTGGTTTGCGTCAGTTTTTCCCTTGAAGAGGAAAGGGTGATGCAGCACAGGAGCAGTAAGTATTTCCCTCAGTTTGAGAACCAAGGTATCGATCCAAAAGGAGGGCCTCGTCAAGTCCATAGTACCTGCGCAAACACAAACAAGCTTGCACCCAACGCTTCAAAGTGGTTGTCAATCCCTTCAAGATTGTTTGTAAAGTGAGATCTGAAGGCGGAAAGTGCAACGAAGTAAAAAGTGTAAGGCTGAAAATAGGGTGTGGAGTAGACCCTGGGGGCCATAGTGTTCACTAGAGGCTTCTCTCATAATAGAAAATATCACGGTGGGTGAACAAATTACCGTCGAGCAATTTATAGAACTGTGCAAAGTCATGACGATATCTAAGGCAATGATCATACATATAGGCATCACGTCCGAGACAAGTAGACCAATACTTTCTGCATCTACTACTATTACTCCACACATCGACCGCTATCCAGCATGCATCTAGTGTATTGAGTTCATGATGAACAGAGTAACGCCTTAAGCAAGATGACATGATGTAGAGGGATAATCTCAAACCAATGATGAAAACCCCATCGTTTTACCCTTGATGGCAACAACACGATGCGTGACTCGCTACCCCTTTTGTCACTAGGTGAGGTCAGCACACAGTATGAACCCAAAACCAAGCACTTCTCCCATTGCAAGAATCATAGATCTAGTTGGCCAGACAAAACCTACAACTCGAAGAGAATTACAAGGATATGAAATCATGCATAAGAGAGATCAGAAGAAACTCAAATAAGATTCATAGATAATCTTATCATAAATCCACAATTCATCGGATCTCGACAAACACACCGCAAAATAAGATTACATCAGATAGATCTCCATGAAGATCATGGAGAACTTTGTATTGAAGATCCAAGAGAGAGAACAAGAAGCCATCTAGTTACTAGCTATGGACCCGCAGGTCTATGGTCAACTACTCACGCATCATCGGAGAGGTCATGGCGTTGATGAAGAAGCCCTCCGTGTACGAACCCCCCCTCCGGTAGGGCACCAGAACGTGCCCCAGATGGGATCTTGTGGAGACAGAAGCTTGCGGTGGCGGAAAAGTAATTTCGATGATCTCCTTGTTTTTTGGGGATTTTTAGGGAATTTATAGGCGCAACCCCTAGGTCAGCGGGCGCTTAGGGGGCCCACAAGCCTGTGGGCCGCGACCTACCCCCTGGCCACGGTGTGGGGGCTTGTGGGGCCCCTGAGGCTCCCCTACCTTGGCTCCCAAGCTTCCCGATCTTCTTCCGTTCCAGAAAAAATCTTTTCAGGGATTTTCTTCCATTTGGACTCCGTTTCAAAATCTCCTCTGAAAGGGGTCAAAAACATGGAAAAAACAGGAATTGGCACTTGGCACTGAGTTAATAAGTTAGTCCCAAAAAATATATAAAAGGCATGCAAAACATCCAAAGTTTGACAAGATAATAGCATGAAACCATCAAAAATTGTCGATATGTTGGAGACGTATCAAGCATCCCCAAGCTTAACTCCTGCTCGTCCTCGAGTAGGGAAGTGATAAAGAATGAATTTTTGATGTGGAATGCTACCTAGCATAGTTGTCGTTTGCAAATTCTTTCACGTGACATGAATGTTCAGATCTGTAAGATTCAAAACAATAGTTTGCTATTAACATGAAAACAATAATACTACAAGCAAACTAGCAAGGTAATCATGAACTTTCAAAATAACAAGGCCAAAGAATGTTATCCCTACAAAATCATATAGTCTGGCTATGCTCCATCATCCTCACACAACTAATGTAAATCATGCACAACCCCGGTATTGGCCAAGCAATTATTTTCGCACCCTTTACTTTCTCAAACTTTTTATAACTATCACGCAATACATGAGCGCGAGCCATGGATATAGCACTATAAGTGGAATAGAGTGTGGTGGTGGTTGTGAGACAAAAAAAGAGGAGATGGTCACATTGACTCGGCGTATCAAAGGGCTATGGAGATGCCCATTATAAGATATCAATGTGAATGAGTAGGGATTGCCATACAAGAGATGCACTAGAGCTATAAGTATGTGAAAGCTCAATAGGAAAACTAGTGGGTGTGCATCCAACTTGCTTGCTCACGAAGACCTAGGGCAATTTGGAGGAAGCCCATCATTGGAATATACAAGCCAAGTTATATAATGAAGATTCCCACTAGCATATGGTGGTGATGAAGCAAGAAGCTCTCAATCATGAAGAACATGGTGCTATCATGAAGCACAAGTGAGGAAACAAGATAGTAGCATTGTCCCTTCTCTCTTTTCTCTCTTTTTTTCATTTGGGCTCTTAGGCCTCTTTTCTTTGGGATATTTGGCCTCTTTTTTTATATTTCCTCACATGGGACAATGTTCTAATAATTATGATCATCACACTTTTATTTACTCACAGCTCAAAGATCACAATGGTGATGACTCCATAGGAAATGCCTCCGGCAGTGTACCGGGATGTGCAACGATCTAGCATGGCGTATGACGTTGAAACATCTCGCTAGCTATCTTACGATCATGCAATGGCAATATGAGAGTGACGACACAAGTCATGAGACGGAACGGTGGGAGTTGCATGGCAATATATCTCGGAATGGCTATGAAAATGCCATAGTAGGTAGGTATGGTGGCTGTTTTGAGGAAGGCATATGGTGGGTTTGTGCACCGGCGAGAATTGCACGGCACTAGAGATGCTAGCAATGGTGGATTGTGGAAGTGCATCTATACCATGGACTCACATTAGTCATGAAGAACTCACATACTTGTTGTGAAAGTTTTTATTAGTAATCAAAGCAAAGTGCTATACGCATACTCCGAGGGAAAGGGTTGGTAGGTGTTAACCATCGCGTGATCCCGACCTCAACACAAAGGATGACAATCAATAGATCAATTATGCTCCGACTTCCTAACATAGCGGTTCACCATATGTGCATGCTATGGGAATCACTAACTTCAGCACAAGTATCTCTAGATTCACAACACCCTACTAACATAACTCTTAATATTACCAAATCCATGTCTCAAAACTATTTGAGAGGAATCAAAACTTCTCTTTCTACTCAATGCACATGAAGATGGAGGTTTTTGCATACTCTTTGGGTACCTATCACATTTGGGACTACTTTCATAGCATAAGCCAACTACCAAATCACGCACCGTCGTGCTCTAAAAGATATAAGTGAAGCACTAGAGCAAAAGTATCTAGCTCAAAAGATATAAGTGAAGCACTATGAGCATTCTAGCAAAATCACGATGAGTGCATGTGTTTCTCTCTCAAAAAGGTGTGCAGCAAGGATGATTGTGACACAACAAAAATAAAAGACGCCTACGATACAAGACGCTCCAAGCAAAACACATATCATGTGGTGAATAAAATTATAGCTCCAAGTAATGTTACCGATGGATTGAAGACGAAAGAGGGGATGCCTTCCCGGGGCATCCCTAAGCTTAGGCTTTTTGATGTCCTTGAATTTGGCTTTGGATGCCTTGGGCATCCCCAAGCTTGAGCTCTTTCCACTCCTTATCTCATCGTCCATGAGAACATCACCGAAAACTTGAAAACTTCACAACACAAAACTTAAACAGAAACTCATGACAACGTTAGTACAAGAAAACAAACTACCACTTCTTTTGGTACTGTAGCAAACTTGAATTCCATCTATATTGGTGTTGGGCTACTGTATTCTCACTTTTCCATGGCTAGTACCCCCCGATACTAACCACAGTTTCATCAAAAGAAGCAACCATCTCAACAAAAACAAAATCTGTCAAAAACAGACCAGTCCGTAGCAATCTGTATACTTCGTATACTTCTGGTACCTCAAAAATCTGAACAATTACGACAGCCTGGGCAAAAAGCATATAAACCAGCAGAAAAAAGAATCAACTCAAAAGCTCTTTTTGAATAAGAATGAAAAATCATCTCGTGAGCGAAAAGTTTCTGTCTTTTTCCAGCAGGATCAAACAACCATTACCAAGACTAGTCATAAAGGTTTTGCTTGGCTCAAACACAAAAAGAAACAGAAAAAACACAACAACAAGAAAATTATGATGGTGTGGACGCAAGAAAACAGAAATAAAAAGATAAATTCATTGGGTTGCCTCCTAACAAGCGCTATTGTTTAACGCCCTTAGCTAGGCATTTATAATTCAATGATGGTCACACAAAAGACAAGAATCGAAGCACAACGAGAGCATCATAAAGCATGTGAAAATCACATCTAAGTCTAACATACTTCCTATGCATAGGCATTTTATAGGAAAACAGATTGTCAAGACAACCAATAGTTACCATATGCAAGGAAGAAGAAAGAGACAATAGCAATCTCAACATAACGAGAGATGATTTAGTGATATGAAAGTTTCTACCACCATATTTTCCTCTCTCATAATAATTACATGTGGGATCATATTCGAATTCAACAATGTAACTATCACATAGGATATTCTTTTCATGATCCACATGCATGCAAAGTTGACACTCTTCAAAAATAGTGGGATTATCATCAACTAAAGTCATGACTTCTCCAAACCCACTTTCAATAATATTGCAAATATCATATTCATCATGAGGCTTAAACAAATTTTCAAGATCATAAGAAAAATCATCGCCCCACTCATGATCCTTGCAACAAGTAGTGGACATAGCAAAACTAGCATCCCCAAGCTTAGGGTTTTGCATATTTTTAGCATGATTGTCACTAATAGAATTTATAGTGCAACCATTGCAATCATGCTTTTCATCCAAGGAGCCCTCATGAATCACTTCATAAATTTCTTCCTCGCAATTTTCATATTCACGCATCTCAAGCAAAACTCCATAAAGATAGTGAAGTGCACTGAACTCACTAGCAATTGGATCAACATAATTGGATCTCTTAAAGAGATTAGCAAGTGGATGAGGATCCATATCACTAGATTTTCAGCAAGCAAATATGCAAGCATATTGAAGGCACATGGCACACAAGCAAACAGAAAGCAAGCAAGATAAGAGGGCGAACGAAAAACGCAAACGAAAAAAGGCAAACGAAAAAGGCAAATTGTGAAGTGGGGGAGAGAAAAACGAGAGGCAACTCGCAAACAAAGTAAATGCAAGAGATGAGTTTGCGACACCTACTTGGATGAGTTCTTGACTTTATCCTCCCGGGCAACGGCGCCAGAAATTCTTCTGCTGCGGCAACCAAAGTCCTTCCTTGGCGCTAGGAATTCTTCTTGTTACTTCTCTGGTTTGCGTCAGTTTTTCCCTTGAAGAGGAAAGGGTGATGCAGCACAGGAGCAGTAAGTATTTCCCTCAGTTTGAGAACCAAGGTATCGATCCAGAAGGAGGGCCTCGTCAAGTCCAGAGTACCTGCGCAAACACAAACAAGCTTGCACCCAACGCTTCAACGGGGTTGTCAATCCCTTCAAGATTGTTTGCAAAGTGAGATCCGAAGGCGGAAAGTGCAACGAAGTAAAAAGTGTAAGGCTGAAAATATGGTGTGGAGTAGACCCTAGGGGCCATAGTGTTCACTAGAGGCTTCTCTCATAATAGCAAATATCACGGTGGGTGAACAAATTACTGTCGAGCAATTGAGAGAACCGCACAAAGTCATGACGATATCTAAGGCAATGATCATACATATAGGCATCACGACCGAGACAAGTAGACCGATACTTTCTGCGTCTACTACTATTACTCCACACATCGACCGCTATCCAGCATGCATCTAGTGTATTGAGTTCATGATGAACAGAGTAACGCCTTAAGCAAGATGACATGATGTAGAGGGATAATCTCAAACCAATGATGAAAACCCCATCTTTTTACCCTTTATGGCAACAACACGATGCGTGCCTCGCTACCCCTTATGTCACTGGGTGAGGTCACCACACGGTATGAACCCAAAACCAAGCACTTCTCCCATTGCAAGAATCATAGATCTAGTTGGCCAGACAAAACCCACAACTCGAAGAGAATTACAAGGATATGAAATCATGCATAAGAGAGATCAGAATAAACTCAAATAAGATTCGTAGATAATCTGATCAAAAATCCACAATTCATCGGATCTCGACAAACACATCGCAAAAGAATATTACATCGGATAGATCTCCATGAAGATCATGGAGAACTTTGTATTGAAGATCCAAGAGAGAGAAGAAGCCATCTAGTTACTAGCTATGGCCCCGTAGGTCTATGGTGAACTACTCATGCATCATCGGAGAGGTCATGGTGTTGATGAAGAAGCCCTCCGTGTCCGAATCCCCCCTCCGGCAGGGCACCAGAACGTGCCCCAGATGGGATCTTGCGGAGACAGAAGCTTGCGGCGGCGGAAAAGTAATTTCGATGATCTCGTGATTTTTTTGGGATTTTTAGGGAATTTATAGGCGCAACCCCTAGGTCAGGGGGCGCTCAGGGGGGCCACAAGCCTGTGGGTCGCGGCCTACCCCCTGGCCGCGGGGTGGGGTCTTGTGGGGCCCCTAAGGCTCCCCTGCCTTGGCTCCGAAGCTTCCCGATCTTCTTCCATTCCGGAAAAAATCTTTTCGGGGATTTTCTTCCATTTGGACTCCGTTTCAAAATCTCCTCTGAAAGGGGTAAAAAACATGGAAAAAACAGGAACTGGCACTTCGAACTGACTTAATAAGTTAGTCCCAAAAAATATATAAAAGACATGCAAAACATCCAAAGTTTGACAAGATAATAGCATGAAACCATCAAAAATTATAGATACGTTGGAGACGTATCACCATCTCGCAAGCATCCACAACTACGAAAGAAGAATTAATAAAAAGTCTAACCATAGCATTAAACTAGTGGATCCAAATCAGCCCCTTACGAAGCAACACGTAAACTAGGGTTTAAGCTTCTCTCACTCTAGCAACCCATCATCTACTTACTAGTTCCCAATGCCTTCCTCTAGGCCCAAATAATGGTGAAGTGTTATGTAGTCGACGTTCACATAACACCACTAGAGGAAAAACAACATAGAACACATCAAATTACCGAACGAATACCAAATTCACATGACTACTATTAGGATGACTTATCCCATGTCCTGAGGAACAAAAGTAACTACTCACAAAGCATAATCATATTCATGACCAAAGAGGTAATGAGTAGCATCACGGATATGAACATAAACTCTTCCACCAAGTAATCCAACTAGCATCAACTACAAAGAGTAATTAACACTACTAGCAACCTTACAAGTACCAATCGAGTCGCGAGACAGAGTTTGGTTACAAGTGATGAACTAGGGTTTGGAGATGAGATGGTGCTGATGAAGATGTTGATGGTGATGAGTCCCCTCCGATGAGAGGAGTGTTGGTGATGACGATGGCGATGATTTCCCCCTCCGGGAGGGAAGTTTCCCCGGCAGGATCGTCCTGCCGGAGCTCTAGATTGGTTCTGCTCAAGTTCTGCCTCGTGGCAGCAGCGAATCCATGAAAAAGCCTCCTCTTGATTTTTTTTCCAGATGAAACCCTTCATATAGCAGAAGAGGGGGGGGGGCCAGAGGGCCAGCTGGGTGCCCACAAGCCCCCTAGGAGCGGCCAGGGGGGTGGCCGCGCCTAGCAGGCTTGTGGCCACCTGCTGGCGCCCCTGTGGCACTTCTTCGGCCCAGTATTTTTTATAATTCCCGATAAAAATCCTCGTTGATTTTTACGGCGTTTGGAGTTGCGCAGAATAGGTATCTCAACTTTTCTCCCTTTTCAGGCCAGAATTCCAGCTGCCGGCATTATCCCTCTTCATGTAAACCTTGCAAAATAAGAGAGAAAAGGCATAAGTATTGTACCGTGAAGTGAAATAACAACCCAAGAAGCGATAAATATCAACATGAAAGCATGATGCAAAATGGACGTATCAACTCCCCCAAGCTTAGACCTCGCTTGTCCTCAAGCGAAAGCCTAGCTCAATAAATATGTCCACATGTTTAGGGAGAGAGGTGTCGACAAAACAAGATACGAACATGCATGCATCATGATCAAGATCAGAACAGCAATACTAACATATAATCTCTCATGCTAAAGTGATAATTCCTTCACAAAGTAAAGCATGGATCAAGAACCTTACCGAGAAGTAACAATCGATAGCCTGTAGTCATTGAAGCAACTGCAATTTATCACAACATCAGAAAGAGTCAAATAAGAGCTTGTAAAGCAAATCCACATACTCAATCATCTTTTCGTTCTCTACAATTGCTACAACTCACGTGGTACTCATGAGATCAAAGTTTCAGCTGGACACAGAGAAAGATAGGGGCTTATAGTTTTGCCTCCCGACCATTTACCTCAAGGGTAATGTCAACAACAATAATTCATGAACACTTACTTCCAAGTTGACATATGAATATAGATCTTTCCCAAGCATCTGATGTTAGCCAAGATAAAGTTGAAACAAGGAATTGGTGAAGATCACCATGACTCTTTCAAGGGCAAAAAGTAAAGGTACAAGATAGGCCCTTCGCAGAGGGAAGCGGAGGTTGTCATGCGCTTTTGAGGTTTGGATGCGTGTCCTCTTAGTGCGGAGGAACGTCACTTTATATTGCCTCCTGTGATAAAGAACTTTATTATGCATTCTGTCGCTTTTATGTCTTCCTCATCACAGGTTCGTACAAAGATTATTTTCCACACACTAATAGATCATACATGTTAGAGAGCAATTTTTATTGCTTGCACCGATGACAACTTACTTGAGGGATCTTATTCAATCCATAGGTAGGTATGGTGGACTCTCATGGCAAAACTGGGTTGAAGGTTTATGGATGCACAAGTAGTATCTCTACTTGGTGCGGGAGTTTTGGCTAATATGAGGTGGAAGCAATCGTCACATGCTAAGGGATCTCTAATCATATAACATTGTTCGGAACCAAGCAAGCACAATTCATTATGTTGTCTTCCTTGTCCAACGTCTACTCCTAGGCATGTAATAGTTTAGTGAGTGTTCACAATCATAGATGGTGTCAAAGATGATATAATTATATGTGAACCTCTCCTTCTTTATCACTTCCTATTAATTGCAACAATGATCAAGGTCTACGTTTGTCTACCCTCAACAAGTTTCAATCATCATTCTTTTTATATGTGAAGCCATCACTTCCATAAGATCATTACACGATCTTTCATGCTTTTGTTCTTTTCTCACTCTTTTGATCATGGCATGAGGCAAAGCCCTTTAACTAAGACACTCTTTATTATATGGCTCACGAGCTCGAATACATCGGGGGTGACACAACGCAAAACTCAATACTAAACACTAATACTTTTAATCTACTAGAGAAAAAGAAGACTGAAAAGGAACAAACTAAAACAAAGGTAAAGGCAAAAGATGTGATGGTGATATGATACCGGGGCAACTCCCTCAAACTTGACACAAGCCAAGGGGATTGCCCATACCCATGCTTAGTTGTCTTCCTTTGGAGGTGATGGTGGTGGAGTTGTTGCAACATGGGTTTGATCCTCCTTCTTCCAAGGCATAGGTGCTCCATCATGGAAATATGAACGAGTCTCCGGAATCCTCAAATCTGCAGCCAACCGTATTGATTTGAATCTATACTCATACTCACAGTTTTGGTTCTGCAGGTCATAGATCTGGGCCTGGAGGTGATCAATCCTGTCATTGAGCCTGGAGAGGTGATTCCCAATGTCATTGGCATCAATCCTCTGCTTGTTGGTGAACTCCGTGATCATCATGTGGTTGGCGTTGAGTCCACGCTCCACCAACCCTTGGCACTTGAAGACTTGTTGCTCCATTGCTTCGAGCCTCGTCTCCATGCTTCCGGTCTTCTTGGGCCCCTCAACATCACGGATGTGCAACATCCCCTCACGCATCTCGATAGATTGAGGGTGTTTCAGCACTCCCGTGAGGTAGGATTGATGACCTTCTCGAAGATCTTGTCCTTCAGAGCTTTTGGGGACGTCATAGCGATCTAGATCTGCAACAGAAATAGGCTCGAAACGAAAACAGAGGAAATCTGCGTGATACAAGGGTCAGAGCTCACGGGAGAATATATATTGATTTTTAGACCAGAAGGAGTACCCCGCATGAAAAAGGAGTCCGCGAGGCACACGAGGTGGCCACAAGCCCCCCAGGCGCAACCAGGGGGTGGGACCGCGCGTGGCAGGCTTGTCGCCTCCTCGCGCGCTTTCCAGACTACTTCCAGTTTTTCTATTTTTTCAGATATTCCAAAACGGAGAAAAATTCCTACTGGAAAAGTTTTGGGGTCTGTTTTCTTACCGAATCACATACCTCTTTGTTTTCGGAGTCTGAAACAGGCTGATAAATATCGCTTAGGTATTCTTCCGGAGTTATGGTATTGATAATATTGCTTTCAACATTTATGGGAGTACCTGAGATATATTGCTTGATTCTTTGCCCATTTACAACTCTTGAACAATTACCTTCCGTGTTGTTGATCTTGATAGCACCGGAACGATATACTTCCCCAACAACATAGGGACCTTCCCATTTGTTGGGGCATAGTTTATGCCTAAGTAATTTTGGTGATTGATGACAGTACCGTAAAGGACTAACCGTGTGTGTTAAGGTTTCAGATAACACACGTCAACGACACAAGATGACTCGCCTCCTCATTCATGGAAAGGAAGCACGACGCTCTCTACGATTCTCTTTATTTGAGTCATAGGAAAGCCGTACTATTAAGAGGGGAACCGTAGTGGAAAGGTTTTGGTGGAATCTATCTTTGCACGCGCACACTTCACATATTTTCCCTTACCTTCATCTTTGGAGCGGCCCCCGCCACTGTGTTTCTTTCCTCCTTGCAAAATGGTCCCCAGTGGTAGTACCGCTGGCCCTAGCGGTAGTACCGTGGAATGCTAGCGGTAGTACCGCGGGCTGGCGGTAGTACCGCCCCTGGTCAGCGGTAGTACCGCTCCAGGAGCTTAGTACCGCCTGCCTAGCGGTTGTTCATGGACGGACCTTTTTGCGAAGACTTTCTTAGCGGTGGTAGTGTCTTTGCACTACCAGGGGCCCAGCGGTAGTACCGCTGGGGCCAGCGGTAGTACCGCTGGAGTGCCAGCGGTAGTACCGCTAGTCGGCGGTAGTACCGCCCATGGTCAGCGGTAGTACCGCTGGAGTGCCAGCGGTAGTACCACTGCAGCCAGCGGTAGTACCGCTGGAGCTCGGGTAGAGAGTGGGAAAACGGTTGGATTCCCCCCCCACACTATATAAAGGGTTCTTCTAGCTGTGGAAGCTCATCTTTTACCTCCCCAAGCTCCATTGTTGCTCCCTAAGCTCAAAAGTGCCCGATCTCTCTCCCTAGCCAATCAAACTTGTTGATTCTTTAGGGATTGGTTGAGAAGGCCTAGATCCACACTTCCACCGAGAGAAAAGTTGATTCCCCCACCAATCCCTTGTGAATCTTGTTTCTCTTGGGTGTTTGAGCATCCTAGACGGTTGAGGTCACCTCTAAGCCATATTCCATTGTGGTGAAGCTTCCTTGTCTAGTTGGGAGCCTCCAAGCTTTGTGTGGAGTTTGCCCCAACCTTATTTGTAAAGGTTCGGTCGCCGCCTTCAAGGGCACCTATAGTGGAATCACGGTACCTTGCATCATGCGAGGGCATGAGGAGAATACGGTGGCCTTAGTGGCTTATTGGGGAGCATTGTGCCTCCACACCGCTCCAACGGAGACGTACTTCCTGTCAAAGGGAAGGAACTTCGGTAACACATCCTCGTCTCCATCGGTTACACTTGTGGTTATATCTATCCTTTACTATGTGTATGCTTATGTTTGTGACTATATCTTACTTGTCTTAATAGCTCTCGTTTTTAGCTTCATTAGGGTTCACCTCATTGTCATAATATTTGTGAACTCATATGTTGTTTACCTTAACTTGCTAAGATTAATTAAAAAGTGGTCGTTGTCTATTCACCCCCCCTCTAGTCAACCATATCAATCCTTTCAATTGGTATCAGAGCCACGTCTCTTTATTAATGGTTTAACCACCCGAAGAGTCTGGAAGGCGAAGAGGGAATTAACCATGGGCAACCTGAGGCCATGGACTTGACTTCGGTCACAAGGGACGACTTGAATACGGCTATGGCCTCCCTCAAGACGTCCTTGACGAACGAAGTCAAGACCATGCTTAAAGAGTTAATTGAGGGATTTAAAAGTTCACCCGAACCGGCTATAGTGGTTAAACCCACCGTCACCGATTCGGAGGCCAACTCCTCTAAGGAAGCGGCTAAAGGTATGCGACCTTCCTCATCTCACGAAAAGGATGGGACTGGAACATATGCCTCAGTTCCACCCCCCATGGTCTATGGAGGATCCGTTTCCGCACCACGTCTTAATCCTGTTGGTCCTCCTCCTAAGCTTGTGAAAGGTGACTTTGCTAACTGGGTGTTTTCTATTAAATCTCATTTGAATCACAGCTCAAAAAACTTGTGGAGAATCATCGAGCAAGGATATTATCCCCATGATCCAAGCAACCTCACTCCAAGAGAAGATGCAGACAATCAATACAATCACTCCGCTTTGTTTATTCTCCAGTCTGCAGTGCCACCTGAAGATCTTCCTCACTTGCGTCCCTTCACTTTGGCCAAGGATTGTTGGGAGCATATTATGGTGTTGTACAAGGGAAGCTCAAGCATTCAACGATCCAACTATGAAGTGATACTTTATAAGGCCGATGAGTTTGTGATGAAGGAAGACGAGGACCCTCGTGATCTCTATCGGAGGGTGACTGCTATTGCTGTGGCACTCAAGGATCATGGGAGCAAGGATGTGGACGATACATGGGTCAAGCGCAAGTTCCTTAAAGCCATCATGCCTTTCAACAAAGCCATGTCATCTGTCATTCGTCAGTGGCCAGACTTCCACTCTTTGTCTTCCAGTGAGGTGTTGGATGAATTCATTGCAATGTCAATCATGAACGAAACAGCCGACAATGCACTTGCTCGTGTTCGATCAAAGACAACTTCACCCAACCTTGCGTTGGAAGCAAAAGCAATGCTTGAAGAAGAAGAAGATGAGGAAGAGGAGGGCTGCCCTGAAGACACAAAGTATGCCTATCATGAGCACATGGCTCTTGCATCAAGGAAATTCTGGGGCAACAAGAGGAACTCAAGACCCACCTTCACCAAGAACAACTCGAGTGGATTCAAACCCAAACAACGAGTAAGGACATGTTATAACTATGGTAACGTGAGTCACTTCATGGCCGAATGTCCCTATGAGAAAAGGGAAGACAACGGAGGCAAGCTCATTCGCCAAGACAAAACCAAATCATTTCCAATCAAGAACAACTTTGTGAAGAAACCTCACCCAAAAGGGATGGTGGCCCGTGAAGAGTATCCTTCCGATGATGATGATACACTGGCAATGGCAACTGTTGCTATTGCCACTACCTCTCCCCAGAAGGTGTCTCTCTTCAACGCCCCCAATGAGAACCACATCACCAAGTGCCTCATGGCAAAAGGTATCAATCAGGTAACTCCCATCATTAAGACCAACATTGCTTCTGCTCCTTGTTTGTTGAATTGTGTTGAAGATAGTGATGTTGGGGAACTTAATGAGCATGATCTTGACAAGTTTCTGTGCACTATTAAGGGAGAACCCAAGAAGCACTTTGTTGCTCTCTTGGAACAACTGGGTGAGGCCACTGACCTCATTGAGTCTCATGAGGAGACCATCTCCGAGCTTCAGGGACACAGTCGTGACTATGCCGATGAAATTGCCGAATTATCTAATGCTCTAGAAAAGGAGCGCACTCTTCGTTTGGCTCTTGATGAGTCATATAACGATGACTGCGCTAAAATGCAAAAGAAACTAGATCATGATGTTGTTCTTACTCGTATTGCTTAAGTCTGAAAAGTATGCTCTTGGGGTTGGCCATGACAGACTCAAAGAGGAGTTTGACACACTTGACAAGGCCCACAAGGTCTTGAAAGGTGCTCATTTCTCTCTGAAAGAGTCTCATGATCAACTCCAAGCAAAGCTTACCAAGGAGATCTCTACTTGCCCTCCCTTTTGTGTTAATTGATAATGCTTGTGCAACTAACCCCTGTTGTGAGCATGTACATCTTGTGGAGGAAAATGCCAAGTTAAAGGAGAAACTTGAGAAGGGCCTTGTGGCATGCATACAAGGTGAGAAGAGTCTGAACGACCTCTTGAGCACTCAAAAGGGTGTTGTAGGAAAGGAGGGACTTGGACTTACCTCCAAGTCAAAAGGTCAAAGGAGGAACAGGAACAAACGATCTCCCACCCTCATGGACATCTTTGTCAAAGAGGGTGAGGGGACTCAGAAGGTGAACAGGAACAAGGTGGACTATGGAAACCTCAAGAAGGGCAAAACCATTCCTACTAACACAGCCGGCAAACTCAACTCTTCTTATGTCTTATGTTGTGCTAGTGATGGGCATGTTTATGCCAGATTTGTTGGTTCCTACGATGAGGATATTGAATGGGCTATCTGGGTTCCTAAGACCCTTGTCTCTAACATGAAAGGACCCATTAAAAAATGGGTACCTAAAACCAAGCCTTGATCTATTGCAGGAGTTTGCTTCCGGTGGGGTGTCATGGTTGCTCGATAGTGGAGCAACAAATCATATGACCAGAAGCAAGGACTTAGTGGTGGATGTGCATCCTTCTCCATCTATGCCCACCCATGTCCAATTCGCCGATGCATCCTCTTCAAAGGTATTGGGATTTGGTAAGGTGGTCGTCTCTCAAGATTTATCTATTGAGAAGGTCATGCTTGTTGAGTCACTTGCCTACAATTTACTTTCGTGCCTGCATTGAAGGAAAGATTCATGAAACTGCTCATCGTCCAACGACTCTTATCTACACTAAGAGGCCATTGGAACTTCTCCATATGGATCTGTTTGGTCCTCCATCATTTGATAGTCTTGGAGGCAGAAAGTATTGCTTACTGATTGTTGACGACTACTCAAGATATACCTGGGTATATTTCTTTAAAAAGAAGAGTGAAACTCAACAAACGGTCATCAACTTTGCTAATGAGGCGCAACGTCAACATGAAGCAAAGATCTTGATGATTAGAAGTGACAACGGCACCGAGTTCAAGAACTACACCTTAGATGAGTTTCTAGGTGATGAGGGAATAAAACACCAATATTCTGCACCATATACCCCTCAACAAAATGGCGTGGCAGAAAGGAAGAACCGGACCTTGATAGACGCTGCAAGGACAATGATGGCAGAATTGAAATCTCCATATAACTTCTGGGCAGAGGCCACCAACACAGCATGTCATGCATCCAATCGGCTCTACATCTGCAAAGGCTTGAACAAGACTCCATATGAGATTCTAACTGGAAACAAACCCAATCTCAAGTACTTCCGGGTATTCGGTTGTAAGTGTTTCATTCTCAAGAAAGGTGCACGGTTAGCTAAATTTGATTCTAGAGCACATGAGGGTATCTTTGTTGGTTATGCTACAAACTCTCATGCTTGCCGTGTCCTCAACAAGTCCACCGGACTAATTGAGGAGACGTGTAACGTAGAGTTTGATGAAAATAATGGCTCCCAAGTGGAGCAAAGTGGTCTTTGTGATGTAGGTGATGAAATTCCTCCCCAAGCCATAAGAAGAATGGGGATTGGTCAAATACTCCCCATTGAGGAACCCCTTGTGGACGAAGGAGAAGGACAATGCTCTAGTCAAGTGGAGCCATCACCTCCACAAGCCCCACATGCTTCCGATGAACAAAGAGAAGACTCTCAACAAAATAAACAAGCTCAAGTTCAAGATAAATTGCCCAACAATGATGATGTGTCTCAGGATATTCAAGCACTACCCCAAGACTCCGAACCTGCTCATGATCAAGATCAAGTGCAACCCCAAGGTCCAGACCAAGTAGAAGAACAAGATCAAGATCAAGAGCAACCACAAATACAAGAACAAACTAGTGAACCTGCTCAAGTCGAAGGACAAGATGATCAGGAGACTGTCTCACAATTCCCTTCTGGAGCACCAACAGCCGACTCAAGACGCAAGGGCAAGCAAAGTAAACAAGTCGATGCTCCCCCATTATCTAATGAAGAACTCTTGGAGCGTCGAGCAACCAAGATTGTGAACAAGCTGAGAGTCAAGTCACATCTTATGAAGAATGTACTTGGCAGTTTAAAAAGGGGAGTATCCACCCGTCAACAGATTTGGAATTATTGTGAGCATCACGCGTTTGTTTCGTATTGTGAACCTCAACAGGTACAGAAAGCGCTCGATGATGAGGATTGGCTTATGGCCATGCACGAAGAACTTAACAACTTCGAGCGCAACCAAGTCTGGGATTTAGTGCCTAGGCCAACGGAGGAACATAATGTCATCGGGGCCAAATGGATATTCAAGAACAAGCAAGATGCCAATGGGATTGTGTTTCGAAACAAGGCAAGATTGGTGGCTCAAGGCTACTCCCAAGTCGAGGGTATCGACTATGGTGAAACCTTTGCCCCTGTTGCTCGTCTAGAATCTATTCGCATGTTGCTTGCATTTGCTTATCATCATAACTTCAAATTACAACAAATGGATGTGAAAAGTGCCTTTCTTAATGGTCCTTTAAATGAGTTGGTCTATGTCAAACAACCCCCGGGATTTGAACATCCCAAGCTCCCCAATCATGTGTACAAAATTAATAAGGCACTCTATGGCCTTAAACAAGCCCCACGCGCGTGGATGAGTATCTTACCGAGTTGTTACAAGATCGTGGGTTTGAAATTGGGAAGATAGATCCCACTCTTTTTACTAAGAGGGTTAAAGGGGATTTGTTCATATGCCAACTATATGTTGATGATATTATCTTTGGCTCTCCTAACATTTCCTTCAATGAAGAATTTGCTGCACTAATGACTGAGAAGTTTGAGATGTCCATGATGGGAGAGTTGAAGTTCTTCCTCGGGTTCGAGATTAAACAAGGTCTAGAAGGGACATTCATCAAACAAGCCAAGTACACTCAAGACATGCTCAAACGGTTCGAGCTCGAAGATGTCAAACCGGTCAAGTTCCCCATGCCAACAAGATGCAAGCTTGACAGTGATCCCAATGGTAAAGCAGTAGATCAAAAGGTATATCGCTCCATGATTGGATCCCTCCTTTACCTTTGTGCATCTAGACCGGATATTATGTTGAGTGTAGGGATATGTGCACAGTTTCAATCCGCACCAAAAGAAAGTCATTACATGGCTGTTAAGCGAATCTTTCGATATTTGGCTCATACCCCAAACTTTGGCCTTTGGTATCCCAAAGGAGCAAACTTCAATCTAGTTGGCTATTCTGACTCAGATTGGGCAGGAGATTGTGTGGAGAGGAAGTCAACGTCTGGAGGATGCCAATTCCTTGGTCGCTCATTGGTAAGTTGGTCGTCAAAGAAGCAGAATTGCGTCTCCTTATCATCCACCGAAGCTGAGTATGTGGCAGCTGCAAGTTGTTGTGCACAATTGCTATGGATGAGGCAAACTTTAAAGGATTATGGTGTCACTTGTGACAAAGTGCCTCTTCTGTGTGACAATCAAAGTGCTATCAAGATTTCCCTCAACCCAGTGCAACATAGCAAAACCAAACATATTGATATTCACCATCACTTCATTCGTGAACATATCAAGCTAGGTGATATTGAGGTTCACTTCATCCACACTGAAGAGCAACTTGCAGATATTTTCACTAAGCCTCTAGATGAAGCAAGGTTCCGGGAGTTAAGGCATGAGCTAAATATCATTGATTCAAGTAATGTGGATTGAAACTAGGCATGTTGCACCTCACTTTGCATTCCATCTTGTCTAGATGTAGGCATGGACATAGGGGGAGTGTTGTTCTCTCAATGAACTTTCCCTCCCCCCACTATGCATAAATCAATCTAGTCTTTCACTTTAGCCATTGTCAAATGGCACTTGTGCTTCAAAGACGAGAATTGGTCATGAAACCAAGGATAATTCTTCGCGGTGTCATACCATTGTCTCAAACATAGGTGGCCTCGGCCACCGCCCTCATTTGCCCATGTTCTTCTCTTATCCTAGGTCGCGTTGTGACATTTGCAGCGGTACTACCGCCAGGACCCCAGCGGTACTATCGCCAGGGGTAGCGGTACTACCGCCAGGACCCCAGCGGTACTACCGCTCGGGATAGCGGTACTACCGCCAGGATCCCCATCTAACACGACCTGCTAGGAAATTTTTAGGGATGTCTCAAGGGGGAGCGGTACTACCGCCAGGTCCACAGCGGTACTACCGCTGGCCCGTACACCTTGGGCTATATAAAGGAGGGGGAGCCCGTGTTTCCCTGGTTCTTTCTTCTTCCTCGCGGCTCCTCCCTCCCCATCCCCGAAATCCCCCAGTTTTGATCTCTTTTCGTGGAGCTCCTTCTCTCCGTTGGATTGGAGGGTTTGCTCCACTTCTCCTTCCTCCTCCAAGGGCCATGAATCCCGGTAAAGCTCCTCCCCTTCTCTTGGTTGATGTTCTTGTTCTAGGGTTAGGAGCATTGGTGGTTTGGATCCATGTCTTTGATCTTGTGCCTTGTTCTTGGATGGCATGAAGGAGATATTTGAGGGGAGTGTAGGTCCTATAAATCGTTGCTGATTATTTTGCCATGCCCTAGGATTTACTTGTTTTAGATCAAGCACTTGAACTATGTTTGGATTAGATCTAAAACTTGCTCTCTCTTGCCTAGGCATGTACTTATTTCGGTGATACCTGTGATCCTCATGTGTGTAGGGCTGTGGTGGATTTCTTAGTGTTCATGTACAGCCCATGCTCCTCGTAAAATTCGTGTAGTCATATCCATGGGGACTGTTTTCTCTGTCAGATCTGAAAATCAAACCCCAGCGGTACTACCGCCAGGGGTAGCGGTACTACTGCTAGGACCCCAGTGGTACTACCGCCAGGGGTAGCGGTACTACCGCCAGGAGGATTCACTGTGCATTCTTTTCATGTGCTTGGCAATGAGTGTTTACTTTTCTGCCTTTTCTAGTTCATTGCCTTGACTCTTTTTTGTCGCTCCTTTTCGCTGTGTGTTTTGTGTCACAGGTGGTGCTCGCCGTTCGAACCCCTCACGGGACACGCAATCAAAGCATTATCGTAACCCCTAGGCTCCAGAGGGTTCCGCTACTTCAGGTCTGCAACCCAAAAAGCAAGCTGTCAAGAAGACCGCGCACAAGGACAAGGGGATCAATGTCCGCACAATGCCTCCCAAGGACTTTCTGCGGTGCCGCACTCAAAACCATTATCTCCAAGAGAAGGCTGTGATCAAGAATGTTGACCATGTTTGGACAAGGGATCACTGCAGGATCTACCGTGATATTGTCATGCATTTCAAGAAGAACTTTGTCCCTGTTCAGTGGATTGACCTCGCTCATCTTCAGCGGAACCTGGACTATTTTGGTGATGCCCTCTCTCTGATTGACAAACTGAGCATCAAGGACATCATCACTTTCAAGACAGATTTTGACCCCAATGTTGTTGCCCAGTTCTATGTCACGGTCCACTTCTCTCCTGATGAAGAGCGCTCTATGGTGTGGATGACTGGGACTCAGAAGATGACCGGTACCTAGCGTGAATTCATGGCATTCCTCAAGGTTGGGTTCGAGGGAGCTGACACTCCACTTGGGTCGCATCCTCATGCTGCAGCTCCCACTGATAGGGCCCCCGCCAAGGACAGATTGCAGCAACTCTATGTGAAGAAGGGTGTGCTCCCCAAGCATCTGGACATCATGCATCGGATCTTCCGCAACACCCTCTTTCCTCGCATTGGTAACTTCGACGAGGTTCATGGCTCTCTGGCTGAGATGCTGTTGCTCTGTGAGGAGGCTATGACTAAGGAGTCTGCCCCTCTTGATATTTCTGATGTGATGTTCACGGAGCTCTAGAACTGCATCATGATGCGCAAGGTTCCCATCTACGGGCCCTATCTGTTTGCTTATATCTGTCAGAAGTGGCAAGATACCTATCCGGAGGAGGAGCTATACATTCAGGCTGACTACATTGTGCACGACCCTGTCAAGCTTCGCGTCAAGGATAAATGGGCCAACCCATCAACTTCCTCTCAGCACATGGATACTGACACAGAGACTGCTGCTGACACAGGAACCGCCTCTCAGTCCCGCTCTTCTGCCATGCCATCTTGGGCCATCAAACTGTAGGATAAGATGAAGACCCTATTCTGTATGTAGGCTAAGGGTCAGTACCAGACACACGTGGCTCAGAAGGAGAGCCGCTAGAGGCACATGCGTGTCCTAAGGACTCTTGATGTTGACATCTCCAGCGGATCAGAGGACGACATCACTCCAGAGGCTACTTGGATGCACGCTCAAGGGTACGAGTGGTCTGGCGATGAGGCGGAAGAGGAGGAGCAGGATGATCCGGAGGGTACCGACGAGTCTAGCGATGCTGAGGATGAGGAGTAACCACCCGTGGCGTTAGGTGTGCCCCTTTTTGGTGTCTTGTGCCAAAGGGGGAGAGAGTCTAGGAGCTGGATTTGCTTTCAGAGTCGAAGTTTGCTTTGCTTTGCTTTCTTTCGTATTTTGCTTCGAACTTGGTTTGCTTCTAGTTTGCTATCGTTTGTGAGACATGAACTTATGTGAGATTTATTTCCATCATATGTTGTGAGTCATATGCCCCGTATTGTCATATATCTCTATCTTTCTTGTTCTCATATTTCTTACTGTGCAAATCTGGTATTGTCATCAATCCACCAAAAAGGGGGAGATTGTTGGGGCATAGTTTATGCCTAAGTAATTTTGGTGATTGATGACACTACCGTAAAGGACTAACCGTGTGTGTTAAGGTTTCAGATAACACACGTCAACGGCACAAGACGACTCGCCTCCTCATTCATGGAACGGAAGCACGGCGCTCTCTACGATTCTCTTTATTTGAGTCATAGGAAAGTCGTACTATTAAGAGGGGAACCGTAGTGGAAAGGTTCGGGTGGAATCTATCTTTGCACGCGCACACTTCACATATTTTCCCTTACCTTCATCTTTGGAGCGGCCCCTGCCACTGTGTTTCTTTCCTCCTTGCAAAATGGTCCCCAGCGGTAGTACCGCTGGCCCTAGCGGTAGTACCGCTGCAGCCAGCGGTAGTACCGCGGGCTGGCGGTAGTACCGCCCCTGGTCAGCGGTAGTACCGCTCCAGGAGCTTAGTACCGCCTGCCTAGCGGTTGTTCGTGGACGGACCTTTTTGCGAAGACTTTCTTGGCGGTGGTAGTGTCTTTGCAGTACCAGGGGCCCAGCGGTAGTACCGTTGGAGTGCCAGCGGTAGTACTGCTGCAACCAGCGGTAGTACCGCTATTCGGTGGTAGTACCGCCCCTGGTCAGCGGTAGTACCGCTGGAGCTCCAAGCTCCATTGTTGCTCCCTAAGCTGTGGAACCTCATCTTTTCCCCCCACTATATAAAGGGTTCTTCTAGCTGTGGAACCTCATCTTTTACCTCCCCAAGCTCCATTGTTGCTCCCTAAGTTCAAAAGTGCCCGATCTCTATCCCTAGCCAATCAAACTTGTTGATTCTTTAGGGATTGGTTGAGAAGGCCCAGATCCACACTTACATCGAGAGAAAAGTTGATTCCCCCACCAATCCCTTGCGAATCTTGTTACTCTTGGGTGTTTGAGCATCCTAGACGGTTGAGGTCACCTCGAAGCCATATTCCATTGTGGTGAAGCTTCGTGGTCTAGTTGGGAGCCTCCAAGCTTTGTGTGTAGTTTGCCCCAACCTTGTTTCTAAAGGTTCGGTCGCCACCTTCAAGGGCACCTATAGTGGAATCACGGTACCTTGCATCGTGCGAGGGCGTGAGGAGAATATGGTGGCCTTAGTGGCTTATTGGGGAGCATTGTGCCTCCACACCGCTCCAACGGAGACGTACTTCCTGTCAAAGGTAAGGAACTTCGGTAACACATCCTCGTCTCCATCGGTTCCACTTGTGGTTATCTCTATCCTTTACTATGTGTATGCTTATGTTTGTGACTATATCTTACTTGTCTTAATAGCGCTCGTTGTTAGCTTCATTAGGGTTCACCTCATTGTCATAATATTTGTGAACCCATATGTTGTTTACCTTAACTTGCTAAGATTAATTAAAAAGTGGTCGTTGTCTATTCACCCCCCCTCTAGTCAACCATATCGATCCTTTCACCATTTAGAGAGAAGCTTGCCTGCAAAGAATCTTAAACGAGAGTTATATAGCAAGACATAATCACCTACATTGAACTCACGCTTTTGTATCCTCTTATCATGCCACCTCTTAACCTTTTCTTTGAACAACTTGGCATTCTCATATGGCTATGTTCTCCATTCATCAAGCGAGCTAATGTCAAATAACCTCTTCTCACCGGCAAGTTTGAAATCAAAGTTGAGCTCTTTGATTTCCCAATAAGCTTTATGCTCTAGCTCAAGAGGTAAATGACATGCTTTACCGTACACCATTTTGTACAGAGACATGACCATGGGATTCTTATAGGCAGTTCTATAAGCCCACAGTGCATCATCGAGCTTCTTAGACCAATTCTTCCTAGACCTGTTGACGGTCTTTTGCAGAATTAGTTTAATTTCTCTATTGCTTAGCTCTACTTGACCACTGGACTGAGGGTGATAGGGGGACGCAATTCTATGGTTGACATCGTACTTAGCAAGCGTTTTACGGAAAGCACCATGAATGAAATGTGAACCACCGTCGGTCATTAGATATCTAGGAACTCCAAATCTAGGGAAAATAACTTCTTTAAGCATCCTAATATAGGTGTTGTGATCAGCACTACTAGTGGGGATAGCCTCTACCCAATTAGTGACGTAATCAACAGCAACTAGGATATGAGTATACCTGTTGGATTTTGGAAAAGGTCCCATATAATCAAAGCCCCAGACATCAAATGGTTCAATGACAAGTGAATAGTTCATAGGCATTTCCTGACGTTTACCAATATTACCTATTCTTTGACATTCGTCACAAGACAAGACAAACTTACGGGCATCCTTGAAGAGAGTGGGCCAATAGAAACCTGATTGCAATACCTTGTGTGCAGTTCTATCTCCCTCATGGTGTCCTCCGTAGGCCTCGGAGTGATACTTCTGTAGGATCTGTCCCTGTTCATGTTCAGGTACACAACGTCTAATAACACCATCTGCTCCTTCCTTATAAAGGTGAGGATCATCCCAAAAGTAATGTCTCAAGTCAAAGAAGAATTTCTTCTTTTGCTGGTACGTGAAACTAGGTGGTATATATTTGGCAACGATATAGTTTGCATAATCAGCATACCATGGTGCACTACGTGAAGCATTGATGACATTCAATTGCTCATCGGGAAAGCTATCATCAATAGGTTGTGGGTCATCAAGAACGTTCTCCAACCTAGACAAGTTATCTGCTACGGGGTTATCAGCACCCTTCCTGTCGACAACGTGCAAATCAAATTCTTGTAGCAAGAGAACCCATCTGATAAGTCTAGGTTTAGCGTCCTTCTTTTCCATGAGGTACTTAATAGAAGCATGATCAGTGTGAATAGTGACTTTGGAATCAACTATGTAAGACCTGAATTTTCACATGCAAACACGAGTGCTAGAAATTCCTTCTCCGTAGTAGCATAGTTTCTTTGGGCACTGTCTAGAGTTTTACTAGCATACTGAATAACATTCAACTTCTTATCAACTGTTTTCCCAAGGACATCACCAATAGCATAATCACTAGCATCACACATGCTTTCAAAAGGTAAGTTCCAATCAGGTGGTTGAACAATAGGTGCAGTTACCAAAGCCTTCTTAAGTATTTCGAAGGCTTCCTCACAATCATCGTCAAAAACAAAAGGAACATCCTTTTGCAAGAGATTGGTAAGAGGCCTAGAAATCTTAGAGAAGTCTTTAATGAACCGTCTATAGAAACTAGCATGACCAAGGAAACTTCTTATACCTTTGATATCTGTGGGGTATGGCATTTTCTCGATTGCATCAACCTTAGCCTTATCGACTTCAATACCTCTTTCAGAAATTTTATGTCCTAAGACGATGCCTTCATTAACCATAAAGTGGCACTTCTCCCAATTCAAGACAAGATTGGTGTCTTTACATCTCTGTAAGACTCGGTCAAGGTTGCTGAGGCAATCGTCAAATGAAGACCCGTAAACGGAGAAGTCATCCATGAAAACCTCAACAGTCTTTTCACAAAAGTCAGAGAATATAGCATCATACATCTTTGAAAGGTGGCAGGTGCATTACATAAGCCAAAAGGCATACGTCTATAAGCAAAGGTACCGAAAGGGTAGGTGAAAGTGGTTTTCTCCTGATCAACTTGTGCAACTGGTATCTGAGAGAAACCAGAATAACCGTCTAGAAAGCAGAAGTGTGTGTGTTTAGACAGTCTTGCTAGCATTTGGTCGATAAAAGGCAAAGGGTAATGATATTTCCTAGTGGCTTTATTCAATTTCCTAAAACCGATCACCATCCTATAGCCAGTAATAATACTCTGTGGGATCAGTTCATCCTTATCATTAGGGACAACGTTAATGCCTCCCTTCTTAGGGACGCAATGCACCGGGCTCACCCAATCACTATGAGCAAAAGGATAAATAATACCCGCTTCCAGGAGCTTTAGTATTTCTTTTCTTACTACCTCTTTCATCTTAGGATTTAATCTCCGTTGATGATCATCAACTGGTTTGGAATCAGGATCAGTCTTAATCTTGTGCTGGCATAGAGTGGGACTAATGCCCTTAAGATCATCAAGAGTATATCCAATAGCAACACGGTGCTTTCTCAGAGTTTTTAGTAACTTCTTTTCTTCATGCTCCGAGAGGCTAGCACTAATAATGACAGGATATATCTCTTTTTCATCAAGATAAGCATACTTAAGAGTATCAGGCAACTGTTTAAGCTCGAACACAGGATCACCCTTTGGTGGGGGTGGATCCCCAAGCAGTTCAACATGCAGATTATTCTTAAGGATAGGATATTGTTCTAAGACAATTCTATCGATTTCATCCCTTTCATCCATATGCATATCATTTTCACGCTCAAGCAAGTATTGCTCTAAGGGATCAGTAGGAGGCACGACAATAGAAGCTAAGGCAATAGTTTCATCCTTACTAGGCAACTCTTTTTCATGAGGTTGTCTACCAAACTTGGAGAAATTGAACTCATGTGACACGCCTTCAAAGCCAACAGTAACAGTTTGCTTCTCACAATCAATACGAGCATTGACAGTATTGAGAAAAGGTCTGCCAATTATGATGGGACAAAAGCTATCTTGCGCGGTAGCAAGAACGAGGAAATCAGCAGGATACTTCATTTTACCACACATGACTTCAACATCCCTAACAATTCCCACAGGGCCGATAGTATCTCTATTGGCAAGCTGAATAGTGACATCAATAGGCTCTATCTCAACAGGTGCAATCTCGTCTTTGATTTCATCATATAAGGATTGAGGTATTGTACTAACACTAGCACCCACGTCACATAAACCATGATAAAAATGATCTCCTATCTTAACAGAAACAACAGGAGTGCCAACAACAGGCCTCTGTTTGTCTCTAGCGTGAGGTTTAGCAATTCTAGCAGCATCTTCACAAAAGTGAATATTATGTCCCTCAACATCGTCGAATAGAAGATATTTGATAATAGCAATGCTAGGTTCAACTCTAATTTGCTCAGGGGGTGTACGTGTTCTAATGTAGCCTCTATGTATCATAGTTGAAGCTTTAGAATGATCCTTTATCCTAACAGGGAAAGGTGGTTTCTCAATGTAAGCACTGGGAACAATAGGATCATTATAGGCAATGACTCTCTCTTCAACTGGATTGGGTTTAACTACATTGACTTCTAAAGGAGGATGATATTTAAACCACTTCTCTTTGCGGAGATCAATATGAGCAGCAAATGATTCACACAATGAAGCTACTATCTCAGAGTCAAGTCCATACTTAGCGCTAAAATCACAAAAAGTATTTGTTTCAACAAAGGGATTTAACGCAATCAAACTTGAAATTCATACCCGACTCCTTACCTTCATCAAGCTCCCAATGTTCAGAGTTGCGTTTAATTCTCTCCAATAAATTCCATTTGAAGTCGATATCTCTCTTCATAAAAGAACCGGTACAAGAAGTGTCAAGCATGGTGCGATCATCATGAGAAAACCGAGCATAGAAGTTCTGAATGATAATTTCTCTCTAGAGCTCATGGTTGGGGCAAGAATATAACATTGATTTAAGCCTCCCCCAAGATTGAGCGATGCTTTCTCTGTCACAAGGCCAAAATTTATAAATATAATTCCGATCACGATGTACTAATGCATAGGATAAAACTTTTGATGAAATTCCAATTTCAACCGATTGTAGTCCCATGATCCAGTATCATCACATAGCCTATACCATGTCAACGCCTTATCCTTCAAAGATAAAGGAAAGACCTTCTTCTTGACCTCATCCTCGGGCGAACCTACAAGCTTAAATAAACCACAAACTTCATCTACATAGATTAGATGCAAGTCTGGATGTGATATTCCATCTCCTGTAAAAGGATTAGCCAGCAGTTTCTCAAGCATACCCGAAGGAAATTAAAAGAAAATATTTTTAGTAGGTGCAGTAGGTTGAGGAGCAACTGTTTTTGCTTCCGTTCGACGTGAAGATACCCTGAACAAGCCCCTCAAAGGATTAGTATCCATAGTGACAAGTGACAATAAATTTCAGCACACTATATGAATGTTTCCTTACCAAGTTCCATTTACCAAAGGCGCTTCACTCCCCGGCAACGGCGCCAGAAAAGGGTCTTGATGACCCACAAGTATAGGGGATCAATCGTAGTCCTTTCTATAAGTAAGAGTGTCGAACCCAACGAGGAGCAGAAGGATCTCACAAGTGGTTTTCAGCAAGGTAAAATCCGCAAGCACTGAAATGATCGGTAACAAGTGATCGTGTGGTGAGATGATTCGTAGCGAGGAACATGTAACAAAAGTAACAACGGTGCAGAAAAGTGGCCCAATCCCTTTTTTAGCAAGGGACAAGCCTGGACAAAGTCTTATAGGAGGAAAAACGCTCCCGAGGACACACGGGAATTTCTGTCATGCTAGTTTTCATCATGTTCATATGATTCGCGTTCGTTACTTTGATAGTTTGATATGTGGGTGGACCGGCGCTTGGGTACTGCCCTTACTTGGACAAGCATACCACTTATGATTAACCCCTCTCAAAAGCATCCGCAACTACGAAAGAAGAATTAAGACAAAGTCTAACCATAGCATTAAACTAGTGGATCCAAATCAGCCCCTTACGAAGCAACACATAAACTAGGGTTTAAGCTTCAGTCACTCTAGCAACCCATCATCTACTTACTACTTCCCAATGCCTTCCTCTAGGCCCAAATAATGGTGAAGTGTTATGTAGTCGATGTTCACATAACACCACTAGAGGAAAAACAACATACAACACATCAAATTACCGAACGAATACCAAATTCACATGACTACTATTAACATGACTTATCCCATGTATTGAGGAACAAAAGTAACTACTCACAAAGAATAATCATATTCATGACCAGAGAGGTAATGAGTAGCATCCAGGAGCTAAACATAAACTCTTCCACCAAGTAATCCAACTAGCATCAACTACAAAGAGTAATTAACACTACTAGCAACCTTACAAGTACCAATCGGACTCGCGAGACAGAGATTGGTTACAAGTGATGAACTAGGGTTTGGAGATGAGATGGTGCTGATGAAGATGTTGATGGTGACGAGTCCCCTCCGATGAGAGGAGTGTTGGTGATGACGATGGCGACGATTTCCCCCTCTGGGAGGGAAGTTTCCCAGCAGGATCGTCTTGCCGGAGCTCTAGATTGGTTCTGCTCAAGTCCCACCTCGTGGCGGCGGCGAATCCAAGAAAAAGCCTCCTCTTGATTTTTTTCCGAACGAAACCCTTCATAGAGCAGAAGAGGGGGGCTAGAGGGCCAGCTGGGTGCCCACAAGCCCCCTAGGCGCGACCAGGGGGTGGCCGCGCCTAGAAGGTTGTGGCCACCTGCTGACACCCCTCTGGCACTTCTTCAGCCTAGTATTTTTTATAATTCCCGAAAAAAATCCTCGTTGATTTTTACGGCGTTTGGAGTTGCGCAGAATAGGTATCTCAAACTTGCTCCTTTTTTAGGCCAGAATTCCAGCTGCCGACATTCACCCTCTTCATGTAAACCTTGCAAAATAAGAGAGAAAAGGCATAAGTATTGTACCGTGAAGTGAAATAACAGCCCAAGAAGCGATAAATATCAACATGAAAGCATGATGCAAAATGGACGTATGAGGCGTCAAGACAGTCTTCACCAGCCGCAAGCCAGCAGGAGAGCCGACTCATCGACGCCGGCTCCACGCCGTCAGGCCACACGGCCTTCACCATCGACGAGACTGCGATCCGGAGCCGAGCCACAGACTCGCCAGGACGCGCAGGCAGGCTCTGAGGCCCACCCCGATCTCCTCCACGCTCCAGCCGGAGGTAACGTCTACCTCCCGCCCGGCCGCGCGGCGCTCCTCGCGGCTTACCTCGACTGCCGTGTCGGCCATGTCCCGTGTCTCAGGGAAGAGGCCTGAGATAGGGCAGGGGGCGCAAAGAAGAGTAAGAAGAGGAGACGGCAAAGAAAATTTAAGACAAAACAAAAGAAGACTCACGGTCGAAGTCGCTATCAGTCTCATGGGCGCCCTCTAGGGCCTCGAGTTCCCGCACCTTGGTCGCTTGAGTGAGGCGAGCGACTTCGTCCTGGAGGGTCGCCGCCACGTCCAGGGCCTTGGCCATCTGCGACTGCTTCTAGAATAGGGCGTCCTCCGTCTCCTTCAAGGCGGCATCCTTAAGCTTCATCTCCTCGAGATGAAGCGTCTCAAGACGCTCAATGTCGGCAGTATGGGAGGCGTCCTTCTCCTCCAGGGAGGCACGCAGCTGCTCCTGCTCGGCCTAGCGGGCCGCCTCGAGCTCCTTCTCCGTCTAGAGAAGAGTCAGCTGCTGCTGGAGCCGGTCGTCCGCCTCGCGCAGAGCGTCCCGCTCCACGACAGCCTCGCCCAGCCGGGCCTGAAGCTCGGCAACCTGGCCATCAGCCGCCTGGTTTTGAGCCCGCAGCGTGTTGTAGGCTTGCACCTGGGCATCATAAAGATCCTACAAAGCAAGGAAGAAGCAGAAGTAAGATTCGGCCTGGTTAAATCATAACCATCCCGATTCTCGGGGGCTACACCGAGTGGGTGCGCTAGCGCGCCCCCATTAAAGAAGCAAAGCAAGAGAAGAAGCTCAAAGAGATTCGGCCCGGCCGATGCTCGGCCGGCCTGACTCTCGGGGGCTACACCTAGTGGGTGCGCTGGCGCGCCCCCACTGATTAAAAAAGAAGAAAAGAAAAAAAATCAAAGACAGAGACGAGGTACTTACCCTGATGCGCTCCTCCAAACGCTCCAGATCGCTGCTCACCACGCGGGCCGCCTGGTCCACCTTGTACCGGCTGCTGGCAAACTTCGATACCAGTTCCGGGACACCGTGGAGCACGGTGCTTGCGGGCAGCTTCTGGCGCTCCAGATTAGCCGCTCGCCAAGCCTTCATGGGCCAGCTCCCGACTCTGGGACCGGCTCCTGGAGCAGTCGGACCGCGGTTGGAGACGACGATGGTGCCATCTCCAGGTGCTGGCATGGCGGCCGGCTCCGCCGACGTCCCAGCCAGCGCCGCCTCCTTAGCAGGAGGTGGATGGGCCACGTCCGGCGCATCCATGTTCGCCCCTGGCGCATCCAGGGCCATGTCTCGCGCGTCCAGGATCAGTTCCAGCGCGTCAGGCGCCGCCTCGGCCCCACGTGAATCAGGAATCACCTCAAGATCCACCGGCGCAGAGGCGTCCGGCTCGGAAGGATGGGCCTCCTTGGTCCTCGGGGCGCGCCTCGGGGCCGCCTCGCTAGCTAGCTCCTCCACGCAAGCACGCGTGGAGGGGTCATGGCTAGCCTTCGTATGCTTCTCCGCCAGCTTCTCGGCCCGGCTGGGGCGAGACTGGCCCTCGGCCGTCTTCCCCGCGGCCGCATCCCATCGGCGGGTGGACTGCTCCTCGAGCTCCTTCCGGGCAGCATCAGCCGCCGCCCACCCAGCTCGCTCGGCTGCGAAGGCGGTGTCCTCCTCCATGTTTTTCGCCTCCTTGTCAGGCGACGTTTTGAGGAACAAAGCTTCACACAAGACAAAGTAAAAATAAGGGAGGGGAACCCTTACCCTGCGACGATGGGTGATACGTCTCCAATGTATCTATAATTTTTGATGGTTTCATGCTATTATCTTGTCAAACTTTGGATGTTTTGCATGCTTTTTATATATTTTTTGGGACTAACTTATTAACTCAGTGCCAAGTGCCAGTTCCTGTTTTTCCATGTTTTTGACCCCTTTCAGAGGAGGATTTTGAATGGAGTCCAAACGGAATGAAACTGCCAAAAAGATTTTTTACGGAACAGAAAAAGATCGGAGAGCCGGAGAATCAGGGACGGGGACCACCAGGGACCCCACAAGCCCTCATGGCGCGGCTAGGGGGGCCGCGACCCCCTGGCTTGTGGGCTCCCTGAGGCTCCTTTGCCCTAGGTTTTGCGCCTATATATTCCCTAAAAATCCATAAAAAATCAGGAGATCATCGAAAGTACTTTTCCGTCGCCGCAAGCTTCTGTCTCCGCAAGATCCCATCTGGGGCACGTTCTGGTGCCCTGCCGGAGGGGGGATTCGGATACAGAGGGCTTCTTCATCAACACCATGACCACTCTGATGATGCATGAGTAGTTGACCATAGACCTACGGTCCATAGCTAGTAACTAGATGGCTTCTTCTCTCTCTTGCATCTTCAATACAAAGTTCTCCATGATCTTCATGGAGATCTATCCGATGTAATCTTCTTTTGCGGTGTGTTTGTCGACATCCGATGAATTGTGGATTTATGATCATATTATCTATGAATCTTATTTGAGTTTCTTCTGATCTCTCTTATGTATGATTTCATATCCTTGTAATTCTATTCGAGTTGTGGGTTTTGTTTGGCCAACATAATCTATGATTCTTGCACTGGGAGAAGTGCTTGGTTTTGGGTTCATACCGTGCGGTGACCTCACCCAGTGACAGAAGGGGTAGCGAGGCACGCATCATGTTGTTGCCATCAAGGGTAAAAAGATGGGGTTTTCATCATTGGTTTGAGTTTATCCCTCTACATCATGTCATCTTGCTTAAGGCGTTACTCCGTTCGTCATGAACTCAATACACTAGATGCATGCTGGATAGCGGTCGATGTGTGGATTAATAGTAGTAGATGTAGAAAGTATCGGTCTACTTGTCTCGGACGTGATGCCTATATGTATGATCATTGCCTTAGATATCGTCATGACTTTGCGCGGTTCTATCAATTGCTCGACAGTAATTTTTTCACCCACCATGATATTTGCTATTTTGAGAGAAGCCTCTAGTGAACATTATGGCCCCCGGGTCTACTCCACACCATATTTTCAGCGTTACACTTTTTCCTTCGTTGCACTTTCCGCCTTCAGATCTCACTTTGCAAACAATCTTGAAGGGATTGACAACCCCTTTATAGCGTTGGGTGCAACCTCGTTTGTGCTTGCGCAGGTACTTTGGACTTGACGAGACTCTCCTACTGGATCGATACCTTGGTTCTCAAACTGAGGGAAATACTTACTGCTCCTGTGCTGCATCACCCTTTCCTCTTCAAGGGAAAAACCAATGCAAGCAAGTCTCCGTCAACGTGTCAATTTCTGGCGCTGTTGTTTGAGAAGTAGCAATGGGCACCTGCCTCCTGCCGCCACTAGCACAACGCTTCTTAGTGCCGCATGTTCGTGTTACGGCTGGAGGACCCGTCGTCGGTCGCTTAGGAGCCGGCCTGGAAGCTGTGGCACCGTTGCCCTTCTTCCTGGCCGCCTCGTCAAGTCCGGCCGTCTCGGCCCTATGATGCCGTCCGCGCATCAGAGGCGGGCTGGTGACCTCCTCCACCCCGTCAGAGTCTTCCTCGAAGGCTGCATCAGACAGGGAGGAGGGAGTCTCGTCATCGTCCTTCCAATCTACAATGGAGGGCCGTAGATGCTCACCAGACGGCTCCGTCCCATCCGACTCCAGTGTGTCCTCCGAATCTTCGGAGGAGGCAGAACGTGACTCGATCATGCCCTCGTCCTCGATCTCCAAGGCGTCAGACGTCACCACGTCAGGGGCAGGCGGGTTGAGTGCCTGCAGCTTCTCAAACACCTGCGCGATGGAGTTGGCGGCCGACTCAAAAAGACGGCCGACTAGAAGAAAAAAACAACCAAGAATAGATGCAATGAAAAGTGCTTACCACCGGAGGCGGACGGGACCTACTGTAAGGGGCCATCCCCCACGCCCAGTTCCCACTGTCGTTCATACGGGCGGTGGAGATCTGGTTCACCCCCCGCGCCACCGCGCTGGCGGTGAAGCTCTTGGTGGAGGTCCGACAGGGGTCATGCCGGCCACTCATCTGGCAGACTAGATGGGGCCGCCTTTGCAGTGGCAGAATCCTGCGGGTAACCATGGTGGTAAGCAGGTCGCGGCCAAGGAGGTCGCGATCCTGCAATATGTCGAGGTGGGCGCCAATCTGCGCCATCTCGGGAATCGGCTTCGGGAACTTCGCCCCCAAATCAACTTCGTCGGAGGATTGATGTTGAACGGGGGCATGTTGAGGGCGTCGTGTGTAGGGTTGGCGTTCTTCACATAGAAGAAGCCCCTCTGCCACTGCTTGATGGACTCCTGCAAAGGCATCTGGGGGAAGCTAGACTTCGAGCGATGGTGCACCAGTGCGGCTCTGCACAGTGTCATCGGGCGAGGCCCGATGTGCTTCTCCAGCTCGGCCTTGTCCATCTTAATGGACTGCTGCTTGAAGAAAAACAAGCTTCGCCAGAGGTCGAGGCGGGGCTCGATCCCGAGGAAGCCCTCGCACAAGATAACGAAGGCCGACAGCTGCAGGATGGCGTTCGACGCCAGGTGGTGCGGCTGCAGGCCGAAGAAGTTGAGCCAGTCGGAGAAGAAGGGGCTCACCGGGAGCCCAAAGCCCCTGTATAAGTGCTCGCTGAATACGAGGATCTCTCCCTCTTCGGTGTTGGAGCTGTCTCGACGCCAGGAATCCGCACCGATACCTAGGACGCCGGGGGCAACATCCGGCGATGGCGGAGCGCCTCGATACGGCCGTCACAGATCTCACTGCCGAGCCAAGATCCGTGAGAAGAAGTCTTCTTCGAGGTAGTCTTCTTCGAGGAAGAGACACCGACCATGACCGCGGGCGGCGGATGCTCGAGAAGGCTGGTGGCGCGACGGCGACGAAGAAGAAGAAGACGAAGGTGGACGGGCTCTTTCTCTCTGGGCTCAAGGAGGAAGAGGGCGTCGATGCGGGGCGAGTGGCCTCCTCGGAACCCCCGCATCCCATTTAAACTCCACGAAGCGTCGTGGGGAGGGGATCCGGTGCGCGCGGAGCCCCACTAACCCCGTGTATTACGGGTTGTAGCGCTTCCCGAAACCCAACCGTCGCAGAGTAAATCCGCAGAGGATCTTCTGCACGGAGGCCGAGGGGGCGTCGTGGCGGGAACCACGACCCAGGCCCGGTCCCGTCACCAGTAAAAACCATCATCACGCTAGGCCGGGCCTGGCACATGGCGCGATCCGCGCAGCCTACGACGAAGCCGAGGCGTCGCTTCGAAGCTAGTCGACTTCTGAGCCGGCATCCTGTGCCGCAGGTGGCGGCAGGAATACAAAGACAAAAAATCAAGCCGGTAAGGCCGCCCGCCAGCAGGCGACGGGCCTCTCCGGCTTCGGGGACTACTGTCGGGGGGATAACCCCGGGGTAGGCTCAACGAGCCTGCTCCTTTATCTCCGGCCCCAAAGGAATGACCAAGAACCATTCTGCAAGGCCCAAGTCCTCTGACCGGCTAGGGGGCGTGACGGCTAACTCTCTGGCCGGCCAGGCAACACCTGCCGGCTAGAGGCAAGACGGCTACCTCTTCCTGGCCGCCTAGGCCAAGCCAGCCGGCTAGGAACGAGGTGGCCGTGCCCAAGCCGGCTAGCCAAGCGGGCTAGCCGGTCGGGGATCTCAAGTCATGACGAGACCCTACGATTAAAGGTGGCTACGCGTCAGCAAAGGTACTGGATTTGAGTGCACGACTGGTACCAGCGTCGACGGCCACGCCGCTGACCTACCCCGGCTCTGATCCATCACCCAACACAGTGTCGGCCATCAAACTCCCACTCCATTACTCCACTTGGTGTGGGAACAGTGGAGGCGGCCGTACCGTCTGCCCATGACGAATCTCGCTGGGCGACGCCGGACGTACCGCGCGTGCCCTGCGTCAACCTTACGCTAGAGCTTCATTGGCTAGCCGGCGGGACCCACCTCCATACGGGACCTCGCAGCCGGCGGGCCCCTCAAGCGACAGGACAAGACCCCCGTGGGCCCCCTGGCCAGCCGGGCCCCCTCTTGTACCCTTTATCCATATTGTAGTCCGGTGGGTTCGTCTATAAAACCCCCCGGCCCCCCTTCATGCAGAGGGCCGGTCAACAGATTACACACACACTCACCAACCACATAGGAGAGGCAGAGACGAGCCGGCTTCTCCCCTCTTCCTCCTCCGCAATACAGCTTCAGGAGCAACCTTGTAATCTCATCCATATACATCATACACTCCGGCAGGACTAGGGTATTATCTCTACGGAGAGCCCTGAACCTGGGTACATCATGCGTTCCATCCTTGTACCAACCTTGCCCCAACGCCCTCCGTTGTCACTTCGGTTCTCACCAACTTTAGCCTACCTATGGCATATGTTGTGAGTATTCACCGACAGTGCTTCACACCAGAAAACACAACATCTTGAAGAAAACATAAAAAAGTCGAGCAGAACTCATAAATACTCCCTCCGTTCCAAAATAAATGACTTAAAAATGACTTAACTTTACACTAACTCCAGTACAAAATAGAGTCACTTTTAAGTACTTATTTTGAGATGAAGATAGTAGAAAAAAGCCAAAAATTCATGTTGAAAATAGACAAAATCATGCTCCCGCCGGATGCGCCCATCGCACGATAGATGGTGGCGTTTGGGCACATGAAGTGGCACACTTTCAACCCACCAAAGGATTGGTTAGTCCCGCCAAACAAGCCACTTTTTGCTTCTTCGGCCAACTCTAATAACAAGTGTGGGCTTCCTCTTTCATAGCGATGTATCACCAACGCCTTCCGTAACTAGTCCTACAACACGCCCGGTTCAAAAAGAAAAACTAGTCCTACAACACGCTAAACTCATACGAACCGACTCACTAGGAAAATGCCACCGCTACAGCGGCACTATGAGTGTGAAGAACAAATGTGAGCAGCTATACAATAATCGAACACAGTAAATCATTTATTATTTCCAAATTGTCACCCCAAATATTGACGTTCTATACAACCAGGTCTCATCCATGTAATAAGCACAGGAAAAGGATCACCTCCACATTTAATGATAATAATTGTCTAGCCAAATCTGTATGTTAAGCCAACGGGGCGGAGCCAGACTAGCGTTGAGTCCCGGGCCTGCTTCATAACTACAACATTCAATAGTGTGAAAAGGTGTAAAAACGCAACACTCAATGAAGAAAAAATCAACATGCCCACGGGCCAGCCCCCCCCCCCCCCCCCCCGGCCTGGGTCCTGTCTCCGTCACTGTTAAGCCATGAGGTGACCACGTCTTTAATTTGAATTTCTTGCCATTACAAAAATTCCCCATGTAATTCGAAAACTCTGATAGTGAAAAATATTGATTCTTTTAGTCAAAATTACAAAAATGGACTTAAACCTTTAAAATCAAATTGCACATGAAAATGAGTTCAGGATTTCCTAGAATAATAACTGAACTATTTATGCTTTTGTAAATTAAATTTTAGAAACTTACCTGCTACCATCTCCATCTGAAATTCAAAGAAAATGCGAACAAAAAATTTATTATTCTCTAAAAAATCTCCTCCAAATGGATTTAATATTATTTGGAATAGTAATTGATCTATTTATGCTTTTTAAAATGAAATTCTAAAGCTTAGCATCTCATGCTGAATATAGGACACATGGTGACAAGAAGTTCAAAGTGATGATTCTTCCAAAATGCTCTTCCGAGGGAGTCAAAACTAGCTCTGAATAGTCATTAAATTATTTTGGATTTTCTATTATCTCTCCTAATAAATTTACTTTTTTCTTGGTGGGCCACATCTGCATATGCTCGAAGTGGACATGAGTAATTAAATATATTTGGTCGTTAGCATTGTTGATTCCATATTTTTATTTTGCAAATTTATTTGAAAGTTCTTCTTGTAAATAAATGACAAATTTGATCAAAACTTGGAAGAAACTTTGTTTTTTTGGGGTCGAAACATGGTTCAGTTTGTGGTAATAGAGGTTAAACGCAATTAAACCACAATCACCACATGCTATGACCAAGTGGGCCCGTGCGGTGACATCATATTGAATATGTAGGTGTTATGGAAATTCTTCGCGCAACCATTGTGGTTTTGCACTCACAAGCTATGTTCTTACATACAGTTTCTTAATGTTGTTGTTCTCTGAAACTCACTCGTATTTGTTTTGTGGGCCTCATCTGCATGTGATGGAAGTGGACATATGTAATTAATTGCCTTCCACTCTTTAGCTCTTTTGACTACATATTTGGGTTTTTTAAACTTATTTGAAAATTCTTGTAAATAAAATTGTATCCTCCCGTGACACACAAAAACTTTAACGGGGAAATGATTTCATATAATGCAGAGCAAAAAGAATGACGCTAGTACATACATATTTGCGGTAATATTTTTCCTTGTGACGGGAAGTGGTCTTAAAATGCTTGTGCTTGCTGCTAGTCAAATATCTAGAATTCAGCGTGAGGCCTTCTTGAGGCCTAGTAAACCATCTAGGGCACAACTACGTCTCGCCTGTAGCAAGATGGTAGCTCGTCTCGCCTCAAGGGTACCTCTTAGTGGGCCGTTTCATTCTTTCCTATATTAGTAATTCATTTGTTAATCGTGTAATTTTTGTATTTCCATTTTAAAAATGATAAATACATATATTTTAAAATATTTTTCATAATTTTTTAAAAGAGTTCATCCCACATTCAAGAAATTTTGATGCAGCGTAAATTTTTTTCGTGCAACTTCTAAGAAATATTGATAGCATTAAAAAATGCTCTTGACATTTGAAAAAGGTTCATATATTTCAAAACTATGTTGTAAGTTTTTCATAGGATATTTATACAATGAAAAAATATTCATATAATTTTTGAAAATATTTCATATATTTTTAAAAATGTGAGAGTTCCAAAATATCTTAGTGACATTTTACAGAAATCTTTATACAATATTGGAATATGTTTGCGTAATTTCAAAAAACAGTTCAGAAAAACGCGTTTGAAATTTATTTATTTTAACAATTAACAAGTGTTTTACATGTTTAGAAGAATGTTCATGGCATTTACGAAAAATGGACAATGTGTGCTAAAAAACATTCACCAGGTTAAAAATAATACCCAACATGTGTTCAAAATTTTAAAATCTGTACCAGAAAAGGTTTAACGTGTATCCAAAGCCTGTTCAGTGAAATTGTTCAATTTGTATGAGAAAAGTGCTAAACTAGTATATAAAAATGTTCAGTGTGTATCTACAACTACTTATAGAAGCACGAGTTTGGTGAATCCAAATGATCTGAGTCATCCAATCACCTATATCTAACGTCTGACGCCACTTTAATGATGTATCCTCCACATCATCCATAAATTGAAAACAGATTAATTAAATTAATCTTAACTTTAATACTAAACACAATTAACATGGGAATCAATATTATTTGTGGTTAATCATGAAAATAATATCACTGTCAAACTGGTCATGCTTGCACGTTCACAATTACTAGTTTAAGTAAAAGTCAATATGTATTTTAAAAAAGAAAAAAAGCTGAACCGCCCCCCAAAAAAGATGAAAACCAATAGAGAAACACACATAAATGAAAAAGCTCCGAAGAAAACAAATAAAAAAAACAAAAAAAAGGAAAAAGAAACATGCATGAAAGATTCTAAAACTGGTCCGTACCAGTCTATAAAACCATCGCAAAACCGCTATGCTGGGCCGATACGTTTGGTTAGCGCAAGTCGAAACTTCAGGTGAGACGGAGCTAGTCCTCACACTAAGCGAGCTATAGGTCTGATGAAACATCTACCACATCAATTGGTTGTTCTTCACCATTTCTTATTCGACACGTTAATTTGTATTGGGTACGCAACGCCCATAACGCTTCCACATGCTTTCGGGGCTTTTCCTATTTGGCGCTTCAGGCATTTGTTAATGTGCGTTTTATAAACCAACACACGACATCCTCCGTGTTTTCGGGCTGGCCCATTTTGTTTTCTTTCTTTCTTTGTTGAAAGAGCAAAAAGGGTGCGCGGCCACGACATCGAACTTGAGACCTCAACCTTCATAGAGAGCGTGGACCACATGTTACTACTAACTTTGTTTTTCTTCTTTTATTATTTATACATTTCATGAAGATCTCGGTTTTTGGGAAGCTTCCCAAACTAGTTTTTAATTTTCCCTCTTTTTTGGAAAGGTTTGTTTCATTTCCCCCCTTTTTCAGTTTCTGATTGGTTTTCTTTTACTTTTGCAAATGCGTGATTTTTTTCAATTTTCGTAATTTAGTTTTAAAACTGAAAAACATTTTTGAAAATCCGTGATATGAAAGATCATGGATTTTGTTCTAAGTTCATTATTTTTTTAAATTTCAATGTTTTTTTGCAATTCATTATATTTTTTAAAAGAATGAGTTTTTTTTTTCAAAATTGATGATGTTTTCAAAATGAATGAACTTTTTTTTTTCTAAAATCAATGATTTTTTTCAGAATTGATGAAATTTTTAAAAATTCAATGATTTTGCCGCTAAAATTTCTGGTGTGTTTTCTTTTCTGTGTTTTCTTCTAGGGTATTTATTTGGTTTTTGTTCATTTTTAAACTTATTTTGTAATTTTTATTCGTGTTTCAAATTCCTTATTGTTTTATTTATGTTTTAGAGTTTACAAGCACTAGTAAAGAAAGTGCATTTGAAGCGCCCCTCAGAAGCCACTTGTAATACCCCTCAGAAGCCACTTGTAATACCCTCAGAAGCCACTTGTAATACCCTTACCTAAGGCGGTTATTTGTGTGGTCTAACATAACAAAGGCTGTTTGAATTTCGAAACTGCATGTAGTAAAATGTGGAGGTGATTTTATTTCCAAAACCTCATGTAGTTGGTAAACAATGGAGGCGGTTTCAGAATTCAAACCACACGTGATAATCCCACCACATATGTACAAAACTTAACCCCCCACAATTCCACCCGCCACCACTGACTTCGTCCACTACCACTGAAAGGCGTGATGACAGATCCGTCCGTCACCACTCACTTTCTTCACTACTACTGGAAGACGTGGCAACAAATCTACCGATGGCGGGGGCTTGGCTTGATACTCATGCAGGAGAGCCACCGCCATGGCAACATTCTGGAAGGGTAAGGGGCGTGGGTGTAAGTGGGCTGGCACCACCACAACCTACGCCGCCAAGCCTTGTCGACGACACATGAAGGAGTCGTTTCCGATGTTGACGACACCGTCGTGTGGACATCATCTGAATAGGGTAAGAGGGGTGGGCGCAAAATTTAGGTTGATTTTTTCATAGGACTATTCATCCCTTCCTCGTCGCTCATCGCACACCTATCATTACCCAACTTTCAGACTGCCACATCCCACTTTGTCCAGGTAACTTTCCTTTTGTATATCACATTCTTGTTCATTAGTCTTACTGATGCTAGCAACTTCATCAAATTTCCATATTTGTGCTTGCATATATACACGACATGCTTCTTAGATCAGCTAAGTTGTGGATTTTTTTTTGCGGGTAGCTAAGTTGTGGATGATCATATCGTTGATCTTACTGAAGCATTTCATGAGTCCACGCATACTATTCATCGATTAAGCATGTAAAGTGACAATTTGAATATGATGTGCATTATTGAATATGATATGCATTATTGTTTTGTCCTTCAGTACAAATTCACATCTAGCTACAGTTGGTGATGGAGCCACTAGCTCTTGTTCCTATATGTACATTGACAATAGGAGGATATAATATCCACCATGGGACCTCTAAGAGACATGACTGACCTTTTGACCATCTTCGTCGTTTAGAGTGCTGGAAGCCTTTGACCTAACCAGAGTGACCAAGTACTCATGCTCCATGTCACGCCAGAGGAGAGGCACAGCAAGAGTCCAACACTTCCACACCCCCATCTTATAGTTTGCCGCAAACGAATGAACACACTTACCTATAGACCCAAGCCAGTGTTCCGATTGGGACATGTTGTTTTCAACCGTCATTGTCGACAACCACCAACCTATCAAGGCCGTTAGTGGGGAACCTTCACGCTTGACATCTTTCAAATCAGGGGGAGAGAGTTGTCTGTCCTTGCCTTGGGGCTTCTACTCTTACATTATTCTAGTGGTTGACACATTTCACAGAGAGGGTCAACTTGCATTTAGCAAAGAAACTCCTTTGCTTGCATGCCATTAGGTTCACCGTACACTGGGCCTCCCTGTTGATTTGATTTGCCTCTTCAGTTAGAATATATGATGCGCGTGCTTAATGCTGCCTATCCTTGTTTTGTCTCTCTCCCTCTTCTAAAGGTGGAGGGTCCTTTTCTAGTCATTCACGTAGATATAATATAGAGACCATTGTAGGAGCTTTATTAGTTCGCCTACAAAAGGACCTTTATTAGTAGGCGTGATGGCCCTGAATTGCTTGATTATGATCTTTGTACTCTTCTTAACCATGTTGTAAATGTGGACATGATAGGAAAGGGGATGGGGGGATGGGGTGGTGATTCTTCCTGTCTCTTGTCGAAGCTCAAGTTGAAAACTTTGCCACCCCACCTTGGTTGACATCTCACCCCAGTGACCATTGACACTGAATTCTGAGCCTACAAAGGAAAAGTTTTCTTGTCCATGCTTTCTCAGTTAAGTATCTGGAGTGCAGAATGGGTGTCCTGCACCACGGATGGGGATAGGGTGGCGGCACTGGGAACGATTTTCTTTTCGCAATGCAATCCGAAGTTGTTTATCCCTCACTAAACAACGGCCTGCTGTCCCACTCAAACATTCCTTTGGATTGATGAGACAACCAGCTGACCCCTCCAGACAACTAGTTTACTGATAAGTATAGGGGCGTGCACCCCCCTTCCTCTGACTAAATTATTGAGAATGCCAATGTTTATGGGTGAGATCAGGGCGGTGATCAGTTAAGAGTTTTATAAGAATTTAATAACTGGAGTGGACGTCGCCGTAATTCTTTGCGAGCGTCCACCACTCTTCCTTGTCTAGTACTTGATCAGGAAATCAAAGAGTTGTAAGTGTTATTTTTGTGTCGAAACAGATTAAAAACAATCATTCTGCCATTTTGAGTGTTGACCAAATGCTCTTAGGCTGACAAGTGTCACGAGTAATTCCGGTTTTCCCACTAGAGGTTTTGGTATTAAACTATAAATCTGTCTTTTTTATTTTGTTCTAGAATGTATGGGGTCCCAGGATATTATTGGTGTGAAGAAAGGCTATCTGAGGCATGCTGCGTCTGATGAGACAAAATTTTAAGCTTATACTCCACTGTCGACTCTTTTACCTGGCCACGTGTCGGGGTGTGATTCCTTCCTTCCCAATAAGTTGCTGCAAGGCCTAATTTTAGTTTTAATACAAGTATCAACAGTTCATGTTTATTCTGTGGTTAGTATTTGCACTGGCCGACACTGCAAATTCCCATAGTCTCAGGTCACACTTGTTGAAACCTGAAAATGATTTTTTGATAAACACAGTATAAACATAGACACTCACATGCACACACATACACACATATCCTATCTCTTATGATGCGAAATTTCTATAAACGCCCACATGCACACACATACACAAAGATAGGATATGTATTTTTAGAGTATTGCTATAATTTTTCAAAAAAAAAAGAACACCCTGTTGATGGACCATCATTTCAGTAGTTGGTCGCAAGTAGACCAGATATGTTCCTTGCAAAAGAAAATACAAAAACAAAATAACAGATCATATCTATTTCATAGTTGTACCTACAAATGGTAAATGTGCATAAATTGATGGTATATTTTAAACAGATTGCGTTCGTTGGATCTACATATCATATATATATGTATATATATATATATATATATATACATATATATATATATATATATATATATATATATATATATATATATGGTAACTGCTCTTTTTTTGCGAGTCTCGTAATTGTATCTAAACATATTATTCTCAGTAAATCTTTGTATATGCGCAACTTAGATCGGCTAATTTCGACCACAAGAATGAACTCCTTATGGTTATCACCCGCAATGTGATTGACCGGAAGACAGAACTGCTTCCAGGTGAAAGCTTCGAAGGCGAGTCCAGGCTCAAATTTCACGCGAGAGAGCGGCATTGAGGCAACGCCCAGAGACCATATGATGAAGGGGAGGATGTTTGTCCGCCAGCACCGGAGTGGCCATCGGCGTGAGGCCGTGACCGCCACGGCCGGAGTGACCCACGTCGCTAGGAGAGGAGAGATGCGCTAGGAGAGACGCGCTAGCCCTATGCCATATTCTAACCATCCAACTAATTCGGTCAGTCTCATCCTCCAATCGTGTTGGGGGGGGGGCATGCATCTCGTTTCAACGTTTCCTGCTTGCAAAACTAGACTTTCAAGTTCAGTGTTCCATCTCGGGAAGTGGGTTTTGCGATCATTAAGGTGAGCAATTCTGTGAATGATTTGTCCAACATGAGTTTCTTCCTTTGGGGCAATGGTGGTATTGATTCTGAAAAAATGTGAGTAGTTACTATTGTTACCGAGGACATGGGAGAAGTCTTGTTATAAGTAATCATGTGAAGTTGATATTCGTTCGATATTTTGATGATGTGTATGTTGTTGCTTCTCTTAGTGGTGTCGTGTAAATGTCGACTACATGACACTTCACCATGTTATGGGCCTAAGGGAAGGCATTGAGGAGTAACAGGTAGCTGATGGGTTGTGAGAGTGACAGAAGCTTAAACCCCGTTTATGCGTTGTTTCCTAAGGGGCTGATTTGGATCCATATGTTTCATGCTATGGTTAGATTTATCTTAATTCTTCTTTCATAGTTGCAGATCCCTGTGAGAGAGGGCAGTCGTAAGTGGGTTGCTTGTTCAAGTAAGAACAATACCTTAGCACCGGTCCACCCACATATCAAATTATCGAAGTAACGAACACAAATCAATTCAACATGATGAACATGACTACACCGTAATTCCCATGTGTCCTCGGGAGCATTTCTTTATATAAGAGTACTGTCAGGCCTGTCCTTTGCTATAAAAAGGATTAGGCTACCTTGCTGCACACTTGCTACTATTGTTACTTATCACTTGTTACAAATTATCTTGCTACAAAACTATCTATTACTGTTACTTATAGCACTTGCAGAGAATACCTTGCTGAAAACTACTTATCATTTCCTTGTGCTCCTCATTGGGTTCGACAATCTTACTTATCGAAATGACTACGATTGATTCCCTATACTTGTCGGTCATCAGTGCTCTCTTCTGGTGCCATTGCTGGGGAGTGAAGTGCCTCTGGTAGGTGGAAATTGGTAAGGAAACATTTTAAATACGTGCTAAATTTTAGTGTCGCTTGTTATTGTGGATTGTGACCCTTTGAGTGGCTTGTTCGGGGCATCTTCACCTCTAATGGAAGTTGAAAAAGTTGTTCCATAACCTACCGAACCTACTGAAAATATTTAGTATGATATTCCTTTGGGTATGCTAGAGAAAATGATAGCTAGTCCTTATGTTGGTACAACTCATCCTCATTACCACTTGATATATATCGATGAGGTTTGAGGATTATTTAAGCTTGCAGGTTTGCATGGAGACAAAGTTAAGAACAAGTTTTTCCCTTTATCTTTTGAGGGAAAAGCATTGATGTGTTACAATTTATTGGATGATATTGTATCATGGGACTGGAATCGCTTGAAGCTGGAATTTCATCAAAAGTTTTATCCTATGCGTAATTTTATTTATAATTGCTGGCCTCATGAAGGAGAAAGCATCGCTCAATCTTGCGGGAGGATTAAATCTATGATGCATACGTGCCCCAATCATGAGCTCTCAAGAGAAATGATTATAGAAAATTTTTATGCTCCACTTTCTCATGAGGATCAAGTGGAACTTGAGTCTTCTTCTACTGGTTCTTATATGAGAGAAACTATTGAATTCAAATGGGATCTTCTGGAAAGAATTAAGAGAAACTCCCAAGATTGGGAACTCGACAAAGGTAAAGAGCCTGGTATAAAGCTTAAGTTTGATTGTGTTAAATATTTTATGAAAACCAATGCTTTTCATAGGTTTAGCAATAAATACAGGTTTGACTCCGAGATAGTAGCTACTTTCTATGAATCATTTGCTACTCATGTTGATCTCCCAAAGGATAAGTGGTTTAAATATAATCAACCTACTGAAAAATTACTAGAGGAACCCATTAAAGTTCAGGAGGAAGCAATTGTTTATCATGTTAATCCAGCTGTGTCTACTGCTTATATCGAGAAACCACCTTTTCCTGTTAGGATTTGGGAACATGCTAAAGCTACAACTATGGCTAATAAAGTTATGTTAGAACACTCAAACCATATGAACAAATAAATGTGGATCCTAATATTGCTGTAGTTAAAGATCTCTTGGTTGATAATATTTATTGGCATGTTATTTACTTCTATGTTGAAACTGCTAGAATTGCAAAGCCTGTTGGAAATGAGAACGACAATTTAGATAAAAACAAACGAGTTATTGGCATGCCTGTTGGTTGTGTTAAGATTGGAGATCATTGCTATCATGGTTTATGACATGGGTGCTAGTATTAGTGCTATCCCTTTTACCTTATATAAAGAAATTATGAATGATATAACACCCCCTGAGATTGAAGATATTGATGCCACTATTAAACTGGCAAACCGAGATACTATCTTACCGCTTGAGATTGTTAGAGATGTTGAAGTCTTGCGTGGAAAAGTCGAATACCCTACTGACTTCCTATTACTTGGTTATGAACAAGACAACTTTTGTTCCATTATATCTGGTAGACCTTTCTTGAATACTGTTAATGCTGAAATTAATTGTGCCACTGAGAAAGTGAAAGTAAGCTTTGGCAGTGGTTCTCATGAATTTAATTTCTCTAAATTTGGTATACAACCACATGAGAAAGAGTTATCTAGTAAATATGAAATAATTAGCCTTGCTTCTATTGATGTGCCTCCTACGGATCCCTTAGAACAATATTTGCTAGACCATGAGACTGATATGCATATGAATGAAAAAATGAGATAGATGAAATATTCCTTAGTCAAACACCTATTCTAAAAAACAACTTGCCTGTTTATATCTTAGGGGATCCTCCTCCACCAAAAGGAGATCATGTGTTTGACTTAAATACATTGCCTGATTCTTTGAAATTTGCTTATATTGATGAAAGGAAGATATGTCATGTTATTATTAGTGCTGACCTTTCAGAGCATGAAGAAAAGAGATTACTCGAAACTCTAAAGAAGCACATGGCTGCTGTTGGATATACTCTCGATGATCTTAAGGGCATAAGCCCCAATTTGTGTGAGGAAAAAATTAATATGGAACCGAATGCCAAACGTGTTGTTGATCATCAACTCTGCTTAAATCCTAAGATAAAGGAAGTGGTAAGAACTGAAATACTAAAGCTTCTGGAGGTAGGTATAATTTATCCTATTGCTGCTAGTAGATGGATAAGTCGTGTTCATTGTGTTCCTAAGAAAGGAGGTATAACTGTTGTGCCTAATGATAAAAATAAACTTATTCCACAAAGAATAGTAACTAGCGATAGGATGGTAATTGATTTCTGAAAATTGAATAAAGCTACTAGAAAAGATCATTACCCCATGCCTTTTATTGATCAAATGTTAGAAAGATTATCTAAGCACACACACTTCTGTTTTTTTGATGGATATTCTGGTTTCTCTTAAATAGATGTGTCAAAAGAGGACCAAGAGAAAACTACTTTCACATGTCCTTTTGGAACCTATGCTTATAGATGTATGCCTTTTGGTTTATGCAATGCACCTGCTACCTTTCAAAGATGTATGACTGCTATATCCTCTGATTTTTGTGAAAAATTGTTGAGGTTTTCATGGATAGTTTTTCTGTTTACGGGACTTCTTTTGATGATTGTTTGAGCAAACTTGATATAGTTTTGCAGAGACATGAAGAAACTAATCTTATCTTGAATTGGGAGAACTGCCACTTTATGGTGAATGAAGGTATAGTACTCGGGCATAATTTTTTTGAATGAGGCATCGAAGTAGACAAAGCTAAGGTTGACGCAATAGAGAAAATACCATGTCAAAAGATATCAAAGGTTCAAGAAGTTTCCTTGGTGATGCTGGTTTTTGTAGGTGTTTCATTAAAGATTTCTCAAAAATTTCTAGGCCACTCACAAATCTTCTTCAAAAAGATATCCCTTTTTTATGATGACTAGTTTAGTGCCCGTGCGTTGCCACGGGACAACAAACTGATGTCGTTTATCATCATTATTGATCTCCGCCGTTGACTCAACCTCGCTAGTTGTCTCACCACCATCATTGAACGCTTGATCTACCCTTGCTACCCTCATCAATAGCTCAAGTGAGGATCGTCATCCTCCCATAGCCCTAACAACCTCTGCGGGACATAGTATCATATATTCATATTTAACATGCAAAATAAAAGGCTAGATAGACATACATCTAGAATATGCAAAATAACACTTTCTTAATCTAGCCAATAAATTTGATAGCCCTGATAGGTCGTGTAAATACCTCCGTTCTTATGCTAAAATATACACCAATATATAGAAACAAAAATTAGAAAGTTACGGGATAAAAAGCAATCCTACAACCGTGAACATTCTCAGTCTCACTTTCTCCTCACTGCTCACCCCTCCCCCTTTCAGCAAGCCACCGACCATGCTTCCCCATGAAGCCGCCGACGCGTCATGACGCGCATCAGAACGGCGTGCGAGGCACCCATCATGGCCCAACTTTCCACGATGCGCCTTTGAACCCTCCCTCCTAGCTACGCAGTTGTGAGCTGAGATCGAGGGGGGAGGGGGTATAGTGCTCCGTTGGACGCGCGCGCAGTCTGGACGAGGTCATCCACCACGCGGCGGCCCTGCCCCATGACCCCGGCGCAACAGCGCCACGCCGGTCTGAATCTTTTGTGGCAACACCCAGTGCGTGTCGTGTCGAGGAGACCCTTCCACAAACCATGTTCTCTGGGATGGGCGGGGATCGACCAGGAGTGGATCGCGTGGTGCACCACAACGCCGAGATGGTAGGGACATCATTTTGATCACGAGCTAAATGTTCGTGCGTTGCCACGGAACAACATAACAATGTTGCATTAGTTGTATTTGTTCCATCAGCTTCATCTCTTCTTTCGTTGGTTCAAAATTTTCTCGACACACATCTTATTTATCTTACCCAGGTAAGACAACCCCTCTTCTAGCTTCAGTGTCATTACACTATTTTATTCCATATAGTTTCACTATGAAATGATAAGCTAGCTCTTATTTGTCATTCCATATTTTTATGGATTGGTAAGGTTCATTGTAGGTCTATGTTTTTCAAGTATTTGGATTTTGGACTCCCTGTGATTTTCTTGAGCTGAACGTATTGTCATTATCTGATCAAAGCGAGCGTTGCATAAAGCCATAAACATACTGGTTTTCAAAGATGAAAATAGAAAATGCATGAATTCTTACCGAAATCGGATAAGGATATATAGAAACTGAAGAGAGTTCCATTAGTACATGCTTGCCCACCAAATGGATTTTTAACCAGAGACATGTGAGAAATAATCTAAGTGCACACCGAATGCCATATCATTTATTTACAAAGTCATAGTGTGAAACTTTCGAACCAAGTATTGAACCAGTTACTGTTTCAAGTCAACCTGATCTTCGGAAGCACCTCAGGATCAACATATAATTTACTGCAGGAAGAATGAAAAATAAGGGAAAGAGCCTTGAGCCACCCATTAACCCACACACAACATCCAACACAGAAGTTGCAACATGCCAGTCTCGGCTTGTGATCCAATCAGTAAAAAAAACGTCAACAATCTGTAATCTTTACCTGTATAGTCGCATGCGTTTGTTAGAAACCAGCCTGTGCACACCAACCTACCAAGGGCAAGCGTGGTGGAGCACATGCTAGAGGTAGCCGGTCCGTGGTTGGTCCCAACCAACGAACACACTCTGTAATTATACAAGAGTTATAACCATATATGCATATTGCAATGGAAGGAGAAGATATTGTGGAATGTAAACTATGTAATTTGTAAATTGACAACAGAAAACAATGACAGGAACATAGAAGGCATGTGTCTCCTACAACTGAAGCATGTACATCTAGCAAATCAAAGCAAGTATGTATAATTAGTTTGAGGTTAAGCTCACGCATTACCATACATCTTTTTGAAGGAAGAAATCATACATCACCCACAAACTGCAGGAAGAATGAAAAATAAGGGAAAGAACCTTGAACCACCCTCACTATCAAACAACTCTTATGCGCGCCGAGCGTGCTGTTCCCGCGTCTCCAGGGCTTCCATCTGATATACGCCGATGGCAGAGGCCGCAAACTCTTCGAAATCCAACTTTCTGTACTCAAGGGTGCATACCTGGTACACCATCTTGGCAGGTAAGTGGGCATCCCAGTCTAAAAAATCATACAACTCAAGATTTGGAGAAGGCTTACCGTCGTAACAAAGTCGATAACCCTCGAATTATTCACTGCGTCCGTGGAATTCTTCACCAAAGCCTGCAAGTTTCATTTTCCATTTTCAGCAACTGCATGCTGTAAATTAGACTGAGTAACCAATGTAATATTACTAACCGATTTCAAATTTTGCAAGGAGATATAAGCACTCTTATTTGGACCCAGCAATTCAAACTGCTCTTTCAGATAGAACAGTTGATTCGCTGTCTATGTCTTAGCTAGGGCCTGCGTAATAAATGGACATCCGTAAGACATGGCCTCAGGACATAATGGTATGAAACTAACTGTACGAACTAATATATTTATATAACAGCGACCTTTGGTATCTCAAGTACTCAATGCAAAAAAAATGTGGGAAAGAAAATAAATTATGGATTGCATATTGAAGAACAAATTTGCAACAAATAATACGCATAGAATCCTATACGCTTTGTTTTCTTAAGTCTGTTTCAAGTGCATAGTGTATACCCTCAAAGAATACTTCCGCAATGAAGATGAACTGATATAAGCTCTCATAAGCTTGTAGATTATCATATCTAAAGGAATCTTCACTTGTTGTGCATCTCGGATCGATGGGTGACCTGCAGGTACCATTACACAAGTAAACAATTAAGCATCATTCTACAGAAGGATAGTCTTCCTAAGGAGGACATTAATGTACAATAGTGCCAAACAAAATATAGTTCTTACTGAGAGCGTGTGAGGCAGTCATCCTCTTGTGGTAATCCTTATTAAGCAACCTTTTTACGAAGTCTTTGGCTTCAGAAGAGAGAGTAGGCCATGGGGCCTCATCAAACCTTGGTTCTGCCTTAAGGGCAGCTCGAAATATTCCAGATTATGCGCGTACCCAGAAAGGTCGGCTCCCACAAAGCAAAATGTAGGCAATTACTCCAATGCTCCACATATCTCTCTCAGTGCCATAAGATCGATGAAGCACCTCAGGAGCAACATAATACGCACTTCCAACAATGTCATTGAGTCTTTCATCTAAAGATGTAACAATTGTAGTGTGTCACAATACAGTCACATTTAAATGCAGTAAAAACAAAATGTTAAACAAAAATCTGTATGGAAATATGTTAGACTAACCTGGCTTTACAAAGTCAGACAAACCAAAGTCTATGACCTTCAAGGGTGAGTTTTCCTCCTTTGATGAGAATAGAAAATTCTGGGAAAAGGAAACACAAATGTATTTAGTCATTACAAAAGCTTTGTATTGCATCTACTGAAAGAACAAAACTACTCTGGATAAAATAAGAAGTAACAACAATCAGATAACTACCCTAACATCAAAAGGAAAATTCGTAAATAATTTGGGTAGGAAGTAACTCGTAATGCTGGAACAACGAGACATTATTCTGATGAGATACAGTTTCACACCGCGACTTAGTTATATCAGATATTATATGCCTTGTGAACACCATGGTTGACTTGAAGATCAGGTTGTTAGAAATTATACGGGACCAAGTATTGAAATGGTATGCTTCTCCTCATGTGATCCTCCTGTTTCAAGCATGATCCTTGTGTCCCACAATAAAATTATATCAGACGAGATGAACACAATTTCGAACCAGAGAACATAGATCACACACCCCACAATAAAAGAGAGAGAACATAGATCACACCACGAGGGAGGGAAGAAAGGTCGCTCACAGGTTGATGACTGTTGGGGAACGTCGCATGGGAAACAAAAAATTTCCTACGCGCACGAAGACCTATCATGGTGATGTCCATCTACGAGAGGGGATGAGTGATCTACGTACCCTTGTAGACCGTACAGCAGAAGCGTTAGAGAACGCGGTTGATGTAGTGGAACGTCCTCACGTCCCTCGATCCGCCCCGCGAACAATCCCGTGATCAGTCCCACGATCTAGTACCGAACGGACGGCACCTCCGCGTTCAGCACACGTACAGCTCGACGATGATCTCGGCCTTCTTGATCCAGCAAGAGAGACGGAGAGGTAGAAGAGTTCTCCGGCAGCGTGACGGCGCTCCGGAGGTTGGTGATGACCTTGTCTCAGCAGGGCTCCGTCCGAGCTCCGCAGAAACGCGATCTAGTGGAAAAACCGTGGAGGTATGTGGTCGGGCTGCCGCGGAAAAGTCGTCTCAAATCAGCCCTAAAACCTCCGTATATATAGGTGGGAGGGAGGGGGCCTTGCCTTGGGGCTCAAGGAGCCCCAAGGGGGTCGGCCGAGTCCAAGGGGGAGGACTCTCCCCCCCAAACCGAGTTGGACTAGGTTTGGTGGGAGGGAGTCCCCCTTCCTTCCCACCTCCTCCTTTTTTTTTTCTTTCTCTCTTGATTTTCTTCTCCTTGGCGCATAGGGCACTTGTGGGCTGTCCCACCAGCCCACTAAGGGCTGGTGTGTCTCCCCCAAGGCCTATGGGCTTCCCCGGGGTGGGTTGCCCCCCCGGTGAACTCCCGGAACCCATTCGTCATTCCCGGTACATTCCCGCTAACTCCGAAAACCTTCCGGTAATCAAATGAGGTCATCCTATATATCAATCTTCGTTTCTGGACCATTCCGGAAACCCTCGTGACGTCCGTGATCTCATCCGGGACTCCGAACAACTTTCGGTAACCAACCATATAACTCAAATACGCATAAAACAACGTCGAACCTTAAGTGTGCAGACCCTGCGGGTTCGAGAACCATGTAGACATGACCCGAGAGACTCCTCGGTCAATATCTAATAGCGGGACCTGGATGCCCATATTGGATCCTACATATTCTACGAAGATCTTATCGTTTGAACCTCAGTGCCAAGGATTCGTATAATCCCGTATGTCATTCCCTTTGTCCTTCGGTATGTTACTTGCCCGAGATTCGATCGTCAGTATCCGCATACCTATTTCAGTCTCGTTTACCGGCAAGTCTCTTTACTCGTTCCGTAATACAAGATCCCGCAACTTACACTAAGTTACATTGCTTGCAAGGCCTGTGTGTGATGTTGTATTACCGAGTGGGCCCCGAGATACCTCTCCGTCACACGGAGTGACAAATCCCAGTCTTGATCCATACTAACTCAACCAACACCTTCGGAGATACCTGTAGAGCATCTTTATAGTCACCCAGTTACGTTGCGACGTTTGATACACACAAAGCATTCCTCCGGTGTTAGTGAGTTATATGATCTCATGGTCATAGGAATAAATACTTGACACGCAGAAAACAGTAGCAACAAAATGACACGATCAACATGCTACGTCTATTAGTTTGGGTCTAGTCCATCACGTGATTCTCCCAATGACGTGATCCAGTTATCAAGCAACAACACCTTGTTCATAATCAGAAGACACTGACTATCATCGATCAACTAGCTAGCCAACTAGAGGCATGCTAGGGATGGTGTTTTGTCTATGTATCCACACATGTAAATGAGTCTTCATTCAATACAATTATAGCATGGATAATAAACTATTATCTTGATACATGAATTATAATAATAACTATATTTATTATTGCCTCTAGGGCATAATTCCAACAGTCTCCCACTTGCATTAGAGTCAATAATCTAGCCCTCACATCACCATGTGAATTACATTGTAATAAATCTAACACCCATACAGTTCTGGTGTCGATCATGTTTTGGCCGTGGAAGAGGTTTAGTCAGCGGGTCTGCTACATTCAGATCCGTGTGCACTTTGCATATATTTACGTCCTCTTCCTCGACGTAGTCGCGGATGAGGTTGAAGCGTCGTTTGATGTGTCTGGTCTTCTTGTGAAACCGTGGTTCCTTTGCTAAGGCAATGGCACCCGTGTTGTCACAGAACAAGGTTATTGGATCCAGTGCACTTGGCACCACTCCAAGATCCGTCATGAACTGCTTCATCCAGACACCCTCCTTAGACGCCTCCGAGGCAGCCCTGTACTCCGCTTCACATGTAGAATCTGCTACGACGCTTTGCTTGGAACTGCACCAGCTTACTGCACCCCCATTAAGAATAAATACGTATCCGGTTTGCGACTTAGAGTCGTCCGGATCTGTGTCAAAGCTTGCATCGACGTAACCTTTTACGGCGAGCTCTTCGTCACCTCCATATACGAGAAACATCTCCTTAGTCCTTTTCAGGTACTTCAGGATATTCTTGACCGCTGTCCAGTGATCCACTCCTAGATTACTCTGGAACCTACCTTCCATACTTATGGCCAGGCTAACATCCGGTCTAGTGCACAGCATCGCATACATGATAGAACCTATGGCTGAAGCATAGGGGACGGAGCGCATATGCTCTCTATCTTCATCAGTTGCTGGGCACTGAGTCTTACTCAATCTCGTACCTTGTAAAACTGGCAAGAACCCTTTCTTGGACTGTTCCATTTTGAACCTCTTCAAAACTTTATCAAGGTATGTGCTTTGTGAAAGTCCTATCAGGCGTTTTGATCTATCCCTATAGATCTTAATGCCTAGAATGTAAGCAACTTCTCCTAGGTCCTTCATAGAGAAACTTTTATTCAAGTAACCTTTTATGCTCTCCAAAAGCTCTACGTTGTTTCCAATCAGTAATATGTCATCCACATATAATATTAGAAACGCCACAGAGCTCCCACTCACTTTCTTGTAAATACAAGATTCTCCAACCACTTGTATAAACCCAAATGCCTTGATCACCTCATCAAAGCGTTTGTTCCAACTCCGAGATGCTTGCACCAGTCCATAAATGGATCGCTGGAGCTTGCACACCTTGTTAGCATTCTTAGGATCGACAAAACCTTCGGGTTGCATCATATACAACTCTTCCTTAAGGAAACCGTTAAGGAACGCCATTTTGACATCCATCTGCCAGATTTCATAATCGAAAAATGCAGCTATTGCTAACATGATTCTGACGGACTTAAGCATCGCCACGGGTGAGAAAGTCTCATCGTAGTCAATTCCTGGAACTTGTGAAAAACCCTTTGCCACAAGTCGAGCTTTATAAACGGTCACATTACCGTCAGCGTCCGTCTTCTTCTTAAAAATCCATTTGTTCTGAATAGCCTTGCGGCCCTCAGGTAGTATCTCCAAAGTCCACACTTTGTTCTCATACATGGATCCTATCTCGGATTTCATCGCTTCTAGCCATTTGTTGGAATCTGGGCCCACCATTGCTTCTTCATAACTTGCAGGTTCCTTGTTGTCCAACAACATGATTGATAAGACGGGATTACCGTACCACTCTAGAGCAGCACGTGATCTCGTCGACCTGCGTGGTTCAACAGAAACTTGAACTGGAGTTTCATGATCATCATCATTAACTTCCTCCTCAACCGGCGTCGCAACGACAGAGGTTTCCCCTTGCCCTGCGCCACCATCCAGAGGGATGAGAGGTTCGACAACCTCGTCAAGTTCTATCTTCCTCCCACTCAATTCTCTCGAGAGAAACTCCTTCTCGAGAAAAGCTCCGTTCTTAGCAACAAAGACTTTGCCCTTGGATTTGAGATAGAAGGTGTACCCAACTGTCTCTTTTGGGTAACCTATGAAGACGCACTTTTCCGCTTTGGGTTCCAGCTATTCAGGCTGAAGCTTTTTGACATAAGCATCACATCCCCAAACTTCAAGAAACGACAACTTTGGCCTTTTGCCATACCACAGTTCGTATGGTGTCGTCTCAACGGATTTTGATGGTGCCCTATTTAAAGTGAATGCAGCTGTTTCTAATGCATAACCCCAAAATGATAACGACAAATCAGTAAGAGACATCATAGATCGCACCATCTCAAAGTACGATTACGACGTTCGGACACACCATTACGCTGTGGTGTTCCAGGCGGTGTTAACTGTGAAACAATTCCACATTGTCTTAAGTGAGCACCAAACTCGAAACTCAGATATTCACCCCCATGATCAGACCGTAGGAACTTGATCTTCTTGTTACGATGATTTTCCACTTCTGAAATTGCTTGAACTTTTCAAATGTTTCAGACTTGTGCTTCATCAAGTAGACATAACCATATCTACTTAAATCGTCAGTGAAGGTGAGAAAATAACGATATCCGCCGCGTGCCTCCACGCTCATTGGACCACACACATCGGTATGTATGATTTCCAATAAGTCACTTGCACGCTCCATTGTTCCGGAGAACGGAGTCTTAGTCATCTTGCCCATGAGGCATGGTTCGCACGTGTCAAGTGAATCAAAGTCAAGTGACTCCAAAAGTCCATCAGCATGGAGTTTCTTCATGCGCTTTACACCAATATGACCCAAGCGGCAGTGCCACAAAAATATGGCGCTATCATTGTTTACTCTAACTCTTTTGGTCTCAATGTTATGTATATGCGTATCGCTATCAAGATTCAATATGAACAATCCTCTCACATTCGGTGCATGACCATAAAAGATGTTACTCATAGAAATAGAACAACCATTATTCTCAGACTTAAAAGAGTAACCGTCTCGCAATAAACAAGATCCAGATATAATGTTCATGCTCAACGCAGGCACTAAATAACAGTGATTTAAGTTCATCACTAATCCCGATGGTAGCTGAAGTGACACTGTGCCGACGGCGATTGCATCAACCTTGGAACCATTTCCTACGCGCATCGTCACTTCGTCTTTCGCCAGCCTTCGTCTATTCCGCAGTTCCTGCTTTGAGTTGCAAATATGAGCAACAGAACCGGTATCGAATACCCAGGCACTACTACGAGAGCCGGTTAAGTACACATCAATAACATGTATATCAAATATACCTGATTTTTCTTTGCCCGCCTTCTTATCTGCCAGATACTTGGGGCAATTGCGCTTCCAGTGACCCATACCCTTGCAATAGAAACACTCCGTTTTAGGCTTAGGTCCAGCTTTGGGTTTCCTCGGCGGATTGGCAACAGGCTTGCCGCTCTTCTTCAAATTGCCCTTCTTGCCTTTGCCGTTTCTCTTGAAACTAGTGGTCTTATTTACCATCAACACTTGATGCTCTTTACGGAGTTCAGACTCTGCGACCTTCAACATCGCAAACAACTCGCCCGGAGACTTGTTCATCCCTTGCATGTTGTAGTTCAACACAAAGCCTTTGTAGCTTGGCGGCAGTGATTGAAGGATTCTGTCAGTGATAGCTTCTTGCGGGAGTTCAATCCCTAGTTCAGCTAGACGGTTTGAGTACCCAGACATTTTGAGCACATGTTCACTGACAGACGAGTTTTCCTCCATCTTGCAAGCATAGAATTTATCGGAGGTCTCATACCTCTCGATCCGGGCGTTCTTCTGAAAGATAAAATCCAACTCCTGGAACATCTCAAATGCTCCATGACGCTCAAAGCGACGTTGAAGTCCCGGTTCTAAGCCATACAAGACTGCACATTGAACTATTGAGTAGTCCTCCTTACGTGCTAACCAAGCGTTCTTAACATCCTGATCAGCCATAGCGGGTGGTTCATCTCCTAGCGCAGCATTAAGGACATAATCCTTCTTCCCAGCTTGTAAGATTAGCTTAAGATTACGAGCCCAGTCTACAAAGTTGCTTCCATCATCTTTCAACTTAGCTTTCTCTAGGAACGTATTAAAATTCAGGATGACTGTCGCGTGAGCCATGATCTACAACACAAATATATTCAAAGTGGACTTAGACTATGTTCAAGATAATTAGAGTTTAACTTAATCAAATTATATGCTAAACTCCCACTCAAAAAGTACATCTCTCTAGTCATTTGAGTGGTGCATGATCCACTTACACTATCCCAAGTCCGATCATCACGTGAGTTGAGTATAGTTTCAGTGGTAAGCATCCCTATGCTAATCATATCATCTATATGATTCATGATCGACCTTTAGGTCTCATGTGTTCCGAGGCCATGTCTGCACATGCTAGGCTCGTCAAGCTTAACCCGAGTGTTCCGCGTGTGCAACTGTTTTGCACCCGTTGTATGTGAACGTTGAGTCTATCACACCCGATCATCACGTGGTGTCTCAAAACGACGAACTGTAGCAACGGTGCACAGTCGGGGAGAACACAATTTCGTCTTGAAATTTTAGTGAGAGATCACCTCATAATGCTACCGTCGTTCTAAGCAAAATAAGGTGCATAAAAGGATTAACATCACATGCAATTCATAAGTGACATGATATGGCCATCATCACGTGCTTCTTGATCTCCATCACCAAAGCACAGGCACGATCTTCTTGTCACCGGCGCCACACCATGATCATCCACCAATGTGTTGCCATCGGGGTTGTCGTGCTACTCATGCTATTACTACTAAAGCTACATCCTAGCAAAATAGTAAACGCATCTGCAAGCACAAACGTTAGTATAAAGGCAACCCTATGGCTCCTGCCGGTTGCCGTACCATCGACGTGCAAGTCGATATTTCTATTACAACATGATCATCTCATACATCCAATATGTCACATCACATCGTTGGCCATATCATATCACAATCATACCCTGCAAAAACAAGTTAGACGTCCTCTAATTTTGTTGTTGCATGTTTTACGTGGTGACCAAGGGTATCTAGTAGGATCGCATCTTACTTACGCAAACACCACAACGGAGATATATGAGTTGCTATTTAACCTCATCCAAGGACCTCCTCGTTCAAATCCGATTCAACTAAAGTTGGAGAAACCGACACTTGCCAGTCATCTTTGAGCAAAGGGGGTTACTCGTAACGATGAAACCAGTCTCTCGTAAGCGTACGAGTAATGTCGGTCCAAGCCGCTTCAATCCAACAATACCACGGAATCAAGAAAAGACTAAGGAGGGCAGCAAAACGCACATCACCGCCCACAAAAACTTTTGTGTTCTACTCGAGAAGACATCTACGCATGAACCTAGCTCATGATGCCACTGTTGGGGAACGTCGCATGGGAAACAAAAATTTTCCTACGCGCACGAAGACCTACCATGGTGATGTCCATCTACGAGAGGGGATGAGTGATCTACGTACCCTTGTAGACCGTATAGCAGAAGCGTTAGAGAACGCGGTTGATGTAGTGGAATGTCCTCACGTCCCTCGATCCGCCCCGTGAACAATCCCGCGATCAGTCCCACGATCTAGTACCGAACGGACGGCACCTCCGCGTTCAGTACACGTACAGCTCGACGATGATCTCGGCCTTCTTGATCCAGCAAGAGAGATGGAGAGGTAGAAGAGTTCTCCGGCAGCGTGACGGCGCTCCGGAGGTTGGTGATGACCTTGTCTCAGCAGGGCTCCGCCCGAGCTCCGCAGAAACGCGATCTAGAGGAAAAAACTGTGGAGGTATGTGGTCGGGCTGCCGTGGAAAAGTCGTCTCAAATCAGCCATAAAACCTCCGTATATATAGGTGGGAGGGAGGGGGCCTTGCCTTGAGGCTCAAGGAGCCCCAAGGGGGTCGGCCGAGTCCAAGGGGGAGGACTCTCCCCCCCAAACCGAGTTGGACTAGGTTTGGTGGGAGGGAGTCCCCCTTCCTTCCCACCTCCTCCTTTTTTTTTCTTTCTCTCTTGATTTTCTTCTCCTTGGCGCATAGGGCACTTGTGGGCTGTCCCACCAGCCCACTAAGGGCTGGTGTGTCTCCCCCAAGGCCTATGGGCTTCCCCGGGGTGGGTTGCCCCCCGGTGAACTCCCGAACCCATTCGTCATTCCCGGTACATTCCCGGTAACTCCGAAAACCTTCCGGTAATCAAATGAGGTCATCCTATATATCAATCTTCATTTCTGGACCATTCCGGAAACCCTCGTGACGTCTGTGATCTCATCCGGGACTCCGAACAACATTCGGTAACCAACCATATAACTCAAATACGCGTAAAACAACGTCGAACCTTAAGTGTGCAGACCCTGCGGGTTCGAGAACCATGTAGACATGACCCGAGAGACTCCTCGGTCAATATCAAATAGCGGGACCTGGATGCCCATATTGGATCCTACATATTCTATGAAGATCTTATCGTTTGAACCTCAGTGCCAAGGATTCGTATAATCCCGTATGTCATTCCCTTTGTCCTTCGGTATGTTACTTGCCCGAGATTCGATCGTCAGTATCCGCATACCTATTTCAATCTCGTTTACCGGCAAGTCTCTTTACTCGTTCCGTAATACAAGATCCCGCAACTTACACTAAGTTACATTGCTTGCAAGGCCTGTGTGTGATGTTGTATTACCGAGTGGGCCCCGAGATACCTCTCCGTCACACGGAGTGACAAATCCCAGTCTTGATCCATACTAACTCAACCAACACCTTCGGAGATACCTGTAGAGCATCTTTATAGTCACCCAGTTACGTTGCGACGTTTGATACACACAAAGCATTCCTCCGGTGTCAGTGAGTTATATGATCTCATGGTCATAGGAATAAATACTTGACACGCAGAAAACAGTAGCAACAAAATGACACGATCAACATGCTACGTCTATTAGTTTGGGTCTAGTCCATCACGTGATTCTCCCAATGACGTGATCCAGTTATCAAGCAACAACACCTTGTTCATAATCAGAAGACACTGACTATCATCGATCAACTGGCTAGCCAACTAGAGGCATGCTAGGGATGGTGTTTTGTCTATGTATCCACACATGTAAATGAGTCTTCATTCAATACAATTATAGCATGGATAATAAACTATTATCTTGATACATGAATTATAATAATAACTATATTTATTATTGCCTCTAGGGCATAATTCCAACAATGACATGGTGAGAGGAGGAAGCATAGGTAAAAGTGATCCAGGTTCTAGGAAGGATAGCAATCGTTGCCCAAGGCGATCAGTGCATCGAAGTCTTTGGTCTTCCTCCTCCAACCTATTTGCTGGTGTGCCATCATTGAGATCGGCACCACCTCCTCCTCTTGGACGGCCTACCCTCGAAGATCATATATGTTCCTCTTCCTCACCTTGCACGGCCGAGAGGCACGAATGGTCGGTCTCGCCGACATGACGTCCTTCGTCGTGGCGTCCTACCTCAGCCCCCCTCGTCCACACCCGCACCACCCCCAGACCCCTCTCAGCTTTCGACTTCCACATCCCACGCCGCCTGCCCATGAAACACCACCCGCCTGCACCGCCTCGTCCCAAAGGGTGATGGACAAGGTGCGGCGATGGAGGGGGAAACGGCCTGAAGGGAGTTGGGGAGCGGAGACCGGCGAGGCGATAAACGAATCGCCAGCTGATTTGGGCGGTGTGTGGATGGGAGACGTGGGTGGGGGTCTGCGTTTGGATCGCAGGAGGAGGAGGTTACGAGGAAAGTGCGTTTTCGGGTGGTGCGTGGGTTGTTCGAGGTGGGGAGGTAGAGGGTTTTCTCTGTGAACCGGTTTTTTTCTATATTAAATCGATTGGTTTTTGGAGGGATGAAAAAAAATCGGTGAAACTGCTAGCGGTGGCAGTGATAGAAAGGGGGATCGTACGAGGTCGAATCATCACGATGACAGATCCCCCTTTAAATCTCCGATGCCACTTTAGCGTCCCTGAAGTGATGATGCATGTCCTACAGGTGTTGGAGGCTAACGATTGATTCCTATTTTAATACATGGAAGTTGACCACTAAGAATATTGTGGAAGGTAAAAAAACATCAAATTATTCTTCTACAATCCATGCAATAAGCTCACGTCAAACAAATATGCAACTCTGAGCTAACAGAAGGACATTTTGCATTACTCTCTTCTAAAGCCTCTCATGGAATCAGAGTTACATGCTATTCTTATTTGCTACGTTTTCCCATTAGACAACCCTCTTATATGGTTGGAGTTCAAAAATAGATCTTTTGTAGTGTTTTCTATGAGGGAGTCAAAGAGCCTTGGGCATGTGCCTCCACATTTGGCTTGGCTTTATTCATGTCGAACACCAGGTCCGTGGTGCCCATATTTTGCACAGTTAAAGCTATCTCATGCATGTAAGAAACATTAGTAAGTAAACACAATTAGTTCTTTGTTTTCAATACATAATGCATGCAAAGATGCAAAACAGGAGGGAACTAGTGCATTTAATTGTAGATCGTGACATACAAGTGAAAACCAAGGTACACCGAGTAATTGGAAAATATCTAAACATAGATATAAAAAGTACAGAAAATGTATCTTTCAAATAATGTCTTCCCAAGAAGTTAGATGCGGGTACATTATCCTGTTGCAATTGACCTCAAATGAAGATCATAATATTCAGTAAAGAGAAATTAATTGGCATGTCAAATGGTACGCGTACAAGGTCAGTGCCTCCATGGTATGTATGAACGGTATAAGAATAACATATCATTATGTTCTAATAAATGTGCTTAGTCCGTTGAAAAATAAACACCCAAACCCAATATAAAAAAATGCAATAGGGGACAGGGTGAGCCGGTGAGATGCATATACCTTGTTAAAGTTCAAAGAACTTCTGCTCGCAACTACACTTCACTTGATAAAGGTTAGTGGTAGCTAAAGAATTAGTGGCTATCGCCATCCATTCATCATCTCCAGAAATAGTAGCTTCAAAAGTCGGTCGAAGCTCCTATGATGAAGTCATACGAGTATCACCATTTTAACATATATACTATAATCTGAATGTACATGCCAATTGCATGAAAGTAAATTCATTAGCTTGTCATGAAAAAAATATATACAATGGAATGCAATTGTACACCTAGTTACCCACATCATATGGACACAATGATGTACAAGTACAATGGTTGCACATACCATAACTCTCTATGAAGGAACAACTGAAACAGTACTAATAATCAAGTTAAGACAGATATGCCTCAACATAGAAGTGTCAACCTGTTAAACATGGTTCATAGTAAAAGACGAGGAAAGAAACAACCTACTAACCAAGGTCCAAGTACCCTTTCTATTATAAAATACCGACATATGAAGCGCATCGAAAAACACAGTTCAACAAACTGCAGTTTAATCAGCAATATTATCCCATTTGTTTTTCCCTACATAATTATTTCATTAATATGATAAAATGTTAATTCCAGCTATTTATAAATTAAATGCTGGCAACAAATGCTAAATGATCACATACCTTGTTTAACCAAAGAGCAAATTTGTTCTTATCGCCTAATTTCCCATGTGACCCCACACCGCCATCTTGCAAAATTGAGAAATCCATAATGGAGGTCTGCCAGGCAGGTCAGGTCATGTGATTCAAAGGAAATCTGAGAAATCCACAGTGCACAAGTAGATTAGTGATTAGCTAATTACCATTCCCCTTCCTCCCATCGGCTTGCTTCATGGCTGCATCCTGCTTACTTGCTCCTCTCTCGTGCTACATGTCGTGGAGTAACTGACCTACAGTAAAGACACAACAGTACAAGAAGCTCTAAGCTACGGTCGTTCTTCTCCAACTGTTGCGTGCGTGCCTGATGCATCGCGCACCATCGCCAAAGGGTGTGAATCTAGCCGGGAATCGGGAAGCCATGCATCTAGCGACGATATGAGAGTTGGGAGGGAACCAATCAGGGGAAGAGCTGACCTTGTTAGTTGCGCGCGCCGAGCAAGGAGGGAGGGCCTGATCCCTTAGCCGGGACACTCATCCGCCATCCGCTTCTCGTAGTCCTCCACGGAGGTAGAAGGATGGAACCAGGCTCGACGGCGGCCGGATCTGGACGTGAAACGGCGGCCGGATGTGGGGGTGAGGCAGCGACACGTGGGAAGTCCGCAGTTGTCTGGACGCCGATGGAGACCGTGGGACGTCCACATCGCAGGGAAATCGGCAGTACGCATCGGGGACGGTCCAACGACGTGTGAAGAGAAGGATCCCTTAATATGTCATCGACGGCAGGACGGCGGCATCACGTGGAGTGGAGACCACGGCCGACGCTCGCCGATGGAAACCGCGTTGCGTGGTGCCCCGGCGAGCGGCGTCGCAGGTTGAGGCCGCATCACGGCAAGAGTGCTGTGGTGGAGAAGGGTGGCGTCGGATCGCACTGGTCGCGGCGACGACTTTTCCTGTAAAGAGATGGGACCGGGAGGGGAGCGATTTGGGATTTTTTTTTGATAACAACGATTTGGGAGTTGGGAAGGGGGAGACGGCGTGCGTGCTTGCGAAAGTTTTTCTCTATCTACGTTTGGTCGAGGATGGAATCGTGGGCTGTTTTCTGGGCCATGTCGTAGGTGGGGGTGGGGGTCGAACGAGGTGGCCCATCGCGGGATGGTTAGTCGTACGAGGGGAGGTCGAACCATCGCGGAGGTTGAACCATCACGACGGCACATCCTGCTTTTCCCTTTTTTATGATGATTGTGTAGAAGCCTTTGGAATACTTAAGAAGGCATTGATATATACACCTATTGTACAACCACCTGATTGGAATTTGGCTTCCGTGGATGGCCCTGGGGTGGATGTGTAGACACTGGAGGTTCAGGAGCTGGAGCTGGAGCTGTAGGCGCTGATGCTTGAGCTGATGAATTTGGTCTTGCTTGTGTCACTGGCACAACTGCAGACCTAGACTGGGTCCTGAACTGAGTAGTCATAGGAAGAGGCGACTCTTCATCATCATTGTTGGAATGTGATATATGCACTGCATCACCCTCATGCTCGAGCTGCTCAACAGTTGTAGCCAACTGTGTCACTTTGACATCTAGGTCAGGGAATTTAGTCTTCACGATCCTCTCAAGGATCTTTTGGTTCAGCAAGATCTCTGAACTATTCTTCTCCATCCCTTGAATGGTGCTGACAAGAGATGACATATGCTCCTCTCTAGTTCTGAGCTGTGGTGCTAGAGCACCTTTGGTTGCCTTTGCCTCTGCTGCCTCTGCCTGCTGACGCGCTATAGTTGATCTAGGATGGCTGGGTACATCACAACATCATTGTCCTCGAACTCTAGCTATAGCGGCAGGTGTGGACGATCAAGTTGATATGCATGCTTGCCAATCTTGGCATTGTTGAGCATCTGAATGTATGGTGCATACCCACAAGATCTTTTGATATGCATCAGTCCTCCTGACTGTCTCAACTATGAGATCCATCACTCTGATCTTGGTGAGGTTGTCTCAATGGTGCACATGTTGATGGAATACCCTCTGATCATCTTGTCATCTCCTGATTTAGGCATCAGGGTATATCTCATTATGGTGCTCGTAGTTGGTATCCTTGCTTGCAGAAAAGACACAGACAAATTTATGTGTGTGCCGATACTGATGGGGCACAACATTGTACATGTTTGCCATAGTGTTATGATTCATCTTCGACTCAAAGTACACATCCCAATCTCCCTCTTGGGTCTCAGGGAAAAAATGATAGTGGCCCACTCATCTATGATAGACTCATACCGGTGACCTTCCGTCATCCACACTATCCTTCCATCTGGATGGAAATGAGCAGTTGAATAGAATTGCATAATTATCTCATCATTCCAAGCTGTCATCTCTCCACCAACAAAATCTTCAATGTCAATCAGCCTGAAGTTCTCTCTCACATGAGGGAAGTAGTCCTCATGTTCCTTGATGTAATCCTATTCAATATATCTCATGTGACTGACTGCGGGATTCTTGTCCAATAGAACCGTCTCATAAAAGTCTTGCTGCTCCTTAGTGTGGAAACGAGGATCAATAGCAGTTCTTATCCTAATAGAATATGGATCAACTCACCTCCACTTCCTCAGACCTTGATCCCTCCTCTTCTTCATGTCTTCAGCAAGAGGATGAGAAACATTGTGCAATGGAAAGTGTAACCTCAATTTTCTCAGCACAGATGCATCTTCTTCCTCCTCTACAACAACCTCTCTGGATGCAGAGCTCTTGTTCTTCTCTGCTGCAGGTATGTCCCTAGTAGTCTTGTTGGGAGCTACTTCTTTCTTGGGCTTGGATGTTGAAGGTGCAGACCTGCTAGGCATAGCATCTGCCATGAGCTTCTTCTTCTTAGGTGGAGGTGCATTAGCAGTTACCTCTTGTTCTTCTTCCTCAGCAGCTTCTGCATGATCTTCATACATGGATGTTTGTCTTCCAATAACATGCACCACTCTCTTCCTCGCTCTTTTACGCCTGTTAGAGCATATATCTTCATATGTGGTTTTGGTAATTGATGACAATTCCTATGCACTAATGGTTGCCTTAAGTTATATTTATAGGGTTTGTCCATAGACACTTCTTGAAGTCCATCTGTTGGGTTCAAGGAGTTTATATGATGACTAAGATGGTATTCAAGGTATTATCCCAAGAATGGTCATAGAGACACAAGGTTGATAAAGATCGTCAGACAAAGAGTAAATCAAGATGTTCAACACATAAAGCGTACAAGATGTACCGAGAGGGATCAAGTGATCCCATGGTATCGTAAGCATTATCCATTACGTATTTGTGTACTAACCCATGGTCTTCGTGAGAGTTCTATGTGGGGTTAGGTGTGTTTACATGGGCTTGCGTAAAGAGGAAGATCTCATACAACCCATGGAGGATGACGTCAAGTGGTGGAGGATGGTGGCAATGGACTTGTGAAGATATGCTAAAGAGCGGCTCACCCATAGTGTGTATGAGGGAGCAATCAACTAGTCTTCATCAAGCCAACGCAATCAAGAAAGATGGTCCATCTTGAGGAAGCCAAGATCATCGTCATCTAGCTCAAGAGGACGAGGTGCAAGGTATAGGTTTGCCCTTGATAGGTTTTCTGTTTTAGGATAGACTGTTGTACTGTCAAGGGGGGCTCTCAAGTTAGTAGCTTGATCGTATCGTTCGTTGAGAGCTCAAACCATTTGCATCCTTGCATCATACTTCTTGATTCTTGTTTGGTATTTCTCTTTGTGAGTTTTAGAGCTTATGGTCATCTTCATGACACGCTCGAGTTCATCGAAAACGGAGTCATATGCATCTTCTATGATGTTTTCGATGTTCGGAGTTTTTACCGGTCTTATTCGAAGAAGGGTTCTCACCATTTTATTATGGGACTTTTCTCACTTTCTTCTTATTGATATTTCTATCAAGATTGTGTTAGCCCATGTCGTTAGCTTTCCAACAAACTTGGTTTCGTTGAATTCAGAGTCCGTATGCGAAAGTTACATCAGTTTCAGTATCCAGCGGTAGTACCGTTCCTGGTGCCAAGGGTAGTACCGCTCGTGTAGCGGTAGTACCGCCCCCGAAGAGGTAGTACCGCCCCCGGAGTGGTAGTAATTTTTTACTACCGCTCCCTAGCGGTAGTACCGCTCCGTCGGACTGTTTTTTGCATCCTCAGCATGGTTGCTGAACCTACCGAACGATAGTACCGCTCCCATGAGCGGTAGTACCGCTCTGTGCGGGCTGTGAGGCTTAACGGTTAGATTTTCCCCACCTATAAAAGGGGGTCTTCTTCCCCATTGAACCTTATCTCTTTAGCTCGTGTTCTTCCCCCATTGTTTACCTTCTTCGAGCTTGCTAACTCTCAATCCCTCCAATGATTCTTGCTAGTTCTTGAGGGAAAAGAGAGAGGAGATCTAGATCCACATTTCCACCAATCACTTTCTCCTCTAAGTGAGGGGAACCCCTTGGGTCTAGATATTGGAGTTCTTCGTGTTCTTGTTCATTCTTCCTCTCATTTTCCTCCCTAGCATTAGTTGCTTTGGTGGGATTTGGGAGAGAAGGACTTGGGCACTCCGTGTGCCCTTGCCATTGCATTAGTTGCATCATTTGAGTTCTCCACGGTAATACGTGGAAGTGAAGTTTGAGAAGCTTATTACCTTTTGTACTTAGTACCCTAGATATTGTTCTTCGTGTATGCTTTGGCGTCCTAGAAGCTTGGTGGTGTCTCGGAGCTCAATCATTGTGGTGTAAAGCTCCGGGCAAGCGTCCGGGTCTCCAATTAGGTTGTGGCGATTTCCCCGAGCAATTTCTACGGGTATCGGTGACCGCCCCCAAGGTTTTCCATTTGTACGGGTTCGGTGACCGCCCTCAAGGGTCCCTTAGTGGAATCACGACATCTTGCATTGTGCGAGAGCGTGAGGAGATTACGGTGGCCTTAGTGGCATCTTGGGGAGCATTGTGCCTCCACACCGCTCCAACGGAGATTAGCATCCGCAAGGGTTTGAACTTCGGGATACATCATCGTCTCCGCGTGCCTCGGTTATCTCTTACCCAAACCCTTTACTTATCCACTTTACTTTGTGATAGCCATATTGTTTATTGTCATAGATCTTGCTATCACTTAGTTGTTTATCTTGCTTAGCATAAGTTGTTGGTGCACATAGGTGAGCCTAGTTGTTGTAGGTTTTGTGCTTGACAAATTAAACGTTAGTTTTATTCCGCATTTATTCAAGCCTAAACCGTAATTATTTTAAAGCGCCTATTCACCCCCCTCTAGGCGACATCCACGTCCTTTGAATTGGTATCAGAGCTAGGTCTCTGTTTATTAGGTTTAACCACCTAGATAGTAAGAATGTCGACTAGGGGTTTAGGATTCACTGACACTCTTAGTTTCGATGGCACAAATTTTGATGCTTGGGTAATTCGCATGCTTAATCGCTTTTGGGTCTTGGACCCAAATTTAGAGCGAATTTTAGGTATGGGTTTTTCTCCTCCAAAGGATTCTCAAAATATATCTTTAGAGGATGAGAAAAACTCTTATCTCAATGCTCAAGCTTCTAATGTGCTTTTTGATGCTTTGAGCAATGTAGTTATATTTCAACTCATGCCATTCCGGGATGCTCATGAGTTGTGGACAAAGCTTCAAGATAAATATGGTATGTCCAAGATTTGTGGGAATGATTGTTCTCCCTCCACCTCTGGTCGTGTGGTCTTCTCAACTTCATCTACTTCACCTACATGTGGATTGCCACAAGGTAATGATATGGTGAGTAGTGGTGATCATTGCAACGATGATAGTGGGTTTATTGTTGATGATCCTTCATCACTATATTATTGCAATGCTTCATCTTTGGGCATTAACACTTCGAGCGCTCTAAATGTTTTACATGCTTGTGTGGATAGTCCTTGCATATCATGTAAAAACTGCTTGACTAAATCTCTTGATGATATGCTTCCTATATCTTGTTGCGATGATAAAAATGTATATATTTCCTTGAGTTGTTGTGCTAACAATGTAGTGGAAATTCATCACTCCATGGAACAAGATGTGGCCTTGAATGAAGCTTCAAGGGATCCTACATCATCATCTATTGTGACTCACTTTTGCCTTATGGCTAAGGCTTCAAAGGTATCTCCTAATTTGAATCCCAATATATCTCATGATGATGATGTTGATGATAATGGGGATGAGAATAATGATGAAGAGAGTAATAATATTGCATCCTTCAAAATTAAGGGTGAAATGATTTTTAAATCTCTTTATAAGAATAAACTTGCTTGTTCCAACTTCTTGGAAATCATGTCTATTGCCACTGAGGGCAAGAAATACATTGAGGAGTTGGAAGCTCATCTCGAGGAGCATGAGGCCACCATTGAGACAATGGAAGGTCATGAGCGTGAATACGCTAACGAGATCACGGAGCTATCTCAAGCTCTTGAAAATGAACAAACCACCAAGGAATCTCTTGAGGAAACCTTTGCTATAGAATTATCTAGATTAAAGGAATCCCATGATAGAGCTCTCGAGGTGGCTAATGATTTTAGAACTAATAACGGTAAGCTTGAAGTTGCACATGCTAAACTCATTGAGGACTATGAGCACCTCGAAAATGGCTCAAAGGCTATTAAGAGTTCGCTCATCGAACTCACCGAGTCTCATGCTCAACTTGAATCTTCATATGCTGAAGAGCTTGCCAAGTTGCCTTCTCCTCTTATTTTTAATAATGATGCTTGTGCTACTAATTCTACTTCTTGTGAAGCATCCATTTTAAAGAAGAATGTTGAGCTAAGGGCTCAACTCGAGTTGCTATCTAGCAATTATGGGGAATTGGAAGAAAGTCATGTAATGCTCACAAGCTCTCATGATGATCTTCTAGTATCCCATAATGTGCTAAAATTAGCTCTTGAGGCTATTACTACCAAGGTAAAATCGAGTGAGCCTCATGTGGACATTAGCACTACTTCTAGTCAAAAAGCTATATTGCCATGTGCTAGTCCTCGTAATTCCTCTACTCACAATGTTGCTACATCTTGTGATGAATTACTTTCCATGCCTTGTTGCTCTAACAATGAAGCTTATACTTCCTCTAGTACTTGTGTTGATACTAACCATGTAGAGGAAATCAAAGTGCTCAAGGCCCAAGTCACTTTCTTGAAGAAAGACTTGGAAAAGAGTCATGAAGGAATGTCCACACTCAACAATGTCTTGTGTGGGCAAAAATCCCCAAATGACAAATATGGACTTGTATTCAACTCCAACAAGAAGAATAAGTCCAAAAGCTTCAAGAAGAAGGGCCAAGAACAAGTCAAGAATTCAGCCAAGATTATTTGCTTCAAGTGCAAAATTGAAGGGCACCATGTTAGATCTTGCCCACTAAAGAAGAAGCCCCAAAGTCACATGAAACAAGGGAAGAGGCCACAAGTGCACTCACATACTCAACTACAAGTTGAAGAAAGGCCCCTTCCCAAGAAGACCCAAGCCAACACACCTCATGTTGAGAAATCAATAGGGAAGAAATTAAAGGGTAGATGTTGCTACTTATGTCGTGAGAAGGGTCACTTCGCTTCTTCTTGCACGAGAGGTAATTTATCCAACCCAATCATTATTGATGATAGCTATTCATTTGGGAATGATAAGGTTGGCAATGTGTTTGCCAAGTTTGTTGGTACTCAAAGTGGTGTCAAGAAAAGTACCATTTGGGTTTCCAAGCCTATTGTGACTAACCTCTTAGGACCCAACGTGGTTGGGGACCAACAAACTCAAACTTGATCAATAGATGTTTGTGGAGGACATTAGAGACTTGGATACATAATGAAGAATTAAGGGGTCTTCATCATTCATATTTTCTCAAGCCAAGTCATTTGGATTATCGAGTTTCTATCTTATATCCAATGTGCCTCCTTACGGTAACTTCTACTTAAACTGTTTACATTGTTAGTTGCTTGCCCCTTTGCATGTTGTGGTTTTGTACCTTGCATGTGTTTGTACATGTTGTGCTTCCAACTTTCTTATGTTGAGTAATCGAGTATGTGTATGTTGGTTTGCATATCATGTACATGTGAGTCTTGTATTGAGCCTTTTTGCATCTTGTTTGTATCTTTGTTGGCTCTTGTGAGAGATTAATGGATTATCCCATTATGGAGGAGTGATGTGCTTTGCACACCTCACAATCCTATAAATGTATATACATGGGGAATACCACTTAGGATTGATATTTCAAGATTATCTAGTTTCTATGTGGTATGGCTTACTCATGAGAAATTCAAATTCCATATGGTCCATTAATTATCTCTTGTTGGTTTTAATTTGCCACTTGTTAATATTGTTGGGTTATCACATTATGGGGGAGTAACATGCTATGTGCATATTACAAGCCTAGAGAATGTTTACATTTGAGGTATTGCCACTTAGTGTTGATATTGTAAATTATCTTGTTCCTAGGTGGCATGTTTGCTCTACAAGTGTCATTTGCTTGCGTTTTATGGGTAAAGATGATCTTGGATATATTTGCGATCTACCAATGAGTATCATTTCCACAATTCTTCTTGTCCTTGACAATTGGTATTCCCATCATGTGGTAGGAATTGCTAATCGTCTTTACATTGGATTTTGTGTTTCGTTTGTCTTCCTTGCCTCTTGTAGATCTATTTTAACATGTCTAGTGTTTTTATAGATATAGAGAAAGTGATGATCCCATATTGTGCATTTTGTATTTAAATGCAAATTCTATATAATGCACATCCCTTGGGGGAGCTATCCTATTTTCTTTAGAACACTCTCTTTATTCGCCCATTATAAAATCTTTTGATCCCCATCAAGTGTGTGTTGATGTGAGGCTAGTCTTGCTCTTTATGATGCTTTGTGCCATCATGAAAATTTGTCGAGGGTTTGGTTTGTTGGAACCTAGCTCTCTTTTGGAAACTAGATACCTCGTGTTTGTTTTCCTTCAATTGGTATCTTGTTTCCTTTTATTTGGCATGTGTAAATGGATATCTCATTCCGTGAGGTATCTTTTAATTGATATCCTTCAAGTGATAGTTTTTCGTTTGGTATCTTATTATCACTTGATACCTTGTCTTTTGGTGTATTATCAACTTTGTGTTGAGTTGATTCTTGAAAGCCTTGAGCATGCATATTTACTATATATAGCTTCTACTTGCTTTCTTTCTTTGACCCAATATATAAGGGAAACTCCACCTTGTCATAAATTGGCTAAAGTGTGCATGAAATTCAAATTCATATATATGTGCACATATGTATGTGGAGTTTGTCCTATGTATTGTTGGTTTTCTAACTCTTTGGTCCCAATGAGCTTGGGCACCATTTTGTTTGTTGTGTTGTTCCAGGAACAATTGGAGATGCGTTGGATGCTCGGCTCACCTATAAGGAAGGTGTTGAGACCATGTGGTTATTGGAGCCAAGTTAGGATGATCAACGAACAACTATATACTACATCAATCCAATGTTGTCTCGGTAACAAGTATCTACTTCATGCATTCATTTCTTGCAAAGGCCCAATCCTGTTTTTTCTTTTCCAGGTTGCATCATGGTATGAATCTCTTGATTTGTTCTTGTAGTACTTGTTTCCTTTCTCAAAGCATCCGAACGATGATGTCTTATTGCTAGTTGGGATGTCTTTGATGTTCGTATGTTGGAAGTTCATATTGTACAATAAGAAAATATTAGGCCGTGTGCTATTCTTCCAAGCAAAGATCTTATTGATATACTTATGACTTCCTTTTGGATATCTTGTTTGTTCCTTCTTGTAACCATTTCGTGTGTACATCCTTCTTTGTGGATATATATCATCATGATTGTCTTCTACTTAGAATGTTTTACACATGAGAGAATTTACATCTCTAATTGATATCCTCTTTTCTTTCAGGTCCACCGTTGCATTTCCTTTTTCAGTTTTTGGTGGCTTCGTGAAAGGATTTGTCTTGAGTGTGTATCTTATTTTCCTACATATTGATGCACTCTTTAGCCGTGAAGATTATTTTTCCTCATGCTTTTCTTGATGAGGGTTTTTCCATTTCGATTGGTATCCCTCCTCTTGACAAGGTTCTTATTTCCTATCTTCACCATGGGTTGTCACAAGCGTTGGTTCTTATTTTGTTTATTAGTAATCTTGTGAACCCATTTTCTAGTATGTGTGTGTGGGAATGATATGTCTTGCACTTTGTGTCTCATTTCATCAAGACTATGTTGATGAGTAATGCTCATCCTTATCTTAGTCTTCTCAAGTGCTTTGCCATGACTCACACACATTATTTTGGTTGAGCCTATTCTTAAGTTGCTTCTTTTACATGTTGCTCAACCATTTGTTTTGTGCAAGTGATATGCTTATTGTCTCATTTATCTCCTTGCACTCGTTGTGTGTTTTTATTAATTTTGGGGAGCAACGATCCTATTTTGTGCACTTGTATCAAATAAAAAAAATCTCTTATTAGTGCACAAATCATGGGGAGCTTCTCTAGTTTTGATAAAACATTCTGTTGCCTTTATCATAATATCTTTTATTCATGTGGTTCGAAGGACCATATGGTTCTTTGTTCCATCTGGTATCTTTTAATTGCTTGCCTCTATTTTTGTATGTCTTTGTGGCATACGATCCTTTTATTTGCAATCTTTGGGTCCTCAATATAGTTTGTTTTCCTCCAACTACTTATCATTGTATTTGTGTATTTCTTTGCACTCATTTGCTGAGAAGTACACACTTTTTGGGGGATCACCAAATATATTGGCTTTCTAAACTTTGCGTCCATTTTGGCAATCGATGCCAATGGGGGAGAAGTTTAGAGAGTTTACCTTGGATATGTTTAGAGGGTTTTGCTTTTATTGCGTAGGCATTTACATCTTGCATGCATGCATTATTGCTTTGTATGTGTGCGCTTGGTTATTCTTATTTCCTTATATAAACTCTCTTGAAGTGGTTGTCATCAATTACCAAAATGGGGGAGATTGTTAGAGCATATATCTTCATATGTGGTTTTGGTAATTGATGACAATTCCTATGGACTAATGGTTGCTTTAAGTTATATTTATAGGATTTGTCCATAGACACTTCTTGAAGTCCATCTGTTGGGTTCAAGGAGTTTATATGATGACTAAGATGGTATTCAAGGTATTATCCAAAGAATGGTCATAAAGACACAAGGTTGATCAAGATCGTCGGACAAAGAGTAAATCAAGATGTTCAACACATAAAGCGTACAAGATGTACCGAGAGGGATCAAGTGATCCCATGGTATGGTAAGCATTGTCCATTACGTATTTGTGTACTAACCCATGGTCTTCGTGAGAGTTCTATGTGGGGTTAGGTGTGTTTCCATGGGCTTGCGTCAAGAGGAAGATCTCATACAACCCATGGAGGATGACGTCAAGTGGTGGAGGATGGTGGCAATGGACTTGTGAAGATATGCTAAAGAGCGGCTCACCCATAGTGTGTATGAGGGAGCAATCAACTAGTCTTCATCAAGCCAACGCAATCAAGAAAGGTGGTCCATCTTGAGGAAGCCAAGATCATCATCATCAATCTCAAGAGGACGAGGTGCAAGGTATAGGTTTGCCCTTGATAGGTTTTCTGTTTTAGGATAGATTGTCGTACTGTCAAGGGGGGCTCTCAAGTTAGTAGCTTGATCGTATCGTTCATTGAGAGCTCAAACCATTTGCATCCTTGCATCATACTTCTTGATTCTTGTTTGGTATTTCTCTTTGTGAGTTTTAGAGCTTATGGTCATCTTCATGACATGCTCGAGTTCATCGAAAACGGAGTCCATATGCATCTTCTATGATGTTTTCGATGTTGGGAGTTTTTACCGGTCTTATTTGAAGAAGGGTTCTCACCATTTTCTTATGGGAATTTTCTCAATTGCTTATTATTGATATTTCTATCAATATTGTGTTAGCCCATGTCGTTAGCTTTCCAACAAACTTGGTTTCGTTGAATTCAGAGTCCATATGCGAAAGTTACATCAGTTTCAATATCCAGCGGTAGTACCGTTCCTGGTGCCAGCGGTAGTATCGCTTCTGTAGCGGTAGTACCGCCCCCACAGAGGTAGTACCGCCCTCGGAGTGGTAGTAATTTTTTACTACCGCTCCTTAGCGGTAGTACCGCTCCGTCAGACTGTTTTTTGCATCCTCAGCATGGTTGGTGAACCTACCGAGCGGTAGTACCGCTCCCATGAGCGGTAGTACCGCTCTGTGCGGGCTGTGAGGCTTAACGGTTGGATTTTTCCCCACCTATAAAATGGGATCTTCTTCCCCATTGAACCTTATCTCTTTAGCTCGTGTTCTTACCCCATTGTTGACCTTCTTCGAGCTTGCTAACTCTCAATCCCTCCAATGATTCTTGCTAGTTCTCGAGGGAAAAGAGAGAGGAGATCTAGATCCACATTTCCACCAATCACTTTCTCCTCTAAGTGAGGGGAACCCCTTGGGTCTAGATCTTGGAGTTCTTCGTGTTTTTGTTCGTTCTTCCTCTCATTTTCCTCCCTAGCATTAGTTGCTTTGGTGGGATTTGGGAGAGAAGGACTTGGGCACTCGGTGTGCCCTTGCCATTGCATTAGTTGCATCGTTTAAGTTCTCCACGGTGATACGTGGAAGTGAAGTTTGAGAAGCTTATTACCTTTGGTACTTAGTACCCTAGATATTTTTCTTCGTGGATGCTTTGGCGTCCTAGAAGCTTGGTGGTGTCTCGGAGCTCAATCATTGTGGTGTAAAGCTCCGGGCAAGCGACGGGGTCTCCAATTAGGTTGTGGAGGTTGCCCCAAGCAATTTCTATGGGTATCGGTGATCGCCCCAAGGTTTGCCATTTGTACGGGTTCGGTGACTGCCCTCAAGGTTCCCTTAGTGGAATCACGGCATCTTGCATTGTGCGAGAGCGTGAGGAGATTACGGTGGCCTTAGTGGAATCTTGGGGAGCATTGTGCCTCCACACAGCTCCAACAGAGATTAGCATCCGCAAGGGTGTGAACTTCGGGATACATCATCGTCTCCGCGTGCCTCGGTTATCTCTTACCCGAACCCTTTACTTATCCACTTTACTTTGTGATAGCCATATTGTTCATTCTCATATATCTTGCTATCACTTAGTTGTTTATCTTGCTTAGCATAAGTTGTTGGTGCACATAGGTGAGCCTAGTAGTTGCAGGTTTTGTGCTTGACAAATTAAACGTTAATTTTATTCCGCATTTTTTCAAGCCTAAACCGTAATTATTTTAAAGCACCTATTCACCCCCCTCTAGGCGACATCCACGTCCTTTCAATGCTCTCGCTTCTTAGCCTGCCTTGAAGATGGGTTCTCAAGTGTAAGCTTCATCCCTCTCTGAGCAGTTTGTGGAACTCTCATAGAATCTGATCTCGCATACTCTTTTCTCACAGTCTTTTTGACAGTGATTCTCTCCTTTTGCTTCTGGAGGATTCTATCTTGTGGGATAAAATCAACATCCTCCTCATCAGAATTAAGCTTCTTCCTAGACCTGGTAGCTGCCTTTGGAAAATCATGTGAAGTAGGAGTACCTAGGTCAGAAGCTGTCCTCTCAGGACTAGTGCCTGAATCCATCTCAGCATTAGGATCTGTGAAGTCATTCTACCTATCCTCTGAACTAGACATTTTAACAAACAACCAAGCAAACAAGGTGACCCTGTGAAAATAATTAGAATAGATGGAGTGGATGAGCATCACAAAAAATCTGTGAAAAGAATTAGAAGAGTTGGAGTGGATGAGCATCACAAAAATCCATAAGTTTTTGCAAGTTTGAACTTCGAAAATATTGAGTTTAACTTTTTGCAAAAAGGGATATCGATAACACCGAGACAAAAAATCCGGAGTCACCAAGACTAACAATCCCATCAATAGAAACTTGGCACAGTTTCTGGTTCCACCGAAAAGTGTAACTCAGTTTTACCGAGACTGTTCTCAGTAGCCCAAAACCAATCGGTAGGACCGATTTTTCTTACTCGGTGACACCGAGATTCAGTTTTGCGGACTGTTAACCTTTTCCTTCGTTCTCTAATCTATTCAAAGTTTCTTCTAGATAGAAAGATCTCAATCATGGAATGAAGATGACATATCCTAATTGCGCAAGATTAAGACTTGGGAGTGCAAGAAGGGGCCGAAACCTTACCCAAATGCGGTGAAGGTTTGGCTACAACAATGACGGCGGCGATGATTCTGGTCACTGAGGATTCCTATGGTGAGGGCGCGCTGGAGAGAAAGTAGATGTCCCGAGGACTAGGGCTCGACAATGAGGAGGTTTGGGGAGGCGAGGTTTGAAGAGATGTTTCAAATGTCAGGTCCGCGGGGAATATATACCCCCTGGCTGTCGGTGACACCGAGTTAGATTTTTTGGTTCCACCGAATTCCATAACTGTCAGGTGACAGTGAAACTCGGTGAGGCCGAAAACTTCCTATCGGTGGTGCTGAGATTGGAAAACTAGATCAACCCTAGGCTTTGGTGGGACCGAGTTTTTATGGTTGGTCACACCGAGATGCACTTTGGGAGGTTTTGGAAGTCAGTCCTTGTCGAGATGGATCTCCGAGTGCTCCTTTGTAACGCCCTGGACACACCCGCCGGTGGTCGTTACTCCTGACGGGATCTAGACTGGCCCCACACATCAATACTAGTCTTTTCTTCGAATGGTCTCCCGGAAAAGAAGGAATCCCTTATTGATATGAGTAGTCTATCATCCCTAATAAACCAGGCTATCACATACACCACCACTCAGAGAAACCGACGTCCTCGTCGGGCCACATGAGCGTTCCCTCTTGGTACAAACGTCTGTGCATCCAGTACAATACATGTACCATGCCGTGTGCCACGATGGGTCACAAACGTCAAGAACAACATGACCGCACACCTATCCGCAAACATCCGTGTAACTGCGAGGGTGGGCTCTGATACCAAACTTGTAACGCCCCGGACACACCCGCCGGTGGTCGTTACTCCCGGCATATCAATACTAGTCTTTTCTGCGCACTTTGTCCTCACTCATGCGCACCCGAGATCAACTTCCCGGTCGGTCATCCATCCTAGAACTACTCCAAGCCAAGCGCGCTTAACCTGGGAGTTCTGTTCGAATGGGCTCCTGGAAAAGAAGGAATTCCTTATTGATATGAGTAGTCTATCATCCCTAATAAGCCAGGCTATCACATCCTCAAACAGAGTGTTCTTAAATAGATTTCTCAAATTTTGTGATGTAGCATGAATAGAATTTGAGATCACAAAGCATAGATAGCTAGAGAGAGGTACTTAGACATTCTTGTATATCTAGTTGGCCAAATAATATTGAAAGCCAAATAACAACAATTGGATATCCTCGAACGAGCAAGAATACGCATACAAACATTCTCACACAATAAGATGTCAAATAAAACATGGTCAAACATGTACAAACACTATAGTATCTACCAATCACTTTTGACAATGACGAAGTCATCTATATACGATTATATTGACATAGGATCCAAGTAAGAATAATTGATCATATGTCATATTCATTGTTTAACCACAAGTGGGGTTAGCACTTTTACATAAAGCTTTCAATGTATTCACATCTTAAGAGATGCTTATACTCAAGTCTTAGAGTAAAGCTCCCCCTTAATGCGACATCACCCCTAAGAGGGATAAACTGACCTTGGTTTTTGTTAAAGAAGGCTTCATGTAGGTGGATGCTCATTGTTGATGAAGATCATCTTGAGTTGGGAGAAATCCTTGTTGTTTCTTACTCTTCTCACCTACATGGGTTAGTCCCAAAGCACAAGGAACATATGCCAGGACATCTATGGACATGGAGTGAAATGCATGTGAGATGATGTCTAAAGATACATTAATTACCTTGTCCCTTGCTGACATTTGAGGGATTGTGTGAGTCCTTGAACTAATGAATAAAGTTGGAGTTGATTGCATTTAGTTCTAGCCAAAATGTATAAGAGTGGATTTCATTGGTAGAGTCACCCCTCAAGCCAAGGTCACCCCTCAAGAACTTCTCTAGTTCTTCTTCTTGGGGACCAACATCAACTTGATGGGGATCCTTGGAGTTGTGGTAACACTAGATGAAGTAGATCTAGTAGTGTCATTGGGAATCCACTTGACCTTGGCTTGGGGTTCTTCCTCAAATGAGTCAATCTCCTCTTGAAGCTTGCCCTTGCCCTTGTGGTCTTGTGGTAGAAGGTCATCTTGAGAGCTTGTTCCCTTGGGGAGAGTAGGATCATACTTCTCCTTTTGGGGAACAAAGTTCGGGATGGGGTATTGACCTTCTTACCATTCAACTCCATTGGCATTGAAGTAGCTAACACCTTGCTTCTTTCGATGCCCTCCTTTCTTGCGTACAATTTCCTCGAATTGCTTACTTCCGGTAAGAGTCTTGAAGACATCTCTCTCTAAAATTCGTTTCAATAAATCATTTTCTTGCTCAAATGTAACTTGGTTAAGAGAATGATTAAGGGAATCAAGAGAGCTACTAGCAACAACATCATTTGATTTAACTTTAGGATTGTTGTTACTAGATGAAGAAACTTTCTTTCCTTTGTTACTAGTGTTCTTAGATTTAACTTGTGGAACAAAAGTAGACAATAGTAATCGTTGGCTAGATAAGAATAACTCTTCTTTCAAAGATCATCATTGATTGATTTTAGAAACTCACGCTCTTGCTCTAAATTTAGCTTATCGAAGCCTAGCTTATCACGAGTTCTTGCACGCTCTCTATGATCTTCTAGAGTAGTTTCATGAGCTAACTTAAGAGTGTTTAATTCTTTAGTTAGTTGTTCAACCAAAGTATGTACCTTCGTGCATATCAACCAAAGTATCCCAAATTTCCTTTGCATTCTCAAGGCGGCTGATTTTGTTAAATTCTTTGGGACACAGGAAGTTGAACATAATGTCGCGGGCTTGAGCATTATATTGCAACATCTTGAATTATTCCGTTGTCGCATCGCAATTCGGTTTCCTCTATCACCGAAGAAATCACCTTGCACATCAATACGAAAAACAACCCAAACAACAGGGTTATGAGCAAGAATACACAATTTCATCTTATGCTTCCAACTAGCAAAGTATGTACCATCAAAATATGGACCTCTACGGTGATAATTTCCCTCACTAGATGCCATACTCTCCTAGGTTGTGAAACCAAAGCTCTAATACAACTTGTAGGATCCGAAGTATGTCTACAGGGGGGGTGATTAGACTACTTGACCAATTCAAAACTTAGCCTTTTCCCAATTTTAGTTGTGGGCCAGTTTTAGCAATTATGACTAGTAAAGTTCACCCTACACATGCATATTTAAGATTATAGAAGCTGAAAGTGACATGGAAAAGTAATGTAGACGGTAGGGAGGAAGATCAAAAGAAAAAGTTGACACAACGATTTTTGGCGTGGTTCGGGTAGGTGGTGCTATCGAATGTCCATGTTAGTGGAGAATTCTACCCACGGAGGGTAATGGCTGCGAGAGTCCACGGAGGGCTCCAACCACAAGGGGTCCACAAAGAAGTAACCTTGTCTATTCCACCATGGCTTACGTCCACACATGACTAGCCTCACTCAGGGTAGATCTTCACGAAGTAGGCGATATCCTTGCCCGTACAAACTTCTCTGTTCAAATCCACAACACGACGTAGGAGGTTCCCAAGCAACACCTGACCAATGTAGGAGGTACCACCCTTCAAAAGGTAATAGATGCGGTAGAACGATGAACTCCTTTTTCTTATGCTTCAAAAGATAGTCTCCTCAAGACTCAATCACTCTCATAGATTTGGCATGGGTAGGAGACATTCATTTGGTGGAAAGCAACTTGGGGAGGCTAGAGATAAAGTTTCAAATGAATGGATTGGAATCTCTTGATCTCAACACATGAGTAGGTGGCAATCTCTCAGAAAAATGGATATGGCAAGTGTGTGTGTGTTCTGAGTGCTTCCTCTACGAATGAGAGGAGGTGGAGTGGTATATATAGGCATCTCCCAAGATCCAACCATTAGAACATTATTGCCCAACTCGGTGACACCAAAATGAATCTTGGTGGTACCAAGGTGTACTAAATGTGGCAACTTTTGAATTCTCGGTGAGACCGATATATAAATATCGATGGTAACTACTCGATGACCAAGGGTAGTTTCCAATTCTCGATGGTACCGATTTCAATCTCGGGAATTCTGAATCTTGAAATAGAGATACCAGAAAGTTGGTCACTGTCTTTGAGTGGCACTGATATGGAAGTTGGTGGTACCAAGAGAGTAAGGTTTGGCAAATGATTTGTCACTAGGAAAATTGGTAGGGTCGAAATAGAATTCTTGGTGGCACCGATTTTGATGTGAAGGATTTGGGCACAGATATTTGTGGGAGAATGACTGAATAATTTTGGTGGCTATTTCTAAGAACTTGAGCAACCAATTCATCATAAATACCTCGCCCCTTTTAATAGTATTGGCTTTCCTATGGACTCAAAAGTGATTTCTCACAAATATGAAATGTAGAGTCCTCTTGATTGAAGCTTGGCCAATCCTATTCCTTTCCTTGCATTACGGAGGTTCTCCTCACAATCCTTTAGCCAATGCATCTTTGAACTTTTCTGAAATATACTTAGATAGAATCATTAGTTCAATGATACATATGTTGTTATTACCAAAACCACCTTAGGGAGCAATTGTGCTTTCACATTGTAGGTTAGTTTGGTTGCTGCCTCCACAACTCGACAACTTCTGAATCCTATATATACCTAAGCGATTTATCCTCACTATCATATTTATCTTAACATGCAACCTATCCACATCATCAAGTAGGTCCATCGTGTAAAAACTCTCTTCCACTAACTCTTAATGCACATGCTCCCATTAGCTCTTCATGCGAATGCAACCGATCACAAATAACCATTAACTTTTTTTCCTGTACCCTCTCAAGTAAGTATGTCATTCTAGGTTTATTTTGCTACCTATTTATGTCTTAAAGTCATACGAACCACTCCAAATTTCCTACACAAGCTCCCATCCAAACATTTGATTATACTTCACATGTTGTTAATGTGATGTATTTCGAAATCCCAAACACCCATATTTTCTCATTTCCATTCTCTGGTGCTTCATGTCTATGTTTTTTCTTCAAAAAGCCATAGAATTGCGTTAGATGTCTTCATTCCCTTGAAACCCGATGTTCCAAGCAACCTTTTTAATGACAGAACTAAGCTTCACCTAATGATGAAGCATCCATTCTCGGGCACAAGACACAAAAAATAAAAAGAATTAGAGCTACCTGGGTGTGTTACACTGAATTGGTGTAGTGCACTACACACGCTTGATCCGGTGAGAAGCATGATTTACTCAAAAGTGGGCCTCATGAATTGCAAGCAACTTTTTTATATAGAAAATCAAATTATGAGTTAACTCACATTTTATTTTTCTATGCGACAATCTTTTTAACGAATGCACATCCACATTTCCTATCATTTCTTTAGGTTTAGCGAAGGGTAGCGGTGTCTCCACTATCTCTACTCAACGTTGTTATCGTCACATATCGCCTCGCCCATATATTGTCAAGTTAATAAATTAACAAAACAAATATCATACTCATTTTTGGATTTTCACAAAAATTAGATGTTTACTCTAAACAATATTTCTTTAAAAAATTATCATCAAATTATACTATGTTTGATAAGTTTTCTCATTTTCTAAAACATCAAATTATTTGTTAACAGTTCCCGCACCAATGCGCGGGGTATCATCTAGTTAATAAAAAAATTGAGAAATCTGTAAGAAAATGTTTACATGAAATATATTTAAATACTTAATGCTTTACACGGTATGGGAAGGCCAGCGTGCTAGGTTTCTTGTTGGAAATGGGCATACTGCAAACGAGTGCATACTTTTTGCTCATGGGCTCCTTGGAGAGCATAGAAAAAATATATTTTAGAAAATCAAGTTCTTTTCTATGAAAACTTATACAAGGTCAATAAATTTTATAGTTTTAATCAAATAATATGGTTATTTATAAGTTGCACAAAAACAAACAAATTTCCAACAAAATACAAGCCCATTGAGATATATGATGCATACCTGCCCCAATCATGAGCTCTCAAGAGAAATGATTATACAAAAATTTTATGCTCCACTTTCTCATGAGGATCAAGTGGAACTTGAGTCTTCTTCTACTGGTTCTTATATGAGAGAGACTATTGAATTCAAATGGGATCTTCTGGAAAGTATTAAGCGAAACTCCCAAGATTGGGAACTCGACAAAGGTAAAGAGCCTGGTATAAAGCTTAAGTTTCATTGTGTTAAATCTTTTATGAAAACCGATGCTTTTCATAGGTTTAGCCATAAATACAGGTTTGACTCCGAGATAGTAGCTACTTTCTATGAATCATTTGCTACTCATGTTGATCTCCCAAAGGATAAGTGGTTTAAATATAATCAACCTACTAAAAAATTATTAGAGGAACCCATTAAAGTTCAGGAGGAAGCAATTTTTTATCATGTTGATCCAGCTGTGCCTACTACTTATATCGAGAAACCACCTTTTCCTGTTAGGATTTGGGAACATGCTAAAGCTACAACTATGGCTAATAAAGTTATCTTAGAACACCCAAAGCATCTGAACAAATAAATGTGGATCCTAATATTGTTGTGGTTAAAGATCTCTTGGTTGATAGTATTTATGGGCATGCTATTTACTTCTATGTTGAAACTGCTAGAATTGCAAAGCCTGTTGGAAATGAGTATGAAAATTTAGATAAAAACAAATGAGTTATTGGCATGCCTGTTGTTTCTGTTAAGATTGGAGATCATTGCTATCATGGTTTATGACATGGGTGCTAGTATTAGTGCTATCCCTTTTACCTTATATAAATAAATTATGAATGCTATAACACCCCCTGAGATTGAAGATATTGATGCCACTATGAAACTGGCGAACCGAGATACTATTGTTGGAAATATGCCCTAGAGGCAATGATAAATAGTTATTATTATATTTCCTGTTTAAAGATAATCGTTTATTATCCATGCTATAGCTGTATTGAATGAAAACATAGATACATGTGTGGATAAATAGACACAACAATGTCCCTAACAAGCCTCTAGTTGGCTAGCCAGTTGATCAAGGAGAGTCAAGGTTTTCTAACTATGTGCAAAGTGTTGTTGCTTGATGACTGGATCACATCATTAGGGGAATCATGTGATGGACTAGACCCAAACTATGAACGTAACATATTGATCGTGTCATTTTATTGGTATTGTTTTCTGCGTGTCATGTATTTATTCCTATGACCATGAGATCATATAATCCACCGGCACCGGAGGGATGCCTTGTGTGCATCAAACGTCACAACATAACTGGGTGACTATAAAGGTGCTCTACAGGTATCTCCGAAGGTGTCCGTTGGGTTAGTATGGATCAAGACTCGGATTTTTCACTCCGTATGACGGAGAGGTATCTCGGGACCCTCTCGGTAATACAACATCACACACAATCCTTGCAAGCAATGTGACTAAGTGTAAGTCACGGGATCTTGTATTACAGAACGAGAAAAGAGACTTTTCGGTAACGATATTGAAATAGGTATGCGGATACCGACGATCGAATCTCGGGCAAGTAACATACCGAAGGACAAAGGGAATGACATACACGATTGCGTGAATCCTTGACACTGAGGTTCAACCAATAAGTTATTCGGAGAATATGTAGGATCCAGTATGGGCATCCAGGTCCCGCTATTGTATATTGACGGAGGAGTACCTCGGGGCATGTCTGCATAGTTCTCGAACCCGCACGGTTTGCACACTTAAGGTTCGACGATGTTTTAGTATAGTTGAGTTATATGTGTGGTTACTAAATGTTGTTCTGAGTCCCGGATGAGATCACGAACGTCACAAGGGTTTCCGGAATGGTCCGGAGACGAAGATTGATATATAGGATGACCTCATTTGATTACCGGAAAGTTTTTGGGCATTACCGGGAGTGACGAATGGGTTCCGGATGTTCACTGCGGGGGGGGGGGGGGGGGCACCCAGGGAAAGCCTGATACGTCTCAAACGTATCTATAATTTTTGATGGTTCCATGCTGATATCTTGTCATCTTTGGATGTTTTATGTACCTTTTATATCTTTTTTGGGACTAACTTATTAATTCAGTGCCAAGTGCCAGTTCCTGTTTTTTGTGTGTTTTTGGCTCTTTTCAGATCTGATTTTGGAACGGAGTCCAAACGGAATAAATCCCCGAAATAAAATTTTCCCGAATGGAAGAAGGTCAGGGAGCTTGAGGGCCAAGCCAGGAGGGCTACAGGGGGCCCACAAGCCCCCTATCCGCCACCAGGGGGGCGACCAGCAGGCCTGTGGCCTCCCTGGCGCCCCCCCTGACCTAGATCCTTCGCCTATATATTCCCTAAAATACAGGAAAAAAGTAGGGAATCCTCGAAAACACTTTTCCGCCGCCTCAAGCTTCCGTTTACGCGAGATCTCATCTGGAGACCCTTCCTGGTGCCCTGCCGGAGGGGACTTTGTTGTTGGAGGGCTTCTACATCAACATCATCGCCCCTCCAATGACTCATGAGTAGTTCCCTTCAGACCTACGGGTCCGTAACTAGATGGTTTCTTCTCTCTCTTGGATCTTCAATACAAAGTTCTCCATGATCTTCATGGAGATCTATCTGATGTAATCCTGTTTGGCGGTGTGTTTGTCGAGATCCGATGAATTGTGGATTTGTGATCAGATTATCTATGATATATATTTGAGTCTTTGCTGATTTATTTTATGCATGATTTGATATCCTTGTAAGTCTCTCTGAGTCTTGGGTTTTGTTTGGCCAACTAGATCTATGATTCTTGCAATGGGAGAAGTGCTTGGTTTTGGGTTCTTACCGTGTGGTGACCTTTCCCAATGATAGTAGGGGCAGCAAGGCACACATCGTGTAGTTGCCATCAAGGGTAACAAGGTGGGCTTAGCCGTAGATATGAGATTGTCCATCTACATCATGTCATCTTGCTTAAGGCGTTACTCTGTTCTTTCGGACTTAATACACTAGATGCATGCTGGATAGCGGTCGACGTGTGTAGTAATAGTAGTACATGCAGAAACTATCAGTCTACTTGTTTTGGGCGTGATGCCTATAGATATAATCATTGCCATAGATGATATCACGACTTTGCGCGGTTCTATCAATTGCTCGACAGTAATTTGTTCACCCACCGTCTACTTGCTTTCATGAGAGAAGCCACTAGTAAACACTACGGCCCCCGGGTCTATTCACACCTATCGTTTCCACTTCCACTTTTACTTTGCTTTGTTACTTTGTTGCTTTCCGTTCTCACTTAGCGAACAATCTATAAGGGATTGACAACCCCTTCATAGCGTTGGGAGCAAGATTTTTGTGTTTGTGCACGCACTTGAGATACTCCTTCACTGGATTGATACCTTGGTTCTCAATCTGAGGGAAATACTTACCACCGCTGCGCTACATCACCCTTTCCGCTTCGAGGGAACACCAACGCAAGGCTCCAAGGCCACGGGGGAAATCCTTTGCATATTTGCCTAGGAAGTTCCTTAAGGCGTAGCCATAGCAGAAGGATTCCTGGTGCCGTAGCATGTTTCTGGCGCCGTTGGAAGGTCTTTTGTTGCAGTAGCAAAGCCCATAGGCCTTAGGGGTGCCGCACCAGCCCTTAGTGGGTTGGTGGGACAGCCAAAGAGGCTCTATGCACAGGAGATAGGAAATCAAAGGAAAAAAAGAGAGGTGGGAAGGAAGGGAAGGTTTCCACCTTCCAATCCTAGTTGAACTAGGATTGGAGGTGGACTCCTCCACCTCCTTGGCCGGCGGGCTCTTGGGGTCTTGGACCCCAAGGCAAGTCTCCCCACCCCTCCTCCTATATATAGTGAAGTTCTAGGGCTGATTTGAGACAACTTTGCCACAGCAGCCCGACCACAAAACAACACGGTTTTTCCTCTAGATCGTATTTCTGCGGAGCTCGGGCGGAACCTTGCAGGAGTAGATCCTTCACCACCACTGGAGCAACGTCACGTCACCGGAGAACTCATCTACTTCTCCGTCTTGCTTGCTGGATCAAGAAGGCCGAGATCATCGTCGAGCTGAACGTGTGCTGAACGCGGAGGTGCCGTCCGTTCGGCACTAGATCGGAGCGGATCGTGGGACGGTTCGCGGGGCGGATCGAGGGACGTGAGGACGTTCCACTACATCAACCGCGTTTCTTAATGCTTCCTGTTGTGTGATCTACAAGGGTACGTAGATCCAAATCTCCTCCCGCAGATGGACATCACCATGATAGGTCTTCGTGCGCGTAGGAAATTTTTTGTTTCCCATGCGACGTTCTCCAACAGTGGCATCATGAGCTAGGTTCAAGCGTAGATGTTATCTTGAGTAGAACACAAAGGGTTTTGTGGACGGTGATGTTCGATTTGCTTCCCTCCTTAGTCTTTTCTCGATTCAGCGGTATTGTTGGATTGAAGCGGCCCGGACCGACATTATTCGTACGCTTACGAAAGACTGGTTTTAGCGCTTGACATGCAACCTCGTTGCATAAAGATTACTGGCGGGTGTCTGTTTCTTCAACTTTAGTTGAATTGGTTTTGACCGAGGCGGTCCTTGGAGAGGTTAAATAGCAATTTGCACATCTTCGTTGTGGTTTCTGCATAAGTAAGATGCGATCTACTATATACCCATAGCAACCACGTAAAACACGCAACAACAATTAGAGGACGTCTAACTTGTTTTTGCAGGGTATGCTTGTGCTATGATATGGCCAAAGATGTGATATGATATATTGGATGTATGAGATGATCATGTTGTAATAGTTAATATCGACTTGCATGTCGATGGTATGGCAACCGACAGGAGCCATAGGGTTGTCTCTTAAACTAACGTTTGTGCTTGCAGATGCGTTTACTATATTGCTAGGACGTAGCTTTAGTAGTAATAGCATGAGTAGCACGACAACCCCGATGGCGACACGTTGATGGAGATCATGGTGTGGCGCCGGTGGCAAGAAGATCGTGCCGGTGCTTTGGTGATGGAGATCAAGAAGCACATGATGATGGCCATATCATGTCACTTATGAATTGCATGTGATGTTAATCCTTTTATGCACCTTATTTTGCTTAGAACGACGGTAGCATTATGAGGTGATCTCTCACTAAAATTTCAAGATGAAATTGTGTTCTCCTCGACTGTGCACCGTTGCTACAGTTCGTCGTTTCGAGACACCACGTGATGATCATGTGTGATAGACTCAACGTTCACATACAATGGGTGCAAAACAGTTGCACACGCGGAACACTCGAGTTAAGCTTGACGAGCCTAGCATGTGCAAACATGGCCTCGGAACACATAAGACCGAAAGGTCGATCATGAATCATATAGTTGATATGATTAGCATAGGGATGCTTACCACTGAAACTATCCTCAACTCACGTGATGATCGGACTTGAGCTAGTGGAATTGGATCATGAACCACTCAAGTTTAGCAAGTAATTTGATTAGTTGAACTCTAATTATCTTGAACATAGTCTAAGTCCACTTTGAAAATATTTGTGTTGTAGATCAATGGCTCACACGACAGTCACCCTGAATTTTAATACGTTCCTAGAGAAAGCTAAGTTGAAAGATGATGGAAGCAACTTTGTAGACTGGGCTCGTAATCTTAAGTTGCTCCTGCAAGTTAGGAAGAAGGATTATGTCCTTAATGATGCGCTAGGAGATGAACCACCCGCCGCGGTTGACCAAGATGTTAAGAACGCTTGGTTAACATGCAAGGAGGACTACTCAGTAGTTCAATGTGCAGTCTTCTATGGCTTAGAGCCGGGACTTCAACATTGCTTTGAGCGTCATGAAGCATATGAGATGTTCCAAGAGTTGAAGTTTATCTTTCAGAAGAACGCCCGGATCAAGAGTTATGAGACCTCCGATAAATTCTATGCTTGTAAGATGGAGGAGAATTCGTGTTAGTGAAAATGTGCTCAAAATGTCTGGGTACTCAAACGTCTAGCTGAGCTGGGGATTTAACTCCCGCAAGAAGCTATCACTGACAGAATTCTTCAATCAGTGCCACCAAGCTATAAGGGATTTGTGTTGAACTATAACATGCAAGGGATGAACAAGTCACCCGGCGAGTTATTCGCGATGCTGAAAGTCGTAGAGTCAGAACTCCGTAAAGAGCATCAAGTGTTGATGGTGAATAAGACCACTAGTTTCAAGAGAAATGGCAAAGGAAAGAAGGGTAATTCAAAGAAGAGCGGCAAGCCTGTTGCCAATCCGACAAAGAAACCCAAAGCTGGACCTAAGCCTGAATTGGAGTGCTATTATTGCAAGGGTATGGGTCACTTGAAGCGCAACTGCCCCAAGTATCTGGCTGATAAGAAGGCGGCCAAGGAAAAATTAGGTATATTCGATATACATGTTATTGATGTGTACTTAACCAGATCTCGTAGTAGTGCGTGGGTATTCGATACCGGTTCTGTTGCTCATATTTGCAACTCGAAACAGGAACTGCAAAATAAGCGAAGGCTGCCGAAGGATGAAGTGACGATGCGCGTGGGAAATGGTTCCAAGGTTGATGCAATCGCCATCGGCACAGTTTCACTTCAGTTACCATCAGGATTAGTTATGAATTTAAATAAATGTTATTTTAGTGCCTGCGTTAAGCATGAACATTATATCTGGATCTTGTTTATTGCGAGACGGTTACTTGTTTAAGTGAGAGAATAATGGTTGTTCTATTTCTATGAGTAATATATTTTATGGTCATGCACCCAATGTGAGAGGATTGTTTATTGAATGTTGATAGTGATGATACACATATACATAACACCGAGACCAAAAGAGTTAGAGTTAAAAATGATAGCGCCATGTTTTTATGGCACTGCCGCTTAGGTCATATTGGTGTAAAGCGCATGAGAAACTCCATACTGATGGACTTTTGGAATCACTTGACTTTGATTCACTTGACACGTGCGAACCATGCCTCATGGGCAAGATGACTAAAACTCCGTTCTCCGGAACAATGGAGCGTCCAAGTGACTTGTTGGAAATCATACATACCGATGTGTGTGGTCCAATGAGTGTGGAGGCACGCGGCGAATATCGTTATTTTCTCACCTTCACTGACGATTTTAGTAGATATGGTTACGTCTGCTTGATGAAGCACAAGTCTGAAACATTTGAAAAGTTCAAACAATTTCAGAGTGAAGTCGAAAATCATCGTAACAAGAAGATAAAGTTCCTACGGTGTGATCGTGGGGGTGAATATCTGAGTTTCGAGTTTGGTGCTCACTTAAGAAAATGTGGAATTGTTTCACAGTTGACACCGCCTGGAACACCACAGCGTAATGGTGTGTCCGAACGTAGTAATCGTACTTTATTAGAGATGGTGCGATCTATGATGTCTCTTACCGATTTGCCGTTATTGTTTTGGGGTTATGCATTAGAAACAGCTGCATTCACTTTAAATAGGGCACCATCAAAATCCGTTGAGACGACACCATACGAACTGTGGTATGGCAAAATACCAAAGTTGTCGTTTCTTAAAGTTTGGGGATGTGATGCTTATGTCAAAAAGCATCAGCCTGAAAAGCTGGAACCCAAAGCGGAAAAGTGCGTCTTCATAGGTTACCCAAAAGAGACAGTTGGGTATACCTTCTATCTCAAATGTGAGGGCAAAGTGTTTGTTTCTAGAAACGGAGCTTTTCTTGAGAAGGAGTTTCTCTCGAAAGAATTGAGTCGGAGGAAGATAGAACTTGATGAGGTTGTCGAACCTATAATTCCTCTTGATGGTGGCGCAGGGCAAGGGGAAACCCCTGTTGCTGCGGCACCGGTTGAGGAACAAGTTGATGATGATGATCATGAAACTTCGGATCAAGTTAATGTCGGACCTCCCAGGTCGACAAGATCACGTACTACTCCTAAGTGGTACGGTAATCCTGTCTTATCGATTATGTTGTTGGACAACAATGAACCTGCGAATTATGAAGAAGCAATGGTGGGCCCGGATTCCAACAAATGGCTGGAGGCCATGAAGTCCGAGATAGGATCCATGTACGAGAACAAAGTGTGGACTTTAGAAGTACTACCTGAAGGCCGCAAGGCTATTCAGAACAAATGGATCTATAAGAAGAAGACAGACGCATACAGTAATGTGACCGTTTATAAAGATCGAGCTGTGGAAAAGGGTTTTTCACAAGTTCAAGGAATTGACTACGATGAGACTTTCTCACCGGTAGCGATTCTTAAGTCTGTCCTAATCATGTTAGCAATAGCTGTCTTTTACAATTATGAAATCTGGCAGATGGATGTCAAAACGGCGTTCCTTAACGGTTTTCTTAAGGAAGAGTTGTATATGATGCAACCCAAAGGTTTTGTCGATCCTAAGAATGCTAACAAAGTATGCAAGCTCGAGTGATCCATTTATGGACTGGTGCAAGCATCTCGGAGTTGGAATAAACGCTTTGATGAGGTGATCAAAGCATTTGGGTTTATACAAGTGGTTGGAGAATCTTCTATTTATAAGAAAGTGAGTGGGAGCTCTGTGGCGTTTCTAATATTATATGTGGACGACATATTGCTGATTGGAAACAACGTGGAGCTTTTGGAGAGCATAAAAGGTTACTTGAATAAAAGTTTCTCTATGAAGGACCTAGGAGAAGCTTCTTACATTCTAGGCATTAAGTTCTATAGGGATAGATCGAAACACCTGATAGGACTTTCACAAAGCACATACCTTGATAAAGTTTTGAATAAGTTCAAAATGGATCAGTCCAAGAAAGGGTTCTTGCCAGTATTACAAGGTATAAAATTGACTAAGACTCAGTGCCCAGCAACTACAGAAGATAGAGAGACAATGAGTTTCGTCCCCTACGCTTCAGCCGTAGGTTCTATCATGTATGCAATGCTGTGCACTAGACCAGACGTCAGCTTGGCCATAAGTATGACAGGCAGGTTTCAGAGTAATCCAGGAGTGGATCACTCGACGGCGGTCAAGAATATTCTGAAGTACCTGAAAAGGACTAAGGAAATGTTTCTCGTGTATGGAGGTGACAAGGAGCTCATCGTAAAAGGTTACGTCGACGCAAGTTTTGAAACCGATCCGGATGACTCTAAGTCTCAAACCGGATACATATTTATTATTAATGGGGGTGCGGTAAGCTGGTGCAGTTCCAAGCAGAGCGTCGTAGCAGATTCTACATGTGAAGCGGAGTACATGGCTGCCTTGGAGGCCACAAAAGAGGGTGTCTGGATGAAGCAGTTCATGACAGATCTTGGAGTTGTCCCAAGTGCACTGGATCCATTGACTCTGTTATGTGACAACACTGGTGCCATGGCCTTAGCAAGGGACCAAGGTTTCACAAGAACACCAGACACATCAAACGACGCTTCAACCTCATCCGCGACTACGTCGAGGGAGAGGACGTGAATATTTGCAAAGTGCACACGGATCTGAATGTAGCAGACCCGCTGACTAAGCCTCTTCCACGGGCAAAACATGATCAACACCAGAACTGTATGGGTGTTCGATTTATTACAATGTAAATCGCATGGCGATGTGAGGACTAGATTATTGACTCTAGTGCATGTGGGAGACTGTTGGAAATATGCCCTAGATGCAATGATAAATAGTTATTATTATATTTCCCGTTTAAAGATAATTGTTTATTATCCATGCTATAATTGTATTGAACGAAAACATAGATAGATGTGTGGATAAATAGACACAACAATGTCGCTAGCAAGCCTCTAGTTGGATATCCAGTTGATCAAGGATAGTCAAGGTTTTTTGACTATGTGCAAAGTGTTGTTGCTTGATAACTGGATCACATCATTAGGGGAATCATGTGATGGACTAGACCCAAACTATGAACGTAGCATATTGATCGTGTCATTTTATTGCTATTGTTTTCTACGTGTCAAGTATTTATTCCTATCACCATGAGATCATATAATCCACTGGCACCGGAGGGATGCCTTGTGTGCATCAAATGTCACAACGTAACTGGGTGACTATAAAGGTGCTCTACAGGTATCTCTGAAGGTGTCCGTTGGGTTAGTATGGATCAAGACTGGGATTTGTCACTCCGTATGATGGAGAGGTATCTCGGGGCCCTCTCGGTAATACAACATCACACACAAGCCTTGCAAGCAATGTGACTAAGTGTAAGTCACAGGATCTTGTATTACGAAACGAGAAAAGAGACTTGCCGGTAGCAAGATTGAAATAGGTATGAGGATACCGACGATCGATTCTCGGGCAAGTAACATACCGAAGGACAAAGGGAATGACATACGGGATTGCGTGAATCCTTGACACCGAGGTTCAACCGATAAGTTATTCGGAGAATATGTAGGATCCAATATGGGTATCCAGATCCCGCTATTGGAAATTGACCGAGGAGTACCTCGGGGCATGTCTGCATAGTTCTCGAACCCGCAGGGTCTGAACACTTAAGGTTCGGCGATGTTTTAGTATAGTTGAGTTATATGTGTGGTTACCGAATGTTGTTAGGAGTCCCGGATGAGATCAAGGACGTCACAAGGGTTTCCGGATTGGTCCGGAGACGAAGATTGATATATTGGATGACCTCATTTGATTACCGGAAAGTTTTCGTGCATTACCGGGAATGTACCGGGAGTGACGAATGGGTTCCGGATGTTCACCGGGGGGGGGGGGGGGGCAGCCCACCCAGGGGAAGACCATAGGCCTTAGGGGTGCCACACTAGCCCTTAATGGGCTGGTGGGACAGCCCAAGAAGCCCTATGCGCAGGAGATAGGAAATCAAAGGAAAAAGAAAAAAAAAGAGAGGTGGGAAGGAAGGGAAGGACTCCACCTTCCAATCCTAGTTGTACTAGGATTGGAGGTGGACTCCTCCACCTCCTTGGCTGGCGGGCTCTTGGGGTCCTGGACCACAAGGCAAGTCTCCCCACCCCTCCTCCTATATACAGTGAAGGTCTAGGGCTGATTTGAGACAACTTTGCCACGGCACCCCGACCACAAAACATCACGGTTTTTCCTCTAGATCGTATTTCTGCGGAGCTTGGGCAGAGCCGTGCAGGAGTAGATCCTTCACCACCACCGGAGCACCATCACGCTGCCGGAGAACTCATCTACTTCTCCGTCTTGCTTGCTGGATCAATAAGGCCGAGATCATCGTCGAGCTGAACGTGTGCTGAACACGGAGGTGCCGTCCGTTCGGCACTAGATCGGAGCGGATCGTGGGACGGATCGCGGAACGGTTCGTGGGATAGTTCGCAGGGCGGATCGAGGGACGTGAGGACGTTCCACTACATCAACCACGTTTCTTAACGCTTCCTGCTGTGCGATCTACAAGGGTACGTAGATCCAAATCTCCTCTCGTTGATGGACATCACCATGATAGGTCTTCGTGCGCGTAGGAATTTTTTTGTTTCCCATGCGATGTTCTCCAACAACTATCTCGCCGCTTGAGATTGTTAGAGATGTTGAAGTCTTGCATGGAAAAGTCAAATACCCTACTGACTTCCTATTACTTGGTTATGAACAAGACAACTTTTGTTCCATTATATATGGTAGAGCTTTCTTGAATACTATTAATGCTGAAATTAATTGTGCCACTGAGAAAGTTAAAGTAAGCTTTGGTAGTGGATCTCATTAATTTAATTTCTCTAAATTTGGTATGCAACCACATGAGAAAGAGTTATCTAGTAAATATGAAATAATTGGCCTTGCTTCTATTGATGTGCCTCCTACGGATCCCTTATAACAATATTTGCTAGACCATGAGACTGATATGCATATGAATGAAAAAAATGAGATATATGATATATTTCTTAGACAAACACCTATTCTGAAAAACAACTTGCCTATTTATATCTTAGGGGATCCTCCTCCACCAAAAGGAGATCATGTGTTTGACTTAAATACGTTGCCTGATACTTTGAAATATGCTTATATTGATGAAAAGAAGATATGTCATGTTATTATTAGTGCTGACCTTTCAGAGCATGAAGAAAAGAGATTACTTGAAACTCTAAAGAAGCACATGGCTGCTATTGGATATACTCTGGATGATCTTAAGGGCATAAGCCCCACTTTGTGTCAGGACAAAATTAATATGGAACCGAATGCCAAACGTGTTTTTGATCATCAACTCTGCTTAAATCCTAAGATAAAGGAAATGGTAAGAACTGAAATACTAAAGCTTCTGGAGGTAGGTATAATTTATCCTATTGCTGCTAGTAGATGGGTAAGTCGTGTTCATTGTGTTCCTAAGAAAGGAGGTATAACTATTGTGCCTAATGATAAAAATAAACTTATTCCACAAAGAATAGTAACTAGCGATAGGATGGTAATTGATTTCTGAAAATTGAATAAAGCTACTAGAAAAGATAATTACCCCATGCCTTTTATTGATCAAATGTTAGAAAGATTATCTAAGCACACACACTTCTGTTTTTTTGATGGATATTCTAGTTTGTCTTAAATAGATGTGTCAAAAGAGGACCAAGAGAAAACTACTTTCACATGTCCTTTTGGAACCTATGCTTATAGATGTATGCCTTTTGGTTTATGCAATGCACGTGCTACCTTTCAAAGATGTATGACTGCTATATCCTCTGATTTTTGTGAAAAGTTGTTGAGGTTTTCATGGATAGTTTTTCTTTTTACGGGACTTCTTTTGATGATTGTTTGAGCAAACTTGATATAGTTTTTCAAAGATGTGAAGCACTCACTAATCTTCTTCACAAAGATATCCCTTTTTATGATGATTGTGTAGAAGCCTTTGGAATACTGAAGAAGGCATTGATATATACACCTATTGTACAACCACCTGATTGGAATTTGGCTTCCGCGAATGTCCCTGGGGGTGGAGGCGTAGACACTGGAGGTGCATGAGCTGGAGCTGGAGCTGTAGGTGCTGATGCTTGAGCTGATGAAGTGGGTCTTGCTTCCGTCACTGGCAGAACTACACACCTAGATTGGGTCCTGAACTGAGTAGTTACAGGAAGAGGCGACTCTTCATCATCTTTGTTGGAATGTTATATATGCACTGCATTAGCCTCATGCTCGAGCTACTCAACAGCTGTAGCCAACTGTGTCACTTTGACATCCAGGTCAGGGAATTTAGTCTTCATGATCCTCTCAAGGCTCTTTTGGTTCAGCAAGATCTCTGAAATACTCTTCTCCATCCCTTGAATGGTGCTGACAAGAGACGACATCTGCTCCTCTCTAGTTCTGAGCTCTGGTGCTGGAGCACCTCTGGCTGCCTTTGCCTCTGCTGACTCTGCCTGCTGATGCGCTATAGCTGATCTAGGATGGCTGGGTCCATCACAACATCGTTGTCCTCGAACTCTGGCTACAGCGGCAGGTGTGGACGATCAAGTTGATATGCATGCTAGCCAATCTTGGCATTGTTGAGCATCTGAATGTATGGTGCATAACCATAAGATCTTTTGATATGCATCAGTCCTCCTGACTGTCTCAACTATGAGATCCATCACTCTGATCCTTGTGTGGTTGTCTAAATGGTGCAACATGTTGATGGAATACCCTCTGATCATTGTGTCATCTCCTGATTTAGGCATCAGGGTATATATCATTATGGTGCTCGTAGTTGGTATCCCTTCTTGCAGAAAATAGACAGAGACAAATTTCTGTGTGTGCCGATACTGATGGGGCACAACATTGTACATGTTTGCCCTATTGTTATGATTCATCTTGGTCTCTAAGTACACATCCCAATCTCCCTCTCGGGTCTCAGGAAAAAAAATGATAGTAGCCCACTCATCTATGATAGACTCATAACGGTGACCTTCCGTCATCCACACTATCCTTCCATCTGGATAGAAATGAGTAGTTGAATAGGATTGCATAATTATCTCATCAGTCCAAGCTGTCATCTCTCCACCAACAAAATCTTCAATGTCAATTAGCCTGAAGTTCTCTCTCATATGAGGGAAGTAGTCCTCATGTTCCTTGATGTAATCCTATTCAACATATCTCATGTCACCGACTGCAGGATTCTTGTCCAATAGCACCGTCTCATAAAAGTCTTGCTGCTCCTTAGTGTGGAAACAAGGATCAATAGCAGTTCTTCTCCTAATAGAATATGGATCAACTCACCTCCACTTCCTCAGACCTTGATCCCTCCTCTTCTTCATGTCTTCAACAAGAGGATGAGAAACATTGTGCAATGGAAAGTGTGACCTCAATTTTCTCAGCACAGATGCATGTTCTTCCTCCTCTACAACATTCTCTCTGGATGCAGATCTCTTGTTCTTCTCTGCTGCACGTATGTCCCTAGTAGTCTTCTTGGGAGCTACTGCTTTCTTGGGCTTGGGTGTTGAAGGTTGAGGTGCAGACCTGCTAGGCATAGCATCTGCCATGAGCTTCTTCTTCTTAGGTGGAGGTGCATTAGCAGTTACCTCTTGTTCTTCTTCCTTGACAGCTTCTACATGATCTTCATACATGGATGTTTGCCTTCCAATAACATGCACCACTCTCTTCCTCGCTCTTTTACGCCCTCGCTTCTTAGCCTGCCTTGAAGATGGGTTCTCAAGTGTAAGATTCATCCCTCTCTGAGAAGCGTGTGGAACTCTCATAGAATCTGATCTGGCATACTCTTTTCTCACAGTCTTTTTGATAGTGACTCTCTCCTTTTGCGTCTGGAGGATTTTCTCTTATGGGATAAAATCAACATTCTCCTCATCAGAATTAAGCATCTTCGTAGACCTGGTAGCTGCCTTTGGAAAATCATGTGAAGTAGGAGTACCTAGGTGAGAAGCTGTCCTCTCGGGACTAGTGCCTGAATCCATCTCAGCACTGGGATCTGTGAAGCCATTCTGCCTATCCTCTGAACTAGACATTTTAACAAACAACCAAGCAAACAAGGTGACCCTATGAAAATAATTAGAAGAGATGGAGTGGATGAGCATCACAAAAATTCTGTGAAAAGAATTAGAAGAGCTGGAGTGGATGAGCATCACAAAAATCCAGAAGTTTTTGCAAGTTTGAACTTATAAAATATTAAGTTTAACTTTCTGCAAAAAGGGATATCGATTCCACCGAGACAAAAAATTCGGAGTCACCAAGACTAACAATCTCATCAATAGAAACTTGGCACAGTTTTCGGTTCCACCGGAAAGTGTAACTCAGTTTCACCGAGACTGTTTTCAGTAACCCAAAACCAATCAGTAGGACCAATTTTTCTTACTCAGTGACATCGAGATTCAGTTTTGTGGACTGTTAACCTTTTCTTCCGTTCTATAATCTATTCAAAGTTTCTTCTAGATAGAAAGATCTCAATCATGGACTGAAGATGACAGATCCTAATTGCGCAAGATTCAGACTTGGGAGTGCAAGAAGGGGCCGAAACCTTACCCAAATGCGGTCAAGGTTCCGCTACGAAAACGACGGCGGCGATGATTCTGGTTAGTGAGGATTCCTATGGTGAGGGCGCGCTGGAGAGAAAGTAGATGTCCCGAGGACTAGGGCTCGACAACGAGGAGGTTTGGGGAGGCGAGGTTTGAAGAGATGTTTCAAATGTCAGATCTGTGAGGAATATATACCCTGGCTGTCGGTGACACCGAGTTAGATGTTTTGGTTCCATCGAATACCATAACTGTCAGGTGAGAGTGAAACTCGGTGAGGCCGAAAACTTCCTATCAGTGGTGCTGAGATTGGAAAACTAGATCAAACCTAGGTTTTGGTGGGACCGAGTTTTTATGGTTGGTCACACCGAGATGCACTTTGGAAGGTTTTGGAAGTCAGTCCTTGTCAAGAAGGATCTCCGAGTACTCCTCAAACAGAGTGTTCTTAAAGTGATTTCTCAAATTTTGTGATGTAGCATGAATAGAATTTGAGATGACAAAGCATAGATAGCTAGAGAGAGGTACTTAGGCATTCTTGTATATCTAGTTGGCCAAATAATATTGAAAGCCAAATAACAACAATTGGATATCCTCGAATGAGCAAGAATACGCATACAAACATTCTCACACAATAAGATGTCAAATAAAACATGGTCAAATGCTACCTCTTGAGCTTGCGTTGGTTTTTCCCTTGAAGAGGAAAGGGTGATGCAACACACTAGCAGTAAGTATTTCCCTCAGTTTGAGAACCAAGGTATCAATCCAGTAGGAGTATCAAGCCAAGCTTCCGCCGTACCTGCGCAAAAACAGCAAACTTGCACCCAACGCTACAAAGGGGTTATCAATCCCTTCACGATTGATTGAAAGGTGAGATGTGAAGGCGGAAAGTGCAACAAAGTAAAAGAGTAAGGCTGAAAATATGATGTGAAGTAGACCCGGGGGCCATAGTGTTCACTAGAGGCTTCTCTCATGATAGCAAATATTACGGTGAGTGAACGAATTACTAGCGAGGAATTGATAGAACCGCGCAAAGTCATGACGATATCTAAGGCAATGATCATACATATAGGCATCACGTCCGAGAAAAGTAGACCAATACTTTCTGCATCTACTACTATTACTCCACACATGGACAGCTATCCAGCATGCATCTAGTGTATTGAGTTCATGACAAACAGAGTAACGCATTAAGAAAGATTACATGATGTAGAGGGATAAATTCATGAAATAGATATAAACCCCATCTTTTTACCTTTGATGGCAACAACATGATGCGTGCCTCGCTACCCCTTCTATCACTGGGTGAGGTCACCGCACGGTATGAACCCAAAACCAAGCACTTCTCCCATTGCAAGAATCATAGATCAAGTTGGCCAAACAAAACCCACAATCTCGAAGAGAATTACAAGTATATGAAATCATGCATATAAGAGATCAGAAGAAACTCAAATAAGATTCATAGATAAACTGATCATAAATCCACAATTCATCAGATCTCGACAAACACACCGCAAAAGAAGATTACATCGGACAGATCTCCATGAAGATCATGGAGAACTTTGTATTGAAGATCCAAGAGAGAGAAGAAGCCATCTAGCTACTAGCTATGGACCCAAAGGTCTATGGTGAACTACTCACGCATCAACAGAGAGGCAATGGTGTTGATGAAGAAGACCTCCGTGTCCGAATCCCCCCTCCGGCCGGGCACCAGAACGTGCCCCAGATGGGATCTTGCGGAGACATAAGCTTGCGGCGGCGGAAAAGTATTTTCGTGGCTCTCTCCCGTGGTTTTGTATTTTTCAGGGATTTATAGGTGGAAGAAGTAGGGCAGAGGAGCCACAGGGGGCCCACAAGACTCCTAGGCGCGCCCCCCAGGACGCGGCTAGGGGGCTTGTGGCCTCCCCTGGTGCTCTCTGCCTTGGTTCTCAAGCTCCCTGCATATCTTTTGTTCCGGAGAAAATCTTTTCGGAGATTTTATTCCGTTTGGACTCCGTTTAATATTCTCCTCTGAAAAGGGTCAAAAACACGGAAAAAACAGGAACTGGCACTTGGCACTGAGTTAATAAGTTAATCCGAAAAAAAGATATAAAAGGCGTACAAAACATCTAAAGTTTGACAAGATAATAGCATGGAACCATAAAAAATTATAGATGCGTTGGAGATGTATCAAGCGTCCCCAAGCTTAACTCCTGCTCGTCCTCGAGTAGGGAAGTGATAAAGAATGAATTTTTGATGTGGAATGCTACCTAGCATATTTGTCCTTTGTAACTTCTTTCATGTGACATGAATATTCAGATCCATAAGATTGAAAACAATAGTTTGCTATTGACATGAAAACAATAATACTTCAAGCAAACTAGAAAGGTAATCATGAACTTTTGAAATAACAAGGCCAAAGAAAGTTATCCCTACAAAATCATATAGTCTGGCTATGCTCCATCATCCCCACACAACGAATTTAAATCATGCACAACCCCGATATTGGCCAGGTAATTGTTTTCGCACTCTTACTTTCTGAAACCTTTTTCAACTCTCATGCAATACATGAGCGTGAGCCATGGATATAACACTTATAGGTGGAATAGAGTGTGGTGAAGGTTGTGAGGCAAAAAGGAGGAGATGGTCACATTGACTCGGCGTATCAAAGGGCTATGGAGATGCCCATCAATAGATATCAATGTGAAAGAGTAGGGATTACCATGCAATGGATGCACTTAGAGCTATAAGTGTGTGAAAGCTCAAAAGGAGAACTAGTGGGTGTGCATCCAACTTGCTTGCTCAAGAAGACCTAGGGCAATTTTGAGGAAGCCCATCATTGGAATATACAAGCCAAGTTATATAATGAAGATTCCCACTAGTATATGGTGGTGACAAAACAAGAGACTCTCAATCATTAAGAACATGGTGCTATTACGAAGCACAAGTGTGGAAAAAGATAGTGGCATTGTCCCTTCTCTCTTTTTCTCTTTTTTGGTTTGGGCTCTTTGGCCTCTTTCTATACTTTTTTTGTGTGGGCAACTTTGGTCTCCCTTTTTTTTCTCACATGGGACAATGCTCTAATAATGATGATCATCACACTTTCATTTACTCACAGCTCAATGCTTAGAACGATGATGACTCTATAGGTAATGCCTCCGGCAGTGTATCGGGATGTGCAACGATCTAACTTGGCGTATGACATTGAAACATCTTGCTAGCTATCTTATGATCATGCAATGGCAATATGTAAGTGACGGCACACGTCATGAGACGGAACGATGGGAGTTGCATGGCAATATATCTCGGAATGGCTATGAAAAAGGCCATGATAGGTAGGTATGGTGGCTGTTTTGAGGAAGATCTATGGTGGTTTTGTGTACCGACGAAAGTTGTGCGGCACTAGAGAGGCTAGCAATGGTGGAAGGTGAAAGTGCATCTATACATATCATGTGGTGAATAAAAATATAGTTCCAAGTAATGTTACCGATGGATTGAAGACGAAAGAGGGGATGCCTTCCCGGGGCATCCCCAAGCTTAGGCTTTTTCGTGTCCTTGAACTTGTCTTGGGATGCCTTGGGAATGCCCAAGCTTGAGATCTTTCCACTCTTTATCCCTTTGTCCATGAGAACATCACCCAAAACTTGAAAACTTTACAACACAAAACATAAACAGAAAGTCGTGATAACATTAGCACAAGAAAACAAACTACCACCTCTTTAGGTACTATAGCAAACTTGATTTCTATTTTTATTGGTGTTATATTACTGTATTATCACTTTTCCATGGCTAGTACCCCCCGATACTATCTATAGTTTCATCAAAATAAGCAATCAACACAACAAAAAGAGAATTTGTCAAAAACAGACCAGTCTATAGCAATCTGTATACTTCGTATACTTCTCGTATCTCAAAAATTCTGAAACATTACGAAAATTTGGGAAATTGGCATATCAACCATCAGCAAAAGGAATCAACTCAAACGCTCTTTCTTGATAAAAATGAAAAATAATTCCGTGAGCGAAAAGTTTCTGTCTTTTTCCAGCATGATCAAACAACCATCACCAAAACTAGTCATAAAGGGTTTACTTGGCTCAAACACAAAAAGAAACACAAAAAACACAATCATAACAGAATTATGATGGTGTGGACGCAACAAAACAGAAAGCAAAAATAAAATATAAATTCATTGGGTTGCCTCCCAACAAGCGCTATTGTTTAACGCCCTTAGCTAGGCATAAGGCGATAGAATCACGTATCGTCGTCTTTGGTACTCAAACCATAAGTAGCCCTCATCATGGATTCATAAGGCAATATTATTTTCTTTCTAGGAAAATGTTCCATGCCCTTATTTAATGGAAATTGAAATCTAATATTCCCTTCCTTCATATCGATGACAACACCAATAGTCCTTAGGAAAGGTCTACCAAGAATGATAGGACATCTAGGATTGCAGTCAATATCAAGCACAATGAAATCTATGGGTACATAGTTACTATTTGCAATAATAAGAACATCATTGATCCTTCCATAGGTTCCTTAACAGTAGAATCCGCAAGATGCAAATTAAGAGAGCACTCATCAATCTCATTGAAGCCTAGAACATAACATAAAGACTTTGGGATCGCGGAAACACTAGCACCCAAATCACATAAAGCATTGCATTCATAGTTTTTGATCTTGATTTTGATAGTAGGTTCCCACTCATCATGAAGTTTTCTAGGAATAGAAACTTCCAATTCAAGTTTCTCTTCAAGAGATTTCATCATAGCATCGACAATATGATTGGTAAAGGCCTTGTTTTGGCTATAAGCGTGTGGAGAGTTTAGCATGGATTGCATCAAGGAAATACATTCAATCAAAGAGCAACTGTCATAATTGAATTCCTTGAAATCCAAAGTAGTAGTTTCATTACTACTCAAAGTTTTGATATCCTCTACTCCACTTTCAATGCTTTTATCATCAAGATAGATGGACTCCGAATCATTGGGGTGTTTTTCAATCAAAGTGGATTCATATCGAGCCCCATCATCATTAGGTTTGACACTAGAAAACAAGGATTCAATGGGAGTCACACCAAGCACTTTAAGATCTTCGTGATTCTCATCACGAGAACACGCCTTTTTAAGCCATTCATGTCTATGACGAATTTGGGCGGTTCTTTCTTTACTCTCATTCATGAAAACACGCATAGCTTTCAAAGTTTCATCCATATTGATCTTGGGAGGAGCACATCTAACTTTCAGAGCATCGATATCAAGAGACATTCTATCAACGCTCCTTGCGAAATCATCAATTTTGTGTAGTTTTTCTTCTATGGACGCATTGAAAATCTTTTGCGAGTTGATAAATTCTTTAATATTACTCTCTAGATCAGAGGGTAATTTATTGTAATTTCCATGAGCATTGTTGTAGGAGTTGCCAAAGTCATTAGAGGGACTACTAGGGAAAGGCCTAGGAATATAGTTTCCTCTAAAAGCATTGTTGTTGCCAAAATTATTCCTACCAACAAAATTAACATCCAAGCTTTCATTGCTACTCTTAATCAAGGAAGACAAGGGCATATCATTTGGATCTAAAGGAGTACCTTTACTAGCAAACAATTTCATTAACTCATCCATCTTAGCACTCAACGAGTTAATTTCTTCTATATCGTGTACTTTTTTACTAGTAGGTGACCTTTCAGTGTGCCACTGAGAATATTTTGTCATGATATTGTCTAGGACTTTTGTGTCTTCTCCTAATGTGATTTCCATGAAGGTTCCACGGGAGGCGGAGTCCAAGATATTTCGAGAAGCAAAATTCAAACCAGCATAGAAGATTTGTATAATCATCCAAAGACTCAAGCCATGAGAGGGACAATTTCTAATCATCAATTTCATTCTCTCCCAAGATTGTGCAACATTTTCATGATCAAGTTGCTTAAAATTCATGATATCATTACAGAGAGAGATAATCTTAGCTGGCGGAAAATACTTGGATATATAAGCATCCTTGCACTTGTTCCAAGAATTAATACTATTTTTCAGCAAAGATGAAAACCAAGTTTTTGCTCGATCTCGCAACGAGAACGGAAATAGCTTCAATTTTATCACATCATTATCCACATCTTTCTTCTTTTGCATATCGCATAACTCAATGAAGGTATTAAGATGGGATGCGACATCTTCACTAGGAAGGCCGGAGAATTGCTCTTTCATAACAAGATTCACCAAAGCAGCATTGATTTCATATGATTCCGCACTAGTGGCGGGAGCAATCGGAGTACTAATAAAATCATTATTATTAGTATTCGAGAAGTCACAAAGTTTGGTGTTTTCAGTCATGGTGGCTTCAGCAAGCAGACAAGCACACAAGCGAACAGAAAGCAAGCGAAAGAAAAGGGCAAACGAAAAAGGAAAATATTTTTGTAAATTTTTGTTTTTCAGAAGTGGGGGAGAGGAAAACGGGAGGCAAAAAAGTAAATGCAAGAGATGAGTTTGCGATGGACTTGGACAAGCTTCACTTGATGCTCCCCGGCAACGGCGCCAGAAATTGGCACGTTGACGGGAGACTATTCTTGACTTGATCCTCCCTGGCAACGGCGCCAGAAATTCTTCTTGCTACCTCTTGAGCTTGCGTTGGTTTTTCCCTTGAAGAGGAAAGGGTGATGCAACACAGTAGCAGTAAGTATTTCCCTCAGTTTGAGAACCAAGGTATCAATCCAGTAGGAGTATCAAGCAAAGTCTCCACCGTACCTGCGCAAAAATAGCAAACTTGCACCCAACGCTACAAAGGGGTTGTTAATCCCTTCACGATTGATTGCAAGGTGAGATCTGAAGGTGGAAAGTGCAACAAAGTAAAAGTGTAAGGCTGAAAATATGATGTGAAGTAGACCGGGGGGCCATAGTGTTCACTAGAGGCTTCTCTCATGATAGCAAATATTACGGTGGGTGAACGAATTACTGTCGAGCAATTGATAGAACCGCGCAAATTCATGACGATATCCAAGGCAATGATCATACATATAGGCATCACGTCCGAGACAAGTAGACCAATACTTTCTGCATCTACTACTATTACTCCACACATCGACCGCTATCCAACATGCATCTAGTGTATTGAGTTCATGACAAACAGAGTAACGCCTTAAGCAAGATGACATGATGTAGAGGGATAAATTCATGCAATAGATATAAACCCCATCTTTTTACCTTTGATGGCAACAACACGATGCGTGCCTCGCTACCCCTTCTGTCATTGGGTAAGGTCACCGCACGGTATGAACCCAAAACCAAACACTTCTCCCATTGCAAGAATCATAGATCAAGTTGGCCAAACAAAACCCACAATCTCGAAGAGAATTACAAGTATATGAAATCATGCATATAAGACATCAGAAGAAACTCAAATAAGATTCATAGATAATCTGATCATAAATCCACAATTCATCGGATCTCGACAAACACACCACAAAAGAATATTACATCGCATAGATCTCCATGAAGATCATGGAGAACTTTGTATTGAAGATCCAAGAGAGAGAAGAAGCCATCTAGCTACTAGCTATGGACCCGAAGGTCTACGGTGAACTACTCACGCATCATCGGAGAGGCAATGGTCTTTGTGAAGAAGCCCTCCGTGTCCGAATCCCCCCTTCTGCAAGGCACCAGAACGTGCCCCAAATGGGATCTTGCGGAGACAGAAGCTTGCGGCCGCGGAAAAGTATTTTCGTGGCTCTCTCCCGTGGTTTTGGATTTTTCGGGGATTTATAGGCAGAATAAGTAGGGCAGAGGAGCTACAGGGGGCCCAGAAGCCTGCTAGGCGCGCCCCTAGGCCGCGGCTAGGGGGTTTGTGGCCTCCCGTGGTGCCCTCTGCCTTGGTTCTCAAGCTCCCTGCGTATCTTCTGTTCCGGAAAAAATCTTTTCGGAGGTTTTATTCCGTTTGGACTCCGTTTAATATTCTCCTTTGAAAAGGGTAAAAAACATGGAAAAAACATGGACTGGCACTTGGCACTGAGTTAATAAGTTAGTCCCAAAAAAGATATAAAAGGCATACAAAACATCCAAAGATTGACAAGATAATAGCATGGAACCATCAAAAATTATAGATACGTTGGAGACGTATCATCAAACATGTACAAACATTATAGTATCTACCAAGCACTTTTGACGATGACGAAGTCATCTATATACGATTATATTGACATAGGATCCAAGTAAGAATAATTGATCATATGTCATACTCATCGTTTAACCACAAGTGGGATTAGCACTTTTACATAAAGCTTTCAATGTATTGACATCTTAAGAGATGCTTATACTTAAGTCTTAGAGTAAAGCCCCCCCTTGATGTGACATTCCCCCTAAGAGGGATAAACTGACCTTGGTTTTTGTCAAAGAAGACTTCATGTAGGTGGATGCTCATTGTTGATGAAGATCATCTTGAGTTGGGAGAAATCCTTGTTGTTTCTTACTCTTCTCACATACATGGGTTAGTCCCAAAGCACAAGGCACATATGCTAGGACATCTATGGACATGGAGTGAAGTGCATGTGAGATGATGTCTAAAGATACACTAATTACCTTGTCCCTTGCTTACATTTGACGGAATGTGTGATTCCTTGAACTAATGCATAAAATGGGAGTTGATTGCATTTAGTTCTAGCCAAAATGTATAAGAGTGGATTTCATTGGTAGAGTCACCCCTCAAGAACTTCTCTAGTTCTTCTTCTTGGGGACCAACATCAACTTTATGGGGATCCTTGGAGTTGTGGTAACACTAGATGAAGTAGAGCTAGTAGTGTCCTTGGGAATCCACTTGACCTTGGCTTGGGGTTCTTCCTCGAATGAGTCAATCTCCTCTTGAAGCTTGCCCTTGCCCTTGTGGTCTTGTGGTAGAAGGTCATCTTGAGAGATTTTTCCCTTGGGGAGAGTAGGATTATACTTCTCCTTTTGGGGAACAAAGTTCGGATGGGGTATTAACCTTCTTCCCATTCAACTCCATTGGCATTGAAGTAGCTAACACCTTGATTCTTTCGATGCCCTCCTTTCTTGCGTACAATTTCCTCGAATTGCTTACTTCCAGTAAGACTCTTGAAGACACCTCTCTCTATAATTCCTTCCAATAAATCATTTTCTTGCTCAAGTGTAACTTGATTAAGAGAATGATTAGTCGAATCAAGAGAGATACTAGCAACAACATCATTTGATTTAACTTTAGGATCGTTGTTACTAGATGAAGAAACTTTCTTTCGTGTGTTACTAGTGTTCTTAGATTTAACTTGTGGAACAAAAGTAGACAATAGTAATCGTTTGGCTAGATAATAATAACTCTTCTTTCAAAGATCATCATTGATTGCTTTTAGAAACTCACGCTCTTGCTCTAAATTTAGCTTATCGAAGCCTAGCTTCTCACGAGTTCTTGCAAGGTCTCTATGATATTCTAGAGTAGTTTCATGAGCTAACTTAAGAGTGTTTAATTCTTTAGCTAGTTGTTCAATCTCTTTATTATCATCATCATTTGACTTCTCTTGACTTGTTGTGCATCTTATCTTTGTCCGTGAGTGACATTTCATGAGAAACAATCCTTCCAATGACTTCCGTTGGATTAATATCCTCGAAGTTGGGCATGATTTGGATCGATGTGCAAACGGCGTCGTATCTTTCATCCAATTCTCTAAGTATATTCTTAACGATGAATTTTTCGGTCATCTCTTCGCTTCCTAAGCCGACAATCTCATTTATGATGAGAGCTAGCCTAGAGTACATACGAGCGACTCCTTCACCATCCTTCATCTTGAACTTGTCAAGCTGACTTTGTAGCACATCCAACTTAGATTCCCCGACAGATTTTGTACCTTCGTGCATATCAACCAAAGTATCCCAAATTTCCTTTGCATTCTCAAGGCAGCTGATTTTGTTGAATTCTTTGGGACACGGGAAGTTGAACATAATGTCGCGGGCTTGAGCATTGTATTGCAACATCTTCAATTATTCTGTTGTTGCATCGCGATTCGGTTCCCTCTATCACCGGAGAAATCACCTTGCACATCAATACGAAAAACAACCCAAACAGCAGGGTTATGACCAAGAATACACATTTTCATCTTATGATTCCAACTAGCAAAGTATGTACCATAAAAATATGGACCTCTACGGTGGTAATTTCCCTCACTAGATGCCATACTCTCCTAAGTTGTGAAACCAATGTGATAGAAACCAAAGCTCTGATACAATTTGCAGGATCCGAAGTATGTCTAGGGGGGGTGATTAGACTACTTGACCAATTAAAAACTTAGCCTTTTCCCAATTTTAGTTGTGGGCCAGGTTTACCAATTATGACTAGTAAAGTTCACCCTACACATGCATATTTAAGTTATAGCAGCTCAAAGTAAAGACATGGAAATGTAATGTAGAGGGTAGGGAGGAAGATCAAAAGCAAAGGTTGACACAACGATTTTTGGCGTGGTTCCGATAGGTGGTGCTATCGAATGTCCACGTTAGTGGAGACTTCTACCCATGGAGGGTAATGGATGCGGGAGTCCACGGAGGGCTCCAACCACAAGGGGTCCATGAATAAGTAACCTTGTGTATTCCACCATGGCTTACGTCCACACAGGACTAGCGTCACTCAGGGTAGATCTTCACGAAGTAGGCGATATCCTTGCCTGTACAAACTTCTTGGTTCAAATCCACAAGACGATGTAGGAGGCTCCCAAGCAACACCTGACCAATGTAGGAGGTACCACCCTCCAAAAGGTAATAGATGCGGTAGAACGATGAACTCCTTTTTCTTATGCTTCAAAAGATAGTCTCCTCAACACTCAATCACTCACACAGATTTGGCATGGGTAGGAGACATTCATTTGGTGGAAAGCAACTTGGGGATACTAGAGATAAATTTTCAAATGAATGGATTGGAATCTCATGATCTCAACACATGAGTAGGTGGCAATCTCTCAGAAAAATGGATATGGCAAGTGTGTGTGTGTGTGTTCTGAGTGCTTCCTCTGCGAATGAGAGGAGGTGGAGTGGTATATATAGGCATCTCCCAAGATCCAACCATTACAACATTATTGCCCAACTCGGTGACACCAAAATGAATCTCGGTGGTACCGAGTTGCACTAAATGTGGCAACTTTTGAATTCTCAGTGAGACCGATATATAAATATCGATGGTAACTATTCGATGACCTAGGGCAGTTTCCAATTCTCGATGGTACCGATTTCAATCTCGTGAAGTTTGATTCTTGAAATAAAGATACCAGAAAGTTGGTCACTGTCTTTCAGTGGCACCGATATGGAAGTTGGTGGTACCAAGAGAGTAAGGTTTGGCAAATGATTTGTCACTAGGAAAATCGGTAGGGCCGAAATAGAATTCTTGGTGGCACCGATTTTGATGTGAAGGATTTGGACAGAGATATTTGTGGGAGAATGACTGAATAATTTTGGTGGCTATTTCTAAGAACTTGAGCAACCAATTCATCATAAATACCTCGCCCCTTTTAATAGTATTGGCTTTCCTATGGACTCAAAAGTGATTTCTCACAAATATGAAATGTAGAGTCCACTTGATTGAAGCTTGGCCAATCATATTCCTTTCCTTGCATCAAGGGGTTTCTCCTCACAATTCTTTTAGCCAATGCATGTTTGAACTTCTTTGAAATATACTTAGATAGAATCATTAGTTCAATGATACATATGTTGTTATTAGTTATCAAAACCACCTTAGGGAGCAATTTTGCTTTCACATTGTTGGTTAGTTTGGTTGCTGCCTCCACAACTCGACAACTTCTGAATCCTATATATACCTAAGCGATTTATCCTCACTATCATATTTATCTTAACATGCAACCTGTCCACATCATCATGTAGGTCCATCGTGTAAAAACTCTCTTCCACTAACTATTCATGCACATGCTCCCATTAGCTCTTCATGCGCATGCAACCGATCACAAATAACCATTAACTTTTTTTCCTATACCCTCTGAAGTAAGTACGCCATTCTAGGTTTCTTTTGCTATCTGTTTATGTCTTAACGTCATACGAACCACTCCAAATGTTCTACGCGAGCTCCCATCCAACCATTTGATTATACTTCACATGTTGTTAATGTGATGTATTTCGAAATCCCAAACACCCATATTTTCTCATTTCCATTCTCTTGTGCTTCATGTCCATTTTTTTCTTCAAAAAGTCATAGAATTGTGCTAGATGTCTTCATTCCCTTGAAACCCGATCTTCCAAGCAACCTTTTTAATGACGGAACTAAGCTTCACCTAATGATGAAGCATCCATTCTCGGGCACAAGACACCAAAAATAAAAAGAATTATAGCTACCTGGGTATATTACACTGAATTGGTGTAGTGCACTACACACACTTGATCCGGTGAGAAGCATGATTTACTCAAAAGTGGGCCTCATGAATTGCAAGCAACTTTTTTATATAGAAAATCAATTTATGAGATAACTCACATTTTATTTTTCTATGCGACAATCTTTTTAACGAATGCACATCCACATTTCCTATCATTTCTATAGGTTTAGCGAAGGGTAGCGGTGTCTCCACTATCTCTACTCAACGTTGTTATCGTCACATATCGCCTCGCCCATATATTGTCAAGTTAATAAATTAACAAAACAAATATCATACTCATTTTTGGATTTTCACAAAAATTAGATGTTTACTCTAAACAATATTTCTTTAAAAAATTATCATCAAATTATACTATGTTTGATAAGTTTTCTCATTTTCTAAAACATCAAATTATTTGTTAACAGTTCCTTCAGCAATGCGCGGGGTATCATCTAGTTAATTACAAAATTGAGAAATCTGTAAGAAAGTGTTTACATGAAATATATTTAAATACTTAATGCTTTACACGGCATGGGAAGGCCAGCGTGCTAGTTTTCTTGTTGGAAATGGGCATACTGCAAACGAGTGCATATTTTTTGCTCGTGGGCTCCTTGGAGAGCATAGAAAAATAGAAAAAATATATTTTAGAAAATCAAGTTCTTTTCTATGAAAACTTATACATGGTCACTAAATTTTGTATTTTTTAATCAAATAATATGGTTATTTATAAGTTGAACAAAAAGAAACAAATTTCCAACGAAATACAAGCCCATTGAGATATAGATATATTTGTTTTTGTGTAGCCATGTATAAAAATATATTGTTGTGAAATTTCATAAATCCGTAGTATGCATGCACATTTTTCTGCATTTTAAGCTGCCTGAATTTGAATTCTCAAAAAATGAAATAAAAAATAAATAAAATGATTATGTGCATCATATGAATATGATGTAGCGGCCGGGGTTTAGTGTTCCTTTTTATTTCAACCGTACATATAGCCATACATACAGAATTTCAGATTCCAAGTTATTCCAACCTACTACCTCTCAGGCAAGAGATGCCTTATCCTCAGCTAATTAAAGCAGACAACATGTTATGCTGTTTGCATGTTCCTCCCTTTTCAGCTGGCCCGCTGTTGATTTTGAATTTGTTTTCAGATTGCAGGCCCCAGCCTTTCCTCCGATTCATCACACACCTTAGGTGATTGGAAGAGTCAGTAAGCAATGGATTGCAGCCCTGAAAGGCTAAAACCTCGCCTCAGCCCACTACCGACGCCACCACCGTCACCCACCAACCCTACGACGAGCTCTTTCCAATCCAAGGCTCCAATGCTCGCCGAGCAAGAGAGAACAGGGAAAGAAGCAAGACAAGGTGGTGCAGTGAAGTAGGGAACTAACAAGAGAAGAACGGTATGCCAGCGAGCCACACTGACCCACTCGAGTGAAAACAAGACTAGAGATGTAGCAAAGTGACTGCTGCTTACCGTTGTCTGAGAATATTCCTCTTCGACCGGAGCTGTTTGTACAGTATAAAGTGAACAAAAGGCCAGCTGAGATTGGCATTCGTCGAACTCTAGAGTGACGTGATAATGACGTCTCCAAGTTGAGCGTCGCTCCTTTTACCTAACTTGCATGGTACGTGTAGATCTCGCCGCTCACAAAGGCGTGTCTTGTATTCTTTCTCATGAGTCGTTGTGGAGAGCACATGAAATGGCTTCGGTCCTTAATTAGCAGAAACATAGAGCGAAGGGTTACTTAGCAAAAATAATAATTCATGAATACGCTAGATGCATATCATTTTATTGATAGGTGAGGAGAAAAATACAAGGTTGTTAGTCATGGCGCATGGAATTGCCATGACCGTGATCGAGCAGAGGAAGAGTGGATGCTCAGCCCCGAGATACATATGGGGAGCACCTTCAACAACAGACCTAAAATATGGCTTTCTAAATCCATTTTAGATAGAGGAGAGAGAAGTTTTTGGAAACCAATATTATTTCCTCTTTTAAAACATACATAAAATCTGATACAATATTTTTAGAATGACATCACACATAAAGATCCCCCACGATACCGTGTGATGGGTGGCGGTGTTGGCCGTGAATCTGGCGTCTCAGTCAGTTCCGTTGCAGCGTGTCTTCGATCGGCCGGCGACACATGATGTGACCTGTGTCAGGGCGGCTAGAGGCTCTCTACCAGCATTTTGGCAGCGTCGTATGTCTACACGGCAAGGCTTCGTCATGATCCAGTCAGCAACGAGATCGGATTGCAGCGGCTTCCAGTGAAAATGGTGCTAACTGTTGGGGAACGTTGCATGGGAAACAAAAAAATTTCTACGCACAGAAAGACCTATCATGGTGATGATTATCTACGAGAGGGAGATCGGATCCACATACCCTTGTAGATCTCTAAGAGGGAAGCGTTAAGAAACACGGTTGATGTAGTGGAACGTCTTCGCGATCCAAATCGCCGAAGTCCCACGACCCGTCCCGATCTAGCGCCGAAAGGGCGGTACCTCCGCGTTCATCACACGTACAACTCGATGACGATCTCCGCCTTCTTGATCCAGCAAGAGAGACGAAGAGGTAGCTGAATTCTCCGGCAGCACGACGGCTTGGCGGTGATGATGGTGGAGCTACTCCGGCAGGGCTTCGCCGTGCCGTACGATCTAGCTACGAGGTGTCAAAAGTAGTGGAGGGAGAGAGGGCTGCACAAAGGCTTGAGTTGCAAAAACCCTAAAATCCTCCACTATATATAGGAGGAACCAAGGGGTTGTTGGCTTGCCTCGTACGCCAAGGAGGAGCTTCGGCCGAGGCAAGGAGGGAGGAATCCTCCTCCAATTCGGTTTGATGGAGGACTCATTCCTATCTTATCCACCTCCTTTTTTTTATTATTTCTTTGGCCGAAATAGCCTTATTAGGCTGGCCTCACCAGCCCACTAAGGGCTGGTGCGCCACCCATGGGCCTATTTGGTTCTCTCCCGGGCGGGTGGCCCCTCCCGGTAAAATGCCGGAACCCATTTGTCACCCCGGTACTTTACGAGTAATGCCCGAAATCTTTTCAAAAGCCAAATGCAACAATCCTATATATCAATCTTCGTTTCCGTACCATTCCGGAGACACTCGTGAGGTCCGGGATCTCATCCGGGACTCCGAACAACATTCGGTTACCAACAACAATAATTCAACTATACCGAAAACGTTACCGAACCTGAAGTGTGCAGACCCTGCGGGTTTGAGAACTATGTAGACATGACCGAGACACTCTCCATTCAATATCCAATAGCGGGACCTGGACGTCCATATTGGATCCTACATATTGTAGGAAGATCTTATCGGTTGAACCTCTATGTCAAGGATTCACAAAATCACATGTATCATTCCCTTTGTCCTTCGGTATGTTACTTGCCCAAGATTTGATCGTCGGTATCGCCATACCTATTTCAATCTCGTTACCGACAAGTCTCTTTACTCGTTTCGTAATACAAGATCCCGTGGCTAACTCTTTAGTCACATTGCTTGCAAGGCTTGTTTGTGATGTCGTATTACCGAGTGGGCCGTGAGATACCTCTCCATCACGCGCAGTGACAAATCCCAGCCTTGGTCCATGCTAACTCAACAGACACCTTCGGAGATGCCTGTAGAGTACCTTTATAGTCACCCAGTAACGTTGCGACGTTTGATACACGGAAGGCATTCCTCTGGTGTTATTGAGGTACATGATCTCATGGTCATAGGAATTTATACTTGACATGCAGAAAACAATAGCAACAAAATGACACGATCATATGCTACGTTTATAATTTGGGTCTTATCCATCACGTCATTCTCATAATCATGTGATCCAGTCTTCAAGCGACAACACTTGTCTATGGCTAGGAAACCTTAACCATCCTTGACCAACAAGCTAGTCAACTAGAGGCTCACTAGGGACATTGTTTTGTCTATATATCCACACATGCATTTATGTTTCCATTCAATACAATTATAGCATGGATAATAAGAGATTATCTTGAAACAGGAAATATAATAATAACTATTTTATTATTGCCTCTAGGGCATATTTCCAACACTAACATTGGTCATGGCGGATGATGATGGCATCTCCGACATCGGTTCCTTGTTGAGACATCGTCGTTGCATGCTGTGTTTCCACTATCGGGTTGTTCCAAGGGAAACCTCTAGATCTAAGTCTTCCGGATCGGACAATGACAACATCTTTGGTGTTCTGCTCCCCTCCTGGGTGCATTGTTTGGGAGCAGCTGCTGGCTGGAGGGGTAAAGAGGTGGAGCATTGTTGCATCTTCAGCATTGAAGACTACGGGTCTCGGCGGTATGGCACAGTGGGGGTCTCAGTGTTGGACATGTGTTGATGGCATGCAGGAGTTTAGCGTGTCTGGGGTCATGGTGGCATTGACGAGATTATGGTATGGCAGGGTCAATGCATTGATCACTCATGAAAATGAGACGACAAGAGATGGTGGCGAAGGAGTATAGAGTGTGCGCATGTGGTGCATGTTGTGGGTTTGCTAGACTAGTCTGTGCTCCTTACTATACGGTGCATGACTTGGTGTGGCCACCGGATTACTTGGTCTCTGTTGCCACGAGGCCGGGGCACATTAGAAAGCTTGTAAGGATGGGGACACTGTTCTCCAGGAAGGTGGCTTTCGATTGATTCATGTATTTTTAAGTCTTTATTAAGTAATATAATAAATATGGATGTGTGGATTGCTCGTTGTAAAGCTAGGGTGTTATCCTCTTTTTGAACAAAATCTAACATAAAGATCGGATGCTGGAGAGGCCCGAACCAGGTGGGACAACAACGAAATTGATGGGCGATGACTGGAGTGTGAGGCGCGATGGCGGTGCTCGAGCGTTGCGAATGGATGCACGAAGCTCGAGGAACGATGATGTTGGGTAGTTGGGAGGCACATCAAATGACAAGGTGGCCGAATCCATGCACATGATTGCGATAGAGCTTGATGATATGAAGTGACACCAAGCTAGAGTAATGACAACAAGGAGATTGGGACAGGTGGCAAGGGCGGGGCAGAGCAGTGACCGACGTTCGGAATCAGCCGGCGTGACAACATTTGAACTCCACTGAGTTGTGGTCGGGGTTGGCACCATGTTTTTGGATTTTTGGTAGTCCTTCACACTCTGAAATAACAAGATAACTGAGGAAGAGCCGAACGCAGAGACTTACTTGTGGGGAGCTGTTTGGCTCCTATGGGCTTGACGTGGCCCTCCCCATGCAGGTGACCACATAGTGATGACCCACAAGTATGGGGGATCAATCGTAGTCCTTTCGATAAGTAAGAGTGTTGAACCCAACAAGGACCAGAAGGAAACGAAGATTAGTTTTAACCAAGGTATTCTCTGCAAGTGATGTAAGTAACACTGATAGATAGTTTTGTAGCAACATAATTTGTAATAGGTAACAAGTAACAATAGTACCAAATCTGTAGCAAGGTAGCCCAATCTTTTTTGTAGAAAAGGACATGCCTGAAAGTACTCTTATATTAAGCAAGCGCTACCAAGGACACATGGGAATTTCTGTCTAGTCATATTCATCATGCTGAGTTGATTCACGTTCGCTACTTTGATAATATGATATGTGGGTGGATCGGTGCTAAGGTGCTATTCTTACTTGAACAAACAACCAACTTATGATTACCCTCTCTCACAAGCGTCCACAACTATGAAATAAGAATTAAGATAAATCTAACCATAGCATTAAATGCGTGGATCCAAATCAGCCCCTCATGAAGCAACACATAAACTGGAGTTTAAACTTCTGTTACTCTCGCAACCCATCATCTACCTATTAATCCACAATGACTTCCCTTAGGCCCATAACATGGTGAAGTGTCATGTAGTCGATGTTCACATGACACCACTAAGAGAAGTAACAACATACATATCATGAAAATATCAAACGTATACCAACTTTACATGATTACTTATAACAAGACTTCTCTGATGTCCTGAGGACCAATAGTAACTACTCACATCTCATCAACATATATGATTAGATGTGTAATAATATTAATTAAGGATCTAAACATAATATCTCCCACGAAGCAATCCAACAAGCATCAACTACAAGATGTAATCAACACAACTAGTAACGAACAGGTACCAATCTGAAATTTTGAGACAATCATTGAATACAAGAGATGAACTAGGGTTGGAGATGAGATGGTGCTGGTGAACATGTTGATGAAGATTGGACCTCCCACGAAGGAGGAAGCGTTGGTGCTAACAATGGCTTCGATTTCCCCTTCCGAAGGGGAATTCCCCCGGCAGAATCTCTGTACCGGAGAGCACAAGGGCATATGCCCAAGTTTCCGCCTTGAGACAGCGGTCCTTCATCTCGAAAGGTTGCTTATGATTTTTTCTAGGTCAAGACACACCATATAGCAGAAGAGGGGTGTCATTGGGCCTACACAGGTGCCCACAAGCCATTAGTGTACGCCCACGGGGGGTGGGGGTGGGGGAGGGGGGGGGGTGGTGCGCGTGTCCTGTTGGCTTGTGGCCAGCAGTTGCCCCCCTCTTGTATATTTTTGGCCTAATATTTGTTAAATATCCCAGAAAATTCTCCGTGAAGTTTCAGGTCATTTGGAGTTTGTTGATTTATCTGGCCTTTTCTCAGTTTTCCGGTCCAGAATTCTAGTTTCCAGATATTTCCCTCCTTGTTATGTACCTTGCATATTCAGAGAGAAAGGGCAGAAGAATTATACGATAATAGGAAATAATGGACATGGATAACACAAATATCTATAATGAATCATGATACAAAATGGACGTATCACGTACCTAGGTGATCCGCCTCATCTCGAATTCAATGGTTTAAGGTATCATACACCGGGGTTGGATCATCAAATGGAGCCCAACAGAAGGCCTACCATGATGCCCATGAGGCCCAATGACAGAAGGGAGCCCTAATGACAGTGTCTTGGACTAGGGGATACTCACCATCTCGTCTTCCGACCAGTGGGTCTGACTGAGGACCCCATGGCAGTTCACTAATGGGCCACTTCGGGTAGCCCATGACATATACGGGGAAGATTAAACAAGACTTGATGATCAAGACAATGAATCCTCTCCATCGACGTAGCCAACTAGTACTATTGTTATCCTAGGCCTCCGATGCATTATATAAGCCGAGGCCAAGCTAGTAGATAGAGGATTATATAAATCAACACAACATTACTCATCTCAAGGTAGATCAACTCTGTACTTGATACTTCATCATCAATATAAACAGAGCAGGACATAGGGTTTTACCTCCATCAAGAGGACCAGAAACTGGGTAAACATCGTCTCCCATGTTTCTGTTACCATACATCCGAGATCTACAGCTCAGTACCCCCTACTCCAAGATCTGTCGGTTTTCACACCAACACTAGCGCTTTCATTGAGAGTTTCACTGTGATATTGACGGAAGGATTGATGGCTTGTTTGCAGATTGGCAACAATTTTTTTCTGGACAATGAATTCATGTTCTTCGTCGTGTCTCCTCGAGCGTCACTTTGCCGATTGCTTCGGTAGAGTTGTGCAGAATTGAATCTACAACAACCCTGTAAAATTTCATCGTGTTCCGATGAAGGAATCTTCCGCAATCTTCGATATAGACGAGCTTTGTCAACTATGGATGGGATTCTAGATGAGTTTAGGGCGAGGGGTCCTGTGTCCATCTCGGACATCATTTGGAAAATTCCAAAATTCTACTGTTCATCTGCTCCCGAATTCCTATATCGATCACCGCTCCAAATTTGAGCTTGATCCGACCGTCCAAACTACGGAAACGTCCAATGAGCAGAGCATATTTTGGATCTATTTTTTGAGCCAAAATGAATCTGGCCTTAGTTCATGTTTTCATGAATGGTTTGTCGGATGTCCTTTTTGGAGACAATGTTCTTATCACCTCAGTGAGCCGACCAAGAGTTTGGCATCGCAAGGGCCAAATAATCATCAAGAGATCCTCGTTTCCCCATGGGTTGCACGGGTCGAGCGCATTGTTGCTTCATCTATCCAGCATTGACTGCTCACAAATTCTTACCTGCATCGGCATCACTGTGTCGTTGCTTCTTCAAGACGACGTCCATCAGCCGATCTTCTTCGACACGTCGGGTGTCATAGGTGCTCTAGTGTCACCTTATCACCTGCTTCGTCACTTTGGCTAGACCGCGGGCCTCACCATCTCTTCATCAACCTGCTACGGGGACTTCAACGTCACCAACCGACCAACTTCGTCACCTCTGTTGGACCAGGGCTTCGCCTCTCCACATCGACCGTGTTGTGTTGCCAATTCATCAAACCAAGCTCCACACTCGGTGACCTCTGAACCAGCTTGGGGGATGGGACCTCGGCCCGCCTCAGGCTCGGCACACATCATCAACCCAGAGCACATTAACCAGCTAAGTTGGTTTTATGCTAAACCCTTTTCAATTTTTAATTTATTTGTGGTTCAACCAAGCATTATATTTTTGTTAAGAAAAAAAGTTGTTTGTTAAAAACATAGCTTGTTAAAAAATTGTTTGTTAAAAACACTTCCTTTTCCCATGCTATCTGGGACTCTTAAATTTATATGAGACGTTTTATAATATACGTTTTTTCTTCTTGGTCGTTGCAAAGTATTTTTCTACCACTCCTACCTCGACCCGAGTGTGTGTGGTTAATAGCCTAGTTTCTCTCTAAAGACACTTGAATTTAGTTCGCTAAACTGGCCTGAGAAGCATTCCCCCTTTGGGATAGGAGGTTGAAGCCGAAGGCTGACCCGCTTGGAGCCTTGAGACCAATTTTTGGATTGGCACCAAGAAACTTGACTTAGTTCAGACGTAAAGTTTTTGCTAAAAGTTTTTCGGTTTTGGAGAGCCTATGACACATTTAACCTATTTTTATATTTTTATTTCAGGAGGCGGGGCATCCTCTGGTTCGAGGTGTTCTGCGTGGTTGTTCTGCTTGAAAAATCTTTTCCGACCCGCAGTTGGACATCTTTCCTGCAGATCTACACTTCGGCATTGTCAAAACATACACAAGAGTTGAACAAGTTCTTGAGGAGATCTTCCCAACCTAAGTATCGGGGATACTGGCTATACATCTCGGTTGAACAATAGATGTTCCCCTAATCAAACTCGTATCATCTCCTTCAGAAGTTTTCTAAACCGATATAATCTATAACACCTTGGATGCAACCTAGCGTTGGAGCTCGGATGCAAGAAGACACCGCCACAAGTGGAACACTTCAAACCCGGGGTGTGGCATAAAACAAGAAGGCATTAGTAAAATCCAAGAAATAAAAGGGGCTCCTCAGATGCCGTACGTATGAACTCTTTGGATACACCTCGTCTATCCTCACGATCAGTGATGGGAAGATTTTTTGAACCAATTTTCAAGACCGACGAGCAAAGATGAAGAACTGTTCGGAAGACCGGTTCATGGGGCCGGGAATAGGGGGTACTCACCACGTCGTCTCCCGACTAGTGGGTCGGGCCGAGGACCCCCATGGTGGTTCACTAATGGGCCACTTCTGGCAGCCCATGCCATATACGAGGAAGGTTCCAAAAAACTTGGTTAGAACACAACTCACGATGTCGAGGTAGATCAACTCTGTACTCGATAATTCATCATCAATATAAAAAGAGTAAGACATAGGTTTTGCCCCCATCAGGAGGACCTGAACCTGGGTAAACATCATCTTCCATGTTCCTGTTACTATCCTTCCGAGATCCATAGCTCGGACCCCCCTACCCCAAGGTTTGCTGATTTTCACACCAACACCTAAGAAGAAGATAGCCACTTGATAACCATCTTGCCTCCCACGCAAAGGGCGGCAACATAGATCACATTCTTGCTCCTATAAAACCATAGCTTCCACTATGTATATAAGGGAGGTTACACGCGTCTCATCCCCATCTATTCTCCGATATACAAACTCTCGGTAGCAATCTCATACAACATTGTAACCCCTCGCATGAAGTATCCCTCCACCATTAATAACAAGCAAGCATGATGTAGTGTATTACTCTTCTGAGGCCAGCACCTTGGTAAAATCCCCATGTGACTTTTGATCCAAGACTTCTCCATATGCTTGCTTAGTATGGACTTAGTAGTTATATCGATCTTGGACAATGAGAGTAGCGACTACAAGCTAATCTCTGATAAACCACATGTTTAGTTTTTAATGGTAGTATTTCACCCAAATTTATTTATAAGACAAAAGTGGATCCAACGAATATATATAAGCCTTAGTAGTTGAGTTGTCAATTCAATCACACCTGGAAATCACTTATTTGCAGCAATTTATTAGTAGGAAAGTAATATGATAGTAGTGATAGAAATAGCAATGGTAACAATACAGTAACATACTGGTGCAATGACATCCTATATAAACGGGTTTTAACCATTTTCCGCGACACATTTTTAAATAGTCGCCTTGCGTGTGTGGGTGATAGAGGGTCCATCCCGCATGACATGGAAAAATTATTGGCAATGGTGACTAGTGAACACAAATGTTTGGAAAAACTAAACGTATGGGATGTCCGCATTCATCACAAATCAGAGTTATTCGTCAACCGTTTGAGATATGTCATATTTCCCATACAACCCATCTTTGCTACTCGTGTGAGATCACATTACTATCGCACGTGCTATTCTATGGTGCACCATTTATGATGTGAGTCACATCAAAAGTAGGTTTTAATTATAAAGTGTATATGATAAGGAGACTATCACACACATTTTGTTCTACCGCGTTGATTCCTTTATACCAAGATTTGCAAACACTCAAACTATCATACGCGTGTCGGATGCATAGGACGTCAGAAACAGTTAAACATTATAAAACATGTATGATAAGTTGAATATCACAATCATTTAGGTCAATTTAACTGTTTTTGATATTGTCTAACGTCACAACAGTTTTCAGACGGCAATTGTTCACATTGTCGCACACAATTTATCTCTCGAAAACATGGGGAACCATGAGGTACATCACATACGTTCTGCTTTAAAAATCGTGTGTGGTTATGACCTACAAAGCATATTTTTCGGCCAATTTGATCGCTGCAATTTAAAATTCTACATAATTTGAATTTGAAAGTAGGCTATAAAATTTTTCATATCCATCTTATATAGGCATAGGTTCAATAACGAATGCATTATTCCATTCACATGTACATATGTTCAAGAATTACATCTAGAAATAATAATTACACGAGGATGAAATAAAGAATTATGAACCACAGTTGCATACTTGAATTAAATACAGTAAAGAAAGAGACGAAAGACATTCTCGTAGATGTACAAGGTGAAGCAGAATGCCCATATTGTGTCCTCCTCCATGTAGAATGCACTCACGAATCTAGGACACACCCTTGTGATGGAAGACCGTCGATCCTTCTCTCTTTTGATGAGGATGTGTTGGTAGCCATCACGGCATGGTAGATATAGTTTAACCTTTGCACGTCCACCAATCATGTAGTTTGAGAGGTTATCTTGAGTAAACTTCTTTGGGAACCACTACAAACAAAAAGATTCAAACATTGTAAATTTGTAAGATAACAACTCATTATGGATAGGAAAAAAGAAGGCTATAGAGTTCTTAGTTACCATCCTGCAGTTCACTATTTTCTTGGATAAGGTGTAAAAAAGTAGTTTCATTGCGATATTTTGTTCCATTTTTTAGCAATATTTATTATTTTCCTCACTTGATGCTGGTTCATGAATATCACATTGCCCTATACGCAAAAAAGGGTCGACGCACGAATCTTTACCAGTGGCATATGTACCACCAAGCAACAAGTTAGTATTATAATGACGTAGTATAGTATAGTATTCCTTGTCCCATTATAATGACGTAGTATAGTATAGAATTGCACAATGACGTAGTATAGTATTCCTTGTCCCAGTATATAAGATCTCATTACATCCAAAATACTCATACATTTGATGTATTGACATCTTATACTATGGGATGGATGGAGTATATATAGGCCTTGTGATGAAACTAACCTTGAGGGAAAACAACAAACCATTCCCATTATTGTCCTAGGTATTTACATAGAAAGGCATCTTAAGTACGACAGGCTAAACATCAACCAAATATATGCATGGTAAACAACACGATCACAAAATGATAGCTTCAATGTGTAGGTTCAAGCACACTAGCTGAGCAAATAAGAAGTGGAGAGGTGTGTTAATCGCAATCGGCTTAACATTTAACAACAACAAAATATAGTCATTCACACTAGTATTGTGCATGTTAAACACACTAGTTATTGTTACATAAAAATGGAAAGGCATATGCCCAATACAATAGACTTAACACCAACCAAACATAGTCATTCATAGTGGTATCTGCCGGTGCACTAAAGACCGGTGTCCCTAGTGCCCCAGACTTGTGCACGGGTGCAAAGAGCCCCTGATGTCAGGGCGTGGAGGAATCCACACAAGATGCACCCCCAAGATTACCAAGGCCCCGGCAAGCCTAACTTGCCAGGAAGATATCCAAGGCCACTCCCGTTTAGTGGGTGTGATGAACTCACTAGGCACAAGAGCTCGGCGAGCCTCCCTCGCCGGGAAGACAACCGAAGCCCCCGACAAGCTTCCTTGCCGGGACGAAGACCCAAGGCCCCGGCAAGCACCCTTGCCAGGATGACGTGGCTAGGCACTAGAGGGCGAGCACCCTCGCCACAGTGCCACCGCCCCCGAGTTCCAGCGCATTCCGCATGCGCCAGCGGGGCCTCCAGGTGTCGAAACACCCGGACACATGTCTTCACCAACACTTGGGTGACAAGGACAAGCCGTGCATTTTATACACGTGACAGCGGTAGATGGATAAACACCGCTCTAGATTCACTGTAACATTTCATGAACCTACCATCGAGCACTGTAGGTGACCCCTATGCCTATAAAAGGAGGCCCTTAGCTCTTTCACAAGGGGTTAGACTATTTGGAGATTGGCAAAGAAGACGGTTATCATCACTGTAACGAACAACAAAAATGTTTAATACGATCAGGCAAGCAAGACGTAGGATTTTACGTGTAAGCGCCCCGAACCTGGGTAAAAAGGCTTGTCGGGTGTTGATTGTTAGATCTTCTCTTGACGTTGTCTTTCCCCGCCCTACGATCACAAGGGTATCACGTTGATCCCCATAGGTGTCGACCTAGCATCACCGACATCTTCGGCGCGCCAGGTAGGGGGCGTGAGAGAGACGCGTGAATTAGAGCAAACTCAACACCGGCTCCATTGAAGTTTGGGCGCTATTTCGTGTTCCCCCGGAAACGGGGTACCGCGGTGGGCGCCCTATTCTGCTACGGCTTCCCAAGGCCTGCGCGAGTGCGTTGCTACACGCGCGCGCGGGGCAGGGAGGCGGATGCTCCAAGAACAGCGTCATCAGGCCGATGCGTCGCTTGGGGGCCAACGGGTAGCTGTCGAGGGTGCGCCTGGGTGCTTCACACAGGCCCCGGTGCATTCTCCGGCGGACGCACCTCCGCGGAGTGATGCATAGTCGTTGAGGATGTGCCACATGGTCCTGAAGCCTCAGCGCGCACTCCAGTGCGAGTGTTGCGCCCCCGAGAGCGTCACATCATCGGCCAAAGACTCGCTCGGGGGCTCCGCAAGCACAACCTAGCAAGAGAGAAGCAAAGGGGTTACACCCTGGCTGGCTCTTTCTCCAAGCGATGGTCACGGACCGTTGGCAAGAAGTCCTTGCCGGAGAAAAGACCGCCAGGAGCGGTGATCTCCTGCTTGCCGAGGGCTCCGACGCCCCGACAAAAGATTCAAGTGCATCGCAAGCAGGGCGCGGACAGATAAGTTTTTAAGTTTGAGATTCAGATATGAAGTAGATAGGTCCTTTTCTTTTTCCCTTCAAAAGTTTCCAATCTTTGTGTGAGGAGTTTGCGCGTACTGGGACCTTCCCAAAGTTCGGTGCACCTTGTCTTTGTTTCAAACTCGTTCAAACGACCTGAATGGCCAAAGAGCGCCTTCAAACAGTTGCGAACCTGATGAACAGAGCAAGCGGCTAGGTAGCACCCGATTTCGTCTCAAGATGCCCTTGGCGATTTCCATGGTTGCACCGAACGGGGCAAGAAGCCTTGCCGGTAGTCGTCGGCAAGCTCCCAGATTATGCAAAAACGAATCATACAAAGAACGGAATCGAAAAAGGGAAAAACAGTCTTTTTCATTCATATGAATACGATACATTTTGGCTTCACTTATGAAGCGTGGTTATCCTAACCTAAAGACCATATCTTTTGACGAGGACCGACCTGCACGAAGAAGTGAAGCTCAAGAAGACAAAAAGGCGGGCTATCCCCCAGCGCAACCTAGGCTGGTCCCTCTTGGACCAGCATTGCACAATCGAGAACTGTGCCGAGGGACAGTGCAGCAGAAGAAGGTGAAGGGGCCGGGTCCAATGCTCGCGCTGCCTCAAAGAAAAGGTGTCGATGCAGGGCCCTGCAGAGAGGGGGAGAGGTGTGAGCAGGCGCCGACGGTGAGGCCACCGGTCAGTCGGAGTTCGGGGGATCGTACTCCTACTTGACTCCCCGGGCTCCCGACCTGCTAAGAGCGCCATCGCTGCCGCCATCGCCCTCGTCACCACCGCTCGAAGCAGAGCTCCCAATGCCGCTCGAACGACCTTCGCAGTAGTCAAGAAGCACACGTGGGCCCCCCTAAAGAAGCTAGCCCCGGGGAGGACGGAGGCATTGGAGTTGCGCTCCGCCTCCCCCGACATCGACCTCCACGGTGACCTCGGCCCCTCGCCCTTCCTCCACCACGGGCGTTCGGGTCGTCTTCCGCCGCGGCACCCCAGAAGCCACAGCATGATACAAACAGGATCCCCTCGCCGCCATCACGGCCGACGGTGGCCGACCCCGTCCCCTAACCATGGTTAGGGGCAAGTGCCGCCAGAAGACAGAAGAAGATTCTGAAGGCCAAGATCAAGGACTTGGTGGATCCAGGAGGAGTTGGGTGAGCAAAACCCCTCGCAAACCCTCCAAATTTATAGGACGGGGCGCAGAGGCTAGCCTCCCTTACTCCAGAAGCCACCACCCTCTACGACCAATCACTCGAGCTCATGGGCAAACAAAGAACCGCCCTCATGCGCCAATGCATGCACGGGCAGACCCAGCCACTACTGCGCCTTTCAAGGCATCGCCTGCCACCTGTGCATCCACGACTACGCATGCCACGGGCGTGGCAGAGGCGTTTTAGGAGACGGAGAGGCCACTCCGCGCACGACCTCCCATTCGCGCATCCGATGCGCGCCGTGGGGAAACGCAACCGCCAGAAGATCTAGCCACGAAGGCCCGTGCACCTCTTTGGGCCTGGCCCAACAACGCTCCTTTTTATTGTCTTGTTGATATCTTAACCTTCCTTTTTATTGTCTTGTTGATTCTAGCAACTTAGAACATATATAAGTTATTGGGATTTAGTATAAACAGGCAGGGTGGGACTATTATAGAATCTAAAATTATAGCACATGCAGAGGGAACATTATAACAACAAAACAACACCAAATAAAAAAAGTAATGTTGCGAATTTATGATATCTATATCTTTTATTTTGGTTGTGTGTAATATAATTTTCAGTATTGGCACATACAATATATGATAGTATAACAAAGATCCATGTGATATATGATTTCCAAATAAAGATTATTTCCACATAATACTTATGATTATTTTTCTTCATAGAAACACTTACTAATGTAGACCCCAAAAAATGACATTAATGCACATATATTACTTAACATATGCATGTTTTAAGTACTCTTTTATAAGTACTTTAAAAGTGTACATAAATATATTGACCATTTATTAAAGATTAATATACATACCAATAGTACAGTTTTATAAGATATCGCATATATATATACATATATATAAACTACAAAATGTGTAATTAGTGAACATTTATCACTAAAAATATCAGTTGTCTTTATAATTTTCATGTACATCTTGTCTTTTTTCAAGAAAAAGGACGAGGCTAGCACGGTTGCACATCTGTTTAATGCAAGTAGTTGAACTAGTTGATTTAATAAAAATAATTTATTAAATTTTACTATATATAGAAGTAGTTTATTTTTAGTAAGAACTACTTTATTTTATTTATTTATAGTAAGTGCTTAGTAGTTGAACTAGTTGATTTAATAAAACTACTTTATTTTACTATATATAGAAGTAGTTTCTTTTTAGCAAGAAAATTAATAGAACTAGTTTATTTTTTTAGTTCATTTTACGGTGCCTAGCCCGCATCCTCGTCGTCGACTCGGCGGAGGACACCTTCTTGATCAGAGGGGCTATGTCCGAGACTGGGCTCCGCCCGGCTGGTATTGGGAGGTGCTACCTTTCGGGGGGCGTAGATTGGTGAGGAGCCAGCCCGTTGTTGAGCCGATCCTTGTTTGGTGGCGGTCGCGTGGGTCAGTGACGGTGCTGAGGCTTCCGGACACCGCGGAGGTGATACGTCACCGTGTCAGCGAGGAGGACTAGCACATCCGTCGCTACATGGTTGCGTTGGAGGGCAGGTTCGACAATACCTCACAGGTTCTTCAGGGATCTCACTGGAGCTATGATCCTATGATGGTTCCTTCTCTTTGGGTGTCCACCGCCCGCGACGATACCCGTCGGGCGCTACGGTTCTAGCAGTATTAGTGATGCTATATGTATGATAGTATTCGAGGAGTATTAGTGATAATATTCGACAATGTACGGACACAAGAGATGATGTAGTTTTGCTTATAATTGAATGCATGCTAATTTGAATACTACTTTATTTTACGATTTGGTTTTGTTTATTGGTCCTACCTAATACTGATGATCATGTGCTAAGAACAATTATGTAGGGTTGGTTCGATGACTATGAGGATGATGATCGTATGACTTGTTATTAATAACGTGTAGAAGTTGTAAGATGATGATTAATTAGTAGGACTTGTTATTATATATGATGATGCATGATGCGAGCATGAAGAGTTATTATATATCAGCGGGTGAAATGAACATGGATTGGATTATTGAAGTGAAGGCAACATGCATGTGGTGCATGTCGAAAGTAGTACAATGGTTTCAACAACTTATTTAAACTTTGAAGGGGAAAAAGGGCACATATACATATTTCACCAAACCTACAAATATCATCCTTTTGTTGGTGTTAATATAATGCATAAAACAGTAGTTAGTTTCTCACTTTTTCTTGCTAAATTGTGCTAAGTTTTGTCGATCGGAATATATAGATGTTCAGTTCTTTCGGTATATATAGTGTGTCACGATTATATTGTTGTTTACACACATTTACCACATTAAAACAGGAAATGTCTGATGATGGATATTGGGAGTGTGAATATTGCGGCGACTCTCGGGGTATGTGCGACATGCCTCACCTGCGAGACGATAGGTTCTTCAGTATGAAGCTTGACGAGAACGGCGTTATGTGCCTCCCTTTCCATGCAAGAATATATGTGTTGGAGAGGCTCGGTTTCGAAGACCACGAAAGAATTGAGACGAGGAGCGCTAAGCTGAGGACTATACATGGTCACACATTTGTTATCCAAGTATTTAATTCAGTTTTTCAAACAGAATTTGGGTGCCCAAAGTGGGAAGATCTTTGCAAGGCATATGGATTTCAAAAGGGAATGGAAATCACCTTCGATCTTTGTCCTGAAGATAATATGCCAGACAACATCGACATTTGGGTGGTTGTCGATGATATGCTTCCTATTTTACCTCCATGTGAGTTTCTCAACCATATTTGTCAAGTAATTTGCATTTATAAAGAAATAGTTGGTGTAGTCAACCTGTTTTCCTCTCGCAATTTACATGTCATGTGGTGTTCATCGTTTATTAAAACTTTGGCCACACTTTGCAGGTTCCTAGTTATTGGGCCATAGTTATAATTGTCTCATGTTACATGTTGTACAAACAACAACAACAACCCAAATTTTCCTTTGAATGATCATAGCATATGTGGTCGTTTTGAATGGTTTATATGATGCCCACATTGTGTGGAACTGTTTAGAGCTCAAGGTGTACTATTACAAAATTGAATTTGATGTTTTAACAAGTTATACTGATATCTTGTGGACAATTACAAAATTTCTAAGTATTTTTGAAACATTAAATTATTAAAAAATTTGGGTGGTTGTCGATGATATGCTTCCTGTTTTACCTCCATGTAAAGTAATTTACATTTATATTTAGAAATAGTTGGTGTTCATCCATATACTAAATTTGTTAAATTATAGTTTACAGCTTATTTTGTTGCTTTGACTGAATTACGGAAATTAATTGACACGACACACTACACGTATGGATCACATCTAACTTGGGAGGAGAAGGATGATCTTCTCCACTTTCTTGTTGCTGGTGTTCTGGCTTCTAGGAATACCTTCCCGTATCATTTTGGAATTGGCCAAAATTATTCATTTTACATGCCACTAGTGCATAGGTTGAGTCGAGATGACATTCGCCGAAATGTCTTGGTAAGAGTTTCCTAATTAAGTACGCTCCACTATTGCATAAATGGTGTTGATTACATTGCTTACTAGGTTATTATTATGTTCTTCAACAGAAACTGCCACATGATGTAGTGCCTCCGTTAATAGACCCAGAAGGTCAAATGAGAATTAGAAGCCCGCTGAGGGCCGAGTTCTATGCTCCATACTTGATTAACTTCAAATCAAGATAAAAAAGACTCCAAATTAAAGCATGGAGAGAAATAAAGAAGGTTCGCAAGCCACAAGCTGGAGACCGTTGGATCTCTGTGATTGATCATGGAGCCATAGGTCTTATTCTGTTTCATGACATTATATCTAATAGCAAGGACTAGGTCTTATGAGAGACAAGTGATTCTAGTTTATATTATTACTTGACATGATCGATTAATTAGGATGCATGATACATATGATGACTATATATATTATGATGTTTCTCCATTTTATTTTATGTGTACCATATGATAACTTGGTATATGATTAAGTTGATGATGAGTTGTTAGATGATCGATTAGAATACTATTGCCATTCGACGGAAATGATATGAAATGATATAGTGTAAAAAAGATGCATATATGTGCATGTAACTCGTGTCTACATTTTGTAAATATGTTCGACAAAGCACGACGGATGACCAAGCACGGAGATATATAAGAGATGGAACTTTTCTAAGTCATGTTAACGTTAGGCATAGCAGTAGCAGTAGCGTTTGGTAAACCAAGCACGGAGATATATAAGAGAGGACACTTTTCAATCTAAGTCGTGTTAACGTTAGGCATAGAAGTAGAGTTGGTAAACCAAGCACAGAGATATATAAGAGAGGACACATTTCTCTATTAGCTAGCTAATAACAACCTAAATTAACCCCTAAACCAATCCCTTTCAAAAAAAACCTCAGCTCCAGCCAGGTGCTGACGCGTGGATGCCTTTTGGTCCCGGTTGGTGTCACTAACCGGGACTAAAGGCCCCCCTCCATGGCCTGGCCGCAGCGGCCACGTGGAGGCCCATGTGTCCCGGTTCGTGTAAGAACCGGGACTAAAGGCCAAGGGCATTAGTAACGACCTTCTTGTCCCGGTTCCAAAACCGGGACAGAAGGCCCTTACTAACCGGGACAAAAGGCCCTTTTTCTACTAGTGCATGCGAGGAAAGGAAAGAAGTTATGATTCCCTCAGAAGTTGGGATGAGACTCCGGACTATAAAAATAAAATAAAAGAGGCCAAAGAGCCCATGATACGTCTCAAACGTATCTATAATTTTTTATGGTTTCACGCTGTTATCTTGTCTTCTCTGGTTGTTTTATGTACCTTTTATATCTTTTTTGGGACTAAATTATTAATTCAGTGCCAAGTGCCAGTTCCTGTTTTTTCCGTCTTTTTGACTCTTTTCAGATCTGATTTTGGAACGGAGTCCAAACAGAAGAAAAACCCCAAAATGATTTTTTCCCGAACGGAAGAAGACCAGGGGGCCTTTGGGCCAGGCCAGGTGGGCCCCAGGGAGCCCACAAGCCCCCACTCCGCCACCAGGGGGGAGGCGCCGGTGGGCAGGCTTGTGGCCTCCCTGGCCGCCCCCTGACCTAGGTCTTTGGCCTATAAATTCCCAAATATTCTTCAAAAAATCGGGGGAGCCTCGAAAATACTTTTCCGCCGCCGCAAGCTTCCGTTTCCGCGAGATCTCATCTGGAGACCCTTCCCGGTGCCCTGACGGAGGGGACTTTGGAGTTGGGGGGATTCTTCATCATCATCATCGCCCCTCCAATGACTCGTGAGTAGTTCACTTCAGACCTACGGGTTTGTAGTTAGTAGCTAGATGGCTTCTTCTCTCTCTTGGATCTTCAATAAAAAGTTCTCCATGATCTTCATGGAGATCTATCCGATGTAATCTTCTTTGGCGGTGTGTTTGTCGAGATCCGATGAATTCTGGATTTGTGATCAGATTATCTATGATATATATTTGAATCTTTGCTGATTTCTTATATGCATGATTTGATATCCTTGTAAGTCACTCCGAGTCTTGGGTTTTGTTTGGCCAACTAGATCTATGATTCTTGCAATGGGAGAAGTGCTTGGTTTTGGGTTCTACCATGTGGTGACCTTACCCAGTGATAGTAGGGGCAGCAATGCACACATCAAGTAGTTGCCATCAAGGGTAAAAAGATGGGGTTTTATCATTGGTTTGAGATTATACCTCTACATCACGTCATCTTGCTTAAGGTGTTACTCTCTTCTTATGGACTTAATACACTAGCTGCATGTTGTATAGCGGTCGACGTGTGGAGTAATAGTAGTAGATGCAGAAAGTATCGGTCTACTTGTTTCGGACGTGATGCCTATAGAAATAATAATTGCATAGCTATCGTCATGACTTTGCGCGGTTATATCAATTGCTCGACAGTAATTTGTTCACCCACCGTCTACTTGCTTTCATGAGAGAAGCCACTAGTAAACACTACTGCCCCTGGGTCTATTCACATCCATCGTTTACACCTCCGCTTTTACTTTGCTTTGTTACTTTGTTGCTTTCAGTTGTCACTTGGCAAACAATCTATAAGGGATTGACAACCCCTTCATAGCGTTGGGAGCAAGTTTTTGTGTTTGTGCAGGATCTTGAGATACTCCTCCACTGGATTGATACCTTGGTTCTCAAACTGAGGGAACTACTTACCACCGCTACGCTACATCACCCTTTCCACTTCGAGGGAACACCAACGCAAGGCTCCAAGGCCACGGGGGTAATCCTTTGCATACTTGCCTAGGAAGTCCCTTAAGGCGTAGCCGTAGCTGAAGGATTCCTAGTGCCGTCAACATACCTATTTCTGGAGCCGTTGGAAGGTATTTTGTTGTAGTAGCAGAAGTATTTCTGGCGCCGTTGCCGAGAAGGAGAAATCAAGATCTATACAAGTAGGTCTCACAAACTCTTCTCTTGCATTTACTTTTGTTGCCAGTTGCCTCTCGTTTTCCTCTCCCCCACTTCACATTTTCCGTTTTCATTCGCCTTTCGCCTTCGCCGTTTTCTTTTGCCTTTGCCGGTTTTCTTGCTTGCTTGTGTGCTTGTTTGTTTGTTGAAGACATCATGTCTGAAAACACCAAACTTTGCGACTTCTCGAGCACTAATAATAATGATTTTATTAGTACTCCGATTGCTCCCGCCACTAGTGCGGAATCATATGAAGTCAACGCAGCTTTGATGAATCTTGTTATGAAAGAGCAATTCTCTGGCCTTCCTAGTGAAGATGCCGCATCCCATCTTAATACCTTCATTAAGCTTTGTGATATGGAAAAGAAAATAGATGTGGATAATGATGTGATTAAGTTGAAACTTTTTCCTTTCTCGTTGCGAGATCGCGCAAAAACTTGGTTTTCTTCTTTGCCTAAAAATAGTATCGATTCTTGGGATAAGTGCAAAGATGCTTACATATCCAAGTATTTTCCGCCGGCTAAGATCATCTCCTTACGTAACGATATCATGAATTTCAAGCAACTTGATCATGAACACGTTGCACAATCTTGGGAGAGGATGAAGCTTATGATTAGAAATTGTCCCTGCTCATGGCTCGTGTTTGTGGATGATTATACAAATCTTTTACGTTGGCTTGAATTTCACTTCTCGCAATATCTTGGACTCCGCCTCAGGTGGAACGTTCATGGAAATCACGTTAGGAGACGCTACAAAACTCCTAGACAATATCATGACCAACTACTCTCAGTGGCACACTGAAAGGTCGCCTGCTAGCAAAAAGGTGCACGCTATAGAAGAGATTAACTCGCTTAGTGCTAAGATGGACGAGTTGATGAATTTGGTTGCTAGTAGAAACGCTACCGTAGATCCTAATGACATGCCACTATCTTCTTTGATTGAGAGTAGCAACGCTAGTATGGACGTGAATTTTGTTGGTACGAACAATTTTGGCAACAACAATGCTTTTAGAGGAAACTATGTTCCTAGGCCTTTTCCTAGTAACTCCTCTAACAATTATGGCAATTCCTACGGCAACACTTATGGAAATCACAACAAATTACCCTCTGATTTAGAGAGTAATATCAAAGAGTTCATCAACTCTCAAAAGATTTTCAATGCGTCCATAGAGGAAAAACTACTCAAAATAGACGATTTGGCTAAGAGCGTTGATAGGATGACTTGTGATATTGATGCTTTGAAAGTTAGATGCGCTCCTCCCAAGGTCAACTTGAATGAAACTTTGAAAGCTATGCGCATCTCCATGAATGAGAGCAAAGAAAGAACCACCCAAATTCACGCTAGACATGAATGGTTTAAAAGGGTGCGTTCTAGTGATGCAAATCACGAAGATCTTAAGGTGCTTGGTGTGTCTCCTCTTGAATCTTTGTTTTCGCGTGTCAAACCTACTTATGGAGGGGCTGGATATGAATCCACTTTGGTTGAAAAACGCCCCAATGATTCGGAGTCCACCTATCTTGATGATAAAGGTGTGGAGAGTGGAGTAAAAGAAGTCAAAATGTTGGGTCGTAATGAAACTCCCACTTTGGATTTCAAGGAATTCAATTATGATAATTGCTCCTTGTTTGAATGCATTTCTTTGATGCAATCCATTGCAAACTCTACGCATGCTTATAGCCAAAGTAAAGCCTTTACCGCGCATATCGTAGATGCTATGATGAAATATCTTCAAGAGAAGCTTGAACTAGAAGTCTCTATACCTAGAAAACTTCATGATGAGTGGGAACCTACTATCAAAATCAAGATGAAAAACTATGAGTGCAATGCTTTTTAGTGATTTGGGTGCTAGTGTTTCCGCGATTCCAAAGTCTTTATGTGATATTGTTGGTTTTCATGAGATTGAAGAGTGTTCTCTTAATTTGGATCTTGCGGATTCTACTGTCAAGAAACCCATGGGGAGGATCGATGATGTTCTTATTTTTGCAAATAAGAACTATGTACCCGTGGATTTCATTGTACTTGACATAGATTGCAATCCTTCATGTCCCATTATTCTTGGTAGACCTTTCCTAAGGACTATTGGTGCTATCATCGATATGAAGGAAGGGAATATTAGATTTCAATTTCCTTTAAAGAAGGGCATGGAGCACTTTCCTAGAAAGAAAATAAGATTGCCTTATGAATCTATGATGAGGGCTACCTATGGTTTGAGCACCAAAGATGACTATACGTGATTCCATCACTTTCGCCTAGCTAAGGTCGTTAAACAAAAGCGCTTGTTGGGAGGCAACCCAACGAATCTATCCTTTTTCTTTCTGTTTTTTGTTTTCCACACTTTCATAATTCTGTTATGATTGTGTTTTTTGTGTTTCTTTTTGCGTTTGTGCCAAGCAAAATCGTTATGATTAGTCTTGGGGATGATCGTTTGGTCATGCTGTAAAAGACAGAAACTTTCTGCTCACGAAAAGAATTTTCGTTTTTTTTCTGTAAGAGATTTTGAGTTGATTCTTTTTGCTGCTGATTGATAATAAAAATTTTCAGACTTTCGTAATGTTTCAGAATTATGGAAGTACCAGAGGTATACGAAATATACAGATTTCTACAGACTGGTCTGCTGTTAACAGATTCTGTTTTTTATTGTGTTGGTTGTTTATTTTGATGAAACTATGGATAGTATAGGCGGGTATTACCCATGGAAGATTGAAATTACAGTAAGCCAACATCAGCACAAGTAGAATTTAAGTTTGCTACAGTACCTAAGGAAGTGGTGGTTTGCTTTCTTGTACTAATGTTATCACGAGTTTCTGTTTAAGTTTCGTGTTGTGAAGTTTTCAAGTTTTGGGTAAAGTTCTTATGGACAAAGAGATAAAGAGTGGCAAGAGCTCAAGCTTGGTGATGCCCAAGGCACCCCCAAGATATTCTAGGATGCCATAAAAGCCTATGCTTGGGGATGCCCCGGGAAGGCATCCCCTCTCTCGTCTTCAATCCATCGGTAACGTTACTTGGGGCTATATTTTTATTCACCACACCTTATGTGTTTTTGCTTGGAGCGTCTTGTATCATAGGAGTCTTTTATTTTTTTTGTTTCACAATCATCCTTGCTGCACACCTAGAGAGATAGACATGCACTCATCGTGATTTTGTCGAGCTTCACTTATATCTTTTGGTAGACAATTCAGCTCACATGTGCTTCACTTATATCTTTTGAGCTAGATACTTTTGCTCTTTGTGCTTCACTTATATCTTTTAGAGCACAGCGGTGCCTGGCTTGGTAGTTGATCTATGCTTTGAAAGTAGTCTCAAAAGGGGTAGTTATCCAAAGGGATACGAAAACTTCCACCTTCATGTGCATTGAATAGTTAGAGAAGTTTGATTCATCTCAATTAGTTTTGAGTTGTGGTTATGGTAATATTGAAGTCATGCTAGTAAGGTGTTGTGGATCTAGAAATACTTGTGTTGAAGTTACTGATTCCCGTAGCATGAACGTATGGTGAACCGCTATGTGATGAAATCTGAGCATGATTAGTATATTGATTGTCATCCTTTGCATGGCGGTCGGGATCGCGCGATGGTTTATACCTACCAACCCTTCCCCTAGGAGTATGCGTTGAATGCTTTGTTTCGATTACTAATAAAACTTTTGGAACAAGTATATGAGTTCTTCATGACTAATGTTGAGTCCATGGTTTATATGCACTTTCAACTTCCACCCTCACTATATTCTTAGTGTCGTGCAACTTTCGCCGGTGCACAAAACCCACCATTAGCCTCCCTCAAAACAGCCACCATACCTACCTACTATGGCTTTTTCAAAGTCATTCCGAGATATATTGCCATGCAACTTCCACCATGACATGTGCCACCACATCTACATTGCCATTGCATGATCTAAAGATAGCTAGCATGATGTTTCCATTAATGTCTATGCCATGCTAGATCATTGCCACGGTACACTATCGAAAGCATTCCATATAGAGTCATAGTTGCTCTAAGTTTTGAGTTGAAAGTGTGATGATCATCATTAATGGAGCATTGTCCCATGTGAGGAAATAAAAGAGGCCAAAGAAGCCCAAAAAAACAGGACAAAGAGCCCACCAAAATAAAAAAAACTGAGAGAAAAAGAGAGAAGGGGCAATGCTACCACTTTTTCCACACTTGTGCATATTAAGCACCATGATCTTCATGATTGAGAGTCTCTCGTTTTGTCACCACCATATAGCTAGTGGGAAATTTTTATTATATAACTTGGCTTGTATATTCCAATGATAGGCTTCCTCAAAACTGCCTTACGTCTTCGTGAGCAAGCAAGTTGGATGCACACCCACTAGTTTTCTTTAGGAGCTTTCACATATTCTTAGCTCTAGTGCATCATTTGTATGGCAATCCCTACTCATTCACATTGATATGTATTGATGAGCATCTCCACAGCTCATTGATATGCCTAGTTAATCTGACTATCTTCTCCTTTTTGTCTTGCAACCTCCACTACATTCCACACCATCTATAGTGCTATAACCATGGCTCACGCTCATGTATTGCCTGAGAGTTGAAAATGTTTGAGAAAGTAAAAGTGTGAAACAATTACTTGGCCAATACCGGGGTTGTGCATGATTTAAATTCGTTGTGCAATGATGATAGAGCATAGCCAGACTATATGCTTTTGTAGGGATAACTTTCTTTTGGCCTTGTTATTTTGAAAGTTCATGATTACTTTGCTAGTTTGCTTGAATTATTACTGTTTCCACGTCAATAGAAAACTATTGTTTTGAATCTAATGAATCTGAACATTCACGTCACATAAGAGGAATTACAAAGGACACCTATGCTAGGTAGCATGAAAGCATCAAAAAATTCATTCTTATCACTTCCCTACTCGAGGACGAGCAGGAGTTAAGCTTGGGGATGCTTGGTACGTCTCAAACGTATCTATAAATTTTGATGGTTTCACGCTGTTATCTTATCTTTTTTGGTTGTTTTATGTACCTTTTATATCTTTTTTGGGACTAACTTATTAATTCAGTGCCAAGTGCCAGTTACTATTTTTCCGTGTTTTTGACTCTTTTCAGATCTGATTTTGGAATGGAGTCCAAACGGAAGAAAAACCCCGAAATGATTTTTGCCCGAACGGAAGAAGACCAGGGGGCCTTTGGGCCACGCGAGGTGGGCTCCAGGGAGCCCACAAGCCCCCACTCCGCCACGAGGGGTTGGCGGCGGTGGGCAGGCTTGTGGCTTCCCTGGCCGCCCCCTCACCAAGGTCTTTGGCCTATAAATTCCCAAATATTCCGCAAAAAATCGGGGGAGCCTCGAAAATACTTTTCCGCCTCCGCAAGCTTCCGTTTCCGCGAGATCTCATTTGGAGACCCTTCCCGGCGCCCTGTCGGAGGGGACTTTGGAGTTGGAGCGCTTCTTCATCATCATCATCGCCCCTCCAATGACTCGTGAGTAGTTCACTTCAGACCTATGGGTCCGTAGTTAGTAGCTAGATGGCTTCTTCTCTCTCTTGGATCTTCAATACAAAGTTCTCTATGATCTTCATGGAGATCTATCCGATGTAATCTTCTTTGGCGGTGTGTTTGTCGAGATCCGATGAATTGTGGATTTTTGATCAGATTATCTATGATATATATTTGAGTCTTTGCTGATTTCTTATATGCATGATTTGATATCCTTGTAAGTATATTCGAGTCTTGGGTTTTGTTTGGCCAACTAGATCTATGATTCTTGCAATGGGAGAAGTGCTTGGTTTTGGGTTCTACCATGTGGCGACCTTTCCCAGTGATAGTAGGGCAGCAAGGCACACATCAAGTAGTTGCCCTCCAGGGTAAAAAGATGGGGTTTTTATCATTGGTTTGAGATTATCCCTCTACATCATGTCATCTCGCTTAAGGCGTTACTCTTTTCTTATGGACTTAATACACTAGATGCATGCTGGATAGCGGTCGACGTGTGGAGTAATAGTAGTAGATGCAGAAAGTATCGGTCTACTTGTTTCGGAAGTGATGCCTATAGAAATAATCATTGCATAGATATCGTCACGACTTTGCGCGGTTCTATCAATTGCTCGACAGTAATTTGTTCACCCATCGTCTACTTGCTTTCATGAGAGAAGCCACTAGTAAACACTACGGCCCCCGGGTCTATTCACATCCATCGTTTACACCTCCGCTTTTACTTTGCTTTGTTACTTTGTTGCTTTCAGTTCTCACTTGGCAAACAATCTATAAGGGATTGACAACCCCTTCATAGCGTTGCGAGCAAGTTTTTGTGTTTGTGCAGGATCTTGAGATACTCCTCCACTGGATTGATACCTTGGTTTTCGAACTGAGGGAAGTACTTACCACCGCTACGCTACATCACCCTTTCCGCTTCGAGGGAACACCAACGCAAGGCTCCAAGGCCACGGGGGAAATCCTTTGCATACTTGCCTAGGAAGTCCCTTAAGGCGTAGCCGCAGCTGAAGGATTCCTGGTGCCATCAACATACCTATTTCTGGTGCCGTTGGAAGGTATTTTGTTGCAGTAGCAACCCACAAAAAAAAGAAATTGAAAAAAAAGAGGCCAAAGAGCCCAAAAAAAGAGAGAAAAAGAGAGAAGGGACAATGCTACTATCCTTTACCACACTTGTGCTTCAAAGTAGCACCATGATCTTCATGATAGAGAGTCTTATATACTATCACTTTCATATACTAGTGGGAATTTCATTATAAAACTTGGCTTGTATATTCCAATGATGGGCTTCCTCAAATTGCCCTAGGTCTTCGTGAGCAAGCAAGTTGGATGCACACCCACTTAGTTTCTTTTTGAGCTTTCATACACTTATAGCTCTAGTGCATCCGTTGCATGGCAATCCCTACTCACTCACATTGATATCTATTGATGGGCTTCTCCATAGCCCGTTGATACGCCTAGTTGATGTGACCATCTCCTCCTTTTTGCCTCACAACCTCCACCATATTCTATTCCACCTATAGTGCTATGTCCATGGCTCACGCTCATGTATTGCGTGAGAGTTGAAAAGGTTTGAGAAAGTAAAAGTGTGAAAACAATTGCTTGACTAAGACTGGGCTTGTTCATGATTTAAATACGTTTTGTGGGGAAGATGGAGCATAGCCAGACTATATGATATTGTAGGGATAACTTTCTTTGGCCATGTTATTTTGAGAAGACATGATTGCTTTGTTAGTATGCTTGAAGTATTATTGTTATCATGTCAATATTAAACTTTTTGCTTTGAATCATATGGATCTGAATATTCATGTTACAATATATGTTAGGTAGCATTCCACATCAAAAATTCTGTTTTTATCATTTACCTGCTCGGTGATACGTTTCCAATGTATCTATAATTTTGATCGTTCCATGCTATTATATTATTAACGTTGGATGTTCTATATGCATGAATATGCTATTTTATATTATTTTTGGGACTAACCTATTGACCTAGAGCCCAGTGCCAGTTCCTGTTTTTTCCTTGTTTTTGACCTTTTTCAGATAGGAATATCAAACGGAGTCCAAACGGAATAAAACTTTCGCCGTGATTTTTTATGGAAAATATCAAAAATACCAGAAGAAATAGATACCAGAGGGGAGACCCGAGGCAACCATGAGCCAAGGAGGCGCGCCCACCCCCCTGGGCGCGCCTGGGGGGCTCGTGACTCCCTCGTGGGTCCCCCTGTCTTATAAATACAGAAACCTCCAGAAATAAACTCAGATCGGGAGTTCCGCCGCCGCAAGCCTCTATAGGCACCAAAAGCCAATCGGGAGCCCATTCCGGCACCCTGCCGGAGGGGGAATCCATTTCCGGTGGCCATCTTCATCATCCCGGTGATCTCCATGACAAGGAGGGAGTAGTTCTCCCTCGGGGCTGAGGGTATGTAGCAGTAGCTATGTGTTTGATCTCTCTCTCTCTCTCTCTCATGTTCTTAAGATGTCTTGATCTCGATGTACCGCGGGCTTTGCTACTATAGTTGGATCTTATGATGTTCTTCCCCCTCTCCCTTCTTGTAATGAATTGAGTTTCCCCTTTGAAGTTATCTTATCGGATTGCGTGTTTAAAAACACTTGATGTATGTCTTGCACGTGTCTATCTGTGGTGACAATGGGATATTCATGTGAGTACTTGATGTATGTTTTGGTGATCAACTTGCTGGTTTTGTGACATCGGGAACCTATTCATATGGGTTGGCACACATTTTGACTGTCCGATAGAAACTTTGGGGCACTCTTTGAAGTTCTATGTGTTGGTTGAATAGATGATTCTGAGATTGTGTGATGCATATCATGTAATCATGCCCACGGATACTTGAGGTGACAATGGAGTATCTAGGTGGCATTAGGGTCTTGGTTGATGTGTGTCTTAAGGTGTTATTCTAGTACAAACTCTAGGATAGATTGAACGGAAAGAATAGCTTCGTGTTATTTTACTACGGACTCTTGAATAGATCGATCAGAAAGAATAACTTTGTGGTGGTTTCGTACCCGACAATAATCTTTTCGTTTGTTCTCCGCTATTAGTGACTTTGGAGTGACTCTTTGTTGCACGTTGAGGGCTAGTTATATGATCCAATTATGTTATCATTGTTGAGAGAACTTCCACTAGTGAAAGTATGAACCCTAGGCCTTGGTTCCACGCATTGCAATACCGTTCGTGATCACTTTTATTATTCATTACCTTGCTGTTTTTATATTTTCAGATTAGAAAAACTTATATCTATTATCCATATTGCACTTGTATCACCATCTCTTCGCCGAACTAGTGCACCTATACAACTTACCATTGTATTGGATGTGTTGGGGATACAAGAGACTCTTTGTTATTTGGTTGCAGGGTTGCTTGAGAGAGACCATCTTCATCCTACACCTCCCGCGGATTGATAAACCTTAGGTCACCCACTTGAGGAAAAATTGCTATTGTCCTACAAACCTCTGCACTGGGAGGCCCAACAACGTCTACAAGGAGAAGGTTGCGTAGTAGACATCAACTACGAGGAGAAAAAGTAGGTGGGGACCATACATCTAATGGGATATTATGGTGTGATGTCCCGTTGAGAGGAGAGAGAAGAGAGGGGGACCATGCATGTGCAGAGAGAGAAAGAAGAGAGGAGGACGAAACACAGGCTTTTGATTGGTCAAGTGGATTTCCTGACTCCGATATAGCTCCATCATCACTAGTGTAGAACGGGGCTTTAGTCCCCAATTGGGAATGGACTTTAGTCCCGGGTTGCCAACCGGGACTAAAGAGGGAGACTAAAGGGGCCGACCTTTAGTCCCGATTGGCCACACCCCGGGACTAAAGGCCCTCCACGTGTCCTCGGATGTGTGGCATGGGTTGGAGTACCTTTACTCCCAATTGGTGTCACCAACCTGGACTAAATATTTTGTGTGTTTTTTGTTGGGGTTTAGGGTTTATATTTTATTTTTCCTTTTCATTTTTTGTTTTCCATTCATATTTTTTCGTTTCAAACATATTTTACACTACTACATACTGTACATGTTTACGCATATATAATATAATTTCTCCTGCAACCATACATATATATATACACACAATTTGGTATATATATAATTTCTCCTATATTATTTGGAGATCATTACATGTAACGGTATTCTCCGCTTCTAGGTGTGACCTCATTAAGGAAGAATCCCGCAGTTTCCTCTTGAGTTGCTCGTATGCGGTTCTCTAGTAGGAGCCTCTTCCGCATTTCATCAATTTTTAAAAAGGAGATCAATATAAATATATTAGTTATATATATATATATATATATATTAGATCATCATGATTTTTTTGAATGGTGTTTACATACCTCACATTGTTGTTTATTAAAGCGCTGGCATTCGATCGACATGCGAATGTTCTCGCAAATTTAGTATGCACATAAATTAGTCCCCTGTTGATTACTCATGCACTTTGCAAGAATAGAATCCACTCGGATAGAAATCAAGCAAGATAATGGTATTGAAATAGGAATTAAAGAGATGTGCGGACCTAGCTAGTACTACTTATTTAATTACCTTGACCACTTTCCAACACAGCTCCGGTTGCCATTCATCCCTAACCTATTTGATGAAAAGTTTCCAAACCCTACCCGGCAAAGAAAATGAATAAAGGAGTTATTAATTACTCGATATCAGGAAATGAACGAAAGAGGCCGATATAGCTAGTTCGATAATGATTGAAATTTCCCACGGAGCATTTTAATTACACTAGTGTGATCTTCAGGATTTTTATTTAGTGAGTCTTTGACTTCTAGAATTATAGTATCAACTCTAATGTTTAGAATGCATTCAATAATCAAAAACTGAATCATAGTATAGTCATTCGCCTGCGTGGTTCGATCTGAGGGGCTAGGTATGATGGTGAGGAGGATTAAATTTTACTTATACATCTCGAATAAACCAGCTAATGGAACAATATATAATATCACTAATACATATTGAATAATCTAGTTAATGCAACAATAATATCACGTAATATCAATAATAGATCTCGCCCAATCAAACTAATCACCCAACAAAGAGTTGACGCTGTACTGCGCGGGGGGCGAACACCCAAAGAGAAGGTACCATCACACCATCATAGCTCGGGTCAGATCCCTGAAGAAATTGCCACGTAATGAAGAACCATGTAGCGACGAGCGTGCTCGTCCTCCTCCTTGACTTGGTGATGTACCACCTCCTCGAGGTACGGCTCCCTCTACACCGATAGTGGCCCACGTGGCTGCCACCAAAAAGCTTCGGGTCAACGACGAGACCCCGATTCCTCACCAAGCTGCGCGCCCCGAAAGATAGCACCTCCCTGTGCCATCCCGTCGGATCCCAGTCCCACACATGGCGCCTCCCAAACTGGTTATCACCGCCGAGTCGACCCTGAGGATGCGGGCCGGGCATCTTCGTCGAGAACAAATTCCTATGAAAATAAATTCCTATGCGAGAATTTTCATTTTATTATGCTACTCATATTTAATAAACTATGCGAGAACAAATTCCTACGAAATCAAATTCCTATGTCGGGCATCGTCCTAGATATGGTGCATTGCGGTGGGTGTCGGTGACTCCTCACTAGCAATCATCGGCGACTCCTCACCGGCCATCGTCGGGGACTCCTCGAGCGATTGTCAACAAAACTTTTTATTGATACATTGCACATTACAAAATTTCTTTCGTGTTTGTAATAGAATTTTTAAATGTGGGAAAATAGAAGTTACAAAATTTCATTTGTGTTTGTAATGTAAATTAAAATTTTCATTCATGTTTGTAATGTTACAAAATTACAAAACATTCATGTTCGAGGGCGGCTGGTCGAGGGGCAGCTGAAGAAGACGCCGGCATTGACCTCCATGAAGGCCGGGCTAGGGCTCGACCGGCGCGGGAGATGCGGTGGCCGGCGGTGAGTGGCAGAGGCGGATGCGGGGCCGATGGGGGCAGAGGTAGGGAACGAGTAGGGCCTTACTTGCATTGCGGAAGAGAAGAGCGGCGAGGCTCAGAGGAGACCGGCAAGCGATGAGCGACATCGGGGAGGATTTGGGAAGCATGGCAGCGTCGAAGTGCTCGTTCTCCCGGGTGGCAACGGGCACCGGGAGAACGCGGGCTTATGTAGACAAAGACCTTTAGTCCCGGTTGGTATCTCGAGCCGGGACTAAAGGTCTACCTTTTTGGCGGCCCAAATTCCATACGGGAAGGTAGACCTTTAACAACCGGGACTAAAGGGTTCTTTTCTTTTTTTATTTGTTTTTCTAAACATAATAATTTTTGTTTTTATATTTTGAATAACTTCTAGAATATTTAGTATTTTCGAGTGAATCTTTTTTTCTTTAGGACACAAATATTATAAACTTTGAGTTACTACGAGTAGTTTTTAAATTGGAATAGTTTAAATTAGACTTCTTTGAAATTTGTGTGAATCACTAGTTTGTGAATAACTTTAGTTTAAAAATAGATTTTTGAATGATTCTTTTTCCCTTCTGTTTAATATTAGTGTGTTGTATTACTATGTTTAATTTGGGAATTTGTAGGATATTTAAAATAGGTGTTCTATCATTATTTTTTAAAATATTGGGCAAATCCAGCCAAAATCTGTTCTATTCATTTCAAGTATTTGAAATATTTCTATAAGGAATATTCTCAAATAATTCTAGGAAAATTCTCGCAAGTCACACATGGTATATATGGTGACCTTGCCAAGTTTCATATCAATCCAAATTGATTTGATTCACCAAAATATTCCTAAACCATCTATGTCCAGGTCCAAACTTGTACACGTTTACATTGCCAAGTTTCTCCAATTATTATCAAACATTGTGGACACGTTCTAATACCATGATAATGCATCCACACCTACTTGTGCATCAAGGAGAACAGATCCACTAGTCCAAATCCCACCAAACCTTTTTCTACTGATTTCTAGAATTGATAAATTTTGCATTGTCAAGTTTCCTCAATTGGTCCCAAACTTTTTAGGCATGATCTAATCCTCAAATAATGCCACCACACCAAGTGGTGAACTAGGGGGAATGATTTGCATAACAAGATCTAGGAAAATCTATTTCTGCCCATTTCTAGGGTTTATAGAGTTTACATTGGCAACTTTCAAAATATAATCCCAAAATAGGCGATCAACCTCATTTCCATCTACCCCTTGATCCTGTTAAACCTCAAGGCAAGAAGAACCGTTTTACTTTCCCAAAACAGCATCAAACACCTTCTAACGATTTAGTAGAAAACCTGTTTTAAACCCTTTTATTATTCCCCTTGATCTCAAAATTTTAACAGACCTCATCCTATTTACCTTGCATCTCTAGTAAACTTTGCTTTCCATAACTCAATTATTGCTGGGTGAAACCCCTCCCTTACCATCCGTGGATAACAAGCGCAGCTTTTTGTGGCTCCTAAATGGCCCTTGATCCATTGTAAAATGTATACCAATTTGAAAAATAAACCAAATGCATAGCAATATAGTATAATTTTGAAAAGAAGTTCCATAATTAATTTTCCCTTATTAATTAAATGTTTCAAAGGACAAAATGCCTAGCTCTTACAAAGATTCTGACATAAAAATGGGTAGCAAAGTGAAACTTTTGCTTGCTTGTGTTAGGGTATGTCCGGAAAATCACTAGAGAGAAAGTGATGACGGTGAAGCCGGTCACATCCCAGAGTGGGATCTTGGGTATAATAATTTTTCTGATGATTGCGCCGTAACCATGGAGAATCTTCATCATTTAACAGGATGCTTGGGTCAGTGTTCACTTTGAAGGGAGGAATTTCATCAAGCTTATTATAATCTTCTGACATGTTTGCCTTGTCCTCCACTCCCACGATGTTTCTTTGCCTTGAACGAACTATGTGGCGCTTTGGCTCATGGTGTGATGTATTCTCTTACTTATATTTTCTTTTTCTCAGTTTGATAAACATGTCCTTCACACAAAAAAAACTAGAGCCACATCATTGGCTAGTACGAAGGGTTCGTTTGTGTACCCAAGATTGTTGAGATCCACAGTTGTCATTCCGTACAGTGGGTCTACCTTTACCATGCCTCATGTCAGATTGACCCATTTGCACTGAAACAGAGGGACCTTAAAAGAACTTCTATAGTCAAGTTCCCTACCTCCTCTATGTAACCATAATATGTGGCCTTTTTCCCATTGTTGTATGTTGTGTCAAAGCATACATCACTATTTTGGTTGGTGCTCTTTTTATCTTGGGCGATCGTGTAAAATATATTCCCATTTATCTCAGACCCTTGGTAACTCAATATAGTCGAAGATGGTGACTTGGGAAACACGTATAATCATCTTCAACAATGGTTTTATTCATGAGATGTGTTTGCAAACAACCGCTAAAGTCGTCATGTGTGTATGTTTAATCCAGGGGTCAGACTTCTCCGGGTTCTTGGAACATACAATATCCATGTGTTCCTCGATATACGGAGCCACCAAGGTGGAATTTTGTAGAACTCTACAGTGTGCTTTTGTGAAATAATGTTTGTCCATACATATTACAACTTTCTTTCTTAGTGTGCCTTTTCCATTCAATCTTACCTCATGCCGCAATTCAGGAACACCAATCGGGTGAAGGTCAGGAATAAAGTCAACACAAAACACAATAACCTCCTCTATTCCACAACCCATGGATATGCTTCCTTCTGGCCTAGCACGGTTATGAACATATTTCTTTAAGACTCGCATGAACCTCTCAAAGGGGAACATATTGTGTATAAATACAGGACCCAGAATGGTAATCTCTTCGACTAGGTGAACTAAGACATGCCTCGTAATATTGAAGAAGGATGGTGGGATCACCTACTCAAAATTAACAAGACATTGGACCAAATCATTATGTAACCTTGGTAGGATTTCTGGATCGAATACCTTCTAAGAAATTGCATTAAGGAATGCACATGGCTTTACAATGAGTGGTCAAACATTTTTCGATAGAAGCCCCTCAATGCAACCAGAAGTAATTGCGTCATAATCATGTGGCAGTCATGAGACTTTAGGTTTTGAACTTGTTTACTCTACCATATTTATTATTCCGTTTATATTCGGCGAGAGACCACACATGACCTTCATACTGCTCAGGCATTCAAAGAATATTTCCCTCTCTTCTTTGGTAAGAGCATAGCTGGTAGAACATTGATACTTCTTTGGATGCATGCCGTCTTTTTTGTTGAGACGTCGCTAGTCCTCCCGTGCCTCCGATGTATCTTTTGTCTTCCCATACACGCCCAAGAAGCCTAGTAGGTTCACGCAAAGATTAGTTCGTCACGTGCATCAAATCGATTGCATTGCGGACCTCTAGGACGTTCCAATAGGGTAGCTCCCAAAATATATATTTATTCTTCCACATGGGTGTGTGTCCATTAGTGTCATTCAGAACAGATTGTATGCCAGGACCCTTTCCAAAGATTACATTTAAATGCTTGATCGTATCAAATATATCATCACCAGTATGGTGGCCAGGCTTCTTCCGGTGATCTGCCTCAACTTTGAAATGCTTGCCTTTCTTTCTTAAGAAATGCCTCATCGGAAGAAATCGATGATATCTCGGGTACATATTATTATTACATTTATCCAAATATATAATATCAGTCTCATCTAAACAGTGTGTGCATGCATTGTATCCCTTGTTTGTCTGTCCTAGAAGGTTACTAAGAGCAGACCAATCATTTATGGTTACAAACAAAAATGCTCGTAGGTCAAATTCCTCCTGTTTGTGCTCATCCCACACATGTACACCTTTTTTAACCCACAACTATAAAAGTTCTTCAACCAATGGCCTTAGGTACATATCAATGTCATTGCGGGGTTTCTTAGGGCCTTGGGTGAGCACTAGCATCCTAATGAACTTTCGCTTCATGCACAACCAAGGAGGAAGGTTATAGATAGATAGATTCACAGGTCAGGTGCTATGACTGTAGCTCTGCCCCCCAAAAGGATTCGCCATCTGTACTTAGAGCAAACCATAGGTTCTTTGCGTTAACTACAAAGTTCGGGAATTCTATCTCGATTTTACTCCATTGCGACCCATCAATGGGTACTCTCAACTTCGTGTCTTTCTTTTGGTCTTCTTTGTGACATGACAACAACTTGGCATGCTCTTTGTTTTGGAACAAACATTTCAATCATGGTATTATAGGAGCGAACCACATCACCTTGGCAGGAACCCTTTTCCCGGGGCACTCGCCCTCAACATTACCAGGGTCATCGCGGCTGATCTTATAGCGCAATGCACCGCATACCAGGCATGCATTCAAATTCTCAAACTCCTCGATGCGGTATATGATGCAATCATTAGGGCATGCATGTATCTTCTACACCACTAATCCTAGAGGACAGACAGCCATCTTTTCTTCGTACGTACTGGCGGGAAATTCGTTATCCTTTGGAAGCATCTTCTTTATTATTTTCAGCGATGTTTCAAATCCCTTATGAGATATACCATTCTCTGCCGTCCATTGCAGCAATTCCAGTATGATGCCCAGCTTTTTGTTGTCCTCTTCGCAATTTGATTACAACAATTTTTTGTGATGCACTAACATGCGCTCGAATTTCAACCTCTCCTTTTCACTTTCGCATTTTCTGTGTGCATCAACAATGGCCCGACCAAGATCATCAGTGGGCTCATCTGGTGCCTCTTGATCTTCAACTTCCCTCGTTGCAGTATCACATTATTCAAGAAATAAAGGCTAGTTGTCATCATCATCTTATTTTTCATTGTCTTTAATCATAACCCCTCTTTCTCCATGCTTGGTCCAACAATTATAGCCGGAGATGAAACAAGACTAAAGCAGGTGGCTGTGAAGGATTTTTGAGGTAGAGTAATCCTTACCATTCTTACAAATACCACATGGGCAACACATAAAACCATTCCGCTTGTTTGCCTCAGCCACACGTATAAAATTATGTAGGCCACTAATGAACTCGACACAGCGTCGATCATCGTACATACATTATCGGCTCATCTTCATTACACAACATCGAAGTGACCAAATTAATACAAGTTCATCACATCAAAACCAAAGTAGAGTAGTGACCAAATGTTATTACTGCAAAAAAAAATATATAAATTTCATACATATATATTTCTCATAAAACAACATACAACTATCTGAAGCATTTAAATGCAACAATAAATGTTATCAAAATTGCAACTAAGGTAATAATTGATCAAACAACATAAGGATAACAAGCCTCTTTATTAATGGCATATTTTCTAATCTTTCTAATCTTCAAGCGCATAGCATCCATCTTGATCTTGTGACCATCGAAGACATCGGCAACATACAACTCCAATTTCATCTTCTCTTCTTTAATTCTTTTCATTTTTTCTTTCAGACAATCGTTTTATTTTTCATCTAAATTTAACTTCTCGACAAGAAGGTCGGTTGCAATTTATGGTTCACGTACCTCCTAGATAAAAATATTTATATCAACTTGATGGGCATAATTTTCATAAACACGAAATTAAACAAATAGTTATAAAAGATAGTTTACCACATCCAAATCATAAACCGGACGGGGGCCAATGGGGACGGATATCAAAACCATAGCATTATATATATAACACAAAATCATATAAGTAACTATCTAAATCATACAAATTAGATATTTTTTTACAAAAAGGATAAGAACAAGAAGCTCACCAAGGTGGTACCGGCGACAGGACGGCGCGGGCGAGCGACGGCGGTGAGGACGGGGACGAGAAGGCACTTAGTAAACCACACCTACACATGTGCAAACTAGGAAGTTAATTTGAGCTCGAATTGCATATAAATCAAATAAAACTCTCACATAAATTACTCCCAAACAAAAACCCACAAATCACTATACTTATAGAGCATGAAACGAGCTAAACTAGCAATGAGAGATGAAAGGATGAAGGTACTAACCTTTTAAAACACATGGTTAGATGGGGTGCCTTCAATCTTGACAAATTTTGGCAAAAATGGAGGATGAACTCGAGCTTGGGGAAGGAAACAGAAAGGAGAGAAAGCTTGGACTCGGGCAGGAAGAAGCATTGATTTATATAGGGAAGACTTTAGTCCCGATTTTTATTACCAACCAGGACTAATGGTCTATATTTAGTCCCGGTTGTTGATACCAACCGGTACGAAAGAGGCTCGCACGGGTCCTAGCCTGCCCCAACCCCTTTAATACCGGTTGGTATCATCAACCAGGACTAAATGTCCCATTTCAATCGGGACTAAAGTCGACCATGCCCCCGTCCGCTCCTAGCCGTTGGAACCAGGACTAATGCTCACATTAGTCCATGCCCCAAACCCAACCGGGACTAAAGGACCGGACGAAAGGTTTGTTTTCCAATAGTGCATGTTTGTCTCCACTTAGCCGGAAAACGAACGTTCAGACCACTTCACAGACCGATGACGGACCATATTGAATTGCAAAAGTGAACAATAGTGTTTGGTCCGACATATACCTGAGTTTTGCGGGTCTTCCTTGGAGAAGCCCTAAGAACACTGCACGAGTAGAATATTACCTTGAGTGAAAGGGCCCGAATATGTATAATTCCTTACACATACTCTCACTTGACCGTATGGTAAATATGATTACCTTTACATTCCTACCTCTTAGTATTGTCAAGATTATATCACCGACACGCGGTTTGAATGTGTTGGCACATACTCCTATATGTTAACTCGTAGTTGTGAGCATCCACTAGTGGGGACAGGGCCTATTGCCCCATCCCGTAAGGGGCTTTAGTCCCGGTTCACCAACCGGGACTAAAGGGGCGGGACTAAAGGCCTAACCTTTAGACCCGGCCATGTTACAAGCCGGGACTAAAGGTGCTCCACGTGGGCGCCTCGTAGCGCCCCACGGGCAGGACCTTTAGTCCCGGTTCGTTACACGGGCCGGGACTAAAGATTTTCAGATTTTGCTGGTTTTTGGGTTTTTTTTGAATGAAATTATTTTTGGGTTTTAGGGTTTTAGGGTTTAGGTGTTCGGGAGATTAACATGATGCCTCGTTTGGTTTTCGGGAATAATTTTCATGTAATTTAAATAGAAATAAATATGTGTATATATATAAGATTAACTTATCTTACAAGCGAGCATATATATACAATTATATGCAGATCTGAATTATCGGGACTAGAGCCCGTCTATTCGATTACATGGACGAACATCAATAATGGCCCCTAGCTACACTAAATCGTCCTTTGTCATCTATAGCTTCTGTCCTCAGAAATCCCGCAAGCTCCTCTGCAACAGCAATCGCGCGTTGCTCTGGTAGGACCTTCGTCCTCATGGCCGTGTGCTATATAAGAAGCGGAGATGAATATGAATATCAATCATGATAACAAAGAATGACGGGTAAAAATAGAGGTGTGAATGTTCATTGCTTACGTCGAGTCTGTGATCCTTGAGCTCAGAGGTAAACGTGCGAATGGTCTCGCAAACATAGTATCCGCATAGATGCGTTCCCCGTGGCTGCTGGTCGCACTTTACGAGAATAGAATATATATAATCAAAATAATAATCTAGCATCATAAATGTATTGAAAATTAATAGAAGTATATCATACTACTACTTACCTGAGCCGCTCTAAAGGTCAGCTTCTCAGGAAAGTTACCGGGAGTCACGCACTTGAACCGCTTCCAAACCCTTCCCGACAAGGATAATGATTTGCTAAGTTTTTCATTAATTTATATATTATAAAATCATCGAAAGAGACCGGTAGAGCGCAAGAATGATTAAAATTACCCTTGGAGCATGTCCTGCAGGCTTTGGAACTGTTCCAAGGGTCTCGATAATGGGTCGAAGGCATCAATTCTTCCCTTATCAATTTGAATGTCCAATAGAATCCAATGGAAGCTGCACATGTATGTATATATATATATATATATATATATATATATGTGTGTGTGTGTGTGTGTGTGTGTGTGTGTGTGTGTGTGTGTGTGTGTGTGTCAGTAACTTATCAATTACACTTATAAGTGAATGGACACAATAGAGTAAAGACCCTCACTTGAAGTTGTATGGAAACAATATGTGGTCACAGAAATTTTGATCTGTTAGAAACCTTAGAAGGTTTTCCTCCGTCTCCATGGGATAATTAGTTAGCGTCGCTATATGTATTTTATCCGGGTCAATAAACCCAATATATATGATGCTCTTAATTTTACAATCCAGAATCTTCATTCTGCATAATAGAGTACAAGTTATATATAGACAATGAATTGAAATAACTAAACAAGTTATATGTAGACAACGAATTGAAAAACTTACAGACAATAGCAACTCATAAGCGATTTGTCGAGGGCGTCGGCATTGTACATCTGGAAGAGTTCATCAAAGTCGATATGGATTTCTTCGGGGCGGCCGTAGTACTCCCGTGGCACACTCAGCACGATCATCGTTCTCCCCTTCTTTGATTCACTTAAGTACCATGTATGCAAGTAACGCATATTTGTTGGGAGATCATCTTTGCTGACCAAAGGCTCACCCATGACAAACTTTGGCTTAGGGGCTACCACAGCCTTGGGTATCTTGTCGTCTTGGGAAGACAGCAATTCTTCAACCGAGATACCACATTGAGCCACCAACTCCTTTGTTGTTTCTAAAGCTAGCCCCTGCACCGGAGGGGGAACATTCTCGGTTAACACCTTGAGGGGTGGGATCGACTGTTTGGCCTGTTGTCCAAGCTGAGGAACGTCTGATTTTTTCTTGCGTAGTTGAACTGCTCTTTTTCACTTCCTTTTGCAATGTGCGTGTATAGTCATCAGGCTTATGGTGTAAATCATAAGGTCTGATAGGAATATTAGCAGACGTACCTTTGGGAGGGGCGACAGTTTGCGCTTTGGGGTGCTCTGTGGCTTAGGAATCGTCTGCGGAGCGTTCTTGGTGGCACGCTCCCGCTTAGTATCTGGAGCGGGCGGCGGCGGAGACGGACGACCCAAGTCCCGCGGCGGTGATCGAGATCTTCACTTTTTCACTTCCTTCTGCAATGTGCGTGTATAGTCATCAGGCTTATGGTATAAGTCATACTGTGATGGAAGGGTCGTGAAGTATTTTGCAAATGCTATTTGCTTCTAGGTGTATTCCGGGCGGGGCTTGGGTTCCTTCTTTTTCATCTGCGCATCATGATGTTCCTTTGCTATCCTGGCATTTTCCTCGGGGGTACGATCATAAGGTCCGATAGGAAGATTAGCATGACGTACCTTTGGAAGGGGCGACCGTTTGCGCTTTGGGGTGCTCTGTGGCTTAGGAATCGTCGGCGGAGCGTTCTTGGTGGCACGCTCCCGCTTTGTATCCGTGGCAGGCTCAGGCTTTGTATCCGGAGCGGGCGGCGGCGTTGCGTTCTTGGTGGCACGCTCCTGCTTTGTATCCGTGGAAGGCTCAGGCTTTGTATCCGGAGCGGGCGGCGGTGGAGCGTTCTTGGTGGCACGCTCCCGCTTTGTATCCGTGGCAGGCTCAGGCTTTGTATCCGGAGCGGGCGGCGGCGTTGCGTTCTTGGTGGCACGTTCCCGCTTTGTATCCGTGGCAGGCTCAGGATTTGTATCCGGAGCGGGCAGCGGCGGAGCATTCTTGGTGGCACGCTCCCGCTTTGTATCCGTGGCAGGCTCAGGGTTTGTATCCGGAGCGGACAGCAACAGAGTGTTCTTGGTTGCACGCTCTCGCTTTGTATCCGTGGCAGGCTCAGGGTTTGTTTTCGGAGCGGGCAGCGGCGGAGCGTTCTTGGTGGCACGCTCTCGCTTTGTATCCGTGGCAGGCTCAGGGTTTGTATCCGGAGCGGGCAGCGGCGGAGACGAACGACCCAAGTCCGGCGGCGGTGATCGAGATGGACTCGTGTTGTGCTGGCCGACGTCATGTGGAGGGCTTGGAGGTAATTGAGGTGTAGGTGACCTGCGACGACTCGGAGGCGGTGTTGTCCTTGGGGCCGAGCCTGGAAGCTTGATGTAGTTCTTGTCCCATAGGATGACTCCACCCAGTACTTCTCCGAGTGTCCTCTCATCTTCGGTTCCAGCTATGTCGAGCTCCATATCATTAAACCCCGTCATGATTTCATCCACCCCGACTTTAGCAAAGCCAGCTGGAATCTCACGGCCATGCCAGCGTGCATTAGGGCCAGAAGGTAAAGCTTGTCCGACGGCCACCTTCATGGATATGTTCTTGAATTTGTGATGAAGTTCACATGATGTTGAATCCTTGATTCCATCCACGGGGTAGCCGGGACCGCCCTCTATCATTCTTCGTTCATCGGCGGGCGGGGCCTCAGATTCAGCCACGCTGCTTTTCCGCTTAGATGGGGCGCTGGTAATATCAAGTGCAGGATCTTCCTAGCGCGGTACTCCTCTAAGCTCATCAATCTGCTTCTGTTGCTCGTTAATCCTGGCAAGAAACTGGTTGAACTTGTCATTCTCCTCATCCTGCTGCCGCTTCTTTGCTCTCTCTCGGCTTCTGTAAGTGTCTTGGTCTCTGGCAAACCCAAGCCACCACGAGTAAGATGGACCGAAGCCTCGCGTTCGTCCTCCATGTTCGTCATTGCCGAGGACCAGTGTGAGCAAATCTTTATCTCTATCTGCAGTGAACTTTCTTTGTCCCTCCATAATTTCTTTCACTATCCTTTTCCAATTCTCCCTGGGCATCCTAAGATTGTCATTGCAGATGAGGTCCCCTGTTTTTTCGTCGTACGACCCACCATGCGCAAGGAACCAATTTCTTGCTCTCAATTCCCACTCATCACGGAGTGGTTCAGGTACGATGCCTTTATCTATCAGATCTTGCTCTTTCTTTTCCCACTTTGGGATGGCAGTCACATAGCCCCCTGGCCCCAGCTTGTGGTGATATTTCTTCTTGTCGGCATTTATCTTGTTCTTTTCTCATAATGCCTGGGCATCTTCTGACTCCTTGTACTCTTGAAATTCATTCCAGTGATTCGCCTGCTTGGCTAGATACCCCTCGAATACTGGCACTTTCTTTGTCTTCAGATAGTTTTTCCATAGCTTCTTCTTCTAGCTACGGAACAGTTCGGCCATCTTCTTTAGAGTCCACTGCTTGACTTTGGCCCTCAGTTTGTCTGCGGCGTCTTCATTCTCACATTCTGGCAGGTTGAAATGTGACATGAGATCATTCCAAAGATTATCTTTGTACCTTTCGGCGACATAGTCACTATCGGCTGCCCCTTTGCGCTTGTTCCACTCCCGAACGTTGATCGGGACGTGATCCCTAACGAGAACTCCGCATTGCTTCTTGAATGTGTCAGCAGCATTCTTAGGAAGCTTGGGTTCACCCGTAGGCATTATCACCTCAAAGGTGTAATGCGTCCGTGCATCCAACTTTCTAGTCGGGCCCCGTTTCGTAGATTTTCTTGATGTGGAGGCCTAAGAGGGAGAAACATTTGTCAAATGAATGTATATGTATACAATATAGAGCTATCTCCAATATTTTTCACATATTACAAGTGATTGTCGAACTTCATATGTATACCTCGCCGGACTTTATTATTTCTTCACCGGCTTCTCCACTGGCTTCTCCATCAGTGGAGCTATCACCTTCTCCATCATTGGACCTATCTCCTGCCCCATCGGCTTCATCTTCGTGTCGCTCGACCTCCATTCCATATCCGGAGTCGTTTAGATATGACGTCGGAGATTCAGCTGGTTCAACGTCGGGGCCGTCTTTGATTATATCTTCGAGAAGTTCTTCCTCTTCGAGGTTCCTGATATGTGGATCCATAGTTCTGCAAAAAACGGACATTTGATTAACTAATAAACTAACAAACTATATAAGAGGGGTTGGCAACTTCGAAGGCTCGTTTTATATAGGAGGACCTTTAGTCTCGGGTCTTGGCTAGAACCTAAACTCTAAAATACCAGCCGGGCGGAGCCCAGTCCCGGACACTTAAGCATATACAATAGCAAAATTAAACTAGTTCTATTAATTTTATTGCTAAAAATAAACTATTAACACTTAAGCATATACAATAGAAAAATTAAACTATTAACACTTAAGCATATACAATAGCAAAATTAAGCAATAATCTAAGAAACACTATTAACACTTAAGCATATACACTATACAATAGCAAAATAATCTAAGAAACACTATTAACACTTAATTTTCTTCTCCTTTTTCTTCCTTTCTTCTCCTTTTTCTTCTTTTCTTCTCTTTTTTCTTCCTTTCTTCTCCTTTTTCTTCCTTTCTTCTCCTTTTTCATCTTTGCTTGTGCTGGCCGGAGTGTTGGGGAGGAGGGGGCGTGGGGCTTACCGGCCGGAGGTGTCGACGGCGTGCGGCGAGGAGGACGGCGGCGCGCGGCGAGGAGGACGGGGCGGCGCGCAGCAAGGAGGGCGGCGCACGGCGAGCAGGACGGCGGCGGCGAGCAAGATGACGGCGACGGCGAGGAGGACGGCAGGCGGCGGCGAGCAGGACGGCGGGCAGCCTGACGGCGTCGTCGAGTTCGTCGCTTGCTGCGCCGGGCAGGAGAACGAGAGGAAGAAGAAGAGAAATGGACGATTTGGGTTCGAAATTTTCTAACTCCCGCTTATACAGGTGGATCTTTAGTCCCGGTCCGTGGCTCGATCCGGGACTAAAGACCCTTTAGTCCCGGTTGGAGCCACGAACCGGGACTAAAGGCCCTTTTTCGGCTGACCAGAAGGCGGGAAGCAGGGGCCTTTAGTCCCGGGGCGTGGCTCGAACCGGGACTAAAGACACCCGTTTAGTCCCGGGTGGAGCCACGACCCGGGACTAAAGGCCCTTTTTTGGCTGACCAGAAGGCGGGAAGCAGGGGCCTTTAGTCCCGGGGCGTGGAAAGAACCGGGACTAAAGTTTTGCCTATATAAACCCTCACCCCTGCCCACCATATCCCCTGTTTTTTGGTTGTTGAAGTGTGACCATGCCATGCTCTTGCCACTCTAGTTCATGCACATGACATGTTCGATGAAATGCCCGAGCCACTCTACTTAAGCTTTCTCCTCTCCAAGCTCGACCTCCAAGCTCCATTTTCCTTAATATTTTTCTAGGTTTGGCGTGCACCAACTGCGAGCGCCACCGTGGTGAGCCTCTTGTTCTTATCTTCTTTTTAAAATTAAAAAAATCTTACTTGTATGATTTACATGCATACTTGTATAAATTACTCACTTTCATTATTTTTTGTTATTATATAGTGCGATGGTTTTGGTATCTGCCTCCGTCGGCCCTCGTCCTGTCTATGATTCGGATGTGGTATATATTATCTTTTATAACTATTTGTTTTATTTAGTGTTTATGAAAATTATGACATATATTTTTTTAATCTAGGAGGTATGTGAACCGGAAATTCCAACCCACATAAAAATTCTTGTCGAGAAGTTAAATTTGGTTGAAAAAGAAAACAAATACTTGAAGAAAAAATTGAAAATAATTGAGGATAAGAATATGGAACTGGAGTTGCATGTCGCCGATGTCATCGATGATCGCAAGATGAAGATCGATGCGATGCGGTTGAAGATGGATGCAATGCGCTTGAAGATGGATGAAATGCGCTTGAAGATTAGGAATATTAGAAAATATGCCATTGATAAAGAGGCTTGGTATCATTATGTTGTTGGGTCAATTGTTACCTTAGTTGCGATTTTGATCGCGTTTGTTGTTGCATTTAAATGTTTTACATAGTTGTATGTTGTTTTATGAGAGAACTTTATGTATTTATTTTTTGCACTAATAACATTTGACCACTACTGTTCTTTGGCTTTAATGTGATGATGAACTTGTATTAATTTGGTCATATGTTCTGCAATGGTTTTTTGATATATTTGATTTCATAATAGAGATGAATCGCCAATGATAATATTTAATTTCATAATATGGTTTTTTGAACTCCATACTTTTTGACTTCATTTGGTATATTTCGTGGATTTACTTTTTTTTTGAGCTAGTTGACCCTGAAATTGAAAAGCACTACAAATGAACTCTGAAAATGTTGAAAGTTGGCATGCTATCATCATTTCACCCACATAGCATGTGTTAAAAAGTTGAGAGGGCTATGACGAAAACTGGATGCACTTCGTGTACAAAACGGACAATCTCTCTCGAAGTATCAGGGTTTCGAACGAGAACTCATCTCTTACAAAGGGATTTCATTTTTGTGAACTTATTTGAACTCCATACCTTTTGTGTGTTCAAAATGGACCATTCAAAGGCACAACACAAAATTTCAACAATTTCTGACTTCATTTGGTATATTTCGTGGATTTACTTATTTGTTTTGAGCTAGTTGACCCTGAAATTGAAAAGCACTACAAATGAACTCTGAAAATGTTGAAAGTTGGCATGCTATCATCATTTCACCCACATAGCATGTGCTAAAAAGTTGCGAGGGCTACGACAAAAACTGGATGCACTTCGTGTACAAAACGGACAATCTCTCTCGAAGTATCAGGGTTTCGAACGAGAACTCATCTCTTACAAAGGGATTTCATTTTTGTGAACTTATTTTAACTCCATACTTTTTGTGTGTTCAAAATGGACCACTCCAAGGCACAACACAAAATTTCAACAATTTCTGACTTCATTTGGTATATTTCGTGGATTTACTTATTTGTTTTGAGCTAGTTGACCCTGAAATTGAAAAGCACTACAAATGAACTCTGAAAATGTTGAGAGTTGGCATGCTATCATCATTTCACCCACATAGCATGTGCTAAAAAGTTTAGAGGGCTACGACAAAAACTGGATGCACTTTGTGTACAAAACGGACAATCTCTCTCGAAGTATTAGGGTTTCGAACGAGAACTCATCTCTTACATGGATAATATGAAAATGAAAAGTGTTTGAAATTTACTACGTTCCATACATGCATTACATAAAAGGTTTAATACATTATTACATTATTGCACCAATATTCCTATCTATTATTTCTGTTTTCTTCTGGGTCGTAGCCATGGAGAATCTTCATCATTCAGTAGGATGCTTTGGTCAGTTTTCACTTTGAAGGGCGGAATTTCATGAAACTTATTATAATCTTCTGACATGTCTGTCTTGTCATCTACTCCCACGATGTTTCTTTTCCTTGAAAGAACTATGTGGCATTTTGGCTCATCGGATGATATCTTCTTTTGCTGATTTCTTTTTCTCGTTAATGTAGACATGTCCTTCACATAGAAAACCTGAGCGACATCATTGGCTAGGACAAATGGTTCGTCCATGTACGCAAGATTGTTAAGATCCACTGTTGTCATGCCGTACTTTTTGTCTACAACTAACCCGCCTCCTGTCAGCTTCACCCATTTGCACCGAAATAAAGGGATCATAAAAGTAGGTCCATAGTCAAGTTCCCATATCTCCTCTATGTACCATTAATATATTTCCAAACAGTGCCCATTCTCGTCTGATGCATCAAAGCAGACACCACTATTTTGGTTGGTGCTCTTTTTATCTTGGGCAACCGTGTAAAATGTATTCCCATTTATCTCATACCCTTGGAAAGTACTTATAGTCGAAGATGGTGGCCTGGCCAAACAGTACAGCTCATCTCCAACGGTGTCGTCATTCATGAGATGTGTCTGCAACCAACTGCCGAAAGTATTCTCGTGTTCCCCTTTAATCCAAGAGTCGGCCTTCCCCGGGTTTTCGGAGCGTAGAATATTCTTGTGTCTCACGATATACGGAGCCACCACGGTGGAATTGTGTAGAACTGTGTAGTGTGCTTGAGAGAAAGAATGCCCGTCCATACATACTTTTGCTTTCCTTCCTCGTGTGCCTTTTCCTGTCAGCCTACCCTCATACCGAGATTCAGGAACACCAATCGGCTTAAGGTCAGGAAGAAAGTCCACACAAAACTCAATGACCTCCTCTGTTCCATAGCCCTTGAGATGCTTCCTTCTGGCCTAGCACGGTTACGAACATATTTCTTTAAGACTCCCATGAACCTATCGAAGGGGAACATATTGTGTAGAAACACAGGACCGAGAATTCTAATCTCTTCGACTAGGTAAACTAGGAGGTGTGTCATTATATTGAAGAAGGATGGCGGGAACAACAACTCAAAGCTGACCAGACATTGGACCACATCAATCTGTAACCCTGATAGACTTTCTCGATCGATTACCTTCTGAGAAATTGCATTGAGGAATGCACATACCTTCACAATTGCCAGGCGAACATTTTTCGGTAGAATTTCCCTCAATGTAACCGGAAGCAATTGCGTCATAAGCACGTGGAAGTCATGAGACTTTAGGTTTTGGAATTTTTTGTCTTTCATATTTACGATTCCCTTTATATTCGACGAGAAGCCAGTCGGGACCTTGATACTGAAAAGGACTTCAAAGAAGATTTCCTTCTCTTCATTAGTCAGAGCGTAGCTGGCACGCCCTTGAAACTGCCCTGGATGCATGCCATCTCTTCCTTTATGACGTTCCTGGTCCTCCCATGCTTCCGGTGTATCTTTTGACTTCCCATACAAGCCCAGGAAGCCTAGAATATTCACGCAGAGATTCTTCGTCAGGTGCATCACGTCGATTGCCGAGCGGACCTCATGGACTTCCTAGTAGGGTAGCTCCCAAAATATAGATTTCTTCTTCCATATGGGTACGCGCTTATCAGGGCCGTTAGGAACAGGTTGGCTGCCAGGACCCTTTCCAAAGATTACTTTTATATCTTTGACCATATCAAATACTTCAGCACCAGTACGGATGACAGGCTTCCCCCGGGGTTCTGCCTTGCCATTGAAATGCTTGCCTTTTTTCCTTAAGGGATGCTTGGGCGGAAGAAAACAACGATTGTACGAATACACATTCTTCCTACAGTTGTCGATATATATACTTTCTGTCTGATCCAAACAGTGCGTGCATGCATTGTATCCCTTGTTTGACTGTCCTGAAATGTTACTAAGAGCAGGCCAATCATTGATGGTTACGAAAAGCAACGCTCGAAGGTCAAATTCCTCTTGTTTGTGCTCGTCCCACACACGTACACCTGGTTCGGCCCATAGCTGTAAAAGTTCATCAACTAATGGCCTTAGGTACACATCAATATCATTGCCGGGTTGCTTTGGACCTTGTATAAGAACTGGCATCATAATGAACTTCCGCTTCATGCACAACCAAGGAGGAAGGTTGTAGATACATAGAGTAACAGGCCAGGTGCTGTGACTGCAACTCTGCTCCCCAAAAGGATTCATGCCATCTGTACTCAGACCTAACCATAAGTTCCTTGCGTCAGCTGCAAATCTCGGGAACTCTCTCTCGTTTTTCTCCATTGCCGACCATCAGCAGTGTGCCTCAACTTATCGTCTTTCATACGATCTTCCATGTGCCATCGCAACAACTTCGCATGATCTTTATTTCTGAACAGACGTTCCAACCGTGGTATTATAGGAGCATACCACATCACCTTTGCAGGAACCCTCTTCCTTGGTGGCTCGCCCTCAATATCACCAGGGTCATCTTTTCTGATCTTATACCGCAATGCAGTGCATACCGGGCATTTATCCATATTCTCGTACTTCTCACCGCGGTAGAGGATGCAGTCATTAGGGCATGCATGTATCTTCTGCACGTCTAATCCTAGAGGGCAGACAAGCTTCTTTGCTTCGTACGTGCTGGCGGGCAATTCGTTCTTTCTTGGAAGCATCTTCTTCATCAGTACCAGCAACTTTTCGAATGACGAGTCAGTCACACCGGTCTCTGCCTTCCACTTCAGCAATTCCAGTGTGCTACCCAGCTTCTTCTGGCCATCTTCACAAGTTGGGTACAACAATTTGTTGTGGTCCTGTAACATCTGCTCGAACTGCAACCTCTCCTTTTCTGTGTCGCAACCTCGCCGTGCATCAGAAATGACCCGGCCAAGATCATCAGCGGGCTCATCTGGTTCCCGTTCTTCATCCTGATCTTCTTCTTCATTGTCTTCCATTGCGGTATCAGCATACTCAGGGAACATAGATCGGTAGTTGTCATCATCGTTCTCTTCTACTTCATCGTCGTCTTCCATCATAACCCCTCTTTCTCCGTGCTTGATTCAAACATTATAGCCCGACATAAAACCGGACTGAAGCAGGTGGCTCTGAATGACTCTTGAGGAAGTGTAATCCTTCTCATTCCGACATTCAACACATGGACAAAACATATAGCCACCACCATGCTTGTTCGCATCGGCTGCATCTCGAAAAGAATGCACACCTTCTCTGTAAGCGGTTGTGCGTCGATCACCGTACATCCATGGATGGCTCATCTCTGCGTTATACGACAGTATATCAAATACAATCACGATCCTAAAAATTAGTACCGCACGGTCTAAACGAGGAAATATAGTTTCTAACCTTTTAGAATAAGTAGAAATAAAGAGGAAGAGCTTTAAGCGTGGCTCGGGCATCTCATATCGTAGTTGTGTTCGGTGAACTGAAGCGGCATCGCTCTAACACACATTTCAACAAACACCTCTAGTGCATCAAAAAAGTGGAGAGCAAGCACCCACCCACAATCCTTCATCCAAGAAAAATGCAACGAAGAGGGGAGAGGGGGGTTGTGCTATATATAGGCAGAGGACTTTAGTCCCGGTTTGAGACACAAACCGGGACTAAAGGTGGCGCACATGCGGGCTGCCCACCGCGTAGCCCTTTAGTCCCGGCTTGGGACACGAACCGGGACTAAAGGCTCCTTACGGGCCGGGACTAAAGCCTCGAGGGAGGATATGAGAATTGGGGCGACGTGACCGGGCCTTTAGTCCCGGCCCAGAGGCAGGCCGGGACTAAAGAATCCAAGCCAAAGGCCCGTTTTCTACTAGTGATCATGTAACTAGTTTCGTCGTGGTGTGATCCCTAGGATTGTATCCGGAATGAACTTTGTAGTGACGTTCATTAATCAATGACATGTCAACATTCTCTCCAAATATAAGAAACAATCAGTTCTTTTCCTTTTGGATGAGTGGACGGGTGGGAACGGAGTACAATTTGTAGCACATCTCTATTTCTTTTGTCTTATGCTTTTAGTATATATCGATAGATAAATTTTGCAATGGATAATTTACCTACGGCTTCCCTAAAAAGGCATCTTTTCCATAAATAAACGAATTTGAATTAGCCTACGAGCACTTATATGGTTGGTGAGACGATAAAGTGAGAAACCTCTAGGCTCTAGCGAGTTTTTAATTGAAATGCAGCCCCTGATATACTGGTAGGTACTTCACCTTTTTGAAGAAGCTAAACTGCAAGAAACTTCAAAGTACTGTAGGATAATGTAATGCCTAGCTACACGTAGCTAGCCCTTGCTTCACCAAGATTTCAATAAACAGTTCTTAAAAGGCGCGGAATCATACTAGCTGTCTGTTTGATGACAGTCTTCTTACTGAAACTTTTAGAGCATGGCTGCTCCGATCCGCATGCATATAGTATGTAGTACTCCCTCCGCTTTTAAATAATGTTTTTAAGGATTTTACTAAATGACTAGATGTGGAGCAACGTGAATAAACTTACAGTTTAAAATATGTTTATACACATCTGTATGTAATCCTCTAATGATTTTAAACAAACTTACATTTAGAAACGAGGGAGTATATTTAAGAGAAAGAAAAGAGACAAAATTCTCAATGATGTCTTCCCGCATGCTTTCGTCATGGCAACGTATGCATATCCTCCTCAAAAACCTCGCCGGAAGAGCTTCCAAGCGCCTGCGGCTACAAATAGGCCCCCACAGCAACTTTGGTCCTCTCCACTTTGTCCACTGCGCCTTGTTCGATCCACGCATGCTATGCATCTGCACGCAGGCGAGGTGCACCTCCAGTATTTCATGCCCCGCCAGCAGCAGGACGCAACCGACCTTCCGGACTTGGCTGCCAGCACATCCTCCGCAGCTTCGCCGGCGGCCATCATGTGGGAGTATCACCAGGCGCATGCGGCCTTGCAGCCTTCCCCCTCCTGGAGCCCGTACACCGGGCCGTCCACGGCGGCTCTCCTCGACGGCTCGACCTTCGCCGCTGACTCGGTGGCAGGCGCGGACGACATGAGGCTGCCGGTCGGCGAGCACGTCCACGGCCACGCTTGGAGCCACAACGAACTGTGAGTACCTAAATTACATGCATGCCCTAAGTCCTAAGAAATCCCGATAAGTCGATTGAATGCTTCTTTATCGAAAAAAAAGTCGATTGAATGCTTGATATGGATTGTGGATCCATGGTCATCCCAAGTTAAATATGTTTTCTGTTTTCAGAAGCAATGACAATACCGGCTACAGGGAGAACTTCCTGGACCTGCTCGCGTCGAAGAACGTGACACAGGAGATGTTCGAGGACGTCCCGGCCGGCCGCTATGCTACAGCACCAGCCGCCCTGGCGGCCCGGTTCGAGGCAGGCTCTGACGTTTCTCCGATCAAGTACGAGGTTGCTGCCTCGCCGTTGTTCATGGGGAGCGGTTCTAATGCTGCGCTCGAGGCCCAGGGGATGAACATGATAAGCTGCATACCATACGCCGAGGACCACCACCATCCGAGGAAGGAAGGCGTCAACCACCAGCATCAAGAACATGGGAACCCCATGGCCTCCTTTCTGCAGCAAATAAGTACTCGTCCTAGTGCCGCCATGCACGCTAGCCTGGATTATTCAGGCTTGGGCGCACTTGACAAGATTTGCCAAGAGGACCGACCAATGGAGGCTGCCGGTCCTTTTAGCTTGAGGAGTCTACCGGATTTCGGCTCTCTCGGTGGCTACAAACCAGCCAAGGAATCGACGTTGGCGCCACCGTACATGAGATCCGCCGACAGATCTGGCAGCAGCAGGCAAGAGCAAGAGATCGTGCCCGTAAGTATGCTTTGCACATCCATTGCATTCGATACAATGGCTTGCCAATGAAACAATTACTACACTAACTAGTGGCAGCTGTTCATGTGCAATATGTAAATTGGTTAATGGATTTGGATTGTGGCATGTCGTTCATTCAGGCAAGGAGTAGTAGCAGCGGCAGTGGACAGCCGGCAACGACTGATCGTAAGAAGCGAACATCCGAGGAAAGGCGGGAAAGCACTGTCAAGAAGTCCAAGCAAGAGGCATCCACGGCATCACCACCTAAGGTAGTAACAGAAAAAAGGAAGTTAATTATTTGAACGCAAACCATTCAATTAGCATCTTTGAGAGGGGCTCATTGGGCTACCGAATGCAGCAACCAGTTCCTAAGGTGAAGCTCGGGGAGAAGATCACAGCACTGCAGCAAATCGTTTCGCCGTTTGGGAAGGTAGGTACACACATACACAAGTTTTTTTTTCACATGGCACCACTTCTGAAACTACTAACATTCTAGTCTAACTAACTCTCCGCGTCAACTGCGCATATGAGCAGACAGACACGGCATCTGTGCTGTTTGAAACGATCAAGTATATCAAGTTTCTGCACGAGCAAGTACAGGTAAATAAACCATTGCAGAATCCTCTCATTCTTTCAAAAATCCCTCCATGCATGCATAATATGCTCTCTGTGTATAATTTGACCTAGCCACAAAAGCTTCCGGAAAAGCATAAGATTCCTGCACCCCCACCCCGACATTCCTAGTAAAAAGAAAGTGTAGTCCAGACGATAAACGTATACGCACACACGAAACACGGCCCGTGGCCTGGTATCCTCCCGAGATGCAATGAATCATCGTCGCAATGACTGTTTAGCTGGTTCCACTTCACATATGATATTGACTTGTTGCGCTTCCCTTTATCTCGGTGGACTTCCTAGTCATGCATAAATATACCCGAGAGACCACATAAAGAATGTCTCAACTTGTCCTGTCTCACACACCACCAGAAACATGAGATAAGGACAGTGCACGCACACACACATGTCGCCATCCCATCATAGAGAGAGTAGTGCACCTTTCTGAGTCGAGCTATGCTGATTAGCCTGCTTTGTTACTCTGTGCGCAGCTGCTGAGCGAGCCGTACACGAACGCGAGCAGGAACAAGGTACAAACAAATGCTGCAAAATCCATTCTTTTGCAAAATACAATCCCAATAATATACGAGGACGTAACTAACCATCGTCTGTACCGGCCGTCGCTGTTTCAGGGTAACTGCAACAACCTTCTTCCTTGGGGAGATCGTGCGGAGGCGAGCAAGGGGGAGGGCGAGCATGACCTGAGGGAGAGAGGGCTTTGCTTGGTGCCTGTCTCGTGGACTCCTGAGGTGTACCGGGACGGTAACGCGATGGACTACTGGACGCCGGCGTACAGGGGTTGCCTGTACAGGTGATGGGGCCTGCCTAGCCTAACTGACTGCGCTGCATGCAAAATCCTTATCAGTAGCTCTGCGCCGTGCCAGCCCGGAGCTTGATCGTTCCAAGTTATGTAGGATGTGCTACTACGCCAGCTGATGATCGGCCTGCTTGTGGTGCCTGTATTGCTTAGGTTATAATTCGTTCGCTTTGCGCTTCTAATTAAGTTTGTTCATCTATAACGAGTAACAACTTCTCAATTACAGACATGGTATGAGTTGCTGACATTTGTAGTTACTTAGAGCATCTCCAACACGCGCTTGGCCCGACGCCTAAAAAACTGATTTACAGCGTGCCTATCCTCAGATTTGGCGCGATGCACAACGCTGGCTCCTGTGCAGCTCCAGCAGCGCGCTAAAATGCAGCGCGCGCTAACAGCCGACGCCTCACATTTCTTGCAATTTAGACACAAAATAAATTCCACGTAATCACAAAACAAAGACATGGCATATAATATAAATCACAAACATCATTCAACTAAAAGTTTAAAATAAATAGTACAATTTATTGTTACAATTCAAACAAATAGTATCATGAAATACAACTAATAGTTCAACAATACAACAATACAACAAATAGTACAACGCACAAATCATGATGCTCTTTGACGGTCATTCCAAGCCCACCACTCCTCAATGAGATCATTCCTGAGTTCATTCTGTGATGCTGGACGTTGAATGGCATGATAGGAGGAAACGAAACGGGCCACTCTTTCAGCCCTCCGCCGCACTCGCACGGGATTTATCAAAAGCTCATAGTTAGAGTAGTCTGCATCTTGGCCCGCTCATTCTGCAGGCACCAAGCTGCAGTGGGCGGCAGGGCGCTGCTTGTCGAAGGACTGCCGCGCGCGATGGGCGGCGCTGACAAGAGAGAGAGGGAGGAAGCCGCGGCCGCGCGGGGAGAGACCGGGGAAGCGCCGGAACGTTTGCCGGAAAAACGGGGTGGCGAGGGCGGCGAGGGTGGCGCGGCTGGATGGGTAGGTGGAGTTTCGCGCGAGCGCTCGAGAGTTCAGCGCGCGGGAGCGGGCGCAGCAAATAAGCGGCGCGCGATGGCGTTTTCTCCCACGCGCTGAATTACATATGCCGCGTGCGCGGTTTTTGCGCGTCCGTTGGAGTGCCCGGAACGGTAGCACGCGCTAAAATGACTAATTTTTCAGCGCGGCGCGTATATAACGCGGTTGTTGGAGATGCTCTTAACCAATATAGTAATATTGCCCCCGACGTAAAATCATCGGTAGGTAGTACTTCATCCGTTCCTAAATATAAGTAGTTTTAGAGGTTTTTAATAGAAGACTACATACGAATGTATATAGACATACTTTAGATTATAGATTCATTAATTTTGTTCTGTATGTAGTCCTCTAGTGAAATATCTAAAAAGACTTATAATTAGGAACAGAGGGAATATGTTGCATGGTTTGCTGACTAAAAAAAGCGATACAGGGTAGATCTTGTTACCTTAGTATGAAGTGTCAAATGGAAACAAACACAATGAACACACACCCGGCTTCTACATTGTTAGGATGCACATAGCTAATATCAACACATACACACACAAAAATCACACCCGAACCTAGCAAAGTCAACAAGACCGAAGCTACGCCATGGTGGTGTAGAAAAATCTCTGAAGCAACTAATAGTGATCAATAATATATAGCAACAACCATATCTATATCAACCATCTCTTGACATCATTGGTACAACGAGAAAAACAAAATTCTACACGATGTCTTCAAAAAGGGAACAAAGTTGAAGCGTCATCGTTGCTAGATCCAACCATCGAAAGCCTCCCACGCCGCCCCCGCGAGGAAATGGGGAGGTACCTTAGATCTCCGCTGCCAGTCACCTCCTCCTGCCTCCCCCTCCCCCATTGTTGTCCAAGGGCGCGGACGGGCGAACCCAACCAGACAGGCGGCGGCGAGGCGTCTTTTTCCCCTCGTGCGACGGGGCGGCGCGGGCCGGCCTCCTCGGGCCTAGCAGCGGCACAGGGCACCGCTGTTGGAATTATGCCCTAGAGGCAATAATAATATAGTTATTATTATAATTCATGTATCAAGATAATCGTTTATTATCCATGCTATAATTTTATTGAATGAAGACTTATATACATGTGTGGATACATAGACAAAACACTGTCCCTAGCAAGCCTCTAGTTGGCTAGCCAGTTGATCAAAGATAGTCAGTGACTTCTGATTATAAACAAGGTGTTGTTGCTTGATAACTGGATCACGTCATTAGGAGAATCACGTGATGGACTAGACCCAAACTAATGGACGTAGCATGTTGATCGTGTCATTTTGTTGCTACTGTTTTCTGCGTGTCAAGTATTTGTTCCTATGACCATGAGATCATATAACTCACTGACACCGGAGGAATACTTTGTGTGTATCAAACGTCGCAACGTAACTGGGTGACTATAAAGATGCTCTACAGGTATCTCCGAAGGTGTTCGTTGAGTTAGTATGGATCTAGACTGGGATTTGTCACTCCGTGTGACGGAGAGGTATCTCGGGGCCCACTCGGTAATACAACATCACACACAAGCCTTGCAAGCAATGTGACTTAGTGTAAGTTGCGGGATCTTGTATTACGGAACGAGTAAAGAGACTTGCCGGTAAACGAGATTGAAATAGGTTTGCGGATACTGACGATCGAATCTCGGGCAAGTAACATACCGAAGGACAAAGGGAATGACATACGGGATTATATGAATCCTTGGCACTGAGGTTCAAACGATAAGATCTTCGTAGAATATGTAGGATCCAATATGGGCATCCAGGTCCCGCTATTGGATATTGACCGAGGAGTCTCTCGGGTCATGTCTACATAGTTCTCGAACCCGCAGGGTCTGCACACTTAAGGTTCGACGTTGTTTTATGCGTATTTGAGTTATGTGGTTGGTTACCGAATGTTGTTCGGAGTCCCGGATGAGATCACGGACGTCACGAGGTTTTCGGGATTGGTCCGAAAACGAAGATTGATATATAGGATGACCTCATTTGATTACCGGAAGGTTTTCGGAGTTACCGGGAATGTACCGGGAATGACGAATGGGTTTCGGGAGTTCACCGGGGGGGGGGGGGGGGGGCAACACACCCCGGGGAAGCCCATAGGCCTTGGGGGTGGCGCACCAGCCCTTAGTGGGCTGGTGGGACAGCCCAAGAAGGCCCTATGCGCCATAGGAAGAAAATCAAAGAGAAAAAAAAAAAAGAGGAGGTGGGAAAAGGGGGAAGGACTCCTCCTTCCAAACCTAGTTGGACTCGGTTTGGAAGGGGAGGGTTGCCCCCCTTGGCTCGGCCGAAGCCCTTGAGGGTCCTTGGACCCCAAGGCAAGGCTCCCCCTCTTCCCCCTATATATACGGAGGTTTTAGGGCTGATTTGAGACTATTTTTCCACGGCAGCCCGACCACATACCTCCACGGTTTTTTCTCTAGATCGCGTTTCTGCGGAGCTCGGGCGGAGCCCTGCTGAGATAAGATCGCCACCAACCTTCGGAGCGCCGTCACGCTGCCAGAGAACTCTTCTACCTCTCCGTCTCTCTTGCTGGATCAAGAAGGCCGAGATCATCGTCGAGCTATACGTGTGCTGAACGCGGAGGTGTCGTCCGTTCGGCACTAGATCGTGGGACTGATCGCGGGACGGTTCGCGGGGCGGATCGAGGAACGTGAGGACGTTCCACTACATCAACCGCGTTCACTAACGCTTCTGCTGTACGGTCTACAAGGGTACGTAGATCACACATCCCCTCTCGTAGATGGACATCACCATGAGAGGTCTTCGTGCGCGTAGGAAAATTTTTGTTTCCCATGCGACGTTCCCCAACAACCGCAACGTGGCGGCTCGGTGGCGTGGGGTGCCTGCTTGGATGATGCGGTGGCGTGGAGGACTTCTTGGCAGTCGCGACCCGGGGCGGCGTCCCTGGATGGCGGTGGCAAGTGAAGCTCGGGCCTCTCGTTCCGACATGGCATGGTGATGTCCCTGTCCAAGGCGGATTTCCGCTGACGATCTGTTGACTTTTGCTCCAGATTAGATCGGATCAGCATCGGTGACGAGCGCATGGGATTCCTCTTGGCGGCTCTCGCGGTTTGGCGAGGTGGGGTGGCGGCCCTCCTCCCACGCCTGAGTGGTGACACACACATGAAGTGGCCGGTGTGCCAAGGATCCCATGTTGGCAGTGCGGTTGTGGTTGGTCGCTGGATCTGGGTGGACAGATCTGGGGCTTTGAAGGCGGTCTAGACGGTGCACAAGTTGTCGGTTGGATGCTTGCTACTGAAACAAAAGACCTTTCCCGGCAACGGCGCCAGAAATCCTTCTACTGCTGGCTGTGCCTATAGGGATTTCCTTGGAAAATATGCAAAGGATTCCCCTGCGGCCTTGGATCCTTGCGTTGGTGTTCCCTTGAAGAGGAAAGGGTGATGTAGCACAGCGGCGGTAAGTATTTCCCTTAGTTTGACAACCAAGGTATCAATCCAGTAGGAGGATCGCGTCAAGTCACAAGTACCTTCACAAACACAAAGAGCTTGCACCTAACACTGTGAAGGGGTTGTCAATCCCTTATAGATTGTTTGCAAAGTGAGAACTGAAAGCAAAAAGTAAACAAAGCAAAGTAAAAGTGAAAGCTGAGATGATAGTTGTGAATAGACCCAGGGGCCGTAGTGTTCACTAGTGGCTTCTCTCATGAAAGCAAGTAGACGGTGGGTGAACGAATTACTGTCGAGCAACTGATACAACCGCGGAAAGTCATGACGTTATCTAAGGCAATGATCATATCTATAGGCATCACGTCCAAAACAAGTAGACCGATACTTTCTGCATCTACTACTATTACACCACACATCGACCGCTATCCAACATGCATCTAGTGTATTGAGTTCATAAGAACAGAGTAACGCCTTAAGTAAGATGACATGATGTAGATGGACAATCTCAAATCTATGATGAAAGCCCATCTTGTTACCCTTGATGGCATCAACACGATGCGTGCCTTGCTGCCCCTTCTGTCACTAGGAAAGGTCACCGCACGGTATGAACCCAAAACCAAGCACTTCTCCCATTGCAAGAATCATAGATCTAGTTGGCCAAACAAAACCCAAGACTCGGAGAGACTTACAAGGATATCAAATCATGCATATATGAAAGCTGCAAAGACTCAAATATAATTCATAGGTAATCTGATCACAAATCCACAATTCATCGGATCTCGACAAACACACTGCCAAATAGGATTATATCGGATAGATCTCCATGAAGATCATGGAGAACTTTGTATTGAAGATCCAAGAGAGAGAAGAAGCCATCTAGCTACTAACTACGGACCCGTAGGTCTGAAGTGGACTACTCACGAGTCATCGGAGAGGCAATGATGTTGATGTAGAAGCCCTCCAGCTCCAAACTCCCCTCTGGCAGGGCACCGGGAAGGGTCTCCAGATCAGATCTCGCGGAAACGGAAGCTTGCGGTGGCGGAAAAGTGGTTTCATGGACGCCCTGATTTTTTCTGGGATTTTAGGGAATATGTAGGCCAAAGAGCTAGGGCAGGGGAGCGCGAGTGAGGCCACAAGCCTGGTGGCTGCGGGCCCCCCTGGCGGCAGCGACAGGACTTGTGGGCTCCCTGTGGGCCTCCTGCCTTGGCCCTCAAGTCCCTCGATCTTCTTCCGTTCTGGAAAAATTCATTTTGGGGATTTTATTCCGTTTGGACTCCGTTCCAAAATCAGATCTGAAAAGAGTCAAAAACACAGAAAAAACAGGAACTGGCACTTGGTACTGAATTAATAAGTTAGTCCCAAAAAACATATAAAAGGTATATAAAACATCCAAAGTTGACAAGATAACAGCATGAAACCAGAAAAAATTATAGATATGTTTGAGACGTATCAATGCTCATGGGATAGATCCGGGTCAAAACCTGATCTCCAATCGATGGCCGGAGGCAGTGATGGTGATGCCCTCAACGCCGTTTCCTTTTTGAGGGCATCATCAAGGTGAAGCTCCCAACTCCTTCGCTACGTACGAGGGGAACCCACGATCAGTCGATCGGATGATGGCGGCGCACTTGTGTTGTTCCCTCCTTGGGGGTGTCATTCCTGGAGGTGTGCTTTTGCTTGAGGGACGAGTGGGCGGTTCCAGCGGTGGAGCGGCACTGGATGTGATGCATCCACGATGTGGAGTCTTGACGGAGTGGAGTGGCACGAACTTGGCGATGGATGTGTGATGATGGGTGCCCGTTGGCTGGAACCATGGGGGCATTGATGACAGGCCTCACAAGGTTGATGCTTGAGTACCTGCTCTGAATATCGGTCATTGGAAGATGGCGGCGATGACCTATGAGTGCGTCGGACCGGTTTGCATCCCAAACCTAGTATTTAGCTTGGTTTGGGCATCCGCTTTTAGTTGTTAGGCATTTGTGTGTTGTCCGTTTGGTATTAGGCTCGGGCTATTGGCACCTCTTCATGAAGTGGATATGAATATCGGTAGATGTTGCTAAGATGGTGACTTCACACTTCCTAATGTACTACTTTGTAAGGAATTTGTGAATAATTAATAAAATGGTTGCATGCATCTTCCAGATGAAGATGTCGGGGGTCATCCTCCTTTCCAGAAAACCCACGAAAAGCCATATCTCAGGTACCACCCAGAAGAAATAGTCCGAGAAAATTCAAGCAGTGCCTCAAATAAGGTAATGACGTAGGAAATATCGCCATTGCTAGATATAACTAATAAGGTTCAAACCTTGGGTTTTCACCCTAGAGCTCGAGACCGATACTTGAGAACCACCACCAAATCGAAGTCATCCAGTGTTGTCAACACCACTCTCCATAATCCCAGCATCTACATGCATAGCACGGTCTTGATGTAATATGCCACACACGTGAACACCATGCTTGCACAAGCTAGTCAAACGACGACAAGAACTGGTTGCCACCAATAGCTTGATAATCCCCAAGTGCAAGGAATCATCATAGCACTTTCCAAGGATGGAAGTGATAAGTATGGAGTGCCATACCCACAAGGAAATAAATATAAGATCAATATTCTCTCAAGTCCTATATGTCACCGATATGAATCTACGTACACCAAGCGTTCGCTTCTATCTAGTAGCTAGTGAGAAGTAAAATTGTGTTCTGGGTATATAAGGATAGCTTTGCATTATATTGGACAACAAAAATATGAAAATAGTTGCCAACTAAATAAATTTAGAATATATTACAAATAGAGAGTATGAAGAAATGATGGTATGGTGTGTGGAATCATCCTAGGCAATTGATAACAAGATCAATGATCATTCTTGTAATTTTATATGAGCGAGAGGCATGAGCTAACATAATTTTCGTACTTGGATCATAAGAACTTAAGAGTGGACCTCTAGCAAGAATCCGCAACTACTAGAAATCATTAAGGTAAACCCAACCATAGCATTAAACATCACGCCCACTTTACTCTCATATGCAACAATCCTCTTACTCGGGTGTAAGCTTTTGTCACTCTAGGCACCCACTATAAGCGAATCGTCAATGTATTGCAACACCCTAAGAGAGAATCCCTCATGTGTGTGCAACATGAGGGCACCATAGTACAACACCAAAATAAAACATACACTCAAGCCAATCAACATAACAATCAACCCAAAGTACAACGTATATCTAATCAAACATCATAGAATGGAAACACATCATTGAATAATAATGCGTGTCATAAACACCATGTTCAAGTAGGGAATTACAGCAGGGTGTGGGAGAGTGGACCACTAGAAAGAGATGAGGAAGGTTATGAAGACAGTGATGTTTATAAACACAATCACCGCGACGATGGTTCCCGTGGCAACACTTCGGTGCCACCGGAGAGAGGGGTAGAGATTGTCCTCCCTTAGGATTCCTCCTCCATGGCCTATCCCGACATGGGGAGAGGTTTTCCCCTATGGTCCTAGGCCTTCATGGCTCTGGGAGAGGTGAGAGCCCTTCGAGGTTGGATCTCTCTCTCCGTTTCTCTCCTGTTTTTGCTATTGTTTTCTCTCAAGATTGTTTTTTCGTCGATACAAAGAGTTGCAGCGTAGAGTATCTCCTAATTTCTGATGGTTTCTCTATTTATAGGATTTTTTGGCGTTAGAATCATGCAAAGAGGAGTTACGAGGAGCCAACAAGCTATCAGGGCCCTTTGACCCCCCCCCCCCCGGCGCGCCCTATAGGCTTGTGGCCAATAGGGGGGACCCTCCGGTGATTCTTCGCTCAACTGTTGCTCATATGTTCAAGAAAAAAATGACCAAAAAGTTTCGCGCAATTCCGAGAACTTTTATTTTCTTCAAACAAAAGTGACACCACGGCAATTATGTTGAAAATAGCGTCAATCCGGGTTAGTTCTAATTAAATCATATGAAGTGCATCAAAGCCATGTGAAAGTACTATAAACATAGGTGAATATGGCATGAATAATTCATAAATTGTGTGTACTTTGGAGATGTATCATCATCCCCAAGCTTAATTCCTGCTCGTCCTCGAGTAGGTAAATGATTGAACAAATAATTTATGAAGTGTGAATGCTAGAATAGTATATAAGTTTGATGAATGTTACTTCTAATCAGTTTTTCTAGCATCATAAAACAACAACTCTTTTCTCATAGAACTTCTTATTATCAAGTAACAAGTTATTCACATGTTAATTTATAGACCATACACTTCTTTGAAAACTAGCACACTTTGTTTTCAGTCATCAAACAATTATAATTCATCTTATTATCACGAAGGGTATATGCAATAGCTTTGATTTAGCAACTCCACATACTCAACTATCATTTAGTCTTCTATAATAGCTGACAGTCAAGGCATATTTGTAGGACAAGAAATTTCAATCAAACACATATGAAGATAGGGGCTTAATGTTCCGACTCCCAACTTATTTAAATCAAGGATAATGTCAAAAACAATGAATCATGATCACTTATATCCAAGTGGATATATGTGCATGGATCTTTTCCCCACCATGATGCTTGCCTACTAAAGAATTAATAGATTGGAGTAGGGATGAACATTATTGACTCTTGCATAAAAGTAAATACATAAAGTAAAAGATAGGCCCTTCGTGGAGGGAAGCAAAAGTTTTCATGTGCTTTTTATTTTTGGATGTGCAATCTCTTAATGAAAAGGAACATCACTTTACATTTCACCTTGTGATGACAAACTTTATTATGTAGTCCGTCGCTTTTATTTCTTACAAAATTATTTTCCCTTCCATTAAAAGATCATACATATTTAGGAGCAATTTTTATTGCCTTTTCCACCGATGACAACTTACATGAAGGATCTTATTCAATCCATAGGTATGTATGGGCTCTCATGGCAAGAAACTAGGTTTAAGGGTTATGGTTGCACAAGTAGTATCTCTACTTAGTGCGAATTTTTTGGCTAACAAAGGATCTAAAGCGAGCACCACACGTTAGAGGATCCATGACAATATAACTTCTATGTGAATATAAGCAAACATAACCATTGTTTTGTCTTCCTTGTCCAACGTCAACTACTTGATCAAGTTTGAAAATAAATAATGGGGGCTCACAATCATAGAAGATGTCCAAGATAGTATATTTATATGTGAAATCTCTCCTCCTTCAATATTATTTCATGAATTATTAAAGCGAACAATGCTATGTTTGCTAACCTCCAATAAATTTTATTGCTTATACTCTTAGTATGTGAAGTCACTACTCCCCATGGGACAAGCATATGAAGCATATATAATTTCACGTTTTATGACATTCAATCCATTTCAAAAATTTCTCTTAGGATATAATTTAAGCACAAGAGTGATCATCAAACTACTCTCAAAATGATATAACTAGAGTTCATAGAGCATTTATCAATGAATATAGAGAGATCAATATCCAAGCTCAAAATATACATGTGAAGCACACGAAGCATTCTATAAGCCATACTCAAAAGATTTAAGTGAAACACATGAAGCACTCTATAAATCAACCAAGGTTATCTCTGTGATGCCCTCGGCTTAATCGTACGCTAATCATACACGCAAATGCGTACGATCAAACCCAAGGACTCACGGGGAGATATCACAACACAACTCTAGACACAAATAAAATAACATCAGCTTCATATTACAAGCCAGGGGCCTCGAGGGCTAGAATACGAAAGCTCGATAAACACACGAGTCAGCGGAAGCAACAATATCTGAGTACGGACATAAAACATGGGGTGCCTTAGAGAAGGCTAGAACAAAAGATACAACGATCGAACGAGGCGAGGCCTCCTGCCTGGGAACCTCCTAACTACTCCTGATCATCAGCGGCCTCCACGTAGTAGTAGGCACCGTCGGGGTAGCAGTCGTCGGCGGCGGGGACCTCCATCTCCTGGGCTTCATCATCTGGTCGCAGCAAACGGATCAAGGGAACAAGGGGGGAGCAAAGCAGCGGTGAGTACTCATCCAAAGTACTCGCAAGTCTTACATCAGAACTATTCTAATTATGCACCAGTATCAAAGAAGGGGGTTATATGTGGACTGACTGCAGCAATGCGAGAATAGAGAGAGAAGGCCTAGTCCTATCGAAGACTAGCATCTTCAGGGTCTTGCAGCAATAGACGAGAGTAGAACAGGGGTAACACATTAATAGTCATATTGTTGCAGCAATATTAAAGTGAGGTCACGCCTAAAGATCCTCCCTCGACTCCCTGCGAGGAAGCAATCCCGAGGCAAACTAATTCCAGTTAAGTAACAATTGTAGTTGTATAAGATCGGGGCACAACTCCAAGTCGTCCTGTAACCGTGGACACGGCTATCCGAATAGTTAATTTTCATCCCTGCAGGGGTGCACCACATGTCCCGTCACGCTCGATAACACTCTGGCCGGACATACTTTTCTGGGTCCTGCCCGGCCTCGGAATATCGACACGTCGCAGCCCCACCTAAGACTAATCAGAGAGGCCAGCCCGCCGGTCTAAATCCTAAGCACAAAGGGTTCATGGGCCCAGTTCCCCTTCACACTCCTGCACGTGGCGTGGGCGGCCGACGTCAGTCCTAGCATCCCTTAATCACAAGCGCGATGCATCTCGGGGCCACTCGGGCGCGGGCCGCTACATTGCTGGCATCTGAAAAGCTTCGGCTGATACCGCAACGCCGAGTACCCATAATTCTTCCCGCGTAGCCGGTTAGTGCGAAAAGGTCTCCGACCAACCCAGATCAAATACCCAAATCCATTAGCATTTTAATTAGGCCAGCAACACAGTTTCACGGGAATCCACCCGTCTTACAACTAATCACCAATGATCCCAGTAACATGGTCGAGTAACTGTGTGGTCGTAACATCGGGGGGAATCCGAGGTATCACCCTCGTTGGATCCCGAACGATGTACCCGTCAAGGTGGGCTTAGAGGAATCACCCTCGGGGGTCCCACACTCGCGGGGTTGCACGACAGAGGCGTCATCGGGAATGGTGAAAGAGGAATCACCCTCGATAACCATGACCGACTAGCTATACTACAGAGATATCATCAGGAGTACTTAGCGAGGTGTCACCCTCGGTACCCGATAGTATCTCTGTAGCGTCGTACAACGAAGGGGGGGTGAATGTGCTGTGTCGGGTCTGGCTCGTCGATCAAAGATCGAGATTTGAAAACAAGCGGGGCAACTGAGCTACGGGGTCAGAGGGGATGACTTCTCCACCTATACTAAGCATATTAAAAGTACAGGACTGAAAGTAGCAGTTCATAAAAAACAGGCTATGCATCAGATATAGGAGCTAACTACAATAGTAGCAAAATACTAATGCAAGCAGTAGAAAGAAAGACATAGGCGATATAGGAATGATCAAGGGGAATTTGCTTGCCTTGCTGCTCTGCGGCAAAGGACTGATCGGCAGGGTCGTAGATGTACCCGGCAGCAGCGTCAGTCTCGGGGTCTACCGGTAAGAAGAGGGGGAAGAAACAGTAAATAATAGCACCGATGCAACACGAAGCATGACATGGTAAGATGCAGGCTAGACATGAACTAACGCAGCAACATCCGTCATAGACGGGTCGGAAGAATATCTGACGATATTTTCCGGGTCTCGGGCTACTACCGGTTATACTGGAAACGATGGAAAAGTTCCATGTTTGCTATGCTAGGGACGCGTGACAGACGAATGGGCCGTGTATCCGGGTTCGTCTCGTTTTGCTGATCAACTTTCATGTTGAAAATATTTTGATCTGACTTACGGATTTATTCAATATTAATTTTCAAAGTTTTATTAATTATTTAGGAATTAAAATCAGATTCAAGTGATTTAATAAAATCCCATTATGACATCATCGCAGTGTCATGCTGACATCAACATTTGACCGGTCAACTGACCGGCGGGTCCTGAACGTCATAGGCACAAGTTTTTATTAAGATTAATTATTTATTAATCAGATTAATTCAACGAGGGACCCACGTGTCATACTCTAATTATGTTAATTAATTATTTTAACTAATATATCTATTTATTTATTTATTTAAGAAAAACATTATTTTTATAATTTATATTAACTCTCGCGTGGGGCCTCCCTGTCATAGACAGCGGGTGCATTGGCCCCACCGGTAAGTGACCTAAGGCTATTTTCTCATCTTTTTATTATTAGATACCTAACCGTGCAAATACCATATTCCTCTAAATATCCATATACGCAAATACATACATCACATCTCATACATACATACGCATTTAATACATCATTTGTTTTTATTCATTTTTCTTTCAAAACTCACATCTCTCTCTCTGCTAACAGAGAGACAGAGAACTCACTTTGCTCCAACTCCACCTAGAAGAACCTAAACTTCAAACCTTCCTACCGGAGTCTACCGTCGACGGATCGAGGCCCCGTTTGTCGGAACGGAACCGGGACGGCGAGGAGATCGACATGGTGGGAGGAGCCCGAGGAGGGGCTCACCGACGGTGACGAGACGGCCCGGTGAAGCCGGAGTTCGCACGAAGGTGACGGTGGAGACGGCGTGGTGGCGGACGAGGCGGTGACGGTGACGGTGACGGCGCGGTTCCGGCAAGGAGGAGGCGTAGGGGAGGCCCGGTGAGGGAGGGGCTCGCCGGCGTGGTGAAGTGGCCGAGGGAGGCCGGTCTCCCTGCCCGGTCCCTCCTGGACCGAGCGGGAGGAGGGGGGGCGCGACGGGGAGGGGGTGCCCCCTCGGTGAGGAGAGGCGGGGGGGGTCGCCGGCGTGGTGAAGCCGTGGGGCAGGGGCGCCGGCCGAGGGAGGGGAGGCGCGCCGGCCGAGGTGGAGCGGATCTGAGAGGGGGAGGCGAGAGGGGCTCGGTGGAGGGAGGAGGCCGGCGGGGGAGCTCGCCGGCGGGAGGCAGGGGAGGCCGCCGGCCGAGGTGGGATCTGGGCCGACGGGAAGAGAGGGCTGGAGGAGGAGGCGACGTGGGAGGGAGTTGGGGGCTCGGCAGGGGAGGGGCGGTCTGGCGTGGGATGAGGGGAACCGAGAGGGAGGGGTGGGGCTCCTGTCGGTGGGGTGGGGTGGTCACGGGAGAGTGGGGGGTGGCTGGCGGCGGCGCTCAGGGGGGGGAGGGAGCTGGCGTGGGGGGTGGCTGCTCGCCGGGGGGGCTAGGGTTTGGCCGGTTGGGCCGGTGGGTGGCCGGCTAGGCCTTGAGCCCAGTTGGGCCAGGGGTGGGGTTGCTTTTTTTTTAATTTGTTTTCTTTTTCCCTTTTTATTATTTCTTTCTTTCAGTTTTCTTTTCTTTCTTTTATCATTATTATTTCTTTAATACTTTCCTGTTTATTTTATTATTTGATTTTTCTTTTTAAATACTTTCTTTTATTACACTTTCTTTTAATTTTTTATACATACTTTTAATTCTTTCTTTCGTATACATATCCTTTTAATATTTGTAATGAACTTATGAAGTACTCTTCGTTTGTCTTCAAATTTTGAATCCGGACAAAACTCGAATCAACGCGGGTCTGAGATGGGAATCCGATGACGTGGCATCATTAGCGGTTGATCACTGTAGCTTAATTACAATAATCACTGTAGCAAAAGTCGAGGATGTCACAATTCTCCCCTACTAACAAGAATTCTCGTCCCGAGAATTAAGAGGTAGAGGGAAAGAGCCCGGGGTATTCATCACGAAGATGATCCTCGCGTTCCCAAGTGGTTTCATCTTCAGAGTGATTTGACCACTGCACCTTAAGGAACTTGGTGACCTTGCGACGAGTCTTACGTTCAGCTTGGTCGAGAATGCGGACTGGATGCTCTTTATAAGAGAGGTCCTGTTGTAGCTCAAGCATATCGTGATCCACTGCTCGAATAGGGTCCTTGAAGCAGCGACGGAGCTGAGAAACATGGAAGACATCGTGAACCTGGGAAAGGTTCGCCGGCAGTTCCAATTGATAAGCCACTCTTCCACGCCTTTCGAGAACAGTGAAGGGACCAATATAACGAGGAGCTAACTTGCCCTTGATTCCGAAACGGTGTGCACCTCTCATTGGTGTGACACGGAGATAAGCCTTTTCGCCAGGTTGATAGATCATATCTTGATGATGACGGTCATACTGACTCTTCTGACGGACTGAGCAGCCTTCAGATTCTCATGAATAATGCGGACTTGATGTTCGGCATGTTGAATAATATCCGGACCGAAGAGTGACCGTTCCCCAGTTTCTGACCAATTCAGAGGAGTTCGACACCTTCGCCCATACAATACTTCGAAAGGGGCCATCTTCAGACTAGCTTGATAGCTATTGTTGTAAGAGAACTCGGCATACGGGAGAGATTCCTCCCATTTCTTACCGAAATAAATGACACAAGCTCGAAGCATGTCCTCGAGAATTTGGTTGACTCGTTCAACTTGTCCCTGGGATTGAGGATGAAATGCAGTGCTGAAGGACAGATAAGTCCCCATAGCCTTCTGAAAACTTTCCCAGAATTTTGAAGTGAACAAGCTGCCACGGTCCGAACTGATTACCAACGGAATACCGTGAAGTGAAACAACTCTTGACATATAAAGATCTGCCAGCTGACTAGCATTAATCGTTTCTTTGACGGCCAGGAAATGTGCAACTTTGGACAGTCGATCAATGACGACAAGAATAGCATCATTACCCTTCTGAGATCTGGGAAAACCAGTGACAAAGTCCATTTCAACATGGTCCCATTTCCACTCGGGAATAGAGATAGGCTGCAGAGTTCCAGCAGGCTTTTGGTGTTCTGCTTTGATACACCGGCATATATCACATTCTGCCACATAGCGTGCAATGTCTTGTTTCATATTGGGCCACCAGAATCTTCGCCGGATGTCTTGGTACATCTTGGTACTACCCGGGTGAATAGACAATGGTGTGTCATGAGCTTCTTCCATCACCTTCCCAGTCATCCTGAGATTTTCCTTCTTATTTGGGACGAATAGGCGACCCTTGAAATACAAGGCGCCACCTTCATCAATAGTGAAAAAGGAGGGTTTACCCTTTGCAATATAGCTCTTAATCCTGTCGACATCATCGTCAAAGTCTTGTATATTATTTATGGAGCTCACAAGATCTGGTTCAACCACTAGGTTACTGAGGGATCCCTGATTAACAACACGAAGGTTCACCTTTTGATACTCTTCAGGAGGGGGAACAAGGTAACCCTGAGGAACAATGTGGAGGTTCAGCTTACGGAATTCCTCTTGCAGACGATCGTGAACCTGATGAACTTGGAGGTGGTTGCAGTATGACTTCCGACTTAAGGCATCAGCCATTACGTTAGCCTTGCCAGGGGTATATGATATACTACAGTCAAAATCTGCTATACGCTCCATCCATCTTTGTTGACGCAGGTTCAGCTCCGGTTGAGTGAACAAGTACTTCAGACTTTGATGGTCGGTGTAGATTTCACAGCGATTACCGACAAGGTATTGTCGCCATTCCTTCAATGCATGAATGACTGCGGCAAGCTCGAGATCATGAACTGGGTAGTTCTCTTCATGAGCACTCAGTTGACGTGAAGCATAAGCGATCACCTTGCGATCCTGCATTAGGACACAACCTATTCCTTGACGAGAAGCATCACAGTATATGACGAAATCCCTTTTCGTATCTGGAGGAGCAAGTACTGGAGCGAACGTCAGTTTGTCCTTGAGCGCTTGGAAACTTTCCTGACATTTATCAGTCCATTCATACTTAACACCTTTGGGAAGCAGGTTGGTTAAGGGCTTCGCAATCTTGGAGAAGTTCTCGACGAATCGACGGCAATAGCTGGCGAGTCCGAGAAAACTTCTGACTTGCTTGACATTCTTCGGGGGAGTCCAGTCAAGAATAGCTTGAATTCGTTCGGGGTTGACCGCAAGACCATCTTTGGAAATCACATGACCAAGGTAAGTCACTTCGTCTAGCCAAAACTCACATTTGGAATACTTCGCATAGAGTTTATGCTCCCGAAGCTTATCCAGTACAAGACGAAGATGTTCAGCATGCTCTTCTTTGTTCTTCGAAAACACCAGAATATCATCCAGATCTACCACGACAAATTTGTCGAGGTAGTCCATGAATATATAATTCATCAATCGAGAGAAGGTTGCCGGTGCATTGGTTAAGCCGAAGGACATGACGGTGTACTCATATGATCCATATCGAGTAACAAAGGCGGCTTTGGAATATCCTCCTTGCGAACACGGATCTGGTGGTATCCCAATGTCAAGTCGAGCTTAGAGAAAACGGTGGAACCAGCAAGTTGATCATACAAATCAGTTATCCGAGGGAGAGGATATTTGTTTTGAATAGTGGCCTGGTTGATAGGACGATAGTCTTGAACCAATCGATTTGTCCCATCGTTCTTCTTAACAAAGAGAGAAGGTGCTCCCCAAGCAGAGGAACTCGGACGGATGAAACCCGGACGGAGCGAGTTGTCAATTTCTTGCTTAAGTTCAAGGAGTTCATGTGGTGGCATTTTATAAGGACGCTTGGCAATAGGAGTGGTACCGGGTACCAAGTCAATGACAAACTCGACAGCTCGAGCAGGGGGAATCCCCGGAAGTTCCTCTGGAAAGACATCTTGGAATTCTCGGACCACTGGTATGTTTTCAATCCCTTCAAGAGGCGACGCATTTAATGCATTCAAAGCATAGAGCCGTGCCTCAGCATTACGGACGAGATGAGCATGGTAGCTTACTAGTTCATCTGAAGGGTGTAGGAGGTGGACGGTTTTGGTGGCACAAACGATCAATGCCGTATGAGCTTTCAACCAGTCCATCCCCAATATGAGATCAATGTTGGATGACTTTAGTAGGATGGGGTTGGCAAGGAATTCTAATCCTTCAATTTCAACTGGAACATGGGGGCAAACCACAGAGGTTCGGCATTCGCCCCCAGGGGTGTTTACCACTATCGGGATGTTCATCTCTTCGCTCCTAATGTCATGCATGTATGCAAAATTTTCCGACATAAAGGAATGCGATGCTCCTGTATCAAACAATATGAAGCAGGTACTGAGTTAACGAGAAGTGTACCCATCACGGTAGCAGGCTGGTCTTGAGCTTGACCCATATCAATGTTGTTGGCCTGACCACGAACATAAGCAGGCTTAGTGTTGAAGTTGCGGTTCTGGTTGTTGCCACGACCAGTTGCGGGAAGTGCCACCTGATTCTGATTCTGCCTGCAGTCTCTAGCACGGTGACCTGGAGGGCCACACTTGAAGCACAGCCCGTCCTCAGGACGGGAAGGAGGAACTCGAGGCGGTGGAGCTGGAAGCCTCGGCTGCCTAGGTGGTGAAGGAGGCAGGCGAGGTGCAGCATAGGACGGCCTCGGAGTAGGAGCAGGTGCATGGTACATGTTGTTGGGAATCCAGATCTTCCGCTTCTGTGCAGATGAGCCCGAAGATGAGCCCATGTCACGGTTGCGCTTGCTGCTATCTTTGTATTCCTGCAGACCAGTCTCAACCTGAATAGCCTTGTTCACGAGGGTGGCGAAATCAGCATAGTCCTGAACGAGGAGTGTCAGCTTGATATCAGGGTGGAGGCCTTCACGGAACTTCTCCTGCCTGCATGCATCAGTCGCAATGTCTTCTTCAGCATAGCGAGATAATTCCAGAAATTCCCGCTGATAAGCATCCACAGTCTTATTGCCCTGGACCAAGTTGCGGAACTCACGCTTCTTCCGGTCCATGATTCCCTGGGGAATGTATCGAGCACGGAAAGCAGCCTTGAACTCTGCCCAAGTGATGATAGTCCCATCGGGCTGAGAGAGCCTGTGACTGTCCCACCATTGAGTAGCGGGACCCTTCAGAAAGTAGGCGGCAAAGTTGACATAGCTCGCCAGGGGCACATTGGCAGACTCTAGCTCATAGGAAATGTCACGGAGCCAGTCATCAGCATCTAGAGGCTGAGTTGAGCTGCGGTAGATCGCAGGGTTGAGACGGCAGAAGTCTTGCAGTGTCACGCCTTGTGGTTGGTTCATGTTCGGCCTTTGGAACTGATCCATGAGCCCTTGCATAAACTGGCGGTTCAGCTCAAACTGTTGGATCATCCCCGCCATATACTCAGGAGGCGGGGGTGGTGCATCGTTGGCAGGGCCACGCGGGCGGCCAACTGGTCTAACCATCCTGTTAAATATTTAGGAGGGGTAGTTTAGCTTAAAGTAATTGAAAGGCATCGCACGCATTCATGACGTAATCAAGCATAATGAAAGGGAAATGCGATAGATACTCCATAGTAGTTGAGTTCGACATACAGACCCATACATAAGTTCGATTACAGACTAACGATTAAAAACTCGAAATTTGGCGATAGCCCGGACGCATTTGACGATACCCTGGACTCACTAGGCGGCGCGCAGGCACGCGGTGGAAGAGTACCACAACGAGATGTAGCGATAAGGCTACATCAACGTCGGAGAGGACGATCGAATCCTGGTAGCTGGCGGTGATAGAAGGTAGGGACAGGACCCTGTGTCCCGTTGTGACTCTGGTGAGGGTACCGCATCCAGTCGAGCAGCTGAGGTCCAAGTGCAGGGGTTCTACCCCCAACATCAGTCCACTCGAGAGCTGATGGTAGCTCTGTCCTGCTCGGCTCGCGGATGCGCATAGGTGGAACCCTCGGACAGTGTGATGGCTGCAGCTCTGTTAACGCGTCGTAAAGACAAGCGCGCGTAGCATACAACTCCACAGTCAGAGCTCGGAAAGCACGATCCATTGCCTCAGTGTACTGCACCAGAATCCGCGAGTCGTAGCGACGCGTCACGTAGGGGGCGCAGACAGCGACGTAGGAACGGTCGCTGCGCTCCCGAACGTCAGAAGCGTAGGAAGTGAGATCAGACCCAGTCTCATCCCTAGCAGGAGCATGCGGGATGTATCTGAAAGGGCTCTCCTCCAGGTGAGGGTACGCTCCACGGAGACGGGTGATGGCGATGTAGGCCGCATCATGGACGGCCATCTCGACCGACACTCCAATACCACAGAACACGTGGCGCTCGAGGGTCTCGCCGCCCCTCTGGTCGAAGATGCGAACCTCAGCCTGGTACTGGTACTGGTTGTACTCATGGAAATCCTCGAACACAGTGTACTCGGGGTACCAGCGATATCCCAGCCTGGTCAGGAGATCGACCAAAATGGCCGGGAACCCAGTCGCCTCGGTGGCCTGTGTCAGGCACACGTGCTATCTTGCGGGACGCATCTGAAAATAAGATTGACGGATGTCAATGACAGTGTGTGTAATACATATTCAGGAGAAAAAGAGTAGATAGTCCAGCGCTCCGGATCGATGTGATTCGAGAACCTAATGTTAGAGTTAGTAAAATCTTTGACCCGAAAGAGAAGAGAAAGTAGAGCCCAGAGTATAGGAAAGGAGTAAAAGATACTAATACCACCCAATTGAGATGTGGGCCCCTAAGCCACAACATCAGTGTTAGTAAAGTTTTTCAAACACTAGACTCAACTTCGGCCAAGGAGTTGGAAAGGGGGCTACCTACAGGCAGTTGGCTCTGATACCAACTTGTGACGCCCTCGGCTAAATCGTACGCTAATCATACACGCAAATGCATACGATCAAACCCAAGGACTCACGGGGAGATATCACAACACAACTCTAGACACAAATAAAATAACATCAGCTTTATATTACAAGCCAGGGGCCTCGAGGGCTAGAATACGAAAGCTCGATAAACACACGAGTCAGCGGAAGCAACAATATCTGAGTATGGACATAAAACATGGGGTGCCTTAGAGAAGGCTAGCACAAAAGATACAACGATCGAAGGAGGCGAGGCCTCCTGCCTAGGAACCTCCTAACTACTCCTGATCATCAGCGGCCTCCACGTAGTAGTAGGCACCGTCGGGGTAGCAGTCGTCGGCGGCGGGGACCTCCATCTCTTGGGCTTCATCATCTGGTCGCAGCAAATGGATCAAGGGAACAAGGGGGGAGCAAAGCAGCGGTGAGTACTCATCCAAAGTACTCGCAAGTCTTACATCAGAACTATTCTAATTATGCACCAGTATCAAAGAAGGGGGTTATATGTGGACTGACTGCAGCAATGCGATAATAGAGAGAGAAGGCCTAGTCCTATCGAAGACTAGCATCTTCAGGGTCTTGCAGCAATAGACGAGAGTAGAACAGGGGTAACACATTCATAGTCATATTGTTGCAGCAATATTAAAGTGAGGTCACGCCTAAAGATCCTCCCTCGACTCCCTGCGAGGAAGCAATCCCGAGGCAAACTAATTCCAGTTAAGTAACAATTGTAGTTGTATAAGATCGGGGCACAACTCCAAGTCGTCCTGTAACCATGGACACGGCTATCCGAATAGTTAATTTCCATCCCTGCAGGGGTGCACCACATGTCCCGTCACGCTCGATAACACTCTGGCCGGACATACTTTTCTGGGTCCTGCCCGGCCTCGGAATATCGACACGTCGCAGCCCCACCTAAGACTAATCAGAGAGGCCAGCCCGCCGGTCTAAATGCTAAGCACAAAGGGTTCATGGGCCCAGTTCCCCTTCACGCTCCTGCACGTGGCGTGGGCGGCCGACGTCAGTCCTAGCATCCCTTAATCACAAGCGCGATGCATCTCGGGGCCATTCGGGCGCGCGCCGCTACATTGCTGGCATCTGAAATGCTTCGGTTGATACCGCGACGCCGAGTACCCATAATTCTTCCCGCGTAGCCGGTTAGTGCAAAAAGGTCTCCGACCAACCCAGATCAAATACCCAAATCCATTAGCATTTTAATTAGGCCAGCAACATAGTTTCACGGGAATCCACCCGTCTTACAACTAATCACCAATGATCCTAGTAACATGGTCGAGTAACTGTGTGGTCGTAACATCGGGGGGAATCCGAGGTATCACCCTCGTTGGATCCCGAACGATGTACCCGTCAAGGTGGGCTTAGAGGAATCACCCTCGGGGGTCCCACACTCGCGGGGTTGCACGACAGAGGCGTCATCGGGAATGGTGAAAGAGGAATCACCCTCGATAACCACGACCGACTAGCTATACTACAGAGATATCATCAAGAGTACTTAGCGAGGTGTCACCCTCGGTACCCGATAGTATCTCTGTAGCGTCGTACAACGAAGGGGGGTGAATGTGCTGTGTCGGGTCTGGCTCGTCGATCAAAGATCGAGATTTGAAAACAAGCGGGGCAACTGAGCTACGGAGTGAGAGGGGATGACTGCTCCACCTATACTAAGCATATTAAAAGTACAGGACTGAAAGTAGCAGTTCATCAAAAACAGGCTATCCATCAGATATAGGAGCTAACTACAATAGTAGCAAAATACTAATGCAAGCAGTAGAAAGAAAGACATAGGCGATATAGGAATGATCAAGGGGAATTTGCTTGCCTTGCTGCTCTGCGGCAAAGGACTGATCGGCAGGGTCGTAGATGTACCCGGCAGCAGCGTCAGTCTCGGGGTCTACCGGTAAGAAGAGGGGGAAGAAACAGTAAATAATAGCACCGATGCAACACGAAGCATGACATGGTAAGATGCAGGCTAGACATGAACTAACGCAGCAACATCCGTCATAGACGGGTCGGAAGAATATCTGACGATATTTTCCGGGTCTCGGGCTACTACCGGTTATACTGGAAACGATGGAAAAGTTCCATGTTTGCTATGCTAGGGACGCGTGACAGACGAACGGGCCGTGTATCCGGGTTCGTCTCGTTTTGCTGATCAACTTTCATGTTGAAAATATTTTGATCTGACTTACAGATTTATTCAATATTAATTTTCAAAGTTTTATTAATTATTTAGGAATTAAAATCAGATTTAAATGATTTAATAAAATCCCATTATGACATCATCGCGGTGTCATGCTGACATCAACATTTGACCGGTCAACTGACCGGCGGGTCCCGAACGTCATAGGCACAAGTTTTTATTAAGATTAATTATTTATTAATCAGATTAATTCAACGAGGGACCCACGTGTCATACTCTAATTATGTTAATTAATTATTTTAACTAATATATCTATTTATTTATTTATTTAAGAAAAACATTATTTTTATAATTTATATTAACTCTCGCGTGGGGCCTCCCTGTCATAGACAGCGGGTGCATTGGCCCCACCGGTAAGTGACCTAAGGCTATTTTCTCATCTTTTTATTATTAGATACCTAACCGTGCAAATACCGTATTCCTCTAAATATACATATACGCAAATACATACATCACATCTCATACATACATACATACATACATACATACATACGCATTTAATACATCATTTGTTTTTATTCATTTTTCTTTCAAAACTCACATCTCTCTCTCTGCTAACAGAGAGACAGAGAACTCACTTTGCTCCAACTCCAACTAGAAGAACCTAAACTTCAAACCTTCCTACCGGAGTCTACCGTCGACGGATGGAGGCCCCGTTTGTCGGAACGGAACCGGGACGACGAGGAGATCGACATGGTGGGAGGAGCCCGAGGAGGGGCTCACCGACGGTGACGAGACGGCCCGGTGAAGCCGGAGTTCGCACGAAGGTGACGGTGGAGACGGCGTGGTGGCGGATGAGGCGGTGACGGTGACGGTGACGGCGCGGTTCCGGCAAGGAGGAGGCGTAGGGGAGGCCCGGTGAGGGAGGGGCTCGCCGGCGTGGTGAAGGGGCCGAGGGAGGCCGGTCTCCCTGCCCGGTCCCTCCTGGACCGAGCGGGAGGAGGGGGGGCACGACGGGGAGGGGGGGGCCCCCTCGGTGAGGAGAGGCAGGGGGGTCGCCGGCGTGGTGAAGCCGTGGGGCAGGGGCGCCGGCCGAGGGAGGGGAGGCGCGCCGGACGAGGTGGAGCGGATCTGAGAGGGGGAGGCGAGAGGGGCTCGGTGGAGGGAGGAGGCCGGCGAGGGATCTCGCCGGCGGGAGGCAGGGGAGGCCGCCGGCCGAGGTGGGATCTGGGGCGACGGGAAGAGAGGGCTGGAGGAGGAGGCGACGTGGGAGGGAGTTGGGGGCTCGGCAGGGGAGGGGCGGTCTGGCGTGGGATGAGGGGAACCAAGAGGGAGGGGTGGGGCTCCTGTCGGTGGGGTGGGGTGGTCACGGGAGAGTGGGGGGGTGGGGCCCCCCCACGAGGGGGGTGGCTGGCGGCGGCGCTCAGGGGGGGGGGAGGGAGCTGGCGTGAGGGGTGGCTGCTCACGAGGGGGGCTAGGGTTTGGCCGGTTGGGCCGGTGGGTGGCCGGCTGGGCCTTGAGCCCAGTTGGGCCAGGGGGTGGGGTTGCTTTTTTTTTTTTAATTTGTTTTCTTTTTCCCTTTTTATTATTTCTTTCTTTCAGTTTTCTTTTCTTTCTTTTATCATTATTATTTCTTTAATACTTTCCTATTTATTTTATTATTTGACTTTTCTTTTTAAATACTTTCTTTTATTACACTTTCTTTTAATTTTTTATACATACTTTTAATTCTTTCTTTCGTATACATATCCTTTTAATATTTGTAATGAACTTATAAAGTACTCTTCGTTTGTCTTCAAATTTTGAATCCGGACAAAACTCGAATCAACGCGGGTCTGAGATGGGAATCCGATGACATGGCATCATTAGCGGTTGATCACTGTAGCTAAATTACAATAATCACTGTAGCAAAAGTCGAGGATGTCACAATCTCATACCAGCATGGTGCATAAAATATAAGGGAATAATAAACACAAAATATGTTCCATGAATAGCACATGTGAATGAATGAAAACTAACCAATAATTGTTGATGAAGAGAGGTAGGTTGCGTTGCGTCCCCAAGCGTAGATGCTTGATAATTCTTGTAATATTTACTTGGGGGACTTGGACATCCCCAAGCTTGAGTTTTTGTACCCCGTTCAATCCTCTGATATCCCAGTTTCACCTAAGTCTCAAAAGCTTCATCCACACAAAACTTGAAAAGAACTCGTGAGATAGGTTAGTACACATAATAATAAATCAACAATTCATGTACTGCCAAGACAAGTTGCCTAATAATTTTCAAACATTAGGTGATGTATACTATCATTTTCACAATTGATATCTGCCAAGATAAGCCATGAAAACTTTAGGATAAGTAGATAACAAACTATGACAACAATCTGACCGAACAGAACAGTCTATAGTAATAAATTTAAAAATTGTACTTATGTATGTGCTAAAATTTGGAAAAATTAATACAAACTAAATAATTTATATGGCAGTACTGTGTAAAAATTTTAGAAACTTCCGACATTTGAGTGAAACCACATAATTTAAATACTACAGCAAAAGTTTATGTTTTATACAACAATCCTCACACATGCAATGGAAGCATTCTAATGGAAACTCTTGGAACTTATTATTGAAAAACGTGATTATGAATACCATCTAACAGAGAATAACAAAATAAAATGATGCTTCAAGCAAAACACATATTATGTGAAGAATAAAAATATAGCTCCAAGTAAGGTATATCGATAGTACTAAAGACGAAAGTGGGGATGCGTGATAACCCACAAGTATAGGGGATCGCAACAGTTTTAGAGGGTAGAGTATTCAACCCAAATTTGTTGATTCGACACAAGGGGAAGCCAAAGAATATTCTCAAGTATTAGCAGTTGAGTTGTCAATTGAACCACACCTGAAAGATTTAGTATCTGCAGCAAAGTATCAGTAGCAAAGTAGTGTGATAGCAACAGTAGCAACGGTAACAGTAGCAATAGTAGAGTAAAAGTAGCAGCAGTGACAGCAGTAGCGGCAAAGTAACGTAGCAAGGACCAGTAGGAAAACCTTGTAGGCATTGGATCGGTGATGGATGATTATGCCGGATGTTATTCATCATGCAAGAGTTATAACACGGAGAGATATGTAACTAGCTCCAGTTCGTCAATGTAATGTAGGCATGTATTTCGTATGTACTCATACGTGCTTAGGGAAAAGAACTTGCATGACATCTATTGTCCATCCCTCCCATGGCAGCGGGGTCCTTGTGGAAACTACGGGATATTAAGGTTCTCATTTTAATAAAGAACCGGACCAATGCATTAACACTTAGTGAATACATGAACTCCTCATACTATGGTCATCTCCGGGAGTGGTTCCGGCTATTGTCACTCCGGGGTTGCCGGGTCATAACACATAGTAGGTGACTACAACTTGCAAGATAGGATCAAGAACACACATATATTGGCGACAACATAATAGGTTCAGTTCTGAAATCATGGCACTCGGGCCCTAGTGACAAGCATTAAGCATGGCAAAGTAGTAGCAACATCAATCTCAGAACATAGTGGATACTAGGGATCAATCCTCGTCAAAACTAACTCAATTACATCATAGATCTCATCCAACCATCACCGTCCAGCAAGCCTACGATGAGATTACTCATGAACGGTGAAGAGCATCATGGAATTGGTGATGAAGGAAGGTTGGTGATGACGATGATCTCCCCTCTCCGGAGCCTAGAACGGACTCCAGATCTGCCCTCAAGAGGAAGAACAGGAGGTGGCGGTGCCTCCGTATCGTAAAATGCGATGAACCCTTCTCCTTGATTTTTTTCCGAACGGAAGGGACTAAATAGAGCTGGATTTGGAGGCGGTGGAGTAACGTGGGCCCCACAAGCCTGCCAGGTGCGGCGAGGGAGGGGGCCGCGCCTGGTGGGCTTATGGGCTCTTAGCTCCACCCCTCCGGTTGATTCTTGCGCCAGTATTTTTTATATATTCCACAAAAAATCCCCGTAAATTTCCAGGTCATTCCGAGAACTTTTATTTCTGCGCAAAAACAACACCATGGCAATTCTGCTAAAAATAGCGTTAGTCCGGGTTAGTTCCATTCAAATCATGCAAATTAGAGTCCAAACCAAGGGCAAAAGAGTTCGGAAAAGTAGATACGACGGAGACGTATCAACTCCCCCAAGCTTAAAACCTTGCTTGTCCTCAAGCAATTCAGTTGACAAACTGAAAGAGACAAAAGAAAAACTTTTACGAACTCTGTTTGATCTTGTTGTTGCAACTATGTCTAACTCATAACCAGAATTTTAGCAAGATAACAAGCTAACCACATAAGCGAATGACATCTAGGTCTCACGACAAACTCATATCAATGGCATAATCAACTAGCGAGCAAACAATAATAATATTCAAAGGTCAACACTTCAATCAAAACAATCATGAAGCAGTACGAACAAATGGTATCTCGCTAGCTCTTTCTGAGACCGCAAAACATAAATGCAAAGCACCTTCAAAGACCAAGGGCTGACTAAACATTGTAATTCATGGCAAAGAAGATCTAGTCACGATCATACTCAATAACAGTTAAAAGCAAAGCATAAAAATGACAGAGGTGCTCTCTAATTGGTGCTTCTATAAGAAGAGGATGACTCAACACGAACATAAATAGATAGGCCCTTCGCAGAGGGAAGTATTGATTTGCAGAGGTGCCAGAGCTCAAGCTTTGAAAACAGAGATAATAATTTTGGGTGGCATGCTTTCTTTGTCAAAGCAATGGCCAAGAGTTTTCACCATCTTCCACGCTACACATGCTATAGGCGGTTCCCAAACAGAAAAGTAAAGTTTTGACTCCCCCACCACCGATCATTCACACTCCACGACTAGCCGAATACTCGGGTGCCGGCCATACCAACAACAATCCAGGGGGAGTTTTGTTTGCAATTATCTTTTCGATTTGAGCATGGAACTGGGCATTTCAATTACCAACCCCTTTCTCGTGAGTGATAGTGAATAAACACATATCGAGGATAACACGCCTAGCATGGAAGATACTGATAGCCCCCTGTCACCACGCGAGCGGTTCGGGCATGCAAAACAGATTACTTCTTGAAGATTTAGAGAGTGGCACATGCAAATTTACTTGGAACGGCAGGTAGATACCGCATATAGGTAGGTATGGTGGACTCATATGGAACAACTTTGGGTTTATGGAAGTGGATGCACAAGAAGTATTCCCGCTTAGTACAAGTGAAGGCTAGCAAAAGACTGGGAAGTGACCAACTAGAGAGCGACAACAGTCATCAAAATGCATTGAGATTAACCAACACTGAGTGCAAGCATAAGTAGGACATAAATCACCATGAACATGAATATCATAGAGGCTATGTTGATTTTGTTTCAACTACATGCGTGAACATGCGCCAAGTCAAGCCACTTGAATCATTCAAAGGAGGATACCATCCTATCATACTACATCATAGTCATCTCAAAATTCATGTTAGCATCCAAGACAAACCATTATAAGCTCCTAGCTAATTAAGCATGGCATCAGAAACTATGATCTCTAAGTTGTCATTGCAAACATGTTTCTCTCACAACGCTGAGCTAGTCATATTTACAAAAACAAAATAGATCGAGTTCATACCCGCTTTTCCAGGCTCAGTTACTTCATCATATATCGTCATTATTGCCTTTCACTTGCACGATTGAATGATGTGAACAATAATAAGAGTGCTCATGCATTGGACTAAGCTGGAATCTGCAAGCAAACACAAAGGAGAAGACAAAGTAATATGGCTCTTTGATAGATAAACAGATATGCATGCGAGAGCCACTAAACATTGTAACCATGGTCTTCTACCTTGACCCAAAGAAAAAGAAAACTATTTACACGGGAAAACTCCCAACAAGCAAAAGAAGAACAAGAAATCTTTTTGGGTTTTCTCAAACTAGACAAACACACGAGAAGAAAGCGAGAAAAAGAAATAAACTAGCATGGATGATATAGTGGCAAACCGTGAACACCGACTAACATAGTGAAAGCATAAGCAAGAATATAAAGTCGGTGAGAAACACGTACTCCCCCAAGCTTAGGCTCTTGGCCTAAGGTGGCTATTACCAAGGAGGGAAATAACCAGGTTCGGGGTACTCCGGAGTGTACTTAGGGTGCCACTGCTGTGTGAGCTCCTCTGGCTCCCACTGATAAACTAGTGTCTGGTACTCGACTGGTAGCTCGGGCACGGGCGCCTGTGGTTGGTCTATGCCCCAATATGCGTAGATGTCCGAGGGCATAATAATGTACCTGTCTGTATGAAGACTGAACAAAGAAGGAGCAGGCAAGGTAATAGTCTCACGAGAACCCTGACTAAATACCAGGTTATAAATCATCCTTCTGTTTATATCTCTATCAAGAAAGTCATGGCGAACCATGCTATCATAATCTAGATATCTCTTGGGAAGAAGAATCTCTTCTTCCTCGTCCAGTCTAATAGGTATCTCAAAATGTCTACCAAGACGAGTAGCATAGATATCTCCATAGACAACGCCTCTAGAACGGTTCGTGTTCAACCGTTGAGCTACTATAGCGCCCAAGCTTAAGTTTTATCATTATAAAGGGCTTCGCGCAAAACCGCAAGATCTGGAGAGCTAAGGGCCCCAGCCTTCCCACGGCTAATCAAACATTTTCCCACGAATAATGAGAAGTACCGAAGCACGGGAAAATGTATGCTAGAAGCTCTAGCGCAAGACACTCCTCTCTCTCCTCTCCTACAGCAATAGTATCGATGAAAGCTTCCAAGTCCCGTGGACAAGGTTCATGAATATCCCCAATATAAGGTAATCTGCAAACATTGCAAAAATCCTGAAGTGACATGCGCTGGGGGATATCATATAACTTGAACTCAACCATAGGAGGATTCTTCCGTGGATAGAAGTTAAAGCTTTGCACGAAAATATTAGTGAGGAGGAGGTATTGAGGACACTTATCTTCAACGTAGGTGGTAAGGCCTGCGTTCTCCCCAATATTAAGTGGTTGGCCACTCGCACGGTCGAACTTCTGCAACTCTGGGGATCGGATACTTGGGTTTCTTCTTCTCATTCCCATCATCCTTGGGGTCACGGCTTGAAGAGCCTCTTAAGAACCTCCTCATCTTTTCCTTTTTCTATCTCTGAAAATTTCTAAAAATTTTAGTGACTCAAAGGAAAAGTGAACAAGGCTCAACAAAACTCATAGCAACTACTCCGATAAGTGCCTAGAGGCCATATCACGCATCAAAACTACTTGAGACCAGCTAAAATTAGCATGCAAAGCTCAAGAACAGGGTCACCAAGGCAGCAAAAATACGTGATGTATAAGGCACTAGAGCAAAAATTGTTGGAGAACGTCGCCTGGGAAACAAAAAATTTCCTACGCGCACGAAGACCTATCATGGTGATGTCCATCTACGAGAGGGGATTTCCGATCTACGTACCCTTGTAGATCGCACAGCAGGAAGTGTTAAGAAACACGGTTGATGTAGTGGAACGTCCTCACGTCCCTCGATCCGCCTCGCGAACCGTCCCACAAACCGTCCCACGATCCGTCCCACGATCCGCTCCGATCTAGTGCCGAACGGACGGCACCTCCGCGTTTAGCACACGTACAGCTCGACGATGATCTCGGCCTTCTTGATCCAGCAAGAGAGACGGAGAGGTACATGAGTTCTCCGGCAGCGTGACGGCGCTCCGGAGGTTGGTGGTGATCTTATCTCAGCAGGGCTCCACCCGAGCTCCGTAGAGATAACATCTAGAGGAAAAACCGTGGAGGTATGTCGTCGGGCTGCCGTGGCAAAGTTGTCTCAAATCAGCCCTAATACCTCAGTATATATAGGAGGGAGGGGGAGGGCCTTGACTTGAGGCTCAAGGGAGCCCCAAGGGGTCGGCCGAACCAAGGGGGGAAGTCCTCCCTTCCAATCCTAGTCCAAGTAGGATTGGAAGGTGGAGTCCTTCTCCACTTTCCCACTTCCCCTTTTTTTCTTTCTCTTTGATTTTTCCTATCTCCTGCGCATAGGGCCTCTTGGGCTGTCCCACCAGTCCACTAAGGGATGGTGAGGCACCCCTAAGGACTATGGGATTCCCCCGGGTGGGTTGCCCCCCCCCCCCCCCGATGAACATCCTGAACCCATTCGTCACTCCCGGTACATTCCCGGTAATGTCCGAAAACTTTCCGGTAATCAAATGAGGTCATCCTATATATCAATCTTCGTTTCTGGACCATTCCGAAAAGCCTCGTGACATCCGTGGTCTCATCTGGGACTCCGAACAACATTCGGTAACCAACCATAAAACTCAAATACGCATAAAACATCGTCGAACCTTAAGTGTGCAGAACCTGCGGGTTCGGGAACTATGCAGAAATGACCCGAGAGACTCCTCGGTCAATATCCAATAGCGGGACCTGGATGCCCATATTGGATCCTATATATTCTCCGAAGATCTTATCGGTTGAACCTCAGTGCCAAGGATTCATATAATCCCGTATGTCATTCCCTTTGTCCTTTGGTATGTTACTTGCCCGAGATTCGATCGTCGGTATCCGCATACCTATTTCAATCTCGTTTAACGGCAAGTCTCTTTACTCGTTCCATAATACAAGATCCCGTGACTTACACTAAGTCACATTGCTTGCAAGGCTTGTGTGTGATGTCGTATTACCGAGTGGGCCCCGAGATACCTCGCCGTCACACGGAGTGACAAATCCCAGTCTTGATCCATACTAACTCAACAGACACCTTCGGAGATACCTGTAGAGCATCTTTATAGTCACCCAGTTACGTTCTGACGTTTGATACACACAAAGCATTCCTCCGTTGCCAGTGAGTTATATGATCTCATGGTCATAGGTATAAATACTTGACACGCAGAAAACAGTAGCAACAAAATGACACGATCAACATGCTACGTCTATTAGTTTGGGTCTAGTCCATCACATGATTCACCCAATGACGTGATCCAGTTATCAAGCAACAACACCTTGTACATACTCAGAAGACCCTAACTATCCTTGATCAACTGGCTAGCCAACTAGAGGCTTGCTAAGGACAGTGTTTTGTCTATGTATCCACACATGTATCTAAGTCTTCATTCAATACAATTGTAGCATGGATAATAAACAATTATCATGAACAAAGAAATATAATAATAACTGATTTATTATTGCCTCTAGGGCATATTTCCAACAAAAACTAATTGGACCAATGGAGGAGTCACATACCAAGGAGCAATTTCCCCAAAACAGCTTGGTGAATGGTGCTTTGCACAAGGAGATCGAAAATCGCAGCAAGAAGAGCAAGAACACGGGTTTGAGCTGCGAAACAAATTTTGCTGGAGGTAGGAGAAGCAGATGGGAGCTAGAATGAGTGGAGGGGGTGCACGTGGGCCCCACAAGCCTGGTAGGCGCGGCCAGGGGGTGCCCGCGCCTCCAGGGCTTGTGGCCCACTGGTGCAGCCCCCTGACTAGCTCTATGTCTCAGTATTTTTCAAATATTCCAGAAAAAATCATACTTGATTTTCACGGCATTCGGAGAACTTTTATTTTCGGGGTACTTTTCTACGGGACGTAAAAACAGAAAGCAGGGAAAACTAAACTAAATCTATCAATTTTCTTCTAAGCAACCGAAGCTGAAAGCTTGGAACACAGGTTTGTGACTCCTCGATTCATCCATCCCATGGTCATCGAAAGAAATCCGCCAATGAGTTTGATCAAGTCTCCTTGACAAACTTTTTCGAATCGCAAAAGGAAATGGAGAATTTTCGAATAGTCACTAGGTTACCTCAATAGGGATGTGGATATCCCCAACAAGCAAATCATACTTCATCTTGACAGGAGGTATAGGGCATTCAAAGCTCCCAATAAGAATCGATGAAGTTTTTTTTATAGCATTCATGAAGTGTACTTGATATTGTTTCTTCCGAAAGTGCACCGTATGCTCATTACCGTTGACATGGAAAGTGACATTGCCTTTGTTGCAATCAATAACAGCCCCTGCGGTGTTTTAAAAGGGTCTTCCAAGGATGACCGCCATGGCATCATCCTCGGGAATATCCAGGATAACAAAGTCCGTTAAGATAGTGACGTTAGCACCACAACATGCACATCCTCACAAATGCCGATAGGGAAGGCAGTTGATTTGTCGGCCATTTGCAGAGAGATTTTAGTGGGTGTCAACTTATCCAGTTCAAGTCTACGATAAAGAGAGAGAGGCATAAGACTAACACCGGCTCCAAAGTCGCATAAAGGAGTTCTAACGTAGTTTCCTTTAATGGAGAAAGGTATAGTGGGCACTCCAGGATCACCTAGTTTCTTAGGAGTTCCACCCTTGAAGGTATAATTAGCGAGCATGGTGGAAATCTCAACCTCAGGTATCCTCCTCTTATTAGTCAGAATATCTTTCATGTACTTAGCATTCGGAGACATTTTGAGCATATCTGTCAAACGCATTTGCAGAAAGACAGGTCTAATCATTTCAACAGATCGCTCAAAATCCTCATCATCCTTTTTCTTGGATGGTTTAGGAGGAAAGGGCATGGGTTTCTGAACCCATGGTTCCCTTTCTTTTCCATGCTTCCTAGCAGCAAAGTCGTTCTTATCGTATCTCTTATTCTTAGGTTGTGGGTTATCAAGATCAACAGGTTCAATCTCCACATCCTTATCATTGCTAGGTTGAGCATCAACATGAACATCACTATTGATATTATCATTAGGCTCATGTTCATCACCAGATTGTGTTTCAGCATCAGAAACAGAGACGTCGTTTGGATTCTCAGGTCTAACAACATCAGGGTTGCTAGCGTGCAAGTTCCTATCATCTTTCTTCTTCTTCCTAGGATGACTAGGTGCATCAGTGCTAACTCCTTGAGAATCTTGTTCAATTCTCTTAGGATGACCCTCAGGATACAAAGGTTCCTGAGTCATTCTACCGCCTCTAGTGACGACTCTGATAGAATTGTCATTCAACTCATTGAGCATGTCATTTTGAGCCTTAAGTATGTGTTCTACCTGAGTAGTAACCATAGAGGCATGTTTACTCAGGAGCTTAAGATCATTGACGTTTCTGTCCACACAAGCACTTAAATGACTAAGCATACGAGCATTCTGTTCCAATTGTCTGCTAACATAATCATTGAAACTTTGTTGTTTGGAAACAAAGTTATCAAATTCATCTAGGCATAAGCTAGCAGGTTTATCAAAAGGAATATCACTCTCATTGAATCTACGATATCGGGTTATGAAGACCATGGATCGGGTCATCAAGACCATGGATCTCTTCGATAGGTGGTAGATTTTTGACATCTTCAGATTTAATGCCTTTCTCTTTCATAGATTTCTTAGCTTCTTGCATATCTTCAGGACTGAGGAATAGAATTCCTCTTTTCTTCGGAGTTGGCTGAGGAGGTGGTTCGGGAATAGTCCAAGCATTCTCATTGCACCAGATGTTATTCAACAGGATCTCAGCTTGTTCTACATTCGTTCCCTAAAAACACAACCAGCACAACTATCTACGCGGTCTCTAGAAGCATCGGTTAGTGCATTATAGAAGATATCAAGTATTTCATTCTTCTCAAGAGGGTGATCAGGCAAAGCATTCAGTAGCTGAAAGAGCCTCCCCCAAGCTTGTGGGAGACTCTCTTCTTCAACTTGCGCAAAGTTGTATATTTCCTGCAAGGCAGCTTGCTTCTTATGGGCAGGGAAAAATTTCTCGGAGAAGTACTAAATCATATCCTGGGGGCTACGCACACAACCAGGAGCCAGAGAAGTGAACCAAGTCTTAGCATCATCCTTTAGCGAGAAAGGAAACAACTTAAGGATATAGTAGTGGCGGATCTTTTCCTCACTCGTGAACAGGGTGGCTATATCATGCAGTTTGGTAAGATGGGCTACAACCATTTCAGACTCATATCCGTGAAAAGGATCAGATTCGACCAAAGTGATTAACTCAGGGTCCACAGAGAATTCATAATCCTTATCGGTCACAAAGATAGGCGAAGTAGCAAACTTCGGGTCGTATTTCATCCTAGCTATCAAAGATTTTTCTTTCCACTTGCGCAGTAATTTCTCAACATCATAGCTATCCTTACAAGCAATAAAGTCCTCAGCTATATCTCCCTCCATAACATAACCCTCAGGCATATCAGGCAATTCATATCTAGGAGAGCTAGTTCTAATAGGCAAAATAGCAGGTTCTACTTCAATAATCTGAGCAGTTTCAGAAGTATCATCACATCTAGCAGCAACTCTGGCAATTTGTGCATCAAGGAATGCACCTAGTGACAAAGCAGTATCAAGCATAGCATCATCATAAGCATCATGGGCAGCAGAAGTAGCATCATCAAGCACAGGCGACACATCAAAATTTCTAGCAGGAGGTGGTGTCGCAAACTTACTCATAACTGAAGGTGAATCAAGCGCAGAGCTAGATGACAGTTCCTTACCTGTCCTCGTAGTTCAGGGCAAGACGTTAGTTCTTGGATCTTTCGGATTCCTCATAGTGACCAGCAGACTTAAATCCCAAGTGACTCAGAGAATATAGCTACGCTTCCCCGGCAACGGCGCCAGAAAAAGGTCTTGATAACCCACAAGTATAGGGGATCGCAACAGTTTTCAAGGGTAGAGTATTCAACCCAAATTTGTTGATTCGACACAAGGGGAAGCCAAAGAATATTCTCAAGTATTAGCAGTTGAGTTGTCAATTCAACCACACGTGAAAGATTTAGTATCTGCAGCAAAGTATCAATAGCAAAGTAGTGTGATAGCAATAGTAGCAACGGTAACAATAGCAACAACAGAGTAACAGTAGCAGGAGTGACAGTAGTAGCGGCAAAGTAACGTAGCAAGGACCAGCATGAAAAATTCGTAGGCATTGGATCAGTGATGGATGATTATGCCAGATGTTATTCATCATGTAAGAGTTATAACACGGAGAGATATGTAACTAGCTCCAGTTCGTCAATGTAATGTAGGCATGTATTCCGTATGTAGTCATACGTGCTTAGGGAAAAGAACTTGCATGACATCTATTGTCCATCCCTCCCGTGGCAGCGGGGTCCTAATGGAAACTACGGGATATTAAGGTTCTCCTTTTAATAAAGAACCGGACCAACACATTAACACTTAGTGAATACATGAACTCCTCATACTATGGTCATCTCCGGGAGTGATTCCGACTATTGTCACTCCAGGGTTGCCGGGTCATAACACATAGTAGGTGACTACAACTTGCAAGATAGGATCAAGAACACAAATATATTGGCGACAACATAATAGGTTCAGATCTGAAATCATGGCACTCGGGCCCTAGTGACAAGCATTAAGCATGGAAAAGTAGTAGCAACATCAATCTCAGAACATAGTGGATACTAGGGATCAATCCCCGTCAAAACTAACTCGATTAGAGGATAGATCTCATCCAACCCATCACCGTCCAGCAAGCCTACGATGAGATTACTCACGAACGGTGAAGAGCATCATAGAATTGGCGATGAAGGAAGGTTGGTGATGACGATGGCGACGATCTCCCCTCTCCGGAGCCCAGAACGGACTCCAGATCTGCCCTCCACAGGAAGAACATGAGGAGGCGGCGCCTCCGTATCGTAAAACGCGATGAACTCTTCTCCTTGATTTTTTTCCGGACGAAAGGGACTAAATAGAGCTGTATTTGGAGGCGGTGGAGCAACGTGGGCCCCACAAGCCTGCCAGGAACGACCAGGGGGGCCCGCGCCTGGTAGGCTTGTGGGCTCTCAGCTCCACCCCTCCGGTTGATTCTTGCGCCACTATTTTTTATATATTCCACAAGAAATCCTGTAAATTTCCAGGTCAATCCGAGAACTTTTATTTCTGCGCAAAAACAACACCATGGCAATTCTGCTGAAAACAACGTTAGTCCGGGTTAGTTCCATTCAAATCATGCAAATTAGAGTCCAAAACAAGGGCAAAAGAGTTTGGAAAAGTAGATACGACGATGACGTATCAATGCCTCTCAGGGCATCCCCAAGCTTAGACGCTTGAGTCTTCCTTGTATATTACCTTGGGGGTGCCTTGTGAATCTCCAAACTTAGGGTCTTGACACTACTTATTATCCTCATATCAATATCTCACCCAAAACATGAGAACTTCAATCACACAAAACTTAACAGAAACCTCATGAGATTCCTTAGTATAATAGGTGAATCATAAACTTTAGGTACTGTTATAAATTGATTAATATTTAATTATTGCATAAGGCACTTCATTCTAACTTCTTCATGACTTATACCACCCGATATAATCCATAGCATCATCAAAACAAGCAAACTATGCAAGCCAAAAATAGAATGTGTCTAAAACAGAACAGTCTCTAATGATCGGCACAAACACCATACTTGTGAAACTCAAACAATTCTAAAAAATTGAGAAAACCTAGGGAATTTTTATACCAACACTTCATAAAACATTCAGATAAAAAACACGTTCCAATAAAACCAGACAAATTCTGCACTAGACGCAAAAGTTTCTGTTTTTGCACAGGATCAAATATATTATCATTCAAATTATCCCAAAGGCTTTACGTGGCACATTATTGAAATAAAATACACAAAACATGATTACTACAGTCTTTAATCATTTGAACACACAAAAACAGAAATTACAAGTGTTTGGTTGTCTCCCAACAATCGCTTTTATTTAAAGCCTTTTAGCTAGGCATGATAATATCACTGATGCCCACATATGCATAATAGTTGAAACATGCAAAAGAACATCATGAATATTATGAAAATCACATTATTTTTATGGTACACTGGTAAATATAAGGGAATAATTATTTTATGAGAAACATCCTTGAAAAATTCTACATCGTTTCCATGAGCATGAAAAAAATCTGAAGGTCGACCCTCACTTCTTTAATACATAACTTTCCAATCACTTCTCTTTTCACGGGCAAGTAAAAAATTGTGTTTCAAAATTTTCAATTTTTTATTTCACCCACAACTAAAGAAATAAAATAATAAAACAAAAAAAATAAAAACAAAATCTACTTAGTGATTAAAGCAAACAACCATACATGGAAATATTAACCCCACGCTATTGCTCCCGGCAACTTCGTGAGAAAAGAGATTGATAATCCCCAACTGCAAGAAATCATCGTAGCACTTTCCAAATAAGGAAGTGATATGTATGGATGTTGAACCCACAAGGAGCTAAAGGTAAAGTCAATATTTTATCATGTATTATCTGTTTCTGATACGACTCTACGTACACGAGCGTTTGCTTCTATCTAGTAATGAGAAATAAAACTACATTGTGGGTATAAAGAGGATAGTTTTGCATCATATTGGAGAAAAAATATGAAAATAGTCACTGCCGAAGTAAATTTATAATATATTAAAATATATTACAAATAGAGAGTGTGATACAATGATGGTATAGTATGTGGAATCATCCTATAGAGAGTTGATAACAAGATCGGTAATCATTCTTGCAATTTTATATGAGGGAGAAACATGACCTAACATACTTTCCGTACTTTGATCATATGAAATTATGGTTGTAGCTCCAGCAAGCATCTGTAAATACTAGAAATGATTAAGGTAAACCCACCAATAGCATTGAACATCAAGTCCCCTTTACTCCCATACGCAGAAATCCCCTTCGTCGGGTGTAAGCTTCTGTCACTCTAGCCACCCACTGCAAGTGAATCATGAATGTATTGCAATACCCTATAGAGAGAATTCCTCACATGTGTGTGGCACGGAGGGCACCGTAGGCAGAACCAAAATAAAACATACACTCAAACCAATCAAGATCATTAATCAACCCAAAGGACAACATAAATCTAATCAAACATAATAGGATGGCAACACATCATTGCATAGTAATATGTGGCATGAAACACCATGTTCAAGTAGGGTATCATAGTGGGATGCGGGAGAGTGGACTTCTGAAAAGAGATGAGGAAGGTGATGAAGACGGTGATGTTGATGAAGACGATCATCATGGCGGTGGTTCCCCCAACGGGACTCCGGTACCATCGGGAGAGAGAGGGAGAGAGTCTTCCCCCTTATGCTTCCTCCTCCATGGCCTCTCCCTAGATGGGGAGAGGTTCTCCCCTCTGTTCATTGGCTTCCATGGCTCCCGGAGTGGTGAGAGTCCCTCCGAGATTGGATCTCTCTATCTATGTTTCTCTCCTATTTTCGCTATTGTTTTCTCTCGAGATTGGTTTTTCGTCGATACAAAAGAGTTGCGGTGGCGAGGCAGAGAGTATCTTCTAATTTAGAATGGTTTATCTATGTATAGGATTTTTTGGTGTTGGAATCGCGCAAAGAGGATTTACATGGGCCCACAAGCTATCAGGGCCCTTTGGCCCACCTAGGCGTGCCCCGTTAGCTTGTGGCCAACAGGAGGGCCCCTCTGGTGCTTCTTTGCTCCAATGTTGCTTATATGTTCCAGAAAAAATCACCAAAAATTTTTGGGAAATTCAAAGAGCGTTCATTTTCTTCATAGAAAAATGACACCACGATAATTCTACTAAAAACAACGTTAGTCCGGGTTAGTTCTAATTAAATAATAAAAAGTGAATCAAAGCCCGATAAAAGTATTGTATACGTAGGTGAATATGGCATGAATACTTCATAAATTATCGATACGTTGTAAACGTACCACAACTACAAACAACACATGTTGTCTTTTCATTTTTCAATGGAAATTGAAGGAGGAAGGTCATCAACACTGCCAAATGCCGATTCGAGACGCTCTCGCAGTTCCGCAACATCCACCTGTTGGGGAACATTTCATGGGAAACAAAAAAAAATCCTACGCACACGCAAGACCTTTCCATGGAGATCCATAGCAATGAGAGACAAAGTGTGTCTACGTATCCTTGTAGACTGTTAAACGAAAGCGTTTAAAACATGGTTGATGTAGTTGTACGTCTTGACGATACAATCGGGATTCATCCCGATCATGCGCCAAACGAACGGCACCTCTGTGTTCAGCACACATGCAACTCGATGACGTCTCCACCTCCTTGATACAATGAGCGAGGGCGGAGTAGTAGATGGGTTCTCCGGCAACACGATGGTGTGGTGTAGGTGGTGGTAGATCTAGTCTAGCACGGCTTCGCCAAGAACTACCAGAATGAGGACGAACGAGCAACATGAGGGAGGCTATCCCTCTTTGCTCTCGTCTATATATAGGGGTAAGGGGATGTGGGGACCCCTTAGGGTTTCCCTAAGGGGTGGGGATGGCGCCCGTAGGGGCTGCCTTGGCACCCAAAGCAAGGGGTGGCGGCCATTCCTAGGTTTTCAACACACCCTAAGCACATGGGCCTCGGGTGGGGGTGGTTCCCAGCCCACAAGGGGCTCGTGTGCCTCCTCTCTCGTCCCAAGAGGCCCTTCAGGGCATGTGGATCTCCCTGGTGGACCCGTGGAACCCCTTCCGACATCCCCGACAAATACCGATAAAACTTGGTACTATTTCAGAACCCAAATACCAACTTCCCATATATGAATATTTACCTCTCGACCATTCGAGATGTCCTCGTCATGTCCGGTATGTCATCCGAGACACCGAACAATATTCGGTCACCAACATACATAACCCAATAATACTACATCGTCATCGAACATTAAATGTGCGGACCCCTACGAGTTAGAGAATCATGTAGACATGACTCAGACACCTCTCGGGTCAATAAACAATAATGGGACCTAGATGCCCTTATTGGTTCCTACATATTCCATGACGATCTTCATCGGTGGAACCACGATGCCAAGGATTCAATCAGTCCCGTATGCAGTTTGCTTTGTCTATTGGTATATTATTTTCCCAAGATTCGATCGTGGGTATATTATACCTAGTTCAATCTCATTACCATCAAGTACATTTAGTCTTTCCTTAATACAAGATACCGTGACTAAATACTTAGTCACATTTCTTGCAAGCTTGTTGTGATGTTGTTAGAGCATATATCTCCATATGTGGTTTTGGGAATTGATGACAATTCCTATGGACTAATGGTTGCCTTAAGTTATATTTATAGGATTTGTCCATAGGCACTTCTTGAAGTCCATCTGTTGGGTTCAAGGAGTTTATATGATGACCAAGATGGTATTCAAGGTATTATCCAAAGAATGGTCATAGAGACACTAGGTTGATCAAGATCTCAGACAAAGAGTAAATCAAGATGATCAACACACAAAGCGTATAAGATGTACCGAGAGGGATCAAGTGATCCCATGGTATGGTAAGCATTGTCCATTACATGTTTGTGTACTAACCCATGGTCTTTGTGAGAGTCCTATGTGGGGGTTAGGTGTGCTTCCATGGGCTTGCGTCAAAAGGGAGATCTCATACAACCCATGAAGGATGACGTCAAGTGGCGATCGTCATCAAGATTGTGGTGTGGAAGTTCAAGTGGATCAGCACGAATATATCATTGAAACTATTGTTAATGATCATGTGTTGATAAGGACAAGCTCATGTGCTAACAAGGACAAGATCAAGATAAGCATTCCTGAGCACTACATGCTTGATTCTTGTGGATCTTCACATGGTGGACAAATGACGATGAATACATAAGCTAGGCTTTCCACATTGTGTATGGGAGAGCTACTTGAAGACCTCATCATGTCTTGCTTTCAACTTGAGCCAAGAAGGAACAACAAAATCAAGCTCAAGTGATAGGGATAACTCAAAGGTATCAGTTCCTTTGACGTTAGTTGTGCGGAGTGATGATCAGCGAATAAAAGTATACACTCAAGTATGGATCATCAGTACGCCTTTTATGATTCTTGAGTCTTTAGGGATCCCGCACTATTAAGAGGGGATCACAGGTTTTGCGATGAACTTGCTCAAACTACATCTCCACTGTTCTGCTCAGACCACATCTCCACTGCTCTGCTGTTATCTGAAAACAGAACCAGTGCCTCGGACATCCGGCTTCCTCCGGACGCTAGAAGGCCGGACAACCGACTACTTCGGAAATCCGGAATCATATACCAAAGAAATCAGAGCCATATAACTCGGACTTCCGGCTCCCTCCAGACGTCCGAGGCCCGGATATCCGACCAGCTTCGGAATTCCGGAACTATGCACCAGAGAAACTTGAGCCATATAACTCGGACTTCCGTCTCCCTCCGGACGTCCGAGGGCCGGTCAAGGGTCGGACGACCGTCGGGCTTCGGAAATCCGGAGCCCTGCACCAGAAGTACGTGAGCTCTATAACTCGGATTTCCGGCTCCCTACGGACATCCGAGAGCCGGACGTCCGTCCCCTTTCGGAAATCCGGAACCTTCCACCAGAAGAAGTTGAGTCGAATAACTTGGATTTCCGGTCCTCTCCGGACGTCCGGTCGCTGTTCAATTCACAATATTTTTAGTGATATCTACAAGCCTCGGACGACCGACCCCTCGTGGATGCCCGACTCCTCGCGGACGCCCGGACTTTCGGAAACTGTCGGACGTCCGTACCCTGTGTGACTTAAAGTGTCCCCAACGGCTGTTTTTCTCTCCCCACTATAAATTACCCCCTCCCACTTCGTGAGAGGACAGCCCAACACAGCCTTATCCTCATAAGAACACAATTCTACCTCACACACATTTGCTGACACCAAATCTTAGATCCCAAGAGCATTTGTGAGCCCCTTTGAGAGTTGTTCCAATCAAAAGATAGATCGTCTCCCTCTCCTCCTCTCAACCCAATCTATTTGAGATTTGAGCAAGTTTTGAGCATTCCCCGTGATCTTGTTACTCTTGGAGGTTGGAGACTCCTAGGCGGTAGGAGTTCTTCGGAGAGGAATCAATCCGTGTGATTACCCCCCGGAAATGTTTGTGAGGGTTTGGAAGCCACCTCAAAGGCTTACCACTAGTGGTTGAGAAATGCCTTCATGGTGTTATCTCAAAGGGAGAATAGGGTGAGCCTTCGTGGCGTTGGTGTGCCTTCGTGGTAACATCCACCTCTCTAACGGTGACTAGCTTCCCTCCAAGGAAGTGAACATCGGGATACATCTTCGTCTCAGTGACCTTGGTTATCCTTAACCCTAACTCCTTGCTTGTGGTTTACTTGTGTTACTTGAGCATACATACATTGCATATTGTTTGTGCTCATTATATTGTGTTGGCTATTTCTTGTACAAGATTAATCATTCAAGCATACCTTCTATATCCACACGTTCATACTTGCAGCTTTTGATATATCGTGTGATATAGGGTGATCTAGTATCTTGTGTTGTTCACCTACTTGTCGTGTGATATAGCTCAAGTAAGTTTGTGTAACTTACTTGTGCTTGTTAGTAACTGTATTGTGTCCATCTTGGTAGATCGTGTTGTTGATACACGTTGCAGTGCCTAGTGCATTTAGGATTTGTGCTTGACAAGTACACTCTTAGTTTATTTCCGCATTAGTTTCAAGCCAAATCCGAAGAAGTTTTTAAGTAGCCTATTCACCCCCCTCTAGGCGTCATCGAGGCCTTTTCAATTGGTATCGGAGCTAGGTCTCTCTTTAATTAGGTTTCACGACCTAGAGAGTATCGCTGTCGACTATTGGATTAGTGCACAATGGCATCTTTGACTTTGATGGCACAAATTATACCCTATGGAGAATTCGTATGCTTCATCACTTTTGGGCCATGGGCCCAAATACTTTACGAATTGTTCTTGTAGGGATTGCCGACAAAAAGGATGATGCATCTTCATCTACTAATGAGATGTATCTTGATTGTGAGGCTTTTCTTGCCATTCATCGAACCATAAGTCCTGAAGTGTTCAAGTCTATCTCGACTTGCAAGTCAGCTCATGAAGTTTGGACTAAACTTGAAGATATATATGGTGGGTCCAATATTGATGAAGATGGTATTACGATGAAGGAGCTGGTGCATGAGCTCTTCACTCTTTTCGATCTTAAAGAGTCCACCACTACTTCCATATCCGATTGCTCGCACACCTCAGCATCTTCAATCTCACAAGGTAATGACATTGTGAGTGAAGAAATATATGTTGATGAAAATGTCATAGCCTCTATGGACCCGAGCATATCTAGCACCACACATAGTGTAAATTATTGTGCTCATAGGTCATTCATTTCACCTAAAGATCCCTCGACAAAAGTCTGTGGTGATATGCCTGCTTCCTCGTGTCCTCTTGATCAAAATATCTTGTTTCTCCCTAGTTGCTCTATGACTAATCATTTATGGGAAATCAAGAAATATGAAGTACTTTTGACTAATGAAGAATCTGATTCACCAAAAGAATCATCATCAACTCCTCGAGTTCACATGTGCCTCATGGCAAGAGGTAATAATGAGGTATCATCTTCCCTGTGCAATAACGATGATATTTGCGATGAGGATGATGATGATGTTGATTTGACCAAAAATATATGTGTGATCAGTAAAATTCTTCATAAAGCTAAAAATAACGCTCTTCAAAGATTCCAAGATGTTCTTGCTTACTTTGAAAATTGTAATGATTCACTTAATCATGAACAAGCTAAAAGTGAACAACTTGAACATGAACTTGAGAAGAGTCATCAAGCATGTAGAGACTTAAGATCTTCAAAAGGAGAGATTGAAGTTGCTCATGATAAATTTAAAAAATAATTTGAGGTCCTTCTCCTTGAATGCAATAATCTCAAGGGAGAGCTCATCAAAACCTCTAAGATCTATGAGGAGCTTCAATCTAATCATGAGAATTCTCTATTTGCTACTTACTCCTCTCATATTGTTGATGATACTTGTACATCTAACTCTACCTCATTTGAAGTATCAACATTGAAGGAGAATATTGAGCTACGTGCTCAACTTGATTTACTAACTAGCAATTATGGGAAGTTGGAAGAAAACCATGTAATGCTCACAAGCTCTCATGCTGATCTTCTAACATCCTATAATGTGCAAAAGTTAGCTCATGAGGCTATCATCACCAAGGTAACATCAAATGAGCCTCATGTGGACAATGGCACTACTTCTAGTCAAAGTACTATATTTCCATGTGCTAGTCCTCGTAATTCGTTTACTCATAATATTGCTACCTCGTGTGATGAATTACATTCCTTGCCTTGTTGCTCTAACATTGAAGCTTACACTTCCTCTAGTACTTGCATTGATACTAACGGTGCAGAGGAAATCGAAGAGCTCAAGGCCCAAGTAACTTCTTTGAAGAAAGACTTGGAACAATGTCATGAAGGGATGTCCACACTCAACAACGTCCTATGTGAGAAAACATCTCCGAATGACAAAAATAATGTTGGGTTAAACTCAAACAAGAACAAGAGGGGCCTAGAACAAGTCAAGAATTCGGCCAAAATCATTTGCTTCAAGTGCAAAGTTAAAGGGCACCATGTTAGATCTTGCCCTCTGAAGACGAAGTCTCAAAGTCACAAGCAACAAGGGAAGCAGCCACAAACTCAATCACATATTCAACTACAAGTTGAAGGAAGGCCTCTTCCCAATAAGACCCAAACCAACACTCCCCGAGGTGAGAAATCAACTGGGAAGAAAGCAAAGGGTAGATGTTGCTACTTATGTCGTGAGAAGGGTCATGTCGCTTCGTCTTGCACAAGAGGTAACTTATCCAACCCAATCACTATTGATGATATCTATTCCCTTGGGAAGGATAAGGTTGGCAATTTGTTTGCCAAGTTTTTTGGTACTCAAAATGGTGTCAAGAAAAGAACCATTTGGGTTGCCAAGCCTATTGTGATTAACCTCTTAGGACCCAACGTAGTTGGGGACCAACAAGTTCAAACTTGATCAATAGGTGACTATGAAGGACATTAGAGACTTGGATACATAATGAAGAATTAAGGGGTCTTCATCATTCATATTATCTCAAGCCAAGTCATTTGGATTATCGAGTTTCTATCTTATATCCAATGTGCCTCCTTACGGTAACTTATACTTCATCTGTTTACATTGTTAGGTGCTTGCCCCTTTGCATGTTGTGGTTTTGTACCTTGCATGCGTTTGTATATGTTGTGCTTCCAACTTGCTTATCTTGAGTAATTGAGTATGTGTATGTTGGTTTGCATATCATGTACATGTGAGTCTTGTATTAAGCCTTTTTGCGTCTTGTTTGTATTTTTGTTGGCTCTTGCGAGAGATTAATGGATTATCCCATTGTGGGGGAGTGATGTGCTTTGCACACCTCACAATCCTATAAATGTGTATACATGGGGAATACCACTTAGTTTTGATATTTCAAGATTATCTAGTTTCTATGTGGTATGTCTTACTCATGAGAAATTCAAATTCTATATGGTCCATTAAGTATCTCTTGTTGGTTTTAATTTGCCACTTGTTAATATTGATGGTTTATCACATTATGGGGGAGTAATATGCTATGTGCATATTACAAAACTAGAAAATGTTTACATTTGAGGTGTTGCCACTTAGTGTTGATATTTTAAATTATCTTGTTCCTAGGTGGCATGTTAGCTCTACAAGTGTCATTTGCTTGCGTTTTATGGGTAAAGATGATCTTGGATATATTTGCGATTTACCAATGAGTATCACTTCCAAAATACTTCTTGTCCTTGACAAATGGTATTCCCATCAGGTGATAGGAATTGCTAATCGTCTTTACATTGGATTTTGTGTTTCGTTTGTCTTCCTTGCCTCTTATGGATCTATTTGAACATGCCTAGTGTTTTTATAGATATAGAGAATGTGATGATCCCATCGTCTGCATTTTGTATTTAAATGCAAATTCTATATAATGCACGTCCCTAGGGGGAGCTATCCTATTTTCTTTAGAACACTCTCTTTATTCACCCATCATAAAATCTTTTGATCCCCATCAAGTGTGTGTTGATGGGAGGCAAGTCTTGCTCTTTATGATGCTTTGTGCCATCATCAAAATTTGTCGAGGGCTTGGTTTGTTGGAACCCAACTCTCTTTTGTAAATTAGATACCTCGTGTTTGTTTTCCTTCAATTGGTTTCTTGTTGCCTTCTATTTGGCATGTGTCAATGGATATCTCATTTCTTGAGGTATCTTTTAATTGATATCCTTCAAGTGATATTTCTTTTTGTTTTAGGATCTTATTATCACTTGATACCTTGTCTTTTGGTGACTTATCAACGTCGTGTTGAGTTGATTCTTGAGAGTCTTGAGCAGGCGTATCTAGATACTATATACAACTTCTTTTGCTTGCTTTCCTTCTTTGACCCAATATATAGGGGAAACTCCTCCTTGTCATAAATTGGCTAAAGTGTGCATGAAATTCAAATTCATATCTATATGCACATATGTATGTGGAGTTTGTCCTATGTATTGCTGGTTTTCTAACTCTTTGGTCCCAATGAGTTTGGGCACCATTTCGTTTGTTTTGTTGTTCCAGGAACAACTGGAGATGCATTGGATGCTCGGCTCACCTATAAGGAAGATGTTGAGACCATGTGATTATTGGAGCCAAGTTAGGATGATAAAAGAACAACTATCTACTACATCAATCCAATGTTGTCTCGGTAACAAGTATCCACTTCATGCATTCTTTTATTGCGAAGGACCCAACCCGTCTTTTCTTTTCTAGGTTGCATCATGGCATGAATCTCTTGATTCGTTCTTGTAGTACTTGTTTGCTTTCTCAAAGCATCCGAACGATGATGTATTACTACTAGTTGGGATGTCTTTGATGTTCGTTTGTTGGAAGTTCATATTGTACAATAAGAAAATATTAGGCCATGTGCTATGCTTCCAAGCAAAAGATCTCATTGATATATTTATGACTTTCTTTTTGGATATCTAGTTTTTTCCTTCTTGTAACCATTTCGTGTGTACATCCTTCTTTGTGGATATATATCATCATGATTGTCTTCTGTTTAGAATCTTTTACACATGAGAGAAGTTACATATCTAATTAATATCCTCTTTTCTTTCACGATCATCATTGCATTTCCTTTTTCAGCTTTTGGTGGCTTCGTGAAAGGTTTTATTTTGAGTGCGTATCTTATTTTCCTACATCTTGATGCACTCTTTGGCCGTGAAGATTATTTTTTCCTCATGCTTGTCATGATGAGGGTTTTGCCATTTCAATTAGTATCTCTCCTCTTGACAAGGTTCTTACTTTCTATCTTCACAATGAGTTGTCACAAGCGTTGGTTCTTATTTTGTTTATTAGTAAGCTTGTGAACCCATTTTCTAGTATGTGTGTGTGGGAATGATATGTCTTGCACTTTGTATCTCATTTCATCAAGACTATGTTGATGAGTAATACTCATCCTTATGTTAGTCTTCTCAAGTGCTTTGCCATGACTCACACACATTACTTTGGTTGAGCCTATTCTTAAGCTGCTTCTTTTACATGTTGCTCAACCATTTGTTTTGTGCAATTGATATGCTTATTGTCTCATCTATCTTCTTGCACTCGTTGTGTGTTTTTATTAATTGTGGGGGAGCAACGACCATATTTCGTGCACCTGTATCAAATACAACAACCTCGTATTTGTGCACAAATCATGGGGAGCTTCTCTAGTTTTTGATAAAACACTCTATTGCCTTTATCATAATATCTTTTATTCATGTGGTTCGAAGGATCATATGATTGTTTGTTCCATCTGGAATCTTTTGATTGCTTGCCTCTATTTTTTATGTCTTTGTGGCATACGATCCTTTTATTTGCAATCTTTGGGTCCTCAATATACTTTGTTTTCCTCCAACTACTCATCATTGTATTTGTATATTTCTCTGCACTCATTTGCTGAGAAGTACACACCTTTTGGAGGACCGCCTACTATATTCGCTTTCTAAACTTTTTGTCCATTTTGGCAATCGATGCCAATGGGGGAGAAGTTTAGAGAGTTTACTTTGGATATGTTTAGAGGGTTTTGCTTTTATTGCGTAAGCATTTACATCTTCACGCATGCATTATTACCTTGTATGTGTGCGCTTGGTTATGCTCATTTCCTTATATAAACTCTCTTGAAGTGGTTGTCTTCAATTACCAAAATGGGGGAGATTGTTAGAGCATATATCTCCATATGTGATTTTGGTAATTGATGACAATTCCTATGGACTAATGGTTGCCTTAAGTTATATTTATAGGATTTGTCCATAGGCACTTCTTGAAGTCCATCTGTTGGGTTCAAGGAGTTTATATGATGACCAAGATGGTATTCAAGGTATTATCCAAAGAATGGTCATAGAGACACTAGGTTGATCAAGATCTCAGACAAAGAGTAAATCAAGATGATCAACACACAAAGCGTATAAGATGTACCGAGAGGGATCAAGTGATCCCATGGTATGGTAAGCATTGTCCATTACGTGTTTGTGTACTAACCCATGGTCTTTGTGAGAGTCCTATGTGGGGGTTAGGTGTGCTTCCATGGGCTTGCGTCAAAAGGGAGATCTCATACAACCCATGAAGGATGACGTCAAGTGGCGATCGTCATCAAGATTGTGGTGTGCAAGTTCAAGTGGAACAACACGAATATATCATTGAAATTATTGTTAATGATCATGTGTTGATAAGGACAAGCTCATGTGCTAACAAGGACAAGATCAAGATAAGCATTCCTGAGCACTACATGCTTGATTCTTGTGGATGTTCACATGGTGGACAAATGAAGATGAATACATAAGCTAGGCTTTCCACATTGTGTATGGGAGAGCTACTTGAAGACCTCATCATGTCTTGCTTTCAACTTGAGCCAAGAAGGAACAACAACATCAAGCTCAAGTGAAAGGGCTAACTCAAAGGTATCAGTTCCTTTGACGTTAGTTGTGCGGAGTGATGATCAGCCAATAAAAGTATACACTCAAGTATGGATCATCAGTACCCCTTTTATGATTCTTGAGTCTTTGGGATCCCGCACGATTAAGAGGGGATCACAGGTTTTGCGATGAACTTGCTCAAAGTACATCTCCACTGTTCTCCTCAGACCACATCTCCACTGCTATGCTGTTATCTGAAAACAGAACCAGTGCCTCAGACATCCGGCTTCCTCCGGACGCCAGAGGGCCGGACGACCGACTGCTTCGGAAATCCGGAATCGTATACCAGAGAAATCAGGGACATATAACTCAGACTTCCGGCTCCCTCCGGACGTCCGAGGCCCGGATATCCGACCAGCTTCGGAATTCCGGAACTATGCACCAGAGAAACTTGAGCCATATAACTCGGACTTCCGGCTCCCTCCGGACGTCCGAGGGCCGGTCAAGGGTCAGACGACCGACAGGCTTCGGAAATCCGGAGCCCTGCACCAGAAGTACGTGAGCTCTATAACTTGGATTTCCAGCTCCCTCCGGACGTCCGAGGGCCGGACGTCCGTCCCCTTTCGGAAATCCGGAACCTCCCACCAGAAGAAGTTGAGTCGAATAACTCGGATTTCCGGTCCTCTCAGGACGTCCGGTCGCTGTTCAATTCAGAGTATTTTTAGTGATATCTACAAGCCTCGGACGACCGACCCCTCGCGGACGCCCGGACTTTCGGAAACTGTCGGACGTTTGGACCCTGTGTGACTTAAAGTGTCCCCAACGGCTGTTTTTCTCTCCCCACTATAAATACCCCCCTCCCACTTCGTGAGAGGGCAGCCCAACACAGCCTTATCCTCATAAGAACACACTTCTACCTCACACACATTTTCTCACACCAAATCTTAGATCCCAAGAGCATTTGTGAGCCCCTTTGAGAGTTGTTCCAATCAAAAGATAATTCGTCTCCCTCTCCTCCTCTCAACCCAATCTATTTGAGATTTGAGCAAGTTTTGAGCATTCCCCGTGATCTTGTTACTCTTGTAGGTTGGAGACTCCTAGGCGGTAGGAGTTCTTCGGAGAGGAATCAATCCGTGTGATTACCCCCCGGAAAAGTTTGTGAGGGTTTGGAAGCCACCTCAAAGCCTTACCACTAGTGGTTGAGAAATGCCTTCGTGGTGTTATCTCAAAGGGAGAATAGGGTGAGCCTTCGTGGCATTGGTGTGCCTTCGTGGTAACATCCACCTCTCTAACGGTGGCTAGCTTCCCTCCAAGGAAGTGAACATCGGGATACATCTTCGTCTCAGTGACCTTGGTTATCCTTAACCCTAACTCCTTGCTTGTGGTTTACTTGTGTTACTTGAGCATACATACATTGCATATTGTTTGTGCTCATTATATTGTGTTGGCTATTTCATGTACAAGATTAATCATTCAAGCATACCTTCTATATCCACACGTTCATACTTGCAGCTTTTGATATATCGTGTGATATAGGGTGATCTAGTATCTTGTGTTGTTCACCTACTTGTCGTGTGATATAGCTCAAGTAAGTTTGTGTAACTTACTTGTGCTTGTTAGTAACTGTATTGTGTCCATCTTGGTAGATCGTGTTGTTGATACACGTTGCAGTGCCTAGTGCATTTAGGATTTGTGCTTGACAAGTACAGTCTTAGTTTATTTCCGCATTAGTTTCAAGCCAAATCCGAAGAAGTTTTTAAATAGCCTATTCACCCCCCTCTAGGCATCATCGAGGTCTTTTCACATGCTCTATTACCAAAAGAGCCCAGAGGTACCTCTTCGTCATACGGAGTAACGAATCCCAGTCTCGTTCCATGCCAACCAAACACACACCCTCGGAGATACGTGTAGAGTACCTTTATGATCATCCAGTTACAAAGTGATATTTGATACACACAAGGCATTCCTCCAGTGTCAGGGAGTTGCATGTTATCATGGTCTTAGGAACAGATACTTGACATGAAGAAAGCAGTTCCAACAAACTAAGTTATACGATCAAATGCTATGCTTACAGCGGGGTCTTTCCCATCACATTATTCTCCAAATAATGTGATCTTGTTATCAAATAACAACTCATGTCTATGGTTAGGAAATCTTGACCATCTTTGATCAATGAGCTAGTTTGGTAGAGGCTCACTAGGGACATAGTGTTGTTTATGTATACACACATGTATCTAAGTTTCGAGAAAATACAATTGTAGAATGGATAATAGAAGTTTATCATGAACATGGAAATATGATTATAACCAATTTATTATTGCCTCTAGGGAATATTTCTAACAGTCTCCCACTTGCACTAGAATCAATAATCTAGTTCACACCGCCATGTAATTCACAACCAGTGAGTTCTCGTGTTTGATCAGATTTTGCTTGTGAGAGGGGCTTTAGTCAACAGGTCAGCAACATTCAAATTTGAATGTACTTTGCAAATCCTTATGTCATACTCTAGACTCTGCTATCACGCTCCACTTGGAGCTATTCCAAATGAGTGATCCACTATACGTATCGGGTTTTCTACTCAGAATCATCCTGATTGGTGGCAAAGCTTGCATTGACGTAACCCTTTACGACTAACTCTTTATCACCTCCATGACGGAGAAACATTTGCTCGGTCCTCTTTAGGTAGTTAAGGATAATTTTGACCACGGTCGAGTGATCCACTCCTAGATCACTCTTGTACCCCCTTGCCAGACTCACGGCAAGGAAAAAATCAGATCTGGTACACATCGTGGCATACGAAATAGAGCCTATAGCTTAGGCATCGGGGACGATCTTTGTCCTTTCTCTTTATTCTATCATTGTCGAGCTTTGAGTCTTACTCAACTTCACACCTAACAATACAAGGGGAACTCCTTCTTTGACTCATCTATTTTGAACTCCTTCATATCTTCTCAAGGTGTGTGCTCTTTGTAATTCTTATCAGGCATCTTGATCTATCTCTATAGATATTGATGCCGAACATGTAAGCAGCTTTACCCAGGTCTTCCTTTGAAAAACTCCTTTCAAATAACCATTTATGCTTTTCAGAAATTCTACATCATTTCTAGTCAACAATATGTTATCCACATATACTTATCAAAAATGCTATAGAGCTCCCATTCACTTTATTGTAAATACAAGTTTCTTCATAAACTTTGTATAAACACAAAAGATTTGATCATCTCATCAAAGTATATATCCTAACTCCGAGATGCTTGCACTGGTCCATAGCGGGATTGATGCATCTTGCATGTCTTTTAGAATCCCTAGAATTGACAATACCTTCCGGTTGTATCACATAAAACCTTTCCTTAAGGAAATTGTAAAGGGAACGATGTTTTAACATCCATGTGCGAGATTTCATAATCGATAACTGCAACAACTCCTAACATAATCCCAACAGAGTTTCGCATCGCTACGGCGAGAAAGTCTCATCGTAGGCAACTCCTAGAACTTGTCAGAAACCTCTTTGCGACAAGTCTAACTTTATAAATGTTGACATTACTATTAATGTATGTCTTATTCTTAAATATCAATTTGTACTTCATGGACTGCCAGTCGTCGGGCAACTCTTCCAAAGTCCATACTTTGTTATCATACATGGATCATATCTTGTATTACATGGCCTCTAGCCATTTGTCAGAAACCGGGCCCATCATCGCTTCCCAATAGTACGCAGGCTCATCATTATCTAACATCATGACTTCCAAGATAGTATTACCATACCACCCAGGGGCAGGACGTGTCCTTGTCGACCTATGAGGTTTGGTAGTGAATTGATTTGAAGTTTCATGATCATCATCATTAGCTTCCTCTTCAATTGGTGTAGGTGTTAGAGATACATATTTCTGTGTCGTGCTAATCTCTAATTGAAGTGATAGTTCAATAACATCATCACGTTCTACCATCCTCCCACTCAATTCATTTGAGAGAAACTCCTTCTCTAGAAAGGATCCATTCTTGGAAACAAAGATCTTGCTTTCAGAACTGAGATAGAAGGTGTACAAAATTGTTTCCTGAGACTATCCTATGAAGATGCACTTCTCCGCTTTGGGTTCGAGCTTATCAAGTTGAAGCCTTTGGACATAAGCGTCGCAATCCCAAACTTTGAGAAACGACAGCTTAGTTTTCTTGCCAAACCACAATTCATATGGTGTCATCTCAATGGACTTATATGGTGACCTATTTAAAGTGAATGCAGTTGTCTCTAATGCATACCCCCAAAATGATAGTGGCAATTCGATAAGAGACACCATAGAATGCACAATATTTGATAAAGTATGATTACAATGTTCATACATACCATTACGTTATGGTGTTCCAGATGGCGTGAGTTGTGAAATGATTCCACACTCTCCTAAGTGGTTGCCAAACTCATAACACAAATATTCAGCACCGCGATCAGATCACAGAAATTTTATCTTGTTACGATGATTTTCAACTTCACTCATAAACTGTTTGAACGTTTCAAAGTTTGATACTTGTGTTTCATTAATTAAACATACCTATATCTACTTAAGTCATGAGTGAAGGTAAGAACATAATGATATCAACCACGCGCCTAAACACTCATTAGACCGCATACATCAGTCTGTATTATTTCCAATAATAAACTTGCCCGCTCCATTGTGCCGGAAAATGGGGTTGTAGTCATCTTGGACAAGAGGCATGGCTCACACGTATCAAGTTACTCAAAATTGAGTGATTTCAAAAGTCCATCAGCATGGAGTTTATTTATGTGCTTGACACCAATATGACCTAAGCAGCACTGCCACAAGTAAGTGGTACTATCATTATTAACTTGCATCTTTTAGCATCAATGTTATGAACATGTGTATCACTACGGTCGAGTTTCAACAAGAATAAACCATTCGCATTGGGTGCATGGGCCTAAAAGATATTACTCATATAAATAGAACAACCATTATTGTGTGATTTAAATGAATAACCATTTCACAATAAACAAGATCTAGATATAATTTCCATGCACAACACACGCACCAAATAACAATTATCTAGATTTAAAACTAACCCCGAAGGTAATCGAAGAATGAGCGTCCAAACAGCGATCAAATCAACCTTGGAGACACTTCCAACGTGCATCGTCATCTCGTTGTTAGCATGTCTCGTTTATTCCACAGATCCAGTTCTGAGTTACCAATATCAACAACTGAACTGGTCTCAAATACCCACGGGATACTACGAGCACTAGTGAGGTACACATCAATAACATGTATATCAAATATACCTTTGTTGATGTTTCCAGCCTTCTTATATGCCAAGTATCTGGGATAGTTCTACTTTAGTGACCATTCCCCTTACAGTAGAAGCACTCAGTCTTAGGTTTGGTTCCAGCCTTGGGTTTCTTCACTCGAGCAGCAACTGTCTTTCTGTTGTTGAAGTTTCCCTTCTTTCCCTTGCCCTTCTTGAAACTAGTGGTCTTATAACCATCAATACTTGATGCGCCTTCTTGATTTCTACATCGGCGGAATAAAACATCGTGAATAGGTTATGGATCATGTTCTGCATCCCTTGTAAGTTATAGTTCATCATGAAGCTCTAGTAGCTTGGTGGTAGTGACTGGAGAACTCTGTCAATCACTGTCTTATGTGGAAGATTAACTCCCACTTTGATGCAATTAATTGTAGCACCCAAACATTCTGAGCACATGCTCACTGATTGAGCTATTCTCCTTGATCTTGTAGGCAAGAACATGTTAGAGGTCTCATACCTCCCAACGGCATGATCCTGAAATACAAATTTCAGCTCTTCGAACATCTCATATGCTCTATGGTGCTCAAAATGTCTTTGGGAGCCCCAGTTCTAATCCGTAAATCATGGTGCACTGAACTATCGAGTAGTCATCAGAACATTCCTGCCAGACATTCACAACATCCACATACCACACTTGAGGGGGTGGCGCACCGAGCGGTCACTACTCGAATCAGAGATTTTGCCATCTGCTGCTTCTTTGTTGTCTGTTGACTGATGGCAAAGAGGGTCTGTGCCATCAGCTACCAAAAACCACACGGCAAAGAGCAGGCTGATGGCAAAGATACTATTTGCCATCAGCCAGCTCGAAGCCGTCAGCTGGCAGGCGGCAAAGAGCATTCACGCAGACTGCAAAGAGCATGGGAGGCCCACCCCGCACCCCCTCTCTCCTCCTAACGGCCTCTCTCTTTGCCGTCTGCTTTTCTCCTCTGTGCTGTCGAGGGGCAGACGACAAAGAAGATGCGCCCTAACGGTCGTCTCCCCCCACCCCCACACACCTCTCTCCCCTAAAAGTCGTCGCGCCCCACCCCACACCCCTCCCTCTCACCCCCGAAACCACCACCGCGCCCTCCTCCTCCCTGCACCGCCGCGCCCTCCTCCTCCCTACGCCACCACCGCGCCCTCCTCCTCCCTGCGCCCGCTCCTCCACCACGCCCCCTCCTCCTCCCCGGGACCTCCTCCTTCACCACCGCCGCCGGAGCTCGCCCTTTCTCCACCACCGCCCCTCCGCCACCACCGCCCTCTCCTCCACCGCCTTGCCCTCCTCCACATGACCCCCTCCTTCACTACCACGCCGCCCCTCCTCCACCACTACCGGCCCCTTCCTCCCATCGCAGCGCCTCCTCCCTGCGCCCCCTCCTCCTCTACGACCGTCCTCCTTGCGCCATCCTCATAGCCCGGCTGCCCCCTCCAGTGAATCTTGTTTTTTTTCCTTTTTTCATTTAATTTGTTAATTAGGTTAATTAGATTAGTTGTTAATTACCTACTATTAGTTAGGTTAGTTACGTTAGTTAGGTTAGTTAGTGGTTACCTACTCGTAGTTAGGTTAGTTATGTTAGTTGTTAGTTGTTAGTGGTAATTAGGTTAGTTGTAAGTGGTATTACCTACTGTTAATTATGTTAGTTAGGTTAGTTGTTAATTACCTACTTTGTGTTAGGTTAGTAGTTGCCCGTGTAGAGCCCTCCGGCCGCCGCCTATGCTTCCACTAGCCACAATGTTAGGAAACGTCGGTGAGCTTGTCACGCACCTGCCATGGCTACGATACCATCGAGCTCACAGGCTGCAACAATGATGGTACTGCAACCACCCCCATGAGGTCGGTGCAGAAACATTACTGATGGGACCACCCCCTTGAGGCACCGGTTATATTCCACTGCAACACCGAGGATACAACAACAGCTCGGCGAGTCTCCACAGAAGAATTGAGTGGATGAGCGTTGTTGCATGAGATGAGGCAAAGGAGGTTGAACATTCCCACGCCGGCCACCATCTCATGTATACCCACAAGAACACCGATGGATATCGAAGGTTCAATGGTGGGTGGCTTGCAGTAGACCATGGTGCGGACACCAAAACAGATAGGAACAGTAGTTGTCGCACCGACACGACATCTCGACGACACCCCTGACACCCGACACGATGCCCCGAAAGCCCGACACGACGCCCCGACACGACATCTCGACGACACCCCGGCATGAAATATTTTTTTATGGAACCCTAGATGACATATTTATAGGTCATATATTTGTGTTAGGTCGTATATTTTTTGATTTTATTAATGAACACAAAATATTTGTGTTGATCGGGTGGATTTACATGTGACATTTGTCTCGCCGCTGTGAGGTCTGTTGTCCGAAGACGTCCGTTCTACTAGCTCCGCCCCTGCATTCGTGGGTGAGTACAAATGTCATCTCCTCCTCGCCCCTTCATTTGATGTGGTTCGGTCTTCGGATGAAACTTGCTATATATATGTAATTAAATTAATTTATCAATATGCGTGACCAGTATGCATCTCCCGTTCTAAAGGGTTACAATTATAAATATGCATGCATTTGCATATATTTATAACCGTGATTCTTCTGAATTGTCCAACGTTGTCCATGGACAGCCCGAGTATGTGTAGATTGGGTTCGTTTTCCCATATGCTTTGTTCTGGATCCGATCCATAATTTCGTCAGTGCCTCCCTGTTGTTCTCCGCATACACATCCTCTCTGTTTATTGCGAAGACGTGTATCAGGAGAACAGCGAGGAGGTGCTGCCGAAATTTTACGTTGGATCCGGAGCAGAGCATGGGAAAACGAACCCAATCTACACATACTCGGGTTGGATTAGGACCTATCTTTACCTATTAGCGGGTAGGTTGCATGGACGTAATAAAATGGCGAACTTGATTAACTGATGAATATATATGTTGAATTATATATAAATATATTTCTTGTGTGTTTAGTAGCTAGGCAAGATGAGTGATCGTGCGTCGATGTACACCGGTCACCCTAGTCAGAAAGAGATGACGAAATAATGGTTTCTAAAAACCAAGGAGTTTGTGAAAGCCGCATTTGCAAATGGCGAGGAAACAAACTAGTGCCCTTTTCTTGTATGCGACAACTATAAAAAGAGGACACATGTTGTAATGATTAAAAACCTGCAGAGGAGGGGTTTTAAGCCTAATTATACGGTTTGGACATTTCATGGTGAGTCTATAGAACGCACCAGAGCTGAGGTGGTTCGTCGTCGCACCGACAAGCATGGTACCGGCATCAAAGACATGGTGCAAGACTTTGATGATGCTCGGGATTCAGAAGACGAGATGGAGGAATCTGCAAAGGCCTTCTATGAAATGTTGGAGTCTTCAAAACGTCCTCTCCACAAGTGCACTGAGCTTTGTTAGCTGGATGCCATTGCACAAGTAATGGCTCTGAAGGATTAGTTCAACTTGGCAAGAGAATGCTACGATGCGATGATGGCACTATTTGGACGCTTTCTACCCAAAGGCCATGTCATGCCTGCAAATATGTACCAGTCGGACAAAATACTTCGTGTACTTAAGATGCCCTATGAGAAGATAGATGCATGTGAGAAAGGATGTGTCTTATTTAGGAAGGAGTATGCACACTTGGACTATTGTCCCAAATGCGAGTCTTGCAGGTATCTTGTGGTAGACAACGGTATGGGTGAGAAGAGGCAGACCAAAATCGCAGTTAGTGTTCTTTGGTATATGCCAATCATACCAAGGCTTCAACGTCTTTTCATGGTCGAAGAGACAGCCAGACACATGACATGCCACAAAATGGCAAAAGAACCGAACTAGATGCGGATGGGAATAAGATGGCGGTACACACATCGGATGGGGAAGCGTGGAAACATTTCGATGCATTGCATTAGGATAAAGCGGCAAATCCAAGGAATCCTCGAGTCTGCATCGCCACGGATGGTTTTAATCCCTTCGGCATGACGGCAACCCAATACAGTAGTTGGCCTATATTTGTCATTCCACTCAATCTCCCCCCCCGGCAGATTATGCAAAGAAAGAACATATTTCTGACGTTGATAATTCCAGGGCCCAATTATCCGGGGAAGAATATGAATTTGTACATGTAGACGCTTAAGGATGAATTGCAAGAAGCTTGGGATAATGGGGTCAACACATACGATGCCGCTAGAAAATAAAAAATTCAAGATGCATGTGCGGTACATGTACTCTATGCATGACTCGCCACAGTATGCGCTATTCTCTGGATGGTGTGTGCATGCAAGGTTCCCGTGCCCCACATGCAAGGCAGCTCTTCAGTTTCATTGGTTTGACTTGCATAGACAGTTCCTGGATCCCGACCATCAGTTTAGAAAAAGACAAGAAGAACTTTACCAAAGGTAAAGTTGTCAAAAACTTAGCACCACCTGTGTTGATAGGCCAACAGATCCTGGATCAGTTAAACGCCCTCGAGCCTGATCTAGAGCATCTAGGGTATTTCAAGGGGTATAATTGAAAACACGCCTGGACTCACAAGCCATTCTTGTGGGATCTGCCTTACTTCAAAGACCTCCTTCTTCCATGCAATATCAACATGATGGACACTATTAAGAATATCGGAGAGGCTATTTTTGGTACATTGTTCGACACAGATGGGAAGACAAGGGATAATACTAAGGCTAGAGTCGACCAAGAGACACTATGTCACAGACCGGTACAAAACATGCGAGAAGGCAAAGGAAAGAAAAAGTGGTCGAAGCCTAAGGCCTGGTTAAATCTTGGAAATCCAGCTATGAAGGAAATTATCTTGTGGGTCAAAATGCACTTGATGTTCCCGATGGGTATGCAGCGAATCTGAAGAGGGGAGCGAGTCTTGAAAAATTAAAAATCTTTGATCTCAGGAGTCGTGATTGGCACATATGGCTTGAGCGGGTAATGTCGGTGATGTTACGTGGCTTTATTCCCGAGGATGAATGGCTAGTACTAGCAGAGCTGAGCTATTCCTTCCATGTTCTTTGTGCGAAAGAATGGTCACCTGGCGTGGTAGATGACATGGAGGAGTTTGCACCGGAGTTGTTGTGCAAGTTAGAGAAGATTTTTCCGCCGGGCTTCTTTAATCCAATGCAGCAATTGATTTTACATCTACCGAGCAAGGCAAGATTGGGTGGGCCCGTGCAAAATCGTTGGTGCTATGAAACTGAGAGGATGCAGAAGACGCTTCGAGCTAAATGTAAAAATATGCGTAGAATTGAAGCATCGATGGCTGAGGCATTCATTACTGAGGAGGTGTCAAACTTTGTGACAGCACACTACGAAGCCAAAAATCATCATTTGCATAATCCGAAGCCTTGGTAGAATGATGCAGACCCTAAAAACGTGGATCCAACCTTAGCCTATTCAAAGGGAAGCTTGCACCAGTCGGTACTTCGAAACCAATAAAATTGGATGTCGAAGAATGGCGAAACATTTTGTTGTATATATTCAACAACCTAACATAAGTGCGGCCGTACATCAAGTATGTTCTCGACACATTTTTCCGTAACTTCTAATTCCTTTGAACTCCTCTTATTTCCGGATATTTCATACAGCCGATACGTCGCCAAATTATCGGATGGAGCGGTGATCCAAAATGATTCCGTCGAAGAGTATGAGCTTCTGGCAAAGCATGGAGGCGGCTATCCCGGTTTCATCTCTTGGTTCAAACAAACGAAAATTATCAATGATGGACCATTTCATTTCTTGGTCTAACTTTCGGCTAATGCAACAATCGTTTCGTATTAAACTTGTAGGCTAATTCAGAGTCTATGGACGCTGAATTGAGACAAGCCGCTAATGGTTTGACTATAAGGTCCGTTCATTTGAGAAATACAACTTCAACGAGTATCTCTTTCATACCTTTGGCAAAGAGCTATCTATGCCCGACCGAAAATCTACAAATTGTTGTGTGTCTGCTATCGACGAAGGTGGTATCGAGTATTATGGAAGAGTTGAAGCAATTTATGAACTTCAATTCTGTGGTGAAAATCCACCGAACGTCGTAGTCTTCAAATGTGATTGGTTCTAGCCGAAGGAGACCAGATGGACTCATGAACATATAGGACTAGTCGAAATCAATCCAAACACCCATTTAGATGTTTCCGATGTCTATATTACGGCTCAACACGCGACCCAAGTTCTCTATCTACTGTGGGCATGCCAAACTGATAAGAATCTGGAAGTTTGGTATGTTGTTTATGAAGTGCCGCCACGTGTTAGACCACCTCCCCCAAATGAACATGATTATGAACCTCACATTAACCCAGACACATATGATGGAGAATTCTTCCAAGAAACACGTCTTTCCAAGAAACTTTTCAAGAACCGTCATGCTTCACCCCAGAACATGGAAGTAGACAGCGACAATGAATCTGACTTCACCCCTGAGCCGGAACCAATAGAGCTGGAACTAGAAAGGCCTTGCACAACTTACCCGATTACAGAAAGGCCTTCCACAACTTCATGTCGTTGAACCCGATGAGCACGTCATTCATGAAGACATGCGTGATAGTGATGATGATGATGCATCTATTCATGATGATTAATAGTTTGTAAGATTCCCAACTTAAATTATATATGTACATATTATTATTCATGTCAGTTATTCAATTTTTTTATGTTGTACTAATTTCTTTTAATCATTATCATGGCAGGTTAGCAGGTGTTGAAAGATGGTGGGCGCAGGTCCAGATCGCTCGACGGGTTCTTCTTCGACGGCCCACACGAGGGGTGGTACTTCCATTCCACCCTATCTCTCCGTAGAGCCTTGGCAGACAGTCTGAGGACACCACCCGTGGGTGCTTCTTCATCAGCGGCATTGCCCACTCGGAGAGGTGCTGGTCAGGTAGGGAAGAAGAGGAAGGGTACATGGAGAAGTGGTGGTCGCGGAAGAGGTAGGCGGACTGTTGCACCGTCCTTGCCACCACCACCAGCTCATTCACCCGAGCACATGACTACTATGGTGGACCCGTTTGCGGACGAGGCTACGGGGACTCCAGTCCAGGAGCCTCGGGTGGACGGGCATTCGGCCCATGAGACTCCGGTCCAGGATCAGCCTCGGGTCGAGGTGCCTTCGGCCCACGAGACTCCGGTTCCTGAGGCTACGTCCCAGGAGACTCCTGCCACACACGCTTCAGCCGACATGGATATGTCCGGATGGGGTGCCTGGCCGGATCAGACCGAGGTACCGGATTGGACCGAGGGTCCGGGTGGTTGTTCTGTTCATGGTGGGGATGAGTCTACGGATACTGAGGGCGACGTGCAGGTGGACGGGGCCACCGTGTACAAGCATGGTAGTACACATCTCCCGGTCGCACCGGCTACCCGCGAACAGAGGCCGGTGATTAAGCCTGAAGGGGATAGGTAAGTACATTTACTCTTTTTTATCTTCTGCCTTCAAGTTTCTTCAAATATCTAATGTGTTGACCTTATCATACTGCAGGGGATGGAAACACCATGGTGGAGTCCGCAAGCCGAAGAGCGTCCTTGGTGTGCTTTGCCGGACAAATTTCCCAGGGTTTGTCACGTTGCCTGGTGAGGGTCAGGTTCCTACACTAGGATTTACCTGGGAGCACAACAGGCTGCGCAGGCCCCGCCGGAGGAGATTATAGATGGTGTCTTGAGCCACACAAGGGACGAGATGGTGATCAACAGCTTTTGGGTAAATTATCCTTTTACACAATCTAAAATTAACAATATAGCTAATTATTGTACTAATCGGTGTTGTCTCGTTTGATTGTAGACCTTCTATAGGTGTGAGGAGTGATATGAGGAGGAGGCAGCCAAGGTTATCGAGGCCGAGTGTAGGCGGTTATTACAGAACTTACGCCACGAGGCTCGGCCGCAGGCCATTCGAGACTATTACGCCACGCGTGGTATTAAGAAGCAGAAGAAGGAGTGCCGCGGAAAGTATCTGAAGAAGGAGCAGTACATGAAGGTAATTACCTATTCTTAAGGCCTTGCACGTAGTTTTCTTGATTTGATTCATAGGCGTAGTGCTCAAAATTCTTTCTAATAACTTATAGGTGCCCCCGAGATGGTGTGCGGATAAGATGGATTGTTGGTAGGCGTTGGTGGATGAGTGGTGCACACGCAACTGGCGAGCCGTCCGCGACAATGTGAAGGATCGGCGTAGCCAAATGATTGGTGTGCCACACCATCAAGGCAGCGCCAACTTACTTCAGTTCGGACGAAACTGGGTATGTGGTTTGCTTCATGATTCATGCAGTTCATTCTTCATGCTAGCTTGAGCCCCTTACTAATACTTTGTTCCTCTCTTTTAGGCACATTACAATAAGACGGAGATGCCAGAGTTGTACGACCTTTATGGCATGGCCCATACCGCCTCCTACAAGAAGGCGAAGGCATTGTCTGAGTCTGACCTGGATGATCCAAATAACTTCACCAACATCTCATCCCACCACAAGCTAGTGAAATACAGGGACACGGGGAAGTCTTTGAAAGGGGAGGACTTTAACCCGAGCCAGGAACCTTTGGATCCATAGCTGGTGATGATATCTGGTGGCAGGAGGCCCCATGGCTCGATAGCCATTGGAGATCGGATAATATGTTGTCCACTCACTATCTCGGAGATCAAGGCACGCCAGTCGAGCTCCTGTCCTGAGATAACGCCTCGTCCCCGGCCAATTGATCTTGCCATCGAGGTTAGTTGTACGGACTCAGAAAACTTTCATCCATTTCATTGTGTGTGTGGCCATCGATCATTACTATGGTAACTAGGAATGGTGTTACAGGTTGCTCTTCAGAAAGAGAGAGCGGCAAACCAGACTGCTCTTGAGAAAGAGAGATTAGCAAGCCAGGCTGCTCTTCAGGCTTCTCTTGTGGAGAGGGACCAGACCACGGCTCGGTTGATTGAGGAGGAGAGGGCCCGGAATGAGGCGGCTCACCTGGCCATGTACGAGCTTATTGTGGTAAGTTTCTTTTTTACATTAGCCAAATCATGTGTGTAATGTATGTTTCATTACTAACTAATACGACTGACTCTTCAAAACCGAATGTGCAGTCTATGTGCGATAAGACCGGTCAAGCCCCTCCGTCGATGCCCGTCTTCTCTCTGATTGGCACGGTTAGTTTCATTTCAATGGTCATTAAAACTAGTATTAACAATTGAGTGTCATCATGCTAACTGAGACATTGCAAAATATCTTTTCTGCAGAATAACTCCCGAGCGGCATCGCACGAGCCTTCTCCGGGGCAAACGTCTCCAAACGAAGCCGGCGCGAGCAACCCTGGTGTTTCTCCTCCTTAATGACCAATGTGGTAAGTTTTCTCCAAAATGACATAATAAGCTCCTACTTGATTTCTACTAGGAAAAATGGTTAGTGAAACCACTAGTTTCATAACTTAGCTAATTTAGCTCCAAAATGGTTAGTGAAACCACTAGTTTCATAACTTAGCTAATTTAGCTCCAAAATGACATAATAAGCTTAATTGAAATAGGAAAAATGAAAATAAGGAATAAGAAGAAGAAGAGAAGAAGAAGAGAAGAAGAAGGAGAAGAAGAAGGAGAAGGAGGAGAAGAAGGAGAAGGAGCGCTCCTTCTTCTCCTTCTTCTTCTTCTCTCCTCCTTCTTCTCCTTCTTCTTCTCCTTCTTCTTCTCTTCTTCTTTTTCTTTTTTCTCTCCTTCTTCTTCTTTTTCTTCTCCTTCTTCTCTTCTTGCTTCTTCTCTTTCTTCTTCAATTTAGCTTATTTTTTCCAACAAAGACATACTTAGCTAATTATCCTCCAAAATGACATAATTAGCTTACTTAGGTAAAAACATCATAAGAACCTTGGTTAGCTCATTAAAATGACTAATTAAGCTCCTAAAAGACATAATAAGCTCAAAATGGCATAAAACCTTGGTTAGCTCATTAATATTATATACTAAGCTTGTTTTTCTCTAGAATGACATAATTAGCTCATTTAGCTCCAAAAAGACATACTTAGCTAATTTAGCTCGAAGAAGAGGAGAAGAGGAGAAATTAAAAGAAGGCAGAAGAATAAGAAGATAAGAAGAAGAGAAGGAGAAAGAGAAGAAGAAGGAGGAGGAGAAGAAGAAGAGAAGAAGGAGAAGGAGGAGAAGGAGCCCTCCTTCTTCTCCTTCTTCTTCTTTTTCTTCTAATTCTTCCATTATTGCTTTTTCTCTTTCTTCTTCAATTTAGCCTATTTTCCTCAACAAAGACATACTTAGCTAATTATCCTCCAAAATAACATAATTAGATTAGTTAGGTGAAAATGTCATAAGAACCTTGGTTAGCTCATTAAAGTGACTAATTAAGCTCCTAAAAGACATAATAAGCTCAAAATGGCATAAGAACCTTGGTTAGCTCATTAATATTATATACTTAGCTTGTTTTCCTCTAGAATGACATAATTAGCCCATTTAACTCCAAAAAGACATAGTTAGCTAATTTAGCTCCAAGAATAGGAGAAGAGGAGAAATAAAAAGAAGGAATAAGAAGAAGAAGAGAAGGAGAAGGAGAATAAGAAGAAGGAGGAGGACAAGAAGAAGAGAAGAAGGAGAAGGAGGATAAGAAGTAGAAGGGGCCCTCCTTCTTATCCTTATTCTCCTTCTTCTTCTCTCCTCCTTCTTCTCCTTCGTCTTCTCCTTCTTCTTCTCTTCTTCTTTTCTTCTTCTTCTCCTCCTCCTACTCCTTCTTCTTCTTCTTCTTCTTTTTCTTCTCCTTCTTCTCTTCTTGCTTCTTCTCTTTCTTCTTCAATTGAGCTTATTTTCCCCCAACAAAGACATACTTAGCTAATTATCCTCCCAAATAACGTAATTAGATTTGTTATGTAAAAACATCATAAGAACCTTGGTTAGCTCAGTAAAATGACTAATTAACCTCCTAAAAGACATAATAGGCTCAAAATGGCATAAGAACCTTGGTTAGCTCATTAATATTTTATACTTAGCTTGTTTTCCTCTAGAATGACATAATTAGCCCATTTAGCTCCAAAAAGACATAGTTAGCTAATTTAGCTCCAAGAAGAGGAGAAGAGGAGAAATGAAAAGAAGGAAGAAGAAGAAGAATAAGAAGGGAAGAAGAAGAGAAGGAAAATGATAAGAAGAAGGAGGAGGAGGAGAAGAAGAAGAGAAGAAGGAGAAGTTGCCCTCCTTCTTCTCCTTCTTGTCCTTCTTGTTCTCTCCTCCTTCTTCTCCTTCTTCTTCTCTTCTTCTTTTCTTCTTCTTTTCTTCTTCTTCTCCTCCTCCTCCTCCTTCTTCTTATATTTCTTCTCCTTCTTCTCTTCTTGCTTCTCCTCTTTCTGTTGGGGAACGTATCATGGGAAACAAAAAATTTCCTACGCGCACGAAGACCTATCATGGTGATGTCTATCTACGAGAGGGGATTTCTGATATACGTACCCTTGAAGATCGCACAGCAGAAGCGTTAAGAAACGCGGTTGATGTAGTGGAACGTCCTCACATCCCTCGATCTGCCCCGCGAACCTTCCCACGAACCATCCCGCGATCCGTCCCACGATCCGCTCCGATCTAGTGCCGAACGGATGGCACCTCCGCGTTCAGCACACGTACAGCTCGACGATGATCTCAGCCTTCTTGATCCAGCAAGAGAGACGGAGAGGTAGATGAGTTCTCCGGCAGCGTGACGGCGCTCCGGAGGTTGGTGGTGATCTAATCTCAGTAGGGCTCCGCCCGAGCTCCGCAGAAACGCGATCTAGAGGAAAAACCGTGGAGGTATGTGGTCGGGCTGCCGTGGGAAAAGTTGTCTCAAATCAGCCCTAATAGCTCCATATATATAGGAGGAGGGCAGGGGAGTCTTTCCTTGAGGCTCAACGAGCACAAGGGCTGCGCCACCAAGGGGAGGAGGAGTCCTACTCCAATCCTAGTCCAACTAGGATTGGCAGGTGGAGTCCTTCTCTTCTTTCCCACCTTTCCTTTTTTTTCCCTTTGATTTTCTATCTATGGCGCATAGGGCCTTCTTGGGCTGTCCCACCAAACCACCAAGGGCTGGTGCGCCACTCCCAAGGCCTATGGGCTTCCCCGAGGTGGGCTGCCCCCCCCCCCCCCGGTGAACATCCAGAACCCATTCGTCATTCCCGGTACATTCCCGGTAACTCCGAAAACCTTTCGGTAATCAAATGAGGTCATCCTATATATCAATCTTCGTTTCCGGACCATTCCGAAAACCCTCGTGACGTCCTTGATCTCATCCGGGACTCCGAACAACATTCGGTAACCAACCATATAACTCAAATACGCATAAAACAACGTCGAACCTTAAGTGTGCAGACCCTGCGGGTTCGAGAACTATGTAGACATGACCCGAGTGACTCCTCGGTCAATATCCAATAGCGGGACCTGGATGCCCATATTGGATCCTACATATTCTATGAAGATCTTATCGTTTGAACCTTAGTGCCAAGGATTCATATAATCCCGTATGTCATTCCCTTTGTCCTTCGGTATGTTACTTGCCCAAGATTCGATCGTCAGTATCCGCATACATATTTCAATCTCGTTTACCGGCAAGTGTCTTTACTCGTTCCGTAATACAAGATCCTGCAACTTACAATAAGTCACATTGCTTGCAAGGCTTGTGTGTGATGTTGTATTACCGAGTGGGCCCCGAGATACCTCTCCGTCACACGGAGTGACAAATCCCAGTCTCGATCCATAGTAACTCAACGAACACCTTCGGAGATACTTGTAGAGCATCTTTATAGTCACCCAGTTACGTTGCGACGTTTGGTACACACAAAGCATTCCTCTGGTCTCAGTGAGTTATATGATCTCATGGTCATAGGAACAAATACTTGACACGCAGAAAACAGTAGCAACAAAATGACAAGATCAACATGCTACGTCTATTAGTTTGGGTCTAGTCCATCACATGATTCTCCTAATGATGTGATCCCATTATCAAGTGACAACACTTGCCTATGGTCAGGAAACCTTGACCATCTTTGATCAACGAGCTAGTCAACTAGAGGCTTACTAGGGACAGTGTTTTGTCTATGTATCCACACATGCACTGTGTTTCCAATCAATACAATTATAGCATGGATAATAAATGATTATCATGCACAAAGAAATATAATAATAACTAATTTATTATTGCCTCTAGGGCATATTTCCAACAGTCTCCCACTTGCAGTAGAGTCAATAATCTAGTTTACATCACCATGTGATTCCAACGAATCCAACACCCATATAGTTATGGGGTCTAATCACGTCTTGCTCGTGAGAGAGGTTTTAGTCAACGGTTCTAAAACTTTCAGATCCGTGTGTTCTTTACAAATCTTTATGTCATCGTATAGATGCTGCTACTATGTGCTATTCGGAAATACTCCAAATATCTACTCTACTATACGAATCCGTTTCACTACTCGTAGTTATCCGGATTAGTGTCAAAGCTTGCATCGACGTAACCCTTTACGACGAACTCTTTAACCATCTCCATAATCGAGAAAAATTCCTTAGTCTATCAGTTACTAAGAACAAATTTTGACCGCTGCTAGTGATTCAATCATGGATCACTCTCTCTACCTCTCAACAGACTTTGAGTCAAGGCACACATCAGGTGCGGTACCCAGCATGGCATACTTCAGATTCTACGGCCAAGGCATAGAAGACGACCTTCGTCTATTCTCTTTATTCTGCCGGGGTCGGGTTTTGAGTCTTACTCAAATTCACACCTTACAACACAACCAAGAACTCCTTCTTTGCTGATCTATTTTGAACTCCTTCAAAAACTTGTCAAGGCATGCATCTTGTTGAAACTTCCATTAAGCGCTCTCGATCTATCTCCATAGATCTTTGATGCTCAACGTTCAAGTAGCGCAATCGAGGTATTCCTTTGAAAAACTCCTTTCAAACAACCTTGTATGCTTTACAGAAATTCTACATTACTTCTGATCCACAATATGTCAACCACATATTCTTATCAGAAATTCTATAGTGCTCCACTCACTTCTTTGGAAATACAAGTTTCTCATAAACCTTGTACAAACCCAAAATCTTCGATCATCTCATCAAAGTGTATATTCCAACTCCGAGATGCTTGCACCAGTCCATTGAAGGATCGCTGGAGCTTGCATACTTGCTAGTATCTTTAGGATCGACAAAACCTCCTGGTTGTATCACATACAATGTTTGCTCAAGGAAACCGTCGAGGAAACAATGTTTTGACATCCTATGTGCAATATTTCATAAATAATGCAGCAACTACTAACATAATTCTAACAGAATTTTAGCATCGTTACGAGTGAGAAAGTCTCATCATAGTCAACTGTTTGATCTTGTCGGAAACATCTTTGCGACAAGTCAAGCTTTTCTTAATAGTGACTTATCACCATCATCGTCTGTCTTCCTTTTAAAGATCCATCTTTACTCAATAGTCCGATGACCATCAAGTAGTTCTTCCAAAGTCTACACTTTGTTTTCATACATGGATCCTCTCGCGGATTTCATGGCTTCTAGCCATTTGTCGGAATCCGGGCCCACCATTGCTTTCTCCATAACTCGTAGGTTCACTGTTGCTCAACAACATGACCTCCAAGACAGGGTTACCGTACCACTCTACAGTAGTACGCGACCTTGTCAACCTAAGAGGCTTGTAGTAACTTGATCCGATGCTCGATGATCACCATCATCAGCTTTCACTTCAATTGGTGTAGGCGCCACAGGAACAACTTCCTGCGCCCTGCTACACACTGGTTGAAGTGATGGTTCAATAACCTCATCAAGTTCTACCACCCTCCCACTCAATTCTTTCGAGAGAAACCTTTCCTCGAGAAAGAATCCGTTTCTAGAAACAAACACTTTGCTTTCGGATCTGAGATAGGAGATGTACCCAACTGTTTTGGATATCCTAAGAAGATGCATTTATCCGCTTTGGGTTCGAGCTTATCAGACTGAAACTTTTTCACATAAGTGTCGAAGCCCCAAACTTTCAAGAAACGACAGTTTAGATTTTCTCTAAACCTCAGTCTATACTGTGTCATCTCAACGGAAATACGCGGTGCCCTATTTGAAGTGAATGCGGTTGTCTCTAATGCATAACCCATAAACGATAGTGGTAATTCGATAAGAGACATCATAGCATGAACCATACCAAATAGTGTGTGGCTATGACGTTCAGACACATCATCACACTATGATGTTCCAGGTGGCATGAACTGCGAAACAATTTCCACATTGTCTTAACTGCGTACCAATACTCGTAACTCAGATATTCGTTTCTATGATCATATCGTAGACAGATTATCCTCTTGTTATGACGAACTTCACTCCGAAACAGAATTGAATTTTTCAATATTTCAGACTTGTGATTCATTAAGTAAATACTCTTGTATCTGCTCAAATTGTCATTGAAGTAAGAACATAATGATATCCACTGCATGCCTCAACACCCATAGGACTACATACATTAAAATGTATCACTTCCAACAAGTTACTATCTTGTTTCATCTCAATGAAAACAAGTCCTTGCTCATGTGGTATGATTTGCATGTCACTAGTGATTAAAAATCAAGTGAGTATAAAGATCCATCAGCATCGAGCCTCTCCATGAAATTTACACCAACATGACTCAAGCGGCAGTGCCACAAGTAAGTGGTACTATCATCATTACCTCGTATCTTTTGGCACCAATATCATGAACATGTGTAACACTATGATCGAGATTCAATAAACCATTGAAGGTGATTATTCAAGCAAATAGAGTAACCATTATTCTCTTTAAATGAATAATTGTATTGCAATAAACACGATCCAATCATGTTCATGCTTAACGCAAGCACCAAATAACAATTATTTAGGTTTAACACCAATCCCGATGGTAGAGGGAGTGTGCGAAGTTTGATCATATCAACCTTGGAAACACTTCCAACACGTATCGTCACCTCGCCTTTAACTAGTCTCCGTTTATGCCGTAGCTTTCATTTCGTGTTACTAATCAATTAGCAACCAAACCGGTATCCAATACCCTCGTGCTACTAGGAGTACTAGTAAAGTACACATCAATATCATGTATATCAAATATACTTCTTTCGACTTTTGCCAGCCTTCTTATCTACCAAGTATCTAGAGTTGCTCCGTCTCAGTGACCGTTCCCCTCATAATAGAAGCACTTAGTCCCGGGCTTGGGTTTAATCTGGGGTCTCTTCATTAGTGCAGCAACTGCTTTGTCGTTTCACGAAGTATCCCATCTAGCCCTTGACTTTATCGAAACTTCGTGGTTTTACTAACCATCAACTATTGATGCTCCTTCTTGATTTCTACTTTCGCAGTGTCAAACATCGCAAATCGCCCAAGGATCAGTGTATCTATCCTTGATATGTTATAGTTCATCACGAAGCTCTCACAGCTTGGTGGCAGTGACTTTGGAGAACCATCACTATCTTATCTAGAAGATCAACTCCCACTTGATTCAAGCGATTGTCATACTCAGATAATCTGAGCACACGCTCAATGATTGAGCTTTTCTCCTCTACTTCATGGACAAAGAATCTTGTCAGAGGTCTCATACCTCTTAACAAGGTCACAAGCATGAAATCACAATTTCATCTCTTTAGAACATCTCTTATGTTCCGTGACGTTTCAAAACATCTTTGGCGCCTTGCTTCTAAGCCATTAAGTATTTTGTACTGAACTATCGTGTAGTCATCAGAAACTTGTATGTCGGATGTTCACAACATCTACAGACGACGCTCGAGGTGCAGCACACCAAGTGGTGCATTAAGGACATAAGCCTTCTGCCAGCAACAAGGACAATCCTCGGCTTTACAGACTCAGTCTGCAAAGTTTGCTACTATCAACTTTCAACTAAATTTTCTCTAGGAACATATAAAAACAGTAGAGCTATAGCGCAAGCTACATCGTAATTCGCAAAGACCATTAGACTGTATTCATGACAATTAGTTCAATTAATCATATTATTTAAGAACTCCCACTCAAAAAGTACATCTCTCTAGTCATTTGAGTGGTACATGATCCAAATCGACTATCTCAAGTCCGATCATCACGTGAGTCGAGAATAGTTTCAGTGGTAAGCATCTCTATGCTAATCATATCAACTATAAGATTCATGCTCAACATTTCGGTCTCATGTGTTCCGAGGCCATGTATGCACATGCTAGGCTCGTCAAGCTTAACCCGAGTGTTCCGCGTGTGCAACTGTTTTGCACCCGTTGTATGTGAACGTTGAGTCTATCACACCCGATCATCACGTGGTGTCTCAAAACGAAGAACTGTCGCAACGGTACAGTCGGGGAGAACACAATTTCGTCTTGAAATTTTAGTGAGAGATCACCTCATAATGCTACCGTCGTTCTAAGCAAGATAAGGTGCATAAAGGATTAACATCACATGCAATTCATAAGTGACATGATATGGCCATCATCATGTGCTTCTTGATCTCCATCACCAAAGCACCGGCACGATCTTCTTGTCACCGGCGTCACACCATGATCTCCATCATCATGATCTCCATCAACGTGTCGTCATCGGGGTTGTCGTGCTACTCATGCTATTACTACTAAAGCTACGTCCTAGCAATATAGTAAACGCATCTGCAAGCAAAAACGTTAGTTTAAAGACAACCCTATGGCTCCTGCCAGTTGCCGTACCATCGAAGTGCAAGTCGATATTAAGTATTACAACATGATCATCTCATACATCCAATATATATCACATCACATTGTTGGCCATATCACATCACAAGCATACCCTGCAAAAACAAGTTAGACGTCCTCTAATTGTTGTTGCATGTTTTACGTGGTGACCAGGGTATCTAGTACGATCGCATCTTACTTACGCAAACACCACAACGGAGATATATGAATTGCTATTTAACCTCATCCAAGGACCTCCTCGGTCAAATCCGATTCAGCTAAAGTTGGAGAAACCAACACTCGCCGGTCATCTTTGAGCAACGGAGTTACTCGTAGCGATGAAACCAGTCTCTCGTAAGCGTACGAGTAATGTTGGTCCGAGCCACTTCGAGCCAACAATACCGTGGAATCAAGAAAAGACTAAGGAGGGCAGCAAAACGCACATCACCGCCCACAAAAACTTTTGTGTTCTACTCGAGAAGACATCTACGCATGAACCTAGCTCATGATGCCACTGTTGGGGAACGTAGCATGGGAACCAAAAAAATTCCTACGCGCACGAAGACCTATCATGGTGATGTCCATCTACGAGAGGGGATTTCCGATCTACGTACCCTTGTAGATCGCACAGCAGAAGCGTTAAGAAACGCGGTTAATGTAGTGAAACGTCCTCACGTCCCTCGATCCGCCCCGCGAACCGTCCCACGAACCGTCCCGCGATCCGTCCCACGATCCGATCCGATCTAGTGCCGAACGGACGGCACCTCCGCGTTCAGCACACGTACAGCTCGATGATGATCTCAGCCTTCTTGATCCAGCAAGAGAGACGGAGAGGTAGATGAGTTCTTCGACAGCGTGACGGTGCTCCGGAGGTTGGTGGCGATCTAATCTCAGCAGGGCTCCGCCCGAGCTCCGCAGAAACGCGATCTAGAGGAAAAACCGTGGAGGTACGTGGTCGGGCTGCCGTGGCAAAAGTTGTCTCAAATCAGCCCTAATAGCTCCATATATATAGGAGGAGGGGAGGGGAGTCTTGCCTTGAGTGCGCCACCAAGGGGAGGAGGAGTCCTCCTCCAATCCTAGTCCAACTAGGATTGGAAGGTGGAGTCCTTCTCTTCTTTCCCACCTTTCGTTTTTTTCTCTTTGACTTTCTATCTATGGCGCATAGGGCCTTCTTGGGCTGTCCCACCAGACCACCAAGGGCTGGTGCGCCACCCGCCAGGCCTATGGGCTTCCCCGGGCTGGGCTGCCCCCCCCGGTGAACATCCGGAACCCATTCGTCATTCCCGGTACATTCCCGGTATCTCCAAAACTTTTCGGTAATCAAATGAGGTCATCCTATATATCAATCTTCGTTTCCGGACCATTCCGGAAACCCTCGTGACGTCCGTGATCTCATCCGAGACTCCGAACAACATTCGGTAGCCAACCATATAATTCAAATACGCATAAAACAACGTCGAACCTTAATTGTGCAGACCCTGCGGGTTCGAGAACTATGTAGACATGACCCGAGTGACTCCTCGGTCAATATCCAATAGCGGGGCCTGGATGCCCATATTGGATCCTACATATTCTACGAAGATCTTATCGTTTGAACATCAGTGCCAAGGATTCATATAATCCCGTATGTCATTCCCTTTGTCCTTCGATATGTTACTTGCCCAAGATTTGATCGTCAGTATCCGCATACCTATTTCAATCTCGTTTACCGGCAAGTCTCTTTACTCGTTCCATAATACAAGATCCCGCAACTTACACTAAGTCACATTGCTTGCAAGGCTTGTGTGTGATGTTGTATTACCGAGTGGGCCCCGAGATACCTCTCCGTCACATGGAGTGACAAATCCCAGTCTCGATCCATACTAACTCAATGAACACCTTCGGAGATACCTGTAGAGCATCCTTATAGTCACCCAGTTACGTTGCGACGTTTGATACACACAAAGCATTACTCTGGTGTCAGTGAGTTATATGATCTCATGGTCATAGGAACAAATACTTGACACGCAGAAAACAGTAGCAACAAAATGACACGATCAACATGCTACGTCTATTAGTTTGGGTCTAGTCCATCACATGATTCTCCTAATGATGTGATCCTGTTATCAAGTGACAACACTTGCCTATGGTCAGGAAACCTTGACATCTTTGATCAACGAGCTAGTCAACTAGAGGCTTACTAGGGACAGTGTTTTGTCTATGTATCCACACATGCACTGTGTTTCCAATCAATACAATTATAGCATGGATAATAAACGATTATCATGAACAAAGAAATATAATAATAACTAATTTCTTATTGCCTCTAGGGCATATTTCCAACACTTTCTTCTTCAATTTAGCTTATTTTCCCCCAAAAAAGACAAATTTAGCTAATTATCCTCCAAAATGATATAATTAGCTTAGTTAGGTAAAAACATCATAAGAACCTTGGTTAGCTCAATTAAATGACTAATTAAGCTCCTAAAAACATAATAATCTCAAAATGGTATAAGAACCTTGGTTAGCTCATTACTATTATATACTTAGCTTGTTTTCCTCTAGAATGACTTAATTTGCCCATTTAGCTCCAAAAAGACATAGTTAGCTAATTTAGCTCCAACAAGAGGAGAACAGGAGAAATGAAAAGAAGGAAGAAGAAGAAGAAGAATAGAAGAAGAAGAGAAGGAGAAGGATAAGAAGAAGAAGGAGGAGGAGAAGAACAAGAGAAGAAGGAGAAGGAGGAGAAGAAGGAGAAGGAGCCCCCCTTCTTCCCGTTCTACTTCTCCTTCTTATTCTCTCCTCCTTCTTCTCCTTCTTCTTCTCCTTCTTCTTATCTTCTTCTTTTCTTCTTCTTTTATTCTTATTCTTCTACTCCTCCTCCTCCTTCTTCTTCTTCTTCTTCTTCTTTTTCTTATCCTTCTTCTCTTCTTGCTTCTTCTATTTCTTCTTCAATTTAGCTTATTTTCCCCAACAAATACATACTTAGCTAATTATCCTCCAAAATGACATAATTACCTTAGTTAGGTAAAAACATCAAAAGAACCTTGGTTAGCTCAATAAAATGACTAATTAAGCTCCTAAAATACATAATAAGCTCAAAATGGCATAAGAACCTTGGTTAGCTCATTAATATTATATACTTAGCTTGTTTTCCTCTAGAATGAAATAATTAGCCCATTTAGCTCCAAACAGACATAGTTAGCTAATTTAGCTCCAAGAAGAGGAGAAGAGGAGAATTGCAAAGAAGGAATAAGAAGAAGAAGAGGAGGAGGAGAAGGAGAAGGAGAAGAAGAAGGAGGAGGAGGATAAGAAGAGAAGGAGGAGAAGGAGGAGAAGAAGGAGAAGGAGCCCTGCTTCTTCTCCTTCTTCTTCTCCTTCTTCTTCTCTCCTCCTTCTTCTCCTTCTTCTTCTCCTTCTTCTCTTCTTCTTTTCTTCTTCTCCTCCTCCTCCTTCTCCTTCTCCTTCTCCTTCTCCTCCTCATCCTCCTCCTCCTTCTTCTTGTTTTTCTTCTCCTTCTTCTCTTCTTGCTTCTTCTCTTTCTTCTTCAATTTAGCTTATTTGTCATATATATGTTGTTGTTCTTCTTCTTCTGACTTTCTTATTCCCATTTTGCATATTGGATGTACTACATGCATTGAAACTGGCATTGATGGAGTGCTTTAGTTCTAGTTTTATTTGAGTTGATGAACAATGTGGAATTATATGTATATGTATATATGGCTGAAGTATATATGTGGAACTATATATATATGTATATATATGGATTAAACTTTGTGCTATGAATATGTGTTGTGACCTATATATGTGCTATGTATATCTGTATGTGATGTGACCTATATATTTGCTATGTATATATATATGTGCTATGAAATAAAAAAATAAAAATGTGACAATATGGGCTCTTTGCCGTCTGCGAGCTGATGGCAAAGGCCTTTGCCATCAGGCAGCAGACAGTAAAGGTGCCACGTGGCACCCAGTTGTGCAACTTGGGGCAGTAGAAGCTGGCCATATAGTCTTTTTGTCGTCCGCTGCCTTAGGTGGCTGACGACACAGCGGGAGGGAGGCTGACGACAAAGGGATGATTCCTGCACTAGCCCAACTCTGTGCTGGCCCATAGAAGCAAACGACAAAGAGAGGGAGGGAGACAGACGGCAAAGAGCCGACACGAGGCAGACATCACAGAGAGGGAGGGAGGCACATGGCACAGAGAGGGAGGGAGGCACACAGCACAGAGAGGGAGGTAGGCATATGGCAAAGCCTCCGTTAGCCCTGACAGAGGAATTGCCTATCGGCTGCCGTCTAAGCATGTGTGCCATTTGCTCGGAGCAAGAGACTGACGACAAAGACCTTTGTCGTCCGCTTCAGGAAGACTAACGGCAAAGAAGGTGATATGCCATCGAAAGTAGTCGTAGGAACATTGTCGACAGGAGGCAGACGACAAAGACCTTTGCCGTCGGTGGATCACCTCTTTGCCCTCCGTTATGGCGGACGGCAAAGAGTTTGATTCCTGTAGTGGGTGCATCATGAACGTAAGCCTTTTGTGTAGCTGTGAGTAAAATCCTCATATTAGGGACCCAATCCGCATAATATTAACCATCATCTTTCAACTTAGTATTCTCTAGGAATGCATTAAAATTCAAAGGAGCTACTGCGTAAGCCATTGATCTACAACATATTTTTCTTTTATAGTTTACTTGTTTGCTTGCTATACTTGTTAGTTTACTCATTTTGCTTGTTAATTTGCTTGCTTGGTCACCATGTCTAAATACAACACTAAGTTGTGTGACTTCTCAAATACTAATAATGTTGATTTTTCTATACCACCCACCACTAGTCCGAAGTTTTATGATATAAATGTTACATTGCTAAATCTTGTGATGAAAGAACAATTTTCGGTAAGTCCTAATGAGGATCATGGTTCTCATCTCAACATCTTTGTTAATTATGTGATATGCACAAGAAAAAGGATATGGATAATGATATTGTCAAATTAAAATTATTTCCTTTTTCACTACGAGATAAATCTAAATCTTGGTTTTCATCTTTACCATTTAACACTATTATACCAAAGAATAAATGTAAAGATGCTTTCATTACCAAGTATTTTCCTCCATCGAAGATCATCACCCTTAGAAATAAATTTATGAGTTTTAAACAACATGATCAAGAACCTATTTCACGGGCTGGGAGAGAATAAAATTGATGATTAGAAATTGTCCAACTCATGGTGTGAACTTATGGATGATTATAAAAAAAATCTATGTTGGGCTAAACTTTGTATCTAGAAATCATGTTGATTCTCTTGCAAGTGGTACCTTCATGGAGGTGACATTAGGGGTAGCCACCAAACTTGTGGACAACATCATGAAATATATTATCAATGGTATACCAAAAGAGCTCCAACTAGTAAGAAGGTAAATTATGTTGAGGGAATTGCTACCTTGAGTGATAAAGTGGATGCTCTTATGAATATGGTCGCTAGTAAACATGCTCAATTGATCCCAATGATATTCCTTTGTCTACCTTGATTTAACCAAATGATGATGCTATTGATGTGAATTTTATATCTCAAAATAATTTTAACAATAATGCTTATAGAGGTAATTTCAATGTTAGGTCGTATCCCGGTAATTCCTCTAATAGTTATGGCAACTCTTTTGGTAATTCTGTTGGGGAACGTTATGTGGGAAACAAAAAAATCCTACGCACATGCAAGATCTATCCAAGGAGATGCATAGCTATGAGAGGGGAAGTGTATCTACATACCCTTGTAGATTGCTAAGTAGAAGCGTATATAACGTGTTGATGTAGTCATACATCTTCACGATCCAATTGCGATCCGTCCCAATGTAGTGTCGAACAGACGACACCTACGGGTTCAGCACACATGTGGATCAATGACGTCTCCACCTCCTCTATCCAGCGAGGGAGGGTGCAGTAGTAGATGAGTTCTCCAGCAACATGATGGCACGGTGCAGACGGTGGTGGTGCTATTCCGGCAGGGCTATGTTGAGCGCTACCGAAATAGCAAACGGAGGAGAACACGGTCTAGGGAGAGAGAGGGGCGCCAAGGGCTTGGCGTGTGCTCTTAGGGATCCCCCTCTCCTCTATATACAAGTGCAAGGGCGTGGGGAACAGCCCCTCCAATCCCTTGGATGCAGCCAAGTGGGAGGAGGTGGAATCCTAGTCCTCCTCCTTCCCTTCCATACAAAGGTGGACTTTCCACCTTTCCCAACTACATGGGCCTTGAGGGACTTGTGCGCCTGGCCCAATAAGACCAGGGCGTATCCCCACACCGCATGCAGACACTTGGGACATTGTGGAAACCTTGGTGGACTTCTGGTATCCTACAGAAGTTTCTGAAACCTTTTAGGAGTTTCCTGGTACAATACTGGAAAATACCGAAACTTTTCCAGTAGCCAAAATATGACTTCCCATATATAAATCTTTACCTTGGGACCATTCTGAAGCTCCTCGTAACGTCCGAGATATCATTCCAGACTCTGAACAACATTCGGTCACCAACATACATAACTCAACAATACTATCTCATCATCAAACGTTAAGAGTGCGGACTCTGGGGGTTCGAGAACTATGCATACATCACCAAGACACCTCTACAGTTGATAACCGATAGTGGCACCTGGATGCCCATATTAGTTCCTACATATACCACAAATATCTCTAACGATCAAAACACAATGCCAAGGATTCAATCAATCCCGTATGCAGTTCCCTTTGTCTAGCGATATGTTACTTGCCAGAGATTCGATCGTCGGTATATCCATACCTAGTTCAATCTTGTTACCGGCAAGTATCTTTACTCGCTCCGTAATATAAGATCTTGTCACTAACTCCTTAGTCACATTGATTGCAAACTTCTTGTGATTTCGTATTACCGAGAGGGGCCAGAGATACCTCTGTGTCAAACAGAGTGACAAATACCAGTCGCGATCCATACCAACAACACACACCCTCGGAGATACCTGAAAAGTAACTTTATTATCAGCCAGTTATGAAGTGATGTTTGATACACACAAGGCATTTCTCCAATGTGAGGGAATTGCATGATCTCATGGTCTTACGAACAGACACACTTGACATAAAGAAAGAAGTAGCAATAAACTTAGCGTTACGATCGAATGTTATGCTTACGGTTGTGTCTTGTCCATCACATCATTCTCCTAATGATGTGAACCCGTTATCAAACGAAAAATCATGTCTATGGTTAGGAAACCTTAACCATCTTTGATCAACGAGCTAATCTATAGAGGCTCACTAGGGACACGATGTTGTCTATGTATCCACACATGTATCTGAGTTTCTGATCAATACAATTCTAGCATGGATAATAAATGATTATAATGAACAAGGAAATATGATAACAAATATTTTATTATTTCCAGTAAGGCATATTTCCAATAGTCCCCCACTTGTATTAGAGTCAATAATCTAATTCACACCATCATGTGATTCACACCCTACGAGTTCTAGGTTTCATCATGTCTTTCTTGTGAGAGAGGTTTTAGTCAAGGGGTCTACAACATTCAGATCCATGTGTACTTTTCAAATATCCATGTCATACTATAGATGCTGCTACCATGCTCCACTTGGAGCTATTCCAAATGACTGCTCCACTATACGAATCCGGTTTGCTACTCAGAGTCATCCAGATTGGTGTCAAAGTTTGCATCGATGTAACGCTTTACGATGAACTCTTTATCACCTCCATAATTGAGAAACATTTCCTTAGTCCTCCAGTTACTAAGATAATATTTACCACTGTGAAATGATCCAATCCTGGATCAAACTTGTACACCTTTCCAGACTCATGGCAAGGCACACACCAGTTGCGGTACACAACATGGCATACTATAGAGCCTATGGTTAAAGCATAGGGGACGAGTTTCTTCTTTTCGCTTTCTTCTACCATGGGCAAGCTTTCAGTCTTACTCAAATTCACACCTTACAAAATCTGGTCCATTTTGAACTCCTTCAAAATCTGGCCAATGTATGTATTCATTGATTTTTTTTATCAAGCATCCTGATCTATCTCTATAGACCTTGATTCCCAATATTTAAGTAGATTTATCGAGGTTTTCCTATGAAAAACTCCTTTCAAAGAACCCTTTCTGCTTTCTAGAAATTCTACATCATTTTTGATCAACAATATGTCATCCACATATACTTATCAGAAATTCTATAGTGCTCCCACTCACTTTATTGTAAATACAAGTTTCGTCATATAATTTCTACTAACTCTCAAAATAATATAAGTGAAGCATGATAGAAAATTTCTTTAAAATAACAGCATCACCGTTCTCAAAAAAGATATAACTAAAGCACTAGAGAAAATCGATGAATCTAAAAAAATTAAGTGAAGCATAAAGAGCGATTCTAACAAACAATAGCATAATTTGGCTCTCTCAAATATGTGTGTCCAGCAAGGTTTATTATGAAAAACTAACCAGAAAAGAAAGCAAAGACACATATAATACAAGACGCTCCAAGCATAACTCATGATATGTGACGAATAAAAATATAGCTACAAGTAAAACTACCGCTAGTTGTTAGAAGAAAGAGGGGACGCCATGTGGGGCATTCCCAAGCTTAGTTGCTTGGTGCTATTTGGATATTACCTTGGGGTGCCATGGGGCATCCCCAAGAGTAGGCTTTTGTCACTCCTTATTGCTTCATCCATCGTGATCTCACCCAAAACAAGAAAACTTCAATCACACAAAACTCAATAAAACTTTCATGAGATCCGTTAGTATAAGAAAATCAAACTTTACTTTAGGTATTGTTGAAAAACCAATCCAATTCTGTTTTTTAATTATACCAACTATATTCTAACTTTACCCACTATATTCTAACTTTACCATGTCCGCCCGAGCTCCGCAGAAACACGATCTAGAGGAAAAACTATGGAGGTATGTGGTCGGGCAGCCGTGAGAAAGTCGTCTCAAATCTGCCCTAAAAGCCCCATATATATAGGAGGAGGGAGGGGGACCTTGCCTAGGGGTCCAAGGGAACCCCAAGGGGTCGGCCGAGCCAGGGGGGAGGACTCTCCCCCCCCCCCCAAACCGAGTCCTACTTGGTTTGGTGGGAGGGAGTCCTTCCCCCTTCCCACCTTTCCCTTTTTTTTTCTTTGATATTTTCTTTCTTGGTGCATAGGGGATTGGTGGGCTGTCCCACCAGCCCACTAAGGGCTGGTGTGACCCCCCCAAATACCTATGGGCTTCCCCGGAGTGGATTGCCCCCTTCCGGTGAACTCCCGGAACCCATTCGTCATTCCCGGTACATTCCCGGTAACTCCGAAAACCTTCCGGTAATCAAATGAGGTCATCCTATATATCAATCTTCGTTTCCGGACCATTCCGGAAACCCTCGTGACGTCCGTGATCTCATCCGGGACTCCGAACAACATTCGGTAACCAACCATATAACTCAAATACGCATAAAACAACGTCAAACCTTAAGTGTGCAGACCCTGCGGGTTCGAGAACTATGTAGACATGACCCGAGAAACTCCTCGGTCAATATCCAACAGCGGGACCTGGATGCCCATATTGGATCCTACATATTCTACGAAGATCTTTTATCGTTTGAACCTCAGTGCCAAGGATTCGTATAATCCCGTATGTCATTCCCTTTGTCCTTCGGTATGTTACTTGCCCGAGATTCGATCGTCAGTATCCGCATACCTATTTCAATCTCGTTTACCGGCAAGTCTCTTTACTCGTTCCGTAATACAAGATCCCGCAACTTACACTAAGTTACATTGCTTGCAAGGCTTGTGTGTGATGTTGTATTACCGAGTGGGCCCCGAGATACCTCTCCGTCACACGGAGTGACAAATCCCAGTCTTGATCCATACTAACTCAACTAACACCTTCGGAGATACCTGTAGAGCATCTTTATAGTCACACAGTTACGTTGCGACGTTTGATACACACAAAGCATTCCTCCGGTGTCAGTGAGTTATATGATCTCATGGTCATAGGAATAAATACTTGACACGCAGAAAACAGTAGCAACAAAATGACACGATCAACATGCTACGTCTATTAGTTTGGGTCTAGTCCATCACGTGATTCTCCCAATGACGTGATCCAGTTATCAAGCAACAACACCTTGTTCATAATCAGAAGACACTGACTATCATTGATCAACTGGCTAGCCAACTAGAGGCATGCTAGGGACAGTGTTTTGTCTATGTATCCACACATGTAAATGAGTCTTCATTCAATACAATTATAGCATGGATAATAAACTATTATCTTGATACAGGAATTATAATAATAACTATACATTTATTATTGCCTCTAGGGCATAATTCCAACAGTCTCCCACTTGCACTAGAGTCAATATTCTAGCCCTCACATCACCATGTGAATTACATTGTAATAAATCTAACACCCATACAGTTCTGGTGTCGATCATGTTTTGGCCGTGGAAGAGGTTTAGTCAGCGGGTCTGCTACATTCAGATCCGTGTGCACTTTGCATATATTTACGTCCTCCTCCTCGACGTAGTCGCGGATGAGGTTGAAGCGTCGTTTGATGTGTCTGGTCTTCTTGTGAAACCTTGGTTCCTTTGCTAAGGCAATGGCACCAGTGTTGTCACAGAACAAGGTTATTGGATCCAGTGCACTTGGCACCACTCCAAGATCCGTCATGAACTGCTTCATCCAGACACCCTCCTTAGCCGCCTCCGAGGCAGCCATGTACTCCGCTTCACATGTAGAATCTGCTACGACGCTTTGCTTGGAACTGCACCAGCTTACTGCACCCCCATTAAGAATAAATACGTATCCGGTTTGCGACTTAGAATCGTCCGGATCTGTGTCAAAGCTTGCGTCGACGTAACCTTTTACGGCGAGCTCTTCGTCACCTCCATACACGAGAAACATCTCCTTAGTCCTTTTCAGGTACTTCAGGATATTCTTGACCGCTGTCCAGTGATCCACTCCTGGATTACTCTGGAACCTGCCTGCCATACTTATGGCCAGGCTAACATCCGGTCTAGTGCACAGCATCGCATACATGATAGAGCCTATGGCTGAAGCATAGGGGACGGAGCGCATATGCTCTCTATCTTCATCAGTTGCTGGGCATTGAGTCTTACTCAATCTCGTACCTTGTAACACTGGCAAGAACCCTTTCTTGGACTGTTCCATTTTGAACCTCTTCAAAACTTTATCAAGGTATGTGCTTTGTGAAAGTCCTATCAGGCGTTTTGATCTATCCCTATAGATCTTAATGCCTAGAATGTAAGCAGCTTCTCCTAGGTCCTTCATAGAGAAACTTTTACTCAAGTAACCTTTTATGCTCTCCAAAAGCTCTACGTTGTTTCCAATCAGTAATATGTCATCCACATATAATATTAGAAACGCCACAGAGCTCCCACTCACTTTCTTGTAAATACAAGATTCTCCAACCACTTGTATAAACCCAAATGCTTTGATCACCTCATTAAAGCGTTTGTTCCAACTCCGAGATGCTTGCACCAGTCCATAAATGGATCGCTGGAGTTTGCACACCTTGTCAGCATTTTCAGGATCGACAAAACCTTCGGGTTGCATCATATACAACTCTTCCTTAAGGAAACCGTTAAGGAACGCCGTTTTGACATCCATCTGCCAAATTTCATAATCGAAAAATGCAGCTATTGCTAACATGATTCTGACGGAATTAAGCATCGCTACGGGAGAGAAAGTCTCATCGTAGTCAATTCCTGGAACTTGTGAAAAACCCTTTGCCACAAGTCGAGCTTTATAAACGGTCACATTACCGTCAGCGTCCGTCTTCTTCTTAAAAATCCATTTGTTCTGAATAGCCTTGCGGCCCTCAGGTAGTATCTCCAAAGTCCATACTTTGTTCTCATACATGGATCCTATCTCGGATTTCATGGCTTCTAGCCATTTGTTGGAATCTGGGCCCACCATTGCTTCTTCATAATTTGCAGGTTCATTGTTGTCTAACAACATGATCGTCAAGACGGGATTACCGTACCACTCTGGAGCAGCGCGTGATCTCGTCGACCTGCGTGGTTCAACAGAAACTTGAACTGGAGTTTCATGATCATCATCATTAACTTCCTCCTCAACCGGCGTCGCAATCACAGGGGTTTCCCCTTGCCCTGCGCCACCATCCAGAGGGATGAGAGGTTCGACAACCTCGTCAAGTTCTATCTTCCTCCCACTCAATTCTCTCGAGAGAAACTCCTTCTCGAGAAAAGTTCCGTTCTTAGCAAAAAACACTTTGCCCTCGGATTTGAGATAGAAGGTGTACCCAACTGTCTCTTTTGGGTAGCCTATGAAGACGCACTTTTCCGCTTTGGGTTCCAGCTTTTCAGGCTGAAGCTTTTTGACATAAGCATCACATCCCCAAACTTTAAGAAACGACAACTTTGGCCTTTTGCCATACCACAGTTCGTATGGTGTCGTCTCAACGGATTTCGATGATGCCCTATTTAAAGTGAATGCAGCTGTTTCTAATGCATAACCCCAAAACGATAACGGCAAATCAGTAAGAGACATCATAGATCGCACCATTTCTAATAAAGTACGATTACGACGTTCGGACACACCATTACGCTGTGGTGTTCCAGGCGGTGTTAATTGCGAAACAATTCCACATTGTCTTAAGTGAGTACCAAACTCGAAACTCAGATACTCACCCCCACGATCAGACCGTAGGAACTTGATCTTCTTGTTACGATGATTTTCCACTTCACTCTGAAATTGCTTGAACTTTTCAAATGTTTCAGATTTGTGCTTCATCAAGTAGACATAACCATATCTACTTAAATCGTCAGTGAAGGTGAGAAAATAACGATATCCGCCGCGTGCCTCCACGCTCATCGGACCACACACATCGGTATGTATGATTTCCAACAAGTCACTTGCACGCTCCATTGTTCCGGAGAACGGAGTTTTAGTCATCTTGCCCATGAGGCATGGTTCGCACGTGTCAAGTGAATCAAAGTCAAGTGACTCCAAAAGTCCATCAGCATGGAGTTTCTTCATGCGCTTTACACCAATATGACCCAAGCGGCAGTGCCACAAAAATATGGCGCTATCATTGTTTACTCTAACTCTTTTGGTCTCAATGTTATGTATATGCGTATCGCTATCGAGATTCAATATGAACAATCCTCTCACATTCGGTGCATGACCATAAAAGATGTTACTCATAGAAATAGAACAACCATTATTCTCAGACTTAAAAGAGTAACCGTCTCGCAATAAACAAGATCCAGATATAATGTTCATGCTCAACGCAGGCACTAAATAACAATGATTTAAGTTCATCACTAATCCCGACGGTAGTTGAAGTGACACGGTGCTGACGGCGATTGCATCAACCTTGGAACCGTTTCCTACGCGCATCGTCACTTCGTCTTTTGCGAGCCTCCGTCTATTCTGCAGTTCCTGCTTCGAGATGCAAATGTGAGCAACAGAACCGGTATCGAATACCCAGGCACTACTACGAGAGCTGGTTAAGTAAACATCAATAACATGTATATCAAATATACCTGATTTTTCTTTGCCCGCCTTCTTATCTGCCAGATACTTGGGGCAATTGCGCTTTCAGTGACCCATACCCTTGCAATAGAAGCACTCTGTTTCAGGCTTAGGTCCAGCCTTGGGTTTCTTCGGCGGATTGGCAACAGGCTTGCCGCTCTTCTTCGAATTGCCCTTCTTGCCTTTGCCGTTTCTCTTGAAACTAGTGGTCTTGCTCACCATCAACACTTGATGTTCTTTACGGAGTTCAGACTCTGCGACTTTCAGCATCGCAAACAACTCGCCGGGAGACTTGTTCATCCCTTGCATGTTGTAGTTCAACACAAAGCTTTTATAGCTTGGCGGCGGTGATTGGAGGATTCTATCAGTGATAGCTTCTTGCGGGAGTTCAATCCCCAGTTCAGCTAGATGGTTTGAGTACCCAGACATTTTGAGCACATGTTCACTGACAGACGAGTTTTCCTCCATCTTGCAAGCATAGAATTTATCGGAGGTCTCATACCTCTCGATCCGGGCGTTCTTCTGAAAGATGAACTTCAACTCTTGGAACATCTCAAATGCTCCATGACGCTCAAAGCGACGTTGAAGTCCCGGTTCTAAGCCATACAAGACTGCACATTGAACTATTGAGTAGTCCTCCTTACGCGCTAACCAAGCGTTCTTAACATCCTGATCAGCCGTAGCGGGTGGTTCATCTCCTAGCGCAGCATTAAGGACATAATCCTTCTTTCCAGCTTGTAAGATTAGCTTAAGATTACGAGCCCAGTCTACAAAGTTGCTTCCATCATCTTTCAACTTAGCTTTCTCTAGGAACGTATTAAAATTGAGGATGACACTTGCGTGAGCCATGATCTACAACACAAATATATTCAAAGTGGACTTAGACTATGTTCAAGATAATTAGAGTTCAACTTAATCAAATTACATGCTAAACTCCCACTCAAAAAGTACATCTCTCTAGTCATTTGAGTGGTTCATGATCCACCTACACTATCCCAAGTCCGATCATCACGTGAGTCGGGAGTAGTTTCAGTGGTAAGCATCCCTATGCTAATCATATCATCTATATGATTCATGATCGACCTTTCGGTCTCATGTGTTCCGAGGCCATGTCTGCACATGCTAGGCTCGTCAAGCTTAACCCGAGTGTTCCGCGTGCGCAACTGTTTTGCACCCGTTGTATGTGAACGTTGAGTCTATCACACCCGATCATCACGTGGTGTCTCGAAACGACGAACTGTAGCAACGGTGCACAGTCGGGGAGAACACAATTTCGTCTTGAAATTTTAGCGAGAGATCACCTCATAATGCTACCGTCGTTCTAAGCAAAATAAGGTGCATAAAAGGATTAACATCACATGCAATTCATAAGTGACATGATATGGCCATCATCACGTGCTTCTTGATCTCCATCACCAAAGCATTGGCACGATCTTCTTGTCACCGGCGCCACACCATGATCTCCATCATCATGATCTCCATCAAGGTGTCGCCATCGGGGTTGTCGTGCTACTTATGCTATCACTACTAAAGCTAAATCCTAGCAAAATAGTAAACGCATCTGCAAGCACATATGTTAGTATAAAGACAACCCTATGGCTCCTGCCGGTTGCCGTACCATCGAAGTGCAAGTCGATATTTCTACTACAACATGATCATCTCATACATCCAATATATCACATCACATCATTGGCCATATCACATCACAATCATACCTTGCAAAAACAAGTTAGACGTCCTCTAATTTTGTTCTTGCATGTTTTACGTGGTGATCAAGGGTATCTAGTAGGATCGCATCTTACTTACGCAAACACCACAACGGAGATATATGAGTTGCTATTTAACCTCATCCAAGGACCTCCTCGGTCAAATCCGATTCAACTAAAGTTGGAGAAACCGTCACTTGCCAGTCATCTTTGAGCAAAGGGGGTTACTCGTAACGATGAAACCAGTCTCTCGTAAGCGTACGAGTAATGTCGGTCCAAGCCGCTTCAATCCAACAATACCGCGGAATCAAGAAAAGACTAAGGAGGGCAGCAAAACGCACATCACCGCCCACAAAACCTTTTGTGTTCTACTCGAGAAGACATCTACGCATGAACCTAGCTCATGATGCCACTGTTGGGGAACGTCGCATGGGAAACAAAAATTTTCCTACGCGCACGAAGACCTATCATGGTGATGTCCATCTACGAGAGGGGATGAGTGATCTACGTACCCTTGTAGATCGTACAGCAGAAGCGATTAGAGATTGCGGTTGATGTAGTGGAACGTCCTCACGTCCCTCGATCCGCCCCGCGAACAATCCCGCGATCAGTCCCACGATCTAGTAACGAACGGACGGCACCTCCGCGTTCAGCACACGTACAGCTCGACGATGATCTCGGCCTTTAAAGTTAGAATATAGTGGGTATAATTAAAAAACAGAATTGGATTGGTTTTTCAACAATACCTAAAGTAAAGTTTGATTTTCTTATACTAACGGATCTCATGAAAGTTTTATTGAGTTTTGTGTGATTGAAGTTTTCTTGTTTTGGGTGAGATCACGATGGATGAAGCAATAAGGAGTGACAAAAGCCTACTCTTGGGGATGCCCCATGGCACCCCAAGGTAATATCCAAATAGCACCAAGCAACTAAGCTTGGGAATGCCCCACATGGCGTCCCCTCTTTCTTCTAACAACTAGCGGTAGTTTTACTTGTAGCTATATTTTTATTCGTCACATATCATGAGTTATGCTTGGAGCGTCTTGTATTATATGTGTCTTTGCTTTCTTTGCAAAACGCGTACATAATTGTTGAGGAATGCTTTGTGTGTATCATTGTCGAACTGTACGTGTGCTGAACGCGGAGGTGCCGTCCGTTCGGTACTAGATCGTGGGACTGATCGCGGGATTGTTCGCGGGGCGGATCGAGGGACGTGAGGACGTTCCACTACATCAACCGCGATCTCTAATCGCTTCTGCTGTATGATCTACAAGGGTACGTAGATCACTCATCCCCTCTCGTAGATGGACATCACCATGATAGGTCTTCGTGCGCGTAGGAAAATTTTTGTTTCCCATGCGACGTTCCCCAACAGTGGCATCATGAGCTAGGTTCATGCGTAGATGTCTTCTCGAGTAGAACACAAAAGGTTTTGTGGGCGGTGATGTGCGTTTTGCTGCCCTCCTTAGTCTTTTCTTGATTCCGCGGTATTGTTGGATTGAAGCGGCTTGGACCGACATTACTCGTACGCTTATGAGAGACTGGTTTCATCGTTACGAGTAACCCCCTTTGCTCAAAGATGACTGGCAAGTGACGGTTTCTCCAACTTTAGTTGAATCGGATTTGACCGAGGAGGTCCTTGCATGAGGTTAAATAGCAACTCATATATATCCGTTGTGGTGTTTGCGTAAGTAAGATGCGATCCTACTAGATACCCTTGGTCACCACGTAAAACATGCAAGAACAAAATTAGAGGACGTCTAACTTGTTTTTGCAGGGTATGATTGTGATGTGATATGGCCAATGATGTGATGTGATATATTGGATGTATGAGATGATCATGTTGTAATAGAAATATCGACTTGCACGTCGATGGTACGGCAACCGGCAGGAGCCATAGGGTTGTCTTTATACTAACATATGTGCTTGCAGATGCGTTTACTATTTTGCTAGGATGTAGCTTTAGTAGTGATAGCATAAGTAGCACGACAACCCCGATGGCGACACGTTGATGGAGATCATGATGATGGAGATCATGGTGTGGCGCCGGTGACAAGAAGATCGTGCCAATGCTTTGGTGATGGAGATCAAGAAGCACGTGATGATGGCCATATCATGTCACTTATGAATTGCATGTGATGTTAATCCTTTTATGCACCTTATTTTGCTTAGAACGACGGTAGCATTATGAGGTGATCTCTCGCTAAAATTTCAAGACGAAATTGTGTTCTCCCCGACTGTGCACCGTTGCTACAGTTCGTCGTTTCGAGACACCACGTGATGATCGGGTGTGATAGACTCAACGTTCACATACAACGGGTGCAAAACAGTTGCGCACGCGGAACACTCGGGTTAAGCTTGACGAGCCTAGCATGTGCAGACATGGCCTCGGAACACATGAGACCGAAACGTCGATCATGAATCATATAGATGATATGATTAGCATAGGGATGCTTACCACTGAAACTACTCCCGACTCACGTGATGATCGGACTTGGGATAGTGTAGGTGGATCATGAACCACTCAAATGACTAGAGAGATGTACTTTTTGAGTGGGAGTTTAGCATGTAATTTGATTAAGTTGAACTCTAATTATCTTGAACATAGTCTAAGTCCACTTTGAATATATTTGTGTTGTAGATCATGGCTCACGCAAGTGTCATCCTCAATTTTAATACGTTCCTAGAGAAAGCTAAGTTGAAAGATGATGGAAGCAACTTTGTAGACTGGGCTCGTAATCTTAAGCTAATCTTACAAGCTGGAAAGAAGGATTATGTCCTTAATGCTGCGCTAGGAGATGAACCACCCGCTACGGCTGATCAGGATGTTAAGAACGCTTGGTCAGCGCGTAAGGAGGACTACTCAATAGTTCAATGTGCAGTCTTGTATGGCTTAGAACCGGGACTTCAACGTCGCTTTGAGCGTCATGGAGCATTTGAGATGTTCCAAGAGTTGAAGTTCATCTTTCAGAAGAACGCCCGGATCGAGAGGTATGAGACCTCCGATAAATTCTATGCTTGCAAGATGGAGGAAAACTCGTCTGTCAGTGAACATGTGCTCAAAATGTCTGGGTACTCAAACCGTCTAGCTGAACTGGGGATTGAACTCCCGCAAGAAGCTATCACTGACAGAATCCTCCAATCACTGCCGCCAAGCTATAAAAGCTTTGTGTTGAACTACAACATGCAAGGGATGAACAAGTCTCCCGGCGAGTTGTTTGCGATGCTGAAAGTCGCAGAGTCTGAACTCCGTAAAGAACATCAAGTGTTGATGGTGAGCAAGACCACTAGTTTCAAGAGAAACGGCAATGGCAAGAAGGGCAATTCGAAGAAGAGCGGCAAGCCTGTTGCCAATCCGCCGAAGAAACCCAAGGCTGGACCTAAGCCTGAAACAGAGTGCTTCTATTGCAAGGGTATGGGTCACTGGAAGCGCAATTGCCCCAAGTATCTGGCAGATAAGAAGGCGGGCAAAGAAAAATCAGGTATATTTGATATACATGTTATTGATGTGTACTTAACCAGCTCTCGTAGTAGTGCCTGGGTATTCGATACCGGTTCTGTTGCTCACATTTGCAACTCGAAGCAGGAACTGCGGAATAGACGGAGGCTGGCGAAAGACGAAGTGACGATGCGCGTAGGAAACGGTTCCAAGGTTGATGCAATCGCCGTCGGCACCGTGTCACTTCAACTACCGTCGGGATTAGTGATGAACTTAAATCATTGTTATTTAGTGCCTGCGTTGAGCATGAACATTATATCTGGATCTTGTTTATTGCGAGACGGTTACTCTTTTAAGTCTGAGAATAATGGTTGTTCTATTTCTATGAGTAACATCTTTTATGGTCATGCACCGAATGTGAGAGGATTGTTCATATTGAATCTCGATAGCGATACACATATACATAACATTGAGACCAAAAGAGTTAGAGTAAACAATGATAGCGCCATATTTTTGTGGCACTGCCGCTTGGGTCATATTGGTGTAAAGCGCATGAAGAAACTCCATGCTGATGGACTTTTGGAGTCACTTGACTTTGATTCACTTGACACGTGCGAACCATGCCTCATGGGCAAGATGACTAAAACTCCGTTCTCCGGAACAATGGAGCGTGCAAGTGACTTGTTGGAAATCATACATACCGATGTGTGTGGTCCGATGAGTGTGGAGGCACGCGGCGGATATCGTTATTTTCTCACCTTCACTGACGATTTAAGTAGATATGGTTATGTCTACTTGATGAAGCACAAATCTGAAACATTTGAAAAGTTCAAGCAATTTCAGAGTGAAGTGGAAAATCATCGTAACAAGAAGATCAAGTTCCTACGGTCTGATCGTGGGGGTGAGTATCTGAGTTTCGAGTTTGGTACTCACTTAAGACAATGTGGAATTGTTTCGCAATTAACACCGCCTGGAACACCACAGCGTAATGGTGTGTCCGAACGTCGTAATCGTACTTTATTAGAAATGGTGCGATCTATGATGTCTCTTACTGATTTGCCGTTATCGTTTTGGGGTTATGCATTAGAAACAGCTGCATTCACTTTAAATAGGGCACCATCGAAATCCGTTGAGACGACACCATACGAACTGTGGTATGGCAAAAGGCCAAAGTTGTCGTTTCTTAAAGTTTGGGATGTGATGCTTATGTCAAAAAGCTTCAGCCAGAAAAGCTGGAACCCAAAGCGGAAAAGTGCGTCTTCATAGGCTACCCAAAAGAGACAGTTGGGTACAACTTCTATCTCAAATCCGAGGGCAAAGTGTTTTTTGCTAAGAACGGAACTTTTCTCGAGAAGGAGTTTCTCTCGAGAGAATTGAGTGGGAGGAAGATAGAACTTGACGAGGTTGTCGAACCTCTCATCCCTCTGGATGGTGGCGCAGGGCAAGGGGAAACCCCTGTGATTGCGACGCCGGTTGAGGAGGAAGTTAATGATGATGATCATGAAACTCCAGTTCAAGTTTCTGTTGAACCACGCAGGTCGACGAGATCACGCGCTGCTCCAGAGTGGTACGGTAATCCCGTCTTGACGATCATGTTGTTAGACAACAATGAACCTGCAAATTATGAAGAAGCAATGGTGGGCCCAGATTCCAACAAATGGCTAGAAGCCATGAAATCCGAGATAGGATCCATGTATGAGAACAAAGTATGGACTTTGGAGATACTACCTGAGGGCCGCAAGGCTATTCAGAACAAATGGATTTTTAAGAAGAAGACGGACGCTGACGGTAATGTGACCGTTTATAAAGCTCGACTTGTGGCAAAGGGTTTTTCACAAGTTCCAGGAATTGACTACGATGAGACTTTCTCTCCCGTAGCGATGCTTAATTCCGTCAGAATCATGTTAGCAATAGCTGCATTTTTCGATTATGAAATTTGGCAGATGGATGTCAAAACGGCGTTCCTTAACGGTTTCCTTAAGGAAGAGTTGTATATGATGCAACCCGAAGGTTTTGTCGATCCTGAAAATGCTGACAAGGTGTGCAAACTCCAGCGATCCATTTATGGACTGGTGCAAGCATCTCGGAGTTGGAACAAACGCTTTGATGAGGTGATCAAAGCATTTGGGTTTATACAAGTGGTTGGAGAATCTTGTATTTACAAGAAAGTGAGTGGGAGCTCTGTGGCGTTTCTAATATTATATGTGGATGACATATTACTGATTGGAAACAACGTAGAGCTTTTGGAGAGCATAAAAGGTTACTTGAGTAAAAGTTTCTCTATGAAGGACCTAGGAGAAGCTGCTTACATTCTAGGCATTAAGATCTATAGGGATAGATCAAAACGCCTGATAGGACTTTCACAAAGCACATACCTTGATAAAGTTTTGAAGAGGTTCAAAATGGAACAGTCCAAGAAAGGGTTCTTGCCAGTGTTACAAGGTACGAGATTGAGTAAGACTCAGTGCCCAGCAACTGATGAAGATAGAGAGCATATGCGCTCCGTCCCCTATGCTTCAGCCATAGGCTCTATCATGTATGCGATGCTGTGCACTAGACCGGATGTTAGCCTGGCCATAAGTATGGCAGGCAGGTTCCAGAGTAATCCAGGAGTGGATCACTGGACAGCGGTCAAGAATATCCTGAAGTACCTGAAAAGGACTAAGGAGATGTTTCTCGTGTATGGAGGTGACGAAGAGCTCGCCGTAAAAGGTTACGTCGACGCAAGCTTTGACACAGATCCGGACGACTCTAAGTCGCAAACCGGATACGTATTTATTCTTAATGGGGGTACAGTAAGCTGGTGCAGTTCCAAGCAAAGCGTCGTAGCAGATTCTACATGTGAAGCGGAGTACATGGCTGCCTCGGAGGCGGCTAAGGAGGGTGTCTGGATGAAGCAGTTCATGACGGATCTTGGAGTGGTGCCAAGTGCACTAGATCCAATAACCTTGTTCTGTGACAACACTGGTGCCATTGCCTTAGCAAAGGAACCAAGGTTTCACAAGAAGACCAGACACATCAAACGACGCTTCAACCTCATCCGCGACTACGTCGAGGAGGAGGACGTAAATATATGCAAAGTGCACACGGATCTGAATGTAGCAGACCCGCTGACTAAACCTCTTCCACGGCCAAAACATGATCGACACCAGAACTGTATGGGTGTTAGATTTATTACAATGTAATTCACATGGTGATGTGAGGGCTAGATTATTGACTCTAGTGCAAGTGGGAGACTGTTGGAATTATGCCCTAGAGGCAATAATAAATGTATAGTTATTATTATAATTCCTGTATCAAGATAATAGTTTATTATCCATGCTATAATTGTATTGAATGAAGACTCATTTACATGTGTGGATACATAGACAAAACACCGTCCCTAGCATGCCTCTAGTTGGCTAGCCAGTTGATCAATGATAGTCAGTGTCTTTTGATTATGAACAAGGTGTTGGTGCTTGATAACTGGATCACGTCATTGGGAGAATCACGTGATGGACTAGACCCAAACTAATAGACGTAGCATGTTGATCGTGTCATTTTGTTGCTACTGTTTTCTGCGTGTCAAGTATTTATTCCTATGACCATGAGATCATATAACTCACTGACACCGGAGGAATGCTTTGTGTGTATCAAACGTCGCAACGTAACTGTGTGACTATAAAGATGCTCTACAGGTATCTCCGAAGGTGTTAGTTGAGTTAGTATGGATCAAGACTGGGATTTGTCACTCCGTGTGACGGAGAGGTATCTCGGGGCCCACTCGGTAATACAACATCACACACAAGCCTTGCAAGCAATGTAACTTAGTGTAAGTTGCGGGATCTTGTATTACGGAACGAGTAAAGAGACTTGCCGGTAAACGAGATTGAAATAGGTATGCGGATACTGACGATCGAATCTCGGGCAAGTAACATACCGAAGGACAAAGGGAATGACATACGGGATTATACGAATCCTTGGCACTGAGGTTCAAACGATAAAAGATCTTCGTAGAATATGTAGGATCCAATATGGGCATCCAGGTCCCGCTGTTGGATATTGACCGAGGAGTCTCTCGGGTCATGTCTACATAGTTCTCGAACCCGCAGGGTCTGCACACTTAAGGTTCGACGTTGTTTTATGCATATTTGAGTTATATGGTTGGTTACCGAATGTTGTTCGGAGTCCCGGATGAGATCACGGACGTCACGAGGGTTTCCGGAATGGTCCGGAAACGAAGATTGATATATAGGATGACCTCATTTGATTACCGGAAGGTTTTCGGAGTTACCGGGAATGTACCGGGAATGACGAATGGGTTCCGGGAGTTCACCGGAAGGGGGCAACCCACTCCGGGGAAGCCCATAGGTATTTGGGGGGGTCACACCAGCCCTTAGTGGGCTGGTGGGACAGCCCACCAATCCCCTATGCGCCAAGAAAGAAAATATCAAAGGAAAGAAAAAAAAAGGGGGAAAGGTGGGAAGGGGGAAGGACTCCCTTCCACCAAACCAAGTAGGACTCGGTTTGGGGGGGGGAGAGTCCTCCCCCCTGGCTCGGCCGACCCCTTGGGGTTCCCTTGGACCCCAAGGCAAGGTCCCCCTCCCTCCTCCTATATATATGGGGCTTTTAGGGCAGATTTGAGACGACTTTCTCACGGCTGCCCGACCACATACCTCCATAGTTTTTCCTCTAGATCGTGTTTCTGCGGAGCTCGGGCGGAGCCCTGCTGAGACAAGATCATCACCAACCTCCGGAGCGCCGTCACGCTGCCGGAGAACTCTTCTACCTCTCCGTCTCTCTTGCTGGATCAAGAAGGCCGAGATCATCGTCGAGCTGTACGTGTGCTGAACGCGGAGGTGCCGTCCGTTCGGTACTAGATCGTGGGACTGATCGCGGGATTGTTCGCGGGGCGGATCGAGGGACGTGAGGACGTTCCACTACATCAACCGCGATCTCTAATCGCTTCTGCTGTACGATCTACAAGAGTACGTAGATCACTCATCCCCTCTCGTAGATGGACATCACCATGATAGGTCTTCGTGCGCGTAGGAAAATTTTTGTTTCCCATGCGACGTTCCCCAACAGTGGCATCATGAGCTAGGTTCATGCGTAGATGTCTTCTCGAGTAGAACAAAAAAGGTTTTGTGGGCGGTGATGTGCGTTTTGCTGCCCTCCTTAGTCTTTTCTTGATTCCGCGGTATTGTTGGATTGAAGCGGCTTGGACCGACATTACTCGTACGCTTACGAGAGACTGGTTTCATCGTTACGAGTAACCCCCTTTGCTCAAAGATGACTGGCAAGTGACGGTTTCTCCAACTTTAGTTGAATCGGATTTGACCGAGGAGGTCCTTGGATGAGGTTAAATAGCAACTCATATATCTCCGTTGTGGTGTTTGCGTAAGTAAGATGCGGTCCTACTAGATACCCTTGGTCACCACGTAAAACATGCAAGAACAAAATTAGAGGACGTCTAACTTGTTTTTGCAGGGTATGATTGTGATGTGATATGGCCAATGATGTGATGTGATATATTGGATGTATGAGATGATCATGTTGTAATAGAAATATCGACTTGCACGTCGATGGTACGGCAACCGGCAGGAGCCATAGGGTTGTCTTTATACTAACATATGTGCTTGCAGATGCGTTTACTATTTTGCTAGGATGTAGCTTTAGTAGTGATAGCATAAGTAGCACGACAACCCCGATGGCGACACGTTGATGGAGATCATGATGATGGAGATCATGGTGTGGCGCCGGTGACAAGAAGATCGTGCCAATGCTTTGGTGATGGAGATCAAGAAGCACGTGATGATGGCCATATCATGTCACTTATGAATTGCATGTGATGTTAATCCTTTTATGCACCTTATTTTGCTTAGAACGACGGTAGCATTATGAGGTGATCTCTCGCTAAAATTTCAAGACGAAATTGTGTTCTTCCCGACTGTGCACCGTTGCTACAGTTCGTCGTTTCGAGACACCACGTGATGATCGGGTGTGATAGACTCAACGTTCACATACAACGGGTGCAAAACAGTTGCGCACGCGGAACACTCGGGTTAAGCTTGACGAGCCTAGCATGTGCAGACATGGCCTCGGAACACATGAGACCGAAAGGTCGATCATGAATCATATAGATGATATGATTAGCATAGGGATGCTTACCACTGAAACTACTCCCGACTCACGTGATGATCGGACTTGGGATAGTGTAGGTGGATCATGAACCACTCAAATGACTAGAGAGATGTACTTTTTGAGTGGGAGTTTAGCATGTAATTTGATTAAGTTGAACTCTAATTATCTTGAACATAGTCTAAGTCCACTTTGAATATATTTGTGTTGTAGATCATGGCTCACGCAAGTGTCATCCTCAATTTTAATACGTTCCTAGAGAAAGCTAAGTTGAAAGATGATGGAAGCAACTTTGTAGACTGGGCTCGTAATCTTAAGCTAATCTTACAAGCTGGAAAGAAGGATTATGTCCTTAATGCTGCGCTAGGAGATGAACCACCCGCTACGGCTGATCAGGATGTTAAGAACGCTTGGTCAGCGCGTAAGGAGGACTACTCAATAGTTCAATGTGCAGTCTTGTATGGCTTAGAACCGGGACTTCAACGTCGCTTTGAGCGTCATGGAGCATTTGAGATGTTCCAAGAGTTGAAGTTCATCTTTCAGAAGAACGCCCGGATCGAGAGGTATGAGACCTCCGATAAATTCTATGCTTGCAAGATGGAGGAAAACTCGTCTGTCAGTGAACATGTGCTCAAAATGTCTGGGTACTCAAACCGTCTAGCTGAACTGGGGATTGAACTCCCGCAAGAAGCTATCACTGACAGAATCCTCCAATCACTGCCGCCAAGCTATAAAAGCTTTGTGTTGAACTACAACATGCAAGGGATGAACAAGTCTCCCGGCGAGTTGTTTGCGATGCTGAAAGTCGCAGAGTCTGAACTCCGTAAAGAACATCAAGTGTTGATGGTGAGCAAGACCACTAGTTTCAAGAGAAACGGCAAAGGCAAGAAGGGCAATTCGAAGAAGAGCGGCAAGCCTGTTGCCAATCCGCCGAAGAAACCCAAGGCTGGACCTAAGCCTGAAACAGAGTGCTTCTATTGCAAGGGTATGGGTCACTGGAAGCGCAATTGCCCCAAGTATCTGGCAGATAAGAAGGCGGGCAAAGAAAAATCAGGTATATTTGATATACATGTTATTGATGTGTACTTAACCAGCTCTCGTAGTAGTGCCTGGGTATTCGATACCGGTTCTGTTGCTCACATTTGCAACTCAAAGCAGGAACTGCGGAATAGACGGAGGCTGGCGAAAGACGAAGTGACGATGCGCGTAGGAAACGGTTCCAAGGTTGATGCAATCGCCGTCGGCACCGTGTCACTTCAACTACCGTCGGGATTAGTGATGAACTTAAATCATTGTTATTTAGTGCCTGCGTTGAGCATGAACATTATATCTGGATCTTGTTTATTGCGAGACGGTTACTCTTTTAAGTCTGAGAATAATGGTTGTTCTATTTCTATGAGTAACATCTTTTATGGTCATGCACCGAATGTGAGAGGATTGTTCATATTGAATCTCGATAGCGATACGCATATACATAACATTGAGACCAAAAGAGTTAGAGTAAACAATGATAGCGCCATATTTTTGTGGCACTGCCGCTTGGGTCATATTGGTGTAAAGCGCATGAAGAAACTCCATGCTGATGGACTTTTGGAGTCACTTGACTTTGATTCACTTGACACGTGCGAACCATGCCTCATGGGCAAGATGACTAAAACTCCGTTCTCCGGAACAATGGAGCGTGCAAGTGACTTGTTGGAAATCATACATACCGATGTGTGTGGTCCGACGAGCGTGGAGGCACGCGGCGGATATCGTTATTTTCTCACCTTCACTGACGATTTAAGTAGATATGGTTATGTCTACTTGATGAAGCACAAATCTGAAACATTTGAAAAGTTCAAGCAATTTCAGAGTGAAGTGGAAAATCATCGTAACAAGAAGATCAAGTTCCTACGGTCTGATCGTGGGGGTGAGTATCTGAGTTTCGAGTTTGGTACTCACTTAAGACAATGTGGAATTGTTTCGCAATTAACACCGCCTGGAACACCACAGCGTAATGGTGTGTCCGAACGTCGTAATCGTACTTTATTAGAAATGGTGCGATCTATGATGTCTCTTACTGATTTGCCGTTATCGTTTTGGGGTTATGCATTAGAAACAGCTGCATTCACTTTAAATAGGGCACCATCGAAATCCGTTGAGACGACACCATACGAACTGTGGTATGGCAAAAGGCCAAAGTTGTCGTTTCTTAAAGTTTGGGGATGTGATGCTTATGTCAAAAAGCTTCAGCCTGAAAAGCTGGAACCCAAAGCGGAAAAGTGCGTCTTCATAGGCTACCCAAAAGAGACAGTTGGGTACACCTTCTATCTCAAATCCGAGGGCAAAGTGTTTTTTGCTAAGAACGGAACTTTTCTCGAGAAGGAGTTTCTCTCGAGAGAATTGAGTGGGAGGAAGATAGAACTTGACGAGGTTGTCGAACCTCTCATCCCTCTGGATGGTGGCGCAGGGCAAGGGGAAACCCCTGTGATTGCGACGCCGGTTGAGGAGGAAGTTAATGATGATGATCATGAAACTCCAGTTCAAGTTTCTGTTGAACCACGCAGGTCGACGAGATCACGCGCTGCTCCAGAGTGGTACGGTAATCCCGTCTTGACGATCATGTTGTTAGACAACAATGAACCTGCAAATTATGAAGAAGCAATGGTGGGCCCAGATTCCAACAAATGGCTAGAAGCCATGAAATCCGAGATAGGATCCATGTATGAGAACAAAGTATGGACTTTGGAGATACTACCTGAGGGCCGCAAGGCTATTCAGAACAAATGGATTTTTAAGAAGAAGACGGACGCTGACGGTAATGTGACCGTTTATAAAGCTCGACTTGTGGCAAAGGGTTTTTCACAAGTTCCAGGAATTGACTACGATGAGACTTTCTCTCCCGTAGCGATGCTTAATTCCGTCAGAATCATGTTAGCAATAGCTGCATTTTTCGATTATGAAATTTGGCAGATGGATGTCAAAACGGCGTTCCTTAACGGTTTCCTTAAGGAAGAGTTGTATATGATGCAACCCGAAGGTTTTGTCGATCCTGAAAATGCTGACAAGGTGTGCAAACTCCAGCGATCCATTTATGGACTGGTGCAAGCATCTCGGAGTTGGAACAAACGCTTTGATGAGGTGATCAAAGCATTTGGGTTTATACAAGTGGTTGGAGAATCTTGTATTTACAAGAAAGTGAGTGGGAGCTCTGTGGCGTTTCTAATATTATATGTGGATGACATATTACTGATTGGAAACAACGTAGAGCTTTTGGAGAGCATAAAAGGTTACTTGAATAAAAGTTTCTCTATGAAGGACCTAGGAGAAGCTGCTTACATTCTAGGCATTAAGATCTATAGGGATAGATCAAAACGCCTGATAGGACTTTCACAAAGCACATACCTTGATAAAGTTTTGAAGAGGTTCAAAATGGAACAGTCCAAGAAAGGGTTCTTGCCAGTGTTACAAGGTACGAGATTGAGTAAGACTCAGTGCCCAGCAACTGATGAAGATAGAGAGCATATGCGCTCCGTCCCCTATGCTTCAGCCATAGGCTCTATCATGTATGCGATGTTGTGCACTAGACCGGATGTTAGCCTGGCCATAAGTATGGCAGGCAGGTTCCAGAGTAATCCAGGAGTGGATCACTGGACAGCGGTCAAGAATATCCTGAAGTACCTGAAAAGGACTAAGGAGATGTTTCTCGTGTATGGAGGTGACGAAGAGATCGCCGTAAAAGGTTACGTCGACGCAAGCTTTGACACAGATCCGGACGACTCTAAGTCGCAAACCGGATACGTATTTATTCTTAATGGGGGTGCAGTAAGCTGGTGCAGTTCCAAGCAAAGCGTCGTAGCAGATTCTACATGTGAAGCGGAGTACATGGCTGCCTCGGAGGCGGCTAAGGAGGGTGTCTGGATGAAGCAGTTCATGACGGATCTTGGAGTGGTGCCAAGTGCACTGGATCCAATAACCTTGTTCTGTGACAACACTGGTGCCATTGCCTTAGCAAAGGAACCAAGGTTTCACAAGAAGACCACACACATCAAACGACGCTTCAACCTCATCCGCGACTACGTCAAGGAGGAGGACGTAAATATATGCAAAGTGCACACGGATCTGAATGTAGCAGACCCGCTGACTAAACCTCTTCCACGGCCAAAACATGATCGACACCAGAACTGTATGGGTGTTAGATTTATTACAATGTAATTCACATGGTGATCTGAGGGCTAGATTATTGACTCTAGTGCAAGTGGGAGACTGTTGGAATTATGCCCTAGAGGCAATAATAAATGTATAGTTATTATTATAATTCCTGTATCAAGATAATAGTTTATTATCCATGCTATAGTTGTATTGAATGAAGACTCATTTACATGTGTGGATACATAGACAAAACACCGTCCCTAGCATGCCTCTAGTTGGCTAGCCAGTTGATCAATGATAGTCAGTGTCTTCTGATTATGAACAAGGTGTTGTTGCTTGATAACTGGATCACGTCATTGGGAGAATCACGTGATGGACTAGACCCAAACTAATAGACGTAGCATGTTGATCGTGTCATTTTGTTGCTACTGTTTTCTGCGTGTCAAGTATTTATTCCTATGACCATGAGATCATATAACTCACTGACACTGGAGGAATGCTTTGTGTGTATCAAACGTCGCAACGTAACTGGGTGACTATAAAGATGCTCTACAGGTATCTCCGAATGTGTTAGTTGAGTTAGTATGGATCAAGACTGGGATTTGTCACTCCGTGTGACGGAGAGGTATCTCGGGGCCCACTCGGTAATACAACATCACACACAAGCCTTGCAAGCAATGTAACTTAGTGTAAGTTGCGGGATCTTGTATTGCGGAACGAGTAAAGAGACTTGCCGGTAAACGAGATTGAAATAGGTATGCGGATACTGACGATCGAATCTCGGGCAAGTAACATACCGAAGGACAAAGGGAATGACATACGGGATTATACGAATCCTTGGCACTGAGGTTCAAACGATAAAAGATCTTCGTAGAATATGTAGGATCCAATATGGGCATCCAGGTCCCGCTGTTGGATATTGACCGAGGAGTCTCTCGGGTCATGTCTACATAGTTCTCGAACCCGCAGGGTCTGCACACTTAAGGTTCGACGTTGTTTTATGCGTATTTGAGTTATATGGTTGTTTACCGAATGTTGTTCGGAGTCCCGGATGAGATCACGGACGTCACGAGGGTTTCCGGAATGGTCCGGAAACGAAGATTGATATATAGGATGACCTCATTTGATTACCAGAAGGTTTTCGGAGTTACCGGGAATGTACCGGGAATGACGAATGGGTTCCGGGAGTTCACCGGAGGGGGGCAACCCACTCCGGGGAAGCCCATAGGTATTTGGGGGGGTCACACCAGCCCTTAGTGGGCTGGTGGGACAGCCCACCAATCCCCTATGCGCCAAGAAAGAAAATATCAAAGGAAAGAAAAAAAAAGGGGAAAGGTGGGAAGGGGGAAGGACTCCCTCCCACCAAACCAAGTAGGACTCGGTTTGGGGGGGGAGAGTCCTCCCCCCTGGCTCGGCCGACCCCTTGGGGTTCCCTTGGACCCCAAGGCAAGGTCCCCCTCCCTCCTCCTATATATATGGGGCTTTTAGGGCAGATTTGAGACGACTTTCTCACGGCTGCCCGACCACATACCTCCATAGTTTTTCCTCTAGATCGTGTTTCTGCGGAGCTCGGGCGGAGCCCTGCTGAGACAAGATCATCACCAACCTCCGGAGCGCTGTCACGCTGCCGGAGAACTCTTCTACCTCTCCGTCTCTCTTGCTGGATCAAGAAGGCCGAGATCATCGTCGAGTTGTACGTGTGCTGAACGCGGAGGTGCCGTCCGTTCGGTACTAGATCGTGGGACTGATCGCGGGATTGTTCGCGGGGCGGATCGAGGGACGTGAGGACGTTCCACTACATCAACCGCGATCTCTAATCGCTTCTAATGTACGATCTACAAGGGTACGTAGATCACTCATCCCCTCTCGTAGATGGACATCACCATGATAGGTCTTCGTGCGCGTAGGAAAATTTTTGTTTCCCATGCGACGTTCCCCAACACCCCCCCCCCCCGATACAAACTATAGAATCATCAAAGTAAGCACATAACACAAAGAAAACAGAATTTGTCAAAAACACAACAGTTTGTAAATACTCAAATTTTACTCATACTTCTGTAACTTCAAAAAATCTGAAAATTAGGAAAACACGGGAAATTTGTATGTAAATCTTGTGTAAAAAATTCATACAATTTCCATGCTTCTGTGATTTTAAAAGAAATCTACTGAACGCAAAAGTTTCTATTATTTCAATAGGATCAATGCAACTATTGCCCCACAAGATCCTAAAGGCTTTACTTGGCACAAACATAAATTAAAACATAAAACACACAATTAAAATAGTAGCATAATTGTGAAAAAAATCAAGAACAAAAAGAAAAAGTGAAAAATAAATTTTATTCATTGTGTTGCCTCCCAACAAGCTCTTTCGTTATAGCCATTAAGATAGGGTCGAGATTTTATTGATGCTCACATGAAAGATAGTAGTTTAATCACAAAGAGAGCATCATGTAGCATAAGACAAACACATTTAAGTCTAACATACTTCCTATGCATAGGCATTTCATAAGGAAACAAATTATAAAGACAATAAATATCTAACATATGCATGGTAGAAGAAAGAAACAATAGCAAGCTCATCATGAAGAGAGACAATTTAGTAACATGAATATTTCTATAACCATATTTCCCTCTCTCACTATAATTACATGTAGGACCATATTCAAATTCAAAAATATATCTATCACATAAAATATTCTCTTCGTGATCCACATGTATAAAAGTCTTATAATCTTCCAAGGTAGTGGGATTATCATTAGCTAAAGTCATGACCACTCCAACCCAGTTTTATCGAAAAATTCAAGAGATAGATATTCTCCAAAATATTGGGATCATTATTAACTAAAGTTGACACTCTTACAAACCCACTTTCAATACTATTGCAAGCATTATTATCAATATCATATCCAACAGGAGGATTAAATAAATTTTCAAGATAATAAGAAGCATCACCCCAATCGTGATCATTATAATGAGTAGTTAACATGACAAAATTGCCATCCACAATCTTGTAGTTTTGCATATTATTAGCACAATTGCCATTAATAGAATTTATAATAACATCACTACAATCATTCTTTTCATTAAAGAAGATATCATGAATCACTCTATAAATTTCTTCTTTTAACACTTCATCACAATATTCAGATTCCTAATTTTCAAGAAAATTTCACAAAAATAATCGAGAGTAATCAACTCACTAGTAATTGGTTCAATATAATTAGTTCTTTTGAAAAGATTTGCAAGTGGATGAGGATCCATATGTATTTACTTTTTCCTATTTATTTTTCTGTTTTCGAGTGTTGACATGAAGGCAATAGAAGCAAAAAAAGTAAGGCAAATGAAAAAACGCAAATAACAAGGAAAAAATTTGTGAAGTGGGTGATAGGAAAAAAAAGAGTCAAATGGAAAATAATGTAATTGCAAGGAGATGAGAGTTTATGTGTAGGAACCTGATAGGTCTTGACTTGATCTTCCCCGATAACAGCGCCAGAAATCTTGACTCCCCGCTGATTTGCGTTGGTTTCCCTTCAAGCTTAAATGGTGATGTAGCACAGTGACGACAAGTATTTCCCTCAGTTATGTAACCAAGGTATAAATCCATTAGGAAGATCCACAAGACTATGTAAGCGGTACCTGCACACAAATAACAAATCCTCGCAACCCAACGCGTGTAGGGGTTGTCAATTCCTCATGGGTAATGTAAAAGGATAGATTGGTAGATGCAAATAAAATGCAGCAAGGTATATTTGTTTTTTTATAATATAGATCTGAAAAATAAAAGAGTAAATAAAATTGAAACGTGAATAGCAAAGTTGAGATTGCAAATAGATGATATGAAATAGACCCGGGGGCCATACGTTTCACTAGGCGCTTCTCTCGAGAAAATAGAAAATGGTGGGTAGAAAAATTACTATTGGGAAATTTATAGAAGAGCAAATAATTATGACGATACCCAAGACGATGATCATGTATATAGGCATCACTTCCAAGACAAGTAGACCGACTCCTGTGTGCATCTACTTCTATTATTCCACACATCAATCGCTATCCAGCATGCATCTAGTGTATTAAGTTCATGGAGAAATGGACTAATGCTTTAAGAATGATGACATGATGTAGACAAGATATATTCATGTAGGAATAGACCCCATCATTTTATCCTTAATAGCAACAATACATGCGTGTCATGTCTCCTTCTGTCACCGAGATTGAGCACCGCGAGATCGAGACCATCACAAAGCACCTCTTCCCATTGCAAGATAAAATATCAAGTTGGCCAGACAAAATCCAAATATCGAAGAAGAAATATGAGGCTATAATAATCAAGAATGGATATAATTTCATAGATCTGATCATAAAGTCACAATTCATCGGATCCCAACAAACACATCGCAAAAGATAGAGATACATCAAATGGATCTCCAAGAGACCATTGTATTGAGAAGCAAAATGAGAGAGAAAGCCATCTAGCTACTTCCTATAGATCCGTAGATCTAATATGAACTACTCATGCATGATCGGAGGAGCACCAATGAGCATGATGAACCCCTTCGTGATCGTGCTCCTCTCCGGAACGGGATCTTGATTGGATTTCCTGGCTTCTAAAACTTGCGGTGGTTGAAACCATTTTCGTCCACTCCCATAGAGTTTATGGAATACTTGGGTATTTATAGAGCTCATAGGTGATGGAGAATGTGCCCGAGGCCCCCACTAGCCACCAGGCTACGCCAAGGGCTCTGGGAAGGCCTTTGTGACTAGTAAGCCATCTGACACTCCTCTGGTGATCATCCTTGGTACCCAAATTTCCTTCTTGTCCAAAACAAATCTCCCAAAAAAATTCATAGCATTTGGACTTCATCTTGTATTGATTTTCTATGAAGGAAAAAAAGCAAAAAACAGCAACTAGCACTAGGAAATATGTCAATAGGTTAGTCGCAAACAATGATATAAAGTTGCTATAAAATAATACTAATACATCCAAGAATGATAACATAACAACATGGAACAATCAAAACGTATAGATACGTTGGAGACGTATCACTATTCCCCTCCATCTTGCAGGCAAAGAACTTGTCGAAGGTCTCATACCTCTCAACACGGGCGTGTGCCTGAAATTCCAATTTCATATCTCGGAACATCTCATATGCTTTGTGACATTCAAAACGTCTTTGGAGCCCCGGTTCTAAGTCGTAAAGCATGTCGCACTAAACTATCAAGTAGTCACAAGAATGTGGATGTGAGATGTTCACAACACCCGTAGACAACGCTAGAAGCGGTGGCATACCAAGTGGTGTATCTAGGACATAAGCCTTCTGTGCGGCAATGAGGACATTCCTCACATCACGGACCCAGCCCGCATAATTTCTACCATCATCTTTCAACTTTCTTTTCACTAGGAACGTATCAATAACAAGGGAGCTACAATGCAAGCTATTGATCTACAACATAATTTGCAAAGACATTTTGACTATGTTCATGATAACTAGTTCAGTTAATCAAATTACTAATGAACTCCCACTCGAATCAACATCCCTCAGTTTTTCTAAGTGTGACATGATCCAAATCCGCCAACCAAAGTCTGATCATCACGTGAGATGAGGTGGTTTCAATGGTGAACATCTCCATGTTGATCATATCTACTATATGACTCATGTTCGTCCTTTCAGTCTCCTGTGTTCCGAGGCCTTGTCTCTACATGCTAGGCTCGTCAAGTTTAACCCAAGTCTTCCGCATGTGTAAAACTAGCTTACACTCGTTGTATGTGAACGTAAAGTCTATCACACGTGATCATCACGAGGTGCTTCGAAACGACGAACCTTTGCAACAATGCATGCTTGGGGAGAACATAATTTTATCTTGATATTTTAGTGAGGGATCATCTTATAATGCTACCGTTGTCCTAAGAAAAATAAGATGCCTAAAATGATAAGGGTCACATACAAATCATATAAGTGACATGATATGGCCATCATCGTCTTGTGCTTTTGATCTCCATCTCCAAAGCACCGGCATGATCTCCATTGTCACCGGCATGACACCATGATCTCCATCACCGTAATATCCATAACTGTGTCGTCATGTGGTTGTTGCGCCAACTATTGCTTCTATAACTATTGCTAAATCATAGCGATAAAGAAAAGCAAATGACACAAATAAATTAAAGACAACCCTATGGATCCTGCCGGTTGCCGTACTCATCAACATGCAAGTCATGATAACTACTACAAAACATGATGATCTCATAAATCACATATATTAAATCACGTCTTGGCCATATCACATCACAACATGACCTGCAAAAACAAGTTAGATGTCCTCTACTTTGTTGTTGCAAGTTTTACGTGGATGCTATGGGCAACAAGCAAGAACGGTTCTTACCTACGCAAAGCCAAAATGGTGATAATCAAGTTGGATTTTAACCTTCCACGAGGACCTCCTCTGTATAATCCGATTTAACTAAGGTGGGAGAGACAAACACCCGCCAGCCACCTTTATGCAAACAAGTCGCATGTTAGTCAGTGGAACCTGCCTGTAGTACATGGACAAGTAAGGTCAGTCGGGCCGCTTCATCCCACAATACCGCCGAATCAAAAAACACTAAGGAGGTAAGAAATCAGAACACCAACGCCCACAAACACATTGTGTTCTACTCGTGCATATCATCTACGCATAAACCTAGCTCTGATACCACTATTGAGGAATCATGCATGGAAAACAAAAGTTTTCCTACGCACACGCAATATCAACCCAAGGAGATGCATAGCTACGAGAGGGGGATTTTATCTACATACCCTTGTAGATTGCTAAGCGGAAGCGCATATAACGCGGTTGATGTATTCGCACCTCTTCACGATCCAATTGCGATCCATCCCGATCTAGTGGCGAACAGATGGCACCTCCGCATTCAGCACGCGTGTGGATCGATGAAGTCTCCGCCTCCTTGATCCAGAGAGCGATGCTGGAGTAGTAGATGAGTTCGCCAACATAACGCCATGGTGTTTTAAGCGGTGGTGGTGCTATCCAGGCAGGGCTACGCCGAGCACTATCGGAACTGCAAACGAAGGAGAAAATGATCTAGGGAGAGAGAGGTGTGCCAATGTCTTGGCGTGTGCTCTTAGGGCACCACTCCCGTGTATATATAGGTGGAGGGGCATGCAGTGGTGGTGCTATCCCGGCGGGGCTACGCCGAGCGCTAATGATGCCGGAACGGAGGAGAAAACGATCTATGAAGAGAGAGAGGGGCGCCAAGTGCTTGGTGTGTGCTCTTAGGTGGAGGGGCATGGGTAACATCCCCTCCAAGCCCTAGGGCACAGCCAAGGGGGAGGAGGTGGAATCGTAGTCCTCCTCCTTCCCTTCCATACAAAGGTGGACTTTCCACCTTTCCCAACTACATGGGCCTTGAGGGACTTGTGCGCCTGGCCCAATAAGGACAGGGCATCTCCCCTCAGCCCATGCAAATCATTGGGAAGGGTGGAACCCTTGGTGGACATACGGACTCCTCCGGATGTTTCTAGAACCTTCTAGAATCTTCTAGGTACAATACCAAAAAAACCTAAAACTTGTTCGATAGCCAAAATATGACTTGCCATATATAAATATTAACCTCCAGACCATTTTGGAGCTCCATGTGATATCCAGGATCTTATCCGGGACTCCGAATGGCATTTGTTCATCGACATGCATAATTCAACAATACTATCTCATCATCAAACATTAAGCGTGCGGACCCTATGGGTTGGAGACCTATGCAGACATGACGGAGACAGCTCTACGGTCAATAACCAATAACGGGACCTGGATGACCATATTGGTTCCTACATATTCCACCAAGATCTTTATCGGTCGAACCACGATGCCAAGGATTCAATCAATCCAGTATGCAGTTCCCTTTGTCCAACGATATGTTACTTGCCCGAGATTCGATCGTTGGCATCTCCATACCTATTTTAATCTCGTTACCGACAAGTCTCTTTAGTTGTTCTGTCATACAAGATCCCATGACTCCTTATTCACATTGCTTGCAATCTTCTTGTGATGTTGTATTACCGAGAGGGCCCACAGATATCTCTCCGTAAAACGGAGTGACAAATCCCAATCTTGATCCATGCCAACCCAACAAACACCCTCGGAGATACATGTAGAGTATCTTTATGATCACCCATTTATGAAGTGACGTTTGATACACACAAGGCATTCCTCTAGTGTCACGGAGTTGCATGATCTCATGGTCTTAGGAACAGGTACTTAACATGAAGAAAGTAGTAGCAATAAACTTAGCAATACGATCGAATGATATGCTTACAGTTGGGTCATGTCCATCACATCATTCTCCTAATGATGTGACCCTGTTATCAAATAACAACTCATGTCTATGGTTAGGAAACCTTAACCATCTTTGATCAACGAGCTAGTCTAGTAGAATATCACTAGGGACACGGTGTTGTCTATGTATCCACACATGTATCTTACTTTCCAATCAATACAATTCTAGCATGGATAATAAAAGATTATAATGAACGAGGAAATATGATAATAAATAATTATAATTTCCTCTAGGGTATTTCAAATAGTTTCCTATGGAAATTCATCAAATAATAATAATAGGATTGTCGTCGTTTTATCATGACACATGCCATGGGGTGGCTTAACTCGTGTGGTTGGGTCCAAGGTGCGTCGACATAGTCCGAAACGGGATTGGGAACAAGCGGCAGTGACACACGATGTAGCCGGGTTCGGGGCCCTCCGTGGGAGGTAACACCCCTAGTCCTGCTGGAGCTAGTATGTAGTAGACGAGAGCTACAATGGTGCTCCTTGTGATGTATGATGGAGGAGGAATAAGGAGCTTGACTGCTGCCTCCGCCTTCCTACGTGTGTGTTTGACTAAGCGAGAGTGGAACCCCCTGCATGGTGGAGAGCATCGGGGGCTTTATAGGCCAGTGCTCCAGCTTACAATATGCATGGATAGTGCAGGTAAGGCTCAGTTGGCAGACCCTCTAGATGGCTGGAAAGCCCCACCGCTAGTGTGGTCTTGTTGTAGGTAGGGCCCGCCGGGTGCGGGGTCCCGTCGAAGTGGTGGACCATAGAGCCTTGTCACGCCCGCCTGTAGTCAGTGTATGACTGGCTCCCGTATAGCCACGCATGCGCGGTGTCACGGAGTTGGTGGCGCTGAGCACTTTGCGGCTAATATGCTGCCTCGCCCGGTCGCAATCGACAGTGGTCAGTGGTATGACCGGTTCCACTAAAGCCATGTGCATACTGTGTCATGGAGTAGCTAGCACTGTTCCTCCACTGTGTCGCCTCGCCTCATGGCAATCGGCAGCGGTCAGCAGTACGACCGGCTCCACTGTAGTCTGAGTGATTGGCTCTCTCGCCATGTTTCGTTGATATGGTTGTGTCTTGTCATATGGGTTGACGAGCAAGGCATGGGTGCGTAGGTTGGCGGGACGCTCGGAGCTAGGTAGCACATAGCATAGTCCCGGTCCGGCTCGTGCCCCGATAGCTAGTGGGAGCTGGCGCTTGGAGGGGCGGAGCCTGCCCTGATATTTTTTGGAAGAGGATAATAGCCGCGGTGAGGCTACCCCGGCGTCATACCCCCAACAGTAGTCCCCGAAGTCAGAGAGTCCCGCTGGCTTGACCCCCGTGATCATTGACGGAGGAGATTGGGAGCCGGATCGCCCTTCCGCGCGCCGCGTCCAAGGACCCAGTCGGTCGGTGCTGAAAAGGTAAGCCACAACGCCTCGATTTCGAGGAACGGGGCTGCCATGCATTGCCAGTAGCAAGCCTAGCACTATCAGGTCACGCAGGAGACAAGACAGGGCATTGGGCTGGGGCCCTCCCGGCATCCACCTCGGCTCGCGCACTGGATCCAGTCTGGCTGAAGCCGTTGGTTGGTTTTCCCGTGCACCTTAGCATGCCCGCGCGAGGTGGGAGGATTGAAGATCGCACTCAACCGATCCACTCCCCACTAACGGTGTGTGAGGGTTTAAATGGAGAGGAGGGGGCATGGAGGAGTCCATTTGCTGCCATTGCCCTCGCCCCTCGTCTTCTCTGCTGCGCCCAAACGAGAGAGAGATAGAAGAGATGCGAGAAAGCACCGCCCGCACCCAGCGCCCCACCGCTTACCGCCCGTGATGCCCGAAGCCCTATTGGGGAACTTCTTCGGTGCCACCAAAGCTTCCACCATGACGGAACCCGCACCGAGCCTACTGATGAGGAGCAAGGGGCATGGGACGGCACCAACGTCCATGAGGATTTGATCGACCACCTCCGCCTTTGCCGTAAACTGCTGCCGACGGATGTCATGGAGGTACATCTCCGCGGGGCGGAAAGCATCCAAGTGCCAAGGGTAACAAGGTTGTCATTTTTGCTGAGCACTTCGTCTGCGGGTTTGGGCTGCCGACGAGCACCTTCTTTCGGTGTTTCCTCACCAAATTCGGGTTGCAGCCCCACCACCTCGGGGCAACTCCATCTTGAAACTCACCCCTTTTATTGCATTGTGTGAGGGATTCCTCGGAATCAAGCCGCCGCTCGACCTCTGGTGCTGGTTGTTCTACCTCAAGAAGCAAGCGGTGGAGGCCAAGGCAAGGGGAATGAAGGATATGACCGCCTGCGAGGCGGCCCTCGTCTGCGTCCGGTAGGGGACCGGCTACCCGAAGATCCCACTGCAGGAGTCGGTGAAGCCCTCACCATGCTCATTCTTCTACATGAAGAATGTGGACCCGATGGTGAACTGCATCAACCTGCCCTCCTTTGTCAACCGGCCTCCAGCGCAGTTGAACTGGGGGATAGATCCCTAGCAGAGCAACGAGCTGGTGAACCGGGCGTGCGCCCGGCTCCGGGAACTAATCAACATGGAGGGCCTCAAGGCCATCAACCAGATCAGAGCCATGATAGCAGCAGAGGGGGATGGTTTGCACGACGGATGGTTGTCGTTAAAGTCTGGCCCACACTAGATCTGCCTCATGGGGGGATGGTTCGATCCATGCCGGATCTCCACAAAAGAGCTGAAGCCAGTGGCTATTGCGAGGTAGGTGAATGACATAACCACTGCCAAGCTGCCGGAGGAGGAGTGGAGATGGGGCAAGGCCCCTTATGATCGGGTGCACCCGCCGCATCTGGTACATTGCATATTGACTTCTTTGTTTTCCTTTCTATGTGGCCGGCTCCGAATGATCCGTGACCCGGCCCGGCCGCCGCTGTTTGCAGAGCTGCATGACTACAAGGAGATAGAGGCCGACAGGGCAAAGTTGGACACCGAGGAGGTGGAGGACTACGAGGACATAGAGCCGGCCCACAAGGAGAAGTCGGTCGATCAGTAGGGAGCCAGCGGTTCCGAGCCCACCGGTGAGACCCCCGTTACTTGTCCTTTGTGAGACAGGACGGACAACGATGATTTTGAGCTTGAAGAGATCCATGACTTAGCGGACTCGGAGACCCTAGAAGACAACATGTCCGCACCGAGGAAGCGGGTCCGAAGGACCAGCCCAACGTCAGGTCCCGACGAGTCGAAGGCGGCAGAGCTCGTGCAGGGGAAACTGTCGGCCAGCTCCTAACATGCGGCAAAGAGCGTGGTCAGTGCGCAGCTGGGCGGTAGCCACGGAGGAGGCGGGAAAAAGGTGTGCGTTGCCCCCATGGTTCCGGTGCTGAGATGCGGTCCCTGACGTCAGCTGTGCTTCTCTGGCAATGGCTCCAGAAAAGTGCTGACCCTGCAATCTCTAGTTTTAGCTGGACGAATGCTGATGACAATGAACCTTCTCCTGCAACGGCACCAGAAGAATGCTGCTAGCACTCCCCGGCAACGGAACTAGAGGAATGTTGTTGATGCCCACCAGCGCATGGGTTCGCAGCAGTGTTCGAGGGTAGAGTATTCGACCCAATTTGTTGGTTTGCACGATGGGAGGTGAGAGTATACTCTCAAGTATTAGCAGCTGAATTTGTCAAATTCAACCACACCTGAAAGATTAGTATCTGCAAGCACAGTAGTAACAGCAAAGTAACGAGTAACGGCAGTGTAACGAGCAATAGCAGTGGCAAGGAACATCGGTAGTGACAGCAGTAGCAAGTAGCAACAGTAGCAAGCAATAGTAGTAGCAACACTAGCAGCAGAACAAGACAAGTAACATTAGTAGCAACAGTAGTAGCAGCAGCAGCAGAGCAAGACAAGTAACAGCAGTAGCAACAGTAGTAGTAGCAGCAGCAGAGCAAGACAAGTAACAGCAGTAGTAGGACAAACTCGTAGGCAATGGGTCGGTGATTTGTTTGGATGATATTCATCATGCAACAGCTATAACACGGAGAGATATGTGGCTAGCTCCCGTTCGTCAATGTGATGTAGGCATGCATTCCGTGTGTCGTCATACGTGCTTAGGGAAAAGAACTTGCATGACATCTATTGTCCATCCCTCCGGTGGTAGCGGGGTCCAATAGGAAACTACGAGATATTAAGGTTCTCCTTTTAATAAAGAACCGGACCAACGCATTAGCACTTGGTGAACACATGAACTCCTCAAACTATGGTCATCACCGGGAGTGGTTCCTGTTATTGTCACCCCGGGGTTGCCGGATCATAACACATAGTAGGTAACTACAACTTGCAAGATCGGATCTAAAACACACATATATTGGTGGCAACATAATAATTTCAGATCTTAAATCATGGCACTCGGGCCCTAGTGACAAGCATTAAGCATGGCAAAGTAGTAGCAACATCAAATCTCAGAACATAGTGGATACTAGGGATCAATCCCCATCAAAACTAACTCCATTACATGATAGATCTCATCCTACTCATCACCGCCCAGCGAGCCTACGAATAGATTACTCATGAACAACGAAGAGCTTCATGGAATTGGAGAGGGAAGAACGTTGATGATGACGATGGCGACGATTTCCCCTCTTCGGAGCCCAAGACGGACTCCAGATCTGCCCTCCAGATGAAGAACAGGAGGTGGCGGCGCCTCCGTATCAAAAACGCGACGAAAACTTCTCTTTTTATTTTTTCTGGGACGAAAGACAACTTATAGAGCTGGAGTTGGGGGCGGCAGGTGCCTGTGGGCCCCACAAGCCTGCCCACCGCCACCAGGGGGGTGGTGGCGGAGCAGGGGCTTGTGGCCCACTGGCCCACCCCATGAGGTGGAACTTGGCGCAGTTATTTTTGATATTTCCAAAACAGCTCCCCGTAAATTTTCAGGACGTTTGGAGAACTTTGATTTCTGCACAAGAATAACACCAAGGTAATTCTGCTGAAAACAGCGTCAGTCCAGGTTAGTTTCATTCAAATCATGCAAATTATAGTCCAAAACAAGGGCAAAAGAGTTTGGAAAATTAGATACGTTGGAGACGTATTAGTCCCGATGGTCGCCGGGTAAGTTGCCTGCTTTCTTGATTCTTGGTTTGGTTTTCTTTCTATCTTCTTTGCCCCTACCCTTCTCATCCAGTTTCACACGCCACACAGGGCCGCACATTTCCTTGGAAGTGCGGCTGAGGCAGGGAAGATGCCAGCGACCGCGGCAAGGCGCTGGGAAGGAACGCTCCAGTCGAACGGGACCGGCAGTGCGCCGCTTGGTAGGAGCTAGAGGCCATTGAGCGGGTGGCGGCGAGATTGGAGTGTGTCCATTGGGAGGAGGTAGAGAGACGAGGCGAGTCTAAGGCGGGCCTCGTCAAGGGACATGTGGACGATTGGGCATCATGTGGATACAATCCGCCCGCATCGTCGCCGTGTGGGGAGAGGAGCTCGAACCGGGTGCACGACTTGGGGTCGTGTGCTGAGGTAGACGCCCAGGCCGCAGAGGAGGCGGGCGCTGTCGGCAATGCGGACATGGATCCTATCGGCGACGTGCCGAATGTTGAGGTGCCCCGGCAATGGAAAACAACCAAGCGGAAGGCACTGATGCAATCCGGACCGAGGATGGAGGATCCAGAGGAGGCGGAGGGGGTGACACCGGTGCTCCGGAAGTTGCAACGCTCGATCCAGCAGGAGTTTCTCCGACTGGCTCCATGCCAACGTTGCCGGGACCCGCGGACATGGTGGAAGGGGCGTGCCATTGGCTAGCACCGGGCCCCTCGTGGAGGTGTCGGGGTAGGCTGCCATGACCGGAGCCAGCTTCGGCTCCCGTACCATACCACACGAGTCGTGGGCGGTGTTGAGCGATGCCACCAGCAAAGGTGCCGCGAGTGTTCTTGCGTCGGTGGTGATAGCGGTCCAGGTCGAGTTCGTCGAATGGCACGCAAGGCGAAGCAGGGCGCCCAAGAGACGTTGGGCCGGATGGCCCACCTCGAGAAATCCATGGTGGTAATTGTTGTTGTACGCCTGATTTGCTTGCGCTTTTCTTCTGATACTTTCCAGTGGATGCGTGCTAGCGCACCCACTCGGTATAGTCTCCGAGGCTCGGGCCGGCTGTAAGTCAGCCAGGTCGATTCCTCATGCAGCGTTCTTTTAATTTTTCCGCCTACAGAGCCTTCGCGACCGCGAGGTGAGTGCTTATAACAAGTTGCTGGCCCTGTATCGGGAGGTCGAGAGCTCGCTAGTCGCCTAGGAGGCTGACTTGCACCGGGCGCAAGGTAAGTGGTTGCTTGCGCCTTCTTCTTTTCTTTTTTTCTTTTCTTTCGGGGATCCAACCATGGAGAAATGGCTTTGTGCATCCCACGGCCATGAGTCGGACACCCTTCACAGCCAGATGGCGAGAGCCAGTTAGCAGCGCGACTATCTGGCTGCGGAACGCGATCGGCTACGCGAGGAGGTGGCCCACCGAGTGTAGGAGGAGTTGGACCCCCTCGCACGAGTCCACCAGCAGGCGTTGGTGGAAAAGGATGTCGTGCTGATAGGACCCTCGAGGAGGCGTGGACAGCGAAGATGGATAAGGACAAGTGCGTGTGCGTCTGGTCCATCAAGGCACAGGGTATGCTGTAGGAGGCGCACCGAATCGACCAGATCCTCACCCATGAGTACTTTTTCTTGCTTTTCTTCAATCTTCGGCTTCTGGTTTTTGGTCATTACTTATGTTTCCCTCCTTCGACCACGGGTGTTCCCATAGGCGCAGGATAAGGCAGACCCGGCCGTGGAGACCCATCGGGAGGAGCAGCGCCCGGAGGGGGTCCACATTGGATCCCATGTTGGTTGGACCGTGAACGAGGTTGGCATTGCCGCTCAGGCTCGTGTGAACAGGGTGGTGAACGCCATGCACCAGCTCCAGGTTGCCGGTTTGGGGCTGGCACAGACCCTTTTGCTTGACGCGGTGCAGCCCAAAACCATGAAACGGCTGGCATATTGGCTAGAAGTCGGGCTGCCTCACATCAACATGTGGAGGGCTTCCATCGCGTGAGCCAGAGCCGGACTGGCGCTCAGCTTTGTGAAGTCTTGGAAACTAGACCTTGAACTGGGGTTGTTGGCCGTGCGCCATGTAGGCACGGAGGTGGACCTGGCGGCGATTGCCAGACCGTTGGTGGCACGGGCGAGCGACCTTGCGTCCTACACTACATGGGACGAATATGTCCTGGAGCGAGTCACCGACGGCATGCCGCTTCCGGAGGATGACTATGCGCTGGCCCTCAACGATCCAGAGGGTAGTGCCAACGAGTCGCATGGCCGGGAGAGGTGCTCCACCATAGGTGAGGCAATCCAGGATTAAGGCGTCCTCACGTAGTCGGCTTACTCTGAAGAGGTCGGCCTTATGGGCCGTGTTAAATGGAGGTCCGGTTGTGTGGTCATATCGTACTCAAGGAGGAAAGCATCGAAGACCGGCGTGACGTCCAAGAAAAGTAGACTAGGTCGGTTATATGTAGCCCTAGATTCCCTGGTGATTATATAAACCAGGGGTCCTCGTCTGTGTAGACAGGTTGAGTCACCTAGTGTTTATCATATACGATCTCAAGGTAGAGTCTGTAATCATCATCCACATCAATATAATCAAGCAGGATGTAGGGTTTTACCTCCTCAAGAGGGCCCGAACCTGGATAAACACACCAGAACTCGTCTGAGCCCATTACACCTCCGAGGTGACATCGGACGCCGCCGCACCACCAGTGGCTCGGGCTAACCCCGAACTCAAAAACGGCATGGAATCCACCGAAACCCCAGTACTACATGAACTACTCGACCAGATCCAAGCCATGAGCATGATAAACAACCCGGCTATGATCTACAGTCAGATTAGGCTCAGACCCGACGGCAAGGAAATTCACATCCTGACCATCATACATCTGATCAACATTGTCGATTACCCGATTAAGGACACCCCCCACCGGCCACCGAAACTAAAAACGGTATATGTCCTGGTCACTGATCACCCAGACTTACCTACAAATACTGAGTATTTATCTCAGCCCGGCAACGCCTCGGGGTCGGTTGCTGATCCGGTGCACAACCTAGCTAGGGACGCAGCCACAAAGATCTCCAACCTACAACTCAAGGGAACTCAAAAAAAATCCCGCCCACCACCCAGCTCGAGCATAAAGCAAAAAAGTTCAGTTTATCAGTAACACGAGAAGTCACGCAGCAGCCAGGGGAATCAGTACACCACTTCTGGGCATGATTCCTCCTCAACAACAGGATGGAGAGCCATGAAGAACATGAGCTTGTTAGCACCTTCCGGTATCATTGTCGTGACGAGGGCATCCTCAACGCCCTCTCCCATCGCCAGATTCAAACCCTTGTCGGGTTATCAAGCTTAGTGCTCAAATATTGTGACATGGAAAGAACTTGCAAAATACAGAAAATGTGCAATGATCCCAGCCTTACTGAGTAAACCAGACGAATCCAGATAAAACGCACACCCCCGCTCACGGGGACGCTTATGCCCGGACACCCAACAAAGCGGACAAGAACCAGGTCGGTCCTTGACGTACTGCTGGACAAGCCTTGCCCTATACACTCTTCCCCGCCCGAATCAAGCTCCACCCATAGCCTTCATGCATGTTGGGTCGCCAGGCAGGTCGCAAAAAGCAGGGAGAGCATCCTCAAGGCAACGCATGTAGAGGGCCGATCAATAGTGACACCGGATAACTACACAGAAGTCTTGGCAATCTACGAAATGTTTAACTCAAAGAATCAAATAAAGAGAGCCTTTAGGGAGCTCCATCAAATCCACCACGTCGTAGAAGCAAAGCCATGGTCAAACACACCCATTACCTTCGACCAGAGTAATGCACCGACGGCTAGCACAGGACGGACCCCTGTCGCCTTAGTCCTGAACCAGATAGTCGACGACTTCAGATTCAATAAGGTTCGAATGGACGAGGGCAACAGCCTCAACCTCATATATGAGGACACACTTGAAAAAATGCAGTTCAACCCATATTGAATAGAGCTAATCACAACAATCTTCCGGGGTATTATCCCCGAGAGAGAGGCCCGTTGCACCAGACGGGGCACGCTAGACGTAGTATTCGATACACCTGAGAATTACCGATCTGAAGAGCTCCTCTTTCACATCGTCCCATTTCACTATGGTTACCACACCATGTTAGGACGCAAAGCCTTCACAAGATTTCAAGTTGTACCGCACTATGGGTACATGAAGCTCAAAATGCCAGGGCCAAACGGCGTGATCACAGTGATCAATGACCCCAACAGAACCCTCCGAGCTGAAAACAAAATGGCGTCCCTAGCCTTGGAGCTACTTGCTAAGACCCTCTTCGCAGAAGAACTCACGGCGCTATGTGCCGTGTTGGACAAATAAAATGTGATCCTCGACAAGCGCCCTATGTCCAAATCCTTTAAACTTGTGGACGAGATCGTCAAGTTCCAGGTACACCCAAAGAACCCTAATAACAAAGCATCCATCGGAGCGCAACTGGAGCCCACAATCGACGAAGCACTACGTATTTTCTTGCGTGAAAATTGGGACATATTTTCCTGGCACGCCTCTAACATGCCAGGAATCCCTCGAGGGCTGGCGGAACACAACCTGAAAGTAATTGAAGGCTTCAAGCCTGTCAAACAGGCCCTGCGTCGATTTTCTGAACCAACGTATCAAGTTATGGGTGAAGAACTAGCCAAGCTCTTGGAAGCCGGATTCATCAGAGACATTAAACATCCCAACTGGTTAGCAAACCTGGTCATGGTACCAAAGAAGGACCAAACTTGGCGGCTATGTATCGATTTCAAGGACTTAAACAAAGCCTTCCCTAAGGATCATTTTCTGTTACCCCGGATAGACCAAATCATCAATGCAACAGCCGTACATGACTCCTTGTGCTTCCTCGACCTCTACTTTGCATACCATCATATCAAAATGAAGGAATTCGATCAAGCTGCAACCACCTTTATAGCACCCTACGAGCCATTCTGCTTCAACACAATGTCGTTTCGGTTAAAAAACGCGAGCGCTACTTACCACTGCATGATCCAGACATGCTTGGGGAAACAGATCGGTAAAACTGTGGAGGCATACGTGGATGATGTGGTCATTAGGACCAGACACGTTACGAGCTGGTATACGACCTCATGGAAACCTTCGCCAACCTACGGGCATACGATATACGGCTTAATCTGGAAAAGTGTGTCTTCGGAGTCCCAACTGGCAAACTCCTCGGATTCATAGTGTCGCAAAGAGGAATCGAGGCCAAACCGGCCAAAATTCAAGCACTATAGCAACTCGCCATTCCAACAAAGCTACAACACGTCCAAAAGTTGGTAGTCCCCGCGGCATCCTTAAGACGATTTATATCTCGCCTCGGTGAGAAGGCCCTATTTCTCTATAGGCTGCTGAAGAAAACCAAGAACTTCACATGGACTAATGAGGCCACTACGGCTCTGGAGGACATCAAAGCGGTACCGGCTAGGAACCCCATCCTAGCACTACCCTTCACAGGGGAGCCGATGTTGCTATACATTTCAACCAACAATCAAGTGGTCAGCGCGATACTCATCATAGAACAAGAAGCTGAGGGTCAGCAACTACAAATAAAAAGGCAGGTCCATTACATATCTGAGGTAATCACCCCATGCAAAACCAAATACCTGCACTATCATAAGATTGCTTAGACAGTGTTTATGGCATTACGCAAAGTTCGGCACTATCTCTAGGAAGGCGCGGTCATTGTGACTTCGAAAGTACCATTGAATGATATCATTAATAATAAGGACGCCACCGGTCGAATCTTCAGATGGTCCATAGAGCTCCTGCCATTTAAGATTACTTGTTGGAAATATGCCCTAGAGGCAATAACAAAGTTGTTATTATTATATTTCCACTTCATGATAATTGTCTATTATTCATGCTATAATTGTATTAACCAAAAACCGTAATACATGTGTGAATATATAGATCACAATGTGTCCCTAGTGAGCCTCTATTTGGCTAGCTCGTTGATCAATAGATGATCATGGTTTATTGATCATGGACTTTGGATGTCAATGATAAAGGTATCACATCACTGGGGAATGATGTGACGGACAAGACCCAATCCTAAGCATAGCAGTAGATCGTGTTGTTCGTGTGCTAAAGCTTTTCTAATGTCAAGTATCATTTCCTTAGACCGTGAGATTGTGCAACACCCGGATACCGTAGGAGTGCTTTGTGTGTACCAAACGTCACAATGTAACTGGGTGATTATAAAGGTGCACTACGAGTATCTCCGAAAGTGTCTGTTGAGTTGTACGAATCGAGACCGAGATTTGTCACTCCGTGTGACGGAGAGGTATCTCTGGGCCCACTCGGTAATCCATCATCATATTGAGCTCAGTGTGACTAAAGGGTTAGCCACGGGATGATGTGTTACCGAACGATTAAAGAGACTTGCCGGTTAACGAGATTGAACAAGGTATAGGGATACCGACGATCGAATCTCAGACAAGTATCATACCGATATACAAAGGGAATTGCATACGGGATTGATTGAATCATTGACATCATGGTTCATACGATGAGATTATCGGGGAACATGTGGGAACCAACATGGATATCCAAAACCCGTTGTTGGTTATTTGCCGGAGAGATGTCTCGGTCATGTGTGCATGTCTCCCGAACCCGTAGGGTCTACACACTTAAGGTTCGATGACGCCAGGGTTATAGGGAAATAGTGTATGTGGTTACCGAAGGTTGTTCAGAGTCCCGGATGAGATCCCGGACATCACGAGGAGCTCTGGAATTGTCTGGAGGTAAAGATTTGTATATAGGAAGTGAAATTTTGGTCACCGGAAGTGTTTCGGGCATCACCGGTAACGTACCGGGACCACCAGAAGGGTTCCGGGGGTCCACCGGGAGGGGCTACCAGCCCCAAGAGGCTTCATGGGCCAAAAGGTGGAAGGGGACCAGCCCAAAGTGGGCTGGTGCACCCTCCCCTATCAGCCCAAGGCGCAAGGAGAGGTGGAGGGGGCAAACCCTAGGTGCAGGAGGGGGCCAAGTCCCACCTAGGGCGCAGCCCACCTCTCCACCCTGGCCGCCGCCCTCCTTGGCCATCTAGGGCTGCCGCCACCACTAGGGAGGGAACTCTATGGGTGCACTCCCTCTCTCACTCCCTCCTACAAATACCCAAGGTGTTGGGGCTGATTTGAGACACGAAATCTCTCTCTCTCGGCGCAGCCCTACCCCTCTCTCTCCTCGTCCTCCGCATAGCTTGGCTAAGCTCTGTCGGAGAACCACATAGCTCCACCGCCACCACGCTATCGTGCTGCCGAAGCTCTCTCCCTCAACCTCTCCTTCCTCCTTGCTAGTTCAAGGTGTTGGAGACGTCACCGGGTTGCACGTGTGTTGAACGCGGAGGTGTCATAGTTCGGCATATAGATCGGAATCCACCATGATCTGAATCGCTGCGAGTACGAGTCCATCAACCGCGTTCATAGTAATGCTTCCTCTTAGTGATCTTCAAAGGTATGAAGATGTTGTACAACCTCTCTTGTTGTTGTTTCTCCATAGATAGATCCTTGTATGGCATAGGAAATTTTTGAATTACTACGATACCCACTAGTGGCATCCCAGCCAAGGTTCTATGCGTCGATTCTATGCATGAGTAGAACACAAAAGTTGTGGGCGCTCATTTGTCAACTTACTTGCCATTACTAGTCTTATCTTTTTTCGGCGGTATTGTGGGATGAAGCAGCCTGGACCGACCTTACACGTACGCTTACGTGAGGCTGGTTCCACCGACAGACATGCACTTGGTGCATAAGGTGGCTAGCGGGTGCATGTCTCTCCAATTTTAGTCGAATTAGGTTCGATGAAAAGGGTCCTTATGAGGCGTAAATAGCATTGGCATATCAACATTGTGTCTGTCACCTAGGTGAGAAACGTTCTTGCCAGAAACCCTAACCATCCATGTAAAACTAGCAACAACAATCAGAGGACGTCTAACTTGTTTTTGCAGGGTATGCTATGTGATGTGATATGGCCAAAAGGATGTGATGTTACATATGTGATGTATGAGATTGATCATGTTCATGTAATAGGATTCACGACTTGCATGTCAATGAGTATGACAACCGTCAGGAGCCATAGGAGTTGTCTTAATTTATTGTATGAGATGCAACACCATGTTGATTACTTTACTTTATCGCTAACTGTTAGCTATATTAGTAGAAGTAATAGTTGGTGTGACGACTTCACGGAGACACAATGTTGGAGATCATGATGATGGAGATCATGGTGTCATGCCAGTGACGATGATTATCATGGTGCCCTGAAGATGATGATCAAAGGAGCAAGATGATATTGGCCATATCATGTCACTATATGATTGCATGTGATGTTTAATATGTTTTACATCTTATTGCTTAGAACGAAGGTAGAAAATATAAGATGATCCCTCATTAAAATTTCGAGATAAGTATTCCCCTAAGTGTGCACCATTGCGAAGGTTCGTTGTCTCGAAGAACCACATGATGATCCGGTGTGATACATTCTAACGTTCGCATACAATGGGTGTAAGCCAGTTTACACACGCAATACACTTAGTTTGACTCAACAGGCCTAGCATGTATAGACATGGCCTCGAATACGGGAGACCGAAAGGTCGAACATGAGCCGTATGGTTGATATGATCAGCATGGAGATGCTCACCATTGATGACTAGTCCGTCTCACGTGATGATCGGACACGGGCTAGTCGACGTGGATCATGTAACAATTGGATGAATAGAGGGATGTCGATCTAAGTGGGAGTTCATTAGTAATTTGATTAGATGAACTTAATTAGCATGAACTTAGTCTAAAATTTTCTTTACAGATATTGTAGATCCAATGGCCAACACAAATGTCCCATTCAACTTCAATGCGTTCCTATAGAATACCAAGCTGAAAGACGTTAGGAGCAACTATGTGGACTGGGCTCGTAACTTAAAGCTCATCCTCATGGCTTCCTAGAAGGCATATGTCCTTGATGCATCGCTAGGTGATCCTCCCGTTCCCGCGGCAACCAAGGACGTTAGGAACACCTGGCAGTCGTGGAGTGATGACTACTCTCTCGTTCAGTGCGGCATGCTTTACAGTTTAGAACCGGGGCTCCAAAGGCGTTTTGAGCAACACGGAGCATATGAGATGCTCGAGGAGGTGAAACTTGTTTTTAAAGCTCATGCCCTGGTCAAGATATATGAAGTCTCTGACAAGTTCTTAAGCTGTAAGATGAAGGAGAATAGTTCTGTCAGTGAGCACATACTCAGAATGTCTGGGTTGCACAACCGCTTGACTCAACTGGGAGTTGAACTTCCGGATGATGCGATCATTGACAGAATCCTCCGGTCGCTTCCACCTAGCTACAAAGGCTTTGTGATGAACTCTGTATTCAATGTTGTATTCCGGAGTTATAAAGGTACACTACGGGTATCTCCGAAAGTGTCTGTTGAGTTGTACGAATCAAGACCGGGATTTGTCACTCCGTGTGACGGAGAGGTATCTTTGGGCCCACTCCGGTAATCCATCATCAAATTGAGCTCAGTGTGACTAAGGGGTTAGCCATGGGATGATGTGTTACGGAACGAGTAAAGAGACTTGCCGGGTAACAAGATTGAACAAGGTATAGGGATACCGATGATCGAATCTCGGGCAAGTATCATACCAATAGACAAAGAGAATTGCATACGAGATTGATTGAATCCTTGACATCATGGTTCATATGATGAGATCATCATGGAACATGTGGGAACCAACATGGATATCCAAACCCCGTTGTTGGTTATTTGCCGGAGAGATCTCTCGGTCATGTCTGCATGTCTCCCGAACCCCAAGGCCCAAGGAGAGGTGGTGGGGGAAAACCCTAGGCGCGGGAGGGGCCCAAGGCCCACCTAGGGTGCAGCCCTGCTCTCCACCCTGGCCGCCGCCCTCCCTGGCCATCTAGGGCTGAGGGCCATTCCTCAAGCTCTTTCTTCGACGTGCCAATCGGGTATCCTGTGGCGGCTACGCATCATACTTCGGCTCCACCCACCTCTCGAATTGTTTTTCCTCTAGTTCGGGAAACGATGCAGAAGTACTTCCTCCATAGATCGAAGTGGGGCTCGCAACCCAAGAACATCTCGCATAAGGCCATGAAGCCTGAGATATGGAGGATGGAACGGGGGGTGAGATTGTTGAGCTGCAACCCGTAGAACTCCAATAAACACCTTAGGAAAGGGTGACTGGGAAATCCCACCCCTTGCAGTAGTAAGGAAACGAAGCAAACTCGTTCTCCCTTTTGGTGGGAACGGAAGTTTTCCACGAAGGCTTTACCATCGGTGGAGGCCAGACCGGCATGAGTGGGTGCGAGGTTCGATGGGGGAAGATATCCTTGAGTTTCGAGCTCGCGCAGGCGGAGAATAGAAATAATGCAACTTGCCCACTCCCCCGGAAGGGGGCCTAGGGGCCATGAGGAGGAACCCGCCATGACTCGGAATGGATTTTTTATTTTTTAATAAAGGGCGTTACCTCCTCTTGCTGTAAGGAGAAGTTCCATCAGGGATAGCTAAAAGTGATTGATTTTATCAAATCTCGCAAGAATCAAGAATTTGTATTAATATTTCTACGGTGTTAAAATATGTGGGGCCCACGACGCTTCAGTAACCGTCAGTAGGTCGGGGACTAAATCAACATTTTCTGATCGGAGGAAATAGGGGAACTCGCCTTGCAAACCGAACACTCTAGGTGCAACCATCCGAACACCATGCACATCGGCATTGAAGGCTAGTTCAGGGGATACTGAGCGAGTCTATGATTAAGGGATCCTCACGTAATCGTTTTACTATGAAGAGGCCAGTCTTGTGGGCCATGTTACATGGAGGTCGGGCTATGTGGTCATCTTGTACTCAAGGAGGAAAGCACCGAAGACCGGCATGACGTCCAAGCAAAGTAGACTAGGTCGGTTGTATGTAACCCCAGATCCCCTGGTGACTATAAACAAGAGGTACCCATCCATGTAGACAGGTTCATTGTCCTAGAGTTTAGCATATACGATCTCAAGGTAGACTCTGTAATCATCATCCACATCAATATAATCAAGAAGGACATAGGCTTTTACCTCCTCAAGAGGGCCTGAATCTGGGTAAATATTGTCTCCCCCTCTTTCCTGCAATCCATCGATCCAAGGTCCATAGTTCGGGACCCCTTAACCGAGATCTTCCGGTTTTGACAGCGACAACCGATGCATACATCGACACCAAGGGCGACGCCTTGATACATCTCCGTCGTATCTACTTTTCCGAACTCTTTTGCCCTTGTTTTGGACTCTAATTTGCATGATTTCAATGGAACTAACCCGGACTCACGTTGTTTTCAGCAGAATTGCCATGGTGTTGTTTTTGTGCAGAAATAAAAGTTCTAGGAATGTCCTGAAAATTTATGGAGATTTTTTCTGGAATAAAAGAAAAATACCTACGCAAAGATCCACCAGAGGGGGCGTGCGAGTGGGCCACAAGCCCCTCGGCCGCGGCCACCCCCCTAGGCCGCGCCGTGAGGGCTTGTGGGGCCCACGTGGCACCACCACCCCCAAACTCAGCTCTATATCTTCCGTCTCGCCCGGAAAAAAATCAAAGAGAAGGTTTCATCGCATTTTATGATACGGAGGCGCCGCCACCTCCTGTTCTTCATATGGAGGGCAGATCTGGAGTCCGTTCCGGGCTTCGGAGAGGGGAGACCGTCGCCATCATCATCATCAACCTTCCTCCATAAACAAATCCATGATTCTCTTCATCGTTCATGAGTAATCTCATCGTAGTCTTGTTGGACGGTGATGAGTTGGATGAGATCTATAATGTAATCGAGTTAATTTTTGACGGGGATTGATCCCTAGTATCCACTATGTTCTAGATTGATGTTGCTACTACTTGGCTATGCTTAATGCTTGTCACTAGGGCCCGAGTGCCATGATTTTAGATCTGAACCTATTACGTTGTCGCCAATATATGTGTATTTTGGATCCTATCTTGCAAGTTGTAGTCACCTACTATGTGTTATGACCCGGCAACCCCGGAGTGACAATAGCCAGAACCACTCCCGGAGATGACCATAGTATGAGGAGTTCATGTATTCACCGAGTGTTAATGCGTCGGTCCAGTTCTTTACTAAAAGGAGAACCTTAATATCCCGTAATTTCCATTAGGACCCCGCTGCCACGGGAGGGATGGACAATAGATGTCATGCAAGTTCTTTTCCCTAAGCACGTATGACTTCATACGGAATACATGCCTACATTAGATTGACGAACGGGAGCTAGTTACTTATCTCTCCATGTTATAGCTGTTACATGATGAATCACAACTGTCATACTCATCCATCACCGATCCACTGCCTACGAGTCTTTTACTACTAGTCCTCGCTACGTTACTTTGTCTAGGCTTGTCCCTTGCTACAAAAGGGATTGGGCCACTTTGCTACTATTGTTGCTACTGTTGTTACTCTGCTGCTGCTGCTACTGTTGTTCCTTGCTACTTTGTTGTTACTTGTTGCAAGATACTTTTCCGACACTGTTGTCGGGGAAGAATAGTTACTTGCCCACGTGCAAATTACTAGCGCCATTGATACAACAGTTAGGAATAGTCTGCCATCAACAGAAACCTTTTCTGACACCGTTGCTATCATACTACTTTGCTACTGATACTTTGCTTGCATACACTCATCTTTCAGGTGTGGTTGAATCTCAAAAACTCAGCTGCTAACACTTGAGAATATTCTTTCGCTTCCCCTTTGGCAAACCAACAAATTTGGGTTGAATACTCTACCCTCGAAAACTGTTGCGATCCCCTATACTTGTGGGTTATCAAGACCTTTTTATGGCGCCGTTGCCGGGGAAGCGCAGCTATATTCTCTGAGTCACTTGGGATTGACGTCTGCTAATCACTATGAGGAATCTGAAAGATCCAAGAATTAAAATCTTGCCTTCCACTACGAGGAGAGGTAAGGAATTGCCATCTAGCTCTGCACTTGATTCACCTTCAGTTATGAGTAAGTTTGCGACATCACCTCCTGCTAGAAATCTTGATATGTTGCTTGTGCTTGATGATGCTACTTCAGCTTCATATGATGCTTATGATGATGCTATGCTTGATACTATGCCTGATGATGATGTGCTTGATACTATGCCTGATGATGCTATGATTGATACTATGACTGATGATGCTATGCGTGATACTGCTTTGCCACTTGGTGGATTCCTTGATGCACAAATTGTTAGAGTTGCTGCTAGATGTGATGATACTTCTGAAACTGCTGATACCATTGAAGTAGAACCTGCTACTATGCATGAATTGCCTGTTATGCCTGATACGCACTATGTTATGGAGGGAGAGATAGCTAAGGATTTTCTTGCGTGTAAGGATAGCTATGACGTTGAGAAATTACTACTCAAGTGGAAAGAAAAATCTCTGAACGCTAGGATGAAATACGACCCGAAGTTTGCTACTTCGCCTATCTTTGTGACCGATAAGGATTATGAATTCTCTGTCGACCCTGAGTTAATCACTCTAGTCGAATCTGATCCTTTTCACGGTTATGAGTCTGAAACGGTTGTAGCCCATCTTACCAAACTGAACGATATAGCCACCCTATTCACTAGTGAGGAAAAGATCCGCTACTACTACATCCTCAAGCTGTTTCCTTTCTCACTAAAGGATGATGCTAAGACTTGGTTCACTTCTCTTGCTCCTGGTTGTGTGTGTAGCCCCCGGGATATGGTCTACTACTTCTCTGAAAAATATTTACCTGCCCATAAGAAGCAAGCTGCCTTGCAGGAAATATACAACTTAATTTGCTCAAGCTGAGGAAGAGAGTCTCCCACAAGCTTGGGGGGGCTCATCCAACTACTGAATACTTTGCATGATCACCCTCTTGAGAAGAATGAAATACTTGATATCTTCTATAATGGACTTACTGATGCTTCCAAAGACCACCTAGATAGTTGTGTTGGTTGTGTTTTTAGGGAACGAACTGTAGAACAAGTTGAGATCTTATTGAATAACATCTTGTGCAATGAGAATGCTTGGACTATTCCCGAACCACCTCCTAAGCCAACTCCGAAGAAAATAGGTATTCTATTCCTTAGTCCTGAAGATATGCAAGAAGCCAAGAAATCTATGCAAGAGAAACGCAGTAAATCTGAAGATGTCAAAAATCTACCACCTATCGAAGAGATCCTTGGTCTCGATAACCCGATACAGGTAGTAGAAGTAAATTCTCTGTGTAGGTTTGATGAGAGTGATATTCCTTTTGATAACCTGCTAGCTTATGCCTGGATGAATTTGATAACTTTTTTGCCAAACAACAAAGTTTCAATGATTATGTTAGCAGACAATTGGAACAGAATGCTCGTATGCTTAGTCATTTAAGTGCTTGTGTGGATAGAAATGTCAATGATCTTAAGCTTCTGAGTAAACATGCCTCTATGGTTACTACTCAAGTAGAACAAGTACTTAAAGCTTAGAATGACTTGCTCAATGAGTTGAATGACAATTCCGTTAGAGCCATCACTAGAGGCGGTAGAATGACCCAGGAACCTCTGTATCGTGAGGGTCATCCGAAGAGAATTGAACAAGATCCTCAAGGAGTTAGCACTGATGCACCTAGTAGTCCTAGAAAGAAGAAGAAAGATGATAGGAACCTGCACGCTAGCAACCCTGTTGCTGCTACACCTTAGAGTCCAAACGAGGTCTCTGTCTGTGATGCTGAGACACAATCTGGTGATGAACATGAGCCTAATGATAATATCAATAGTGATGTTCATGATGATGCTCAAGCTAGAAATGATAAGGATGTGGAGATTGAACCTGTTGATCTTGATAACCCATAGCCTAAGACTAAGAGATACGATAAGAATGACTTCGCTGCTAGGAAGCACGGTAAAGAAAGGGAGCCATGGGTTCAGAAACCTATGCCCTTTCCTCCCAAACCATCCAAGAAAAAGGATGATGAGGATTTTGAGCGATTCGTTGAAATGATCAGACCTGTCTTTCTGCAAATGCGTTTGACAGATATGCTCAAAATGTCTCCGTATGCTAAGTACATGAAAGATATTGTGACTAATAAGAGGAGGATACCTGAGGTTGAGATTTCCACCATGCTTGCTAACTATACCTTCAAGGGTGGAACTCCTAAAAAACTAGGTGATCCCGGTGTGCCCACTATACCTTGCTCCATTAAAGGCAACTACGTTAGAACTGCTTTATGCGACCTTGGAGCCGGTGTTAGTGTTATGCCTCTCTCTCTCTATCATAGACTTGAACTGGATAAGTTGACACCCACTGAAATCTCTCTGCAAATGGCAGACAAATCAACTGCTTTCCCTATCGGCATTTGCGAGGATGTGCCTGTTGTGCTTGCTAACGTCACTATGTTAACAGACTTTGTTATCTTGGATATTCCTGAGGACGATGTCATGGCAGTCATCCTCGGAAGACGCTTTTTAAACACCGCAGGGGCTGTTATAGATTGCAACAAAGGCAATGTCACTTTCCATGTCAATGGTAATGAGCATACAGTGCATTTTCCGAAGAAACAATATCGAGTACATTGCATCAATGCTATCGAAAAAACTTCATCGATTCTTATTGGGAGATTTGAATGCCCTATACCTCGTGTCAAGATGAAGTATGATTTGCTTGTTGGGGAAATACACATCCCCATTGAGGTGACTTAGTGACTATTCAAAAATTCTCCGTTCTCTTTTGCGATTCAAAAACTTTTGTCGAGGGGATTTGATGAACCCCATTGACGGATTTCTTTCGATGACCATCAGATGGATGAATCAAGCAGTCACAAACCTCTGTTCCAAGCTTTCACTTTAGGTTTCTTAGAAGAAAAATGATATATTTAGTTTAGTTTTCCCTGTTTTCTGTTTTAGCGTCCGGTAGAAAAGTACCCCGAAAATAAAAGTTCTCCGAACGTCCTGAAAATCAAGTATGATTTTTTCTGGAATTTTTGAAAAAAAATTAGACAAAGAGTTTGTGTGGGGGCCACACCAGTGGGACACAAGCCCTAGGGGCGCGGGCACCCCCCCTGGCTGCGCCACCTAGGCTTGTGGGGCCCACAGGCACCCCCTCCACTCATTCTTGCTCTCATCTGGTTCTCCTACCTCCAGAAAAAATCGTCTCGCATCTCAAACCCGTCTTCTTGCTCCTCTTGATGGGATTTTTGATCTCTTTACTCAAAGCACCATTCTTCGAACTGTTTATGGGAAATTACTCTTTGGTAAGTGACTCCTCCATTGGTCCAATTAGTTTTTCCTCTAGTGCCTTATACTCCGCATATTTTTGCTGCCTTGGTGACCATGTTCTTGAGCTTTGCATGCTAATTTTAGCTGGTCCCAAGTAGTTTTGATGCGTAATATAGCCTCTAGGCACTTGTTGGAGTAGTTGCTATGAATTTAGTTGAACCTTGTTCACCTTTACTTTGGGTCACTGAAAATTTCAGAAAAGGAAGATGTTCAGGAGAAACCTTCATGGTGGTTCCTCAAGCAAGAGAGATCCCCGTCTTGCGATTCGGGAGCCTGATCCTTACCAACCTAGGGACGCGTAGGTACAACCATGTGAATGGCCTTCTGATGAATTTATGATTGAGGCAGGTTTCAAAGATGAGTTTGATGCACTTGTTCACAACGTCGGACTCGAAGAATTCATCTCCGATAAATGTGAACAGTATGTTGCTCTCACGGCCTCTTTTGTTCATAGATTCAAATTTTCAGCTGGCCGTGAGCCATCGATACTGTTTGATCTCTATGATAAATCTTATACCATGGATTTAGAGGATTTCAATCAAATTTGCAAAATACCTATTTGGGGTAGCCTTAATGATCCTCCTAAATCTTCGGTTAGAGATTTTTGCTCTGGTATTACAGTTGGAGAAACTAGAGACATTACGCAAGCTACCATGGGGAGTATTCATTTTCCTGCCTTGCATTACTTTGCCCTCTTCATAGGCAGATGCATTAATGGTAAGATTGAGCATTGTCACCTCTGCGCACCCGACCTTAGTATCCTTAAGAGCGCAGTGACAGGTGACAAAAGCTTCAACATGGGAGCTATAATGGCAAGGGGGCTGAATAAGAATGCTATTGAAGGGGATTTATTTGGTGTGATCTATGCCACTCGCATAGCAAATTTTCTTGGAGTACCCATCCGCGAAGGAGATCCCCCGCTCCATACAGCTTTCCTTGACCGCGTCGCTTTGACACGCTACCAGTTCCTTGAGAGGGATGACGAATCCCTCCTATACCGTTTGATATTTAACCGGCAGCGTGTTTTCCATATTACCCTTCCTGCTCCTGCCTTCTTTGACTTTCAAGTAAAACGGAGATATTACATAACCAGAGCAGAGGCAGAGGAGTATGAGAGGGAGGCAAAGGTTGCTCGTCTCCGTGAGGCAGCTATTCAGGCAGTGGCCGCAGCGCTCCCGTATAACCCCCATTATGATTTTGGGTTTCGACAGGACCGTCCTTGGGAGTAAACCAACTTATGCCAAAAGCCTAAGCTTGGAGGAGTACGTGTTCTCACCAAATTTACATTCTTGCTTATGCTTTCACTTTGTTAGCCGGTGTTCACACTTTGCCACTGTATCATCCATGCTAGTTTATTTTCTTTTTCTCGTTTTCTTTTCGTGTGTCTGTCTAGTTTGAGAAAAACCAAAAATATTCTTGTTGGGAGCTTTCCCGTGTAAATAGTTTTCTTTTTTTCTTTGGGTCAAGGTAGAAGATATTGGTTACAATGTTTAGTGGATCTTGCATGCATACTTGTTTAGCTTTCAAAGAGCCATATTACTTTGTCTTCTCCTTTGTGTTTGCCTGCAGATTCCAGCGTAGACAATGCACGAGCACTCTCATTATTGTTCACATTGTTCGGTCGTGCAAGTGAAAGGCAATAATGACGATATATGATGAAGTGACTGAGCCTGGAAAAGCTGGTATGAACTCGATCTATTTTGTTTTTGTAAATATGACTAGCTCACTGTTCCTAGTTCAGCTTTGTTGTGAGAGAAACATGTTTGCAATGACAACTTAGAGATCATAGTTGCTTATGCCATGCTTATTTAGCTAGGAGCTTATAATGGTATGTCTTGGTTGCCAACATGAATGTTGAGATGACTATGATGTAGTATGATAGGATGGTATCCTCCTTTGAATGATTCAAGTGGCTTGACTTGGCGCATGTTCACGCATGTAGTTGAAACAAAATCAACATAGCCTCTATGATATTCATGTTCATGGTGATTTATGTCCTACTCATGCTTGCACTCAACGTTAGTTAATCTCAATGCATTTTGATGACTATTGTCGCTCTCTAGTTGGTCGCTTCCCAGTCTTTTGCTAGCCTTCACTTGTACTAAGCAGGAATACTGCTTGTGCATCCACCTCCATAAACCCAAAGTTGTGCCATATGAGTCCACCATACCTACCTATGTGCGGTATCTACCTGCCGTTCCAAGTAAATTTGCATGTGCCATTCTCTAAACCTTCAAGAAATAATTTGTTTTGCATGACCGAACCGCTCATGTGGTGACAGGGGGCTATTAGTATATTCCATGCTAGGTGTGTTATCCTCGATATGTGTTTATTCACTATCATTCACGAGAAAGGGGGCGGTAATTGGAATTCCCAATTCCATGCTCAAATCGAAAATATAATTGCAAACAAAACTCCCCCGGGATTGATGTTGGTATGGACGGTACGCGCGGATTCGACTAGCCGTGGAGTGTGATTGATTAGTTGTGGGGGAGTCAAAACTTTACTTTTCTGTTTGGGAACCGCCTATAGCATGTGTAGCGTGGAAGATGTTGAGAACTCTTATTCATTGCGTTGACAATGAAAGCATGCCACCCAAAATTATTATCTCTGTTTTTAAAGCTTGAGCTCTGGCACCTCTGCAAATCAATGCTTCCCTCTGCGAAGGGCCTGTCTATTTATGTTCCTGTTGAGTCATCTTCCTCTTACAAAAGCACCAATTAGAGAGCACCTCTGTCATTTTTATGCTTTGCTTTTAACTGTGTTGAGTATGACTATGACTGGATCTTCATTGCCTTGAATTACAATGCTTAGTCAGCCCTTGGTCTTTGAAGGTGCTCTGCATTTATGTTTTGCTGTCTTAGAAAGAGCTAACGAGATAACATATATTCGTGCTGCTTCATGTTGTTTTGATTGAAGTGTTGACATTTGAGGCTTACTATTATTTGCTCGCTAGTTGATTATGCCTTTGATATGAGTTTACCGTGAGACCTAGATGTCTTTTGCTTATGTGGTTTGCTTGTGATCTTGCTGAAACTCTGGATATGAGTTAGACATAGTTGCAACAATAAGATCAAACAAAGTTTGTCAAAGTTTTTCTTTTGTCTCTTTCAGTTTGTCAACTGAATTGCTTGAGGACAAGCAAGGCTTTAAGCTTGGGGGAGTTGATACGTCTCCGTCGTATCTACTTTTCAAAACTCTTTTGCCCTTGTTTTGGACTCTAATTTGCATGATTTTAATGGAACTAACCCGGACTGACGCTGTTTTCAGCAGAATTGCCATGGTGTTGTTTTTGTGCAGAAATAAAAGTTCTCAGAATGTCCTGAAAATTTACGGGGAATTTTTTTCTGGAATAAAAGAAAAATACCTATGCAAAGATCCACCGGAGGGGGCGTGCCAGTGGGCCACAAGCCCCTGGGCCGCGGCCACCCCCCTAGGTCACGCCGTGAGGGCTTGTGGGGCCCACGTGGCACCACCGCCCCCAAAGTCAGCTCTATATCTTCCGTCTCGCCCGGAAAAAAATCAGAGAGAAGGTTTCATCGCGTTTTACGATACGGAGGCGCCGCCACCTCCTGTTCTTCATCTGGAGGGCAGATTTGGAGTCCGTTTCGGGCTCCGGAGAGGGCAGATCGTCGCCATCGTCATCATCAACCTTCCTCCATCAACAAATCCATGATGCTCTTCATCGTTCGTGAGTAATCTCATCGTAGGCTTGCTGGACGGTGATGAGTTGGATGAGATATATCATGTAATCGAGTTAGTTTTTGATGGGGATTGATCCCTAGTATCCACTATGTTCTAGATTGATGTTGCTACTACTTGGCTATGCTTAATGCTTGTCACTTGGGCCCGAGTGCCATGATTTCAGATCTGAACCTATTATGTTGCCGCCAATATATGTGTGTTTTAGATCCTATCTTGCAAGTTGTAGTCACCTACTATGTGTTATGACCCGGTAACCCGGGAGTGACAATAGCCGGAACCACTCCCGGAGATGACCATAGTATGAGAGTTCATGTATTCACCAAGTGTTAATGTGTTGGTCTGGTTCTTTATTAAAATGAGAACCTTAATATCCCGTCGTTTCCATTAGGACCCCGCTGCCACGGGAGGGATGGACAATAGATGTCATGCAAGTTCTTTTCCCTAAGCACGTATGACTACATACGGAATACATGCCTACATTAGATTGACAAACGGGAGCTAGTTACTTATCTCTGTGTCTTATAGTTGTTACATGATGAATCACATCCGTCATACTCATCCATCACCGATCCACTGCCTACGAGTCTTTTATTTCTGGTCCTCGCTACGTTACTTTGTCTAGGCTTGTCCCTTGCTACAAAGGGATTGGGCCACTTTGCTACTACTGTTGCTACTGTTGTTACTCTGCTGCTGCTATTGCTTGCTACTTCGCTGTTACTTGTTGCAAGATCCTTTTCCGACACTGTTGTCGGGGAAGAATAGTTACTCGCCCATGTGCAACTTACTGGCGCCATTGATACAACAGTTAGGAATAGTCTGCCGTCAACAGATCGTTTGTGACACCGTTGCTATCATACTACTTTGCTACTGATACTTTGCTTACAGACACTAATCTTTCAGGTGTGGTTGAATCTGACAAACTCAGCTGCTAATACTTGAGAATATTCTTTCGCTTCCACTTTGGCGAACCAACAAATTTGGGTTGAATACTCTACCCTCGAAAACTGTTGTGATCCCCTATACTTGTGGGTTATCACGCCTCCACTAGCTAGATGTCTTTCATGTTTTTTTCTTTTGGTTTGTACTCATGTCCACCCAGTGGGGTGTAAGTTTTAATGTAGTGTACTCTCTGACCATGGGCATTTTGCTTATATGAAATATGCTTGCGTTTGTTTGGAAAAAAATTGTGTGCCGGTTCGCCCGTTGCCTTTGCCCCTTATCTTTTTCCTGATGCCCTTCGTCCTCCAGCTTTGGTCCCGCCAGCCGGACTACCGGGAGTCGGTCGATGACTGGGACGGGTCCTCGGATTTTGGGGGAAATGGCATGGTACTTAGGATCGGAGAACTTGGTTAGAGCTACACAACACAGGCTGGAAATGATCGAGAGAGTCCAAGCCGACGGCACTTCTCTAGACGTTGTTCCTGTGAGAGCGCTTTCGTCCCTTGGCTCTTGCGAGCCGAATAGCCGGGAGATGATACGTCTCAAACGTATCTAGAATTTTTTTTATTGTTCCATGCTCATATATTATCATTCTAGAATACTTTTCGGGTATTTATTTACCAATTTAAATTATTTTTGAGCACTAACCTATTGACCCAGTGCCCAGTACGAGTTGTTGTTTTCTGCGTGTTTTAACTTTTCAGATTTTCCATACCAAATGAAGTCTAATTGCCCTGAAACTTTTTGGTTATTTTTCTGGACCAAAACAATACCAACGAGAATCGGAAGAAGGATGGAGGCCTCATGAGGAGCCCACAAGCCAACATGGTGCATCTTGGGGCACCCGTGTGGCTTGTGCCTCCCTCGTGTCCCTCCCGACTCCTTTCTCTCACTTATAAATTCTCATCTACCCTAAAAACATCAGTAGGAGTCTCGGAACACTTTTTATGCCACCGCAAGTCTTTGTTCTAACGGGAGGCCATCTGGAGCTCCATTCTGGCACCCTGTTGGAGGGGGGGTCGATCACGGAGGTCCTCTTCATTAAGCTTGCTTGCCTCACGATGATGTGTGAGTAGTTTACCACAAACCTATGGCTCCATAGTCAATACCTAGATGAAAATCTCTCTCTCTTTGAGTTTCAATACAATGATCATCACATCTTCGCTTTGAACCATATGATGTAATTCCTTTTGTGCCATGTATTTTTGGGGATCCGATCAATTGTGGGTTTATGTTCAGATTATTCAAGATCAATGTTTGATTCTCCTCTGAATACGTATATGATTCATATGTGCATGCTTATGATAGCTTTGTAATTCCCGCTGATCTATTGACATAGTTTAGCCAACTTGATCGATATTTCTTCGGTGAGAGAGGTGTGTTGTGGTAGGTTCAACCTGGCGAATTTTTATATCCCTGTGACATCAGGGGACAAGATGATTCTTTATGCTGCTTCTACTCAGGATAAAACGATGGGGTTAATTAATATTGCTTGAGTTTACTTTGTGTACATCATGTCATTGTTCTCCTGCATTACTCTATTTTACGTAATACTCTAGATGCATGTTGGATAGCGGTCGATGAGTGGAGTAATAGTAATAGGTGCAGGTAGGAGTCAGCCTATCTGTTTATGGACGTGATGCCTATATACACATGATCAGTGTCGTGAATATCGCATAACTATCCGATTTTCTTTCAATTGTCGAACAGATATTTGTGTACCCACCATATGCTATTTTTCATGATTGATGCCATTAAGGAAAAATATGGTCCCCGAGTCTATTCACAATATATTGGTAAAACTTTCAATATGTTGTTTTTATTTTATCTTGATATCTACAATTATCTACACACTCCACTTGCTTGCAAATCACAAGATAAGAGGATTGACAACCCTCTTGCCCGCGTTGGGTGCAACTTGTTTGTTCTTTTGTGTGCAGCCGCTAAAGAAGCTTGTGGTTGATATTCCTATTGGTTCGATCAACCTTGGTTTCATAACTGAGGGAAATACTTACCCACATTGTGCTGCAATAATCTGTTCCTCTTCACAAAAAACCCAACGCAGATCAGAAGTATGAGGAAGGATTTCTGGCGCCATTGACGGGGAATATCATCACCAACTATCAAGTAACTCCACACAAAATTCCATTCACTTGTTATCCTTTTTATTTTCTGGTATATTTAGTTTTTCTAAAAAATACCTCAATATTTTCCTTTGCTTGTTTAACTTGTCTCTAGATTGCATCTTCGCTCTCTAGATTGCTTGTCTCGCTTGTCACCAGTTTGCATCTTTGCTCTCTAGTTTACTTGCCTAGCTATGCTACCTTTATCTTTGTCACACCAAAACAGAAAGTAAAATGCAAAAATAAAGATAAATGGGTCCTCATCCACTAGCTTATCTTTTGAAAAGACCCATTTATGTTGAAACAATTTCTAAAGATAAATGGGCCTTGCTTCAAAATCATGAATCTAAAAATTGTGAAATTTATAAAGTGATTCATGATAGTTCCTTGAATCAAATGCATGATTGTTATATTTTTTAATTTGAAAAAGATCCTACATGTAATCATTATGAGAGAGTCAAATATGGTTATAGAAATTTTCATGTTACTCACATACCTCTCTTGATATTCAAATTGTTAATGCTCCATTCTTCCTACTTGCTTATGCTACACACTTCTTGTCTTGAAATTTTGTTTTCTTATAAAATGCATACTCATCGGAAGCATGTTAGACTTAAATGTGTTTTTCACTTGATTTATGATGCTCTCTTTGTGCTTCAATTCTTGTCTTTTACGTGAGGATCATTATTATCTCAAGCCTATCTTAATGGCTATAAAGGATGACCTTGTTGGGAGACAACCCAATAGTTATCATTTATTTCTGTTTGTTTTTGATAGCATGATTATTGCCTTTGTAATGATTGTGTTTTTATGTTTTAGTTAGTCTTTGTGCCAAGTAAAGCATTTAGGACAATATGTATGATGAGTAGAATTGATACGATGCAAAAACAGAAACTTCTACCTCTAGTATAGAATTTCTTTGATTTTATTGTAAAGTCCTTTTAAGTTGCATTTTTTACACAGTATTTCTATACAAATTTGTCAGGTCTTCGTATTGTTTCATAATTTTTGGAGTTACATAAGTTTAGGTTCATTACAGATTACTACAAACTATTCCGTTTCAGTCAGATTCTGTTTTTCCATGCGTAGTTTGCTTATTTTGATGATCATATGGATTGTATCGAGGGTATAAGCCATGGAGAAGTTACGATACAATAACCTATGTTGGAAATATACCCTAGAGGCAATAATAAAATGGTTATTATTATATTTCCTAGTTCACGATAATCGTATATTATCCATGCTAGAATTGTATTGATTGGAAACTCAAATACATGTGTGGATACATAGACAACACGTTGTCCCTAGTAAGCCTCTAATATACTAGCCTATTCATAAAAGATGGTCAAGGTTTCCTGGCCACAGATATGAGTTTTCATTTGATAACGGGATCACGTCATTAGGAGAATAACGTGATGGACAAAACCCAAACTATGAACGTAGCATATGATTGTGTCAGTTTATGCCTATTGTTTTCTACATGTCAAGTATCTGTTTTGATGACCATGAGATCATGCAACTCCCGGACACCGGACAAATGCCTTGTGTGTATCAAACATCACAACATAACAGGGTGACTATAAAGGTGCTCTACAGGTATCTTCGAGAGTGTCTGTTGGGTTGGCGTGGATCGAGACTCGGATTTGTCACATCGTATGACGAAGAGGTATCTCGAAGGCCCACTTGGTAATACAACATCACAAGAAGCTTCCAAGCAATGTGACTAAGGAGTTAGTCATGGGATCTTGTATTACGAAACGAGTAAAGAGACTTGTCGGTAACGAGATTGAACTAGGTATGCAGATACCGACGATTGAAACTCGGGCAAGTAACATATCGATGGACAAAGGAAACAGCATACGGGATTAACTGAATTCTTGGCATAGAGGTTCAATCGGTAAAGATCTTCGTAGAATATGTAGGAACCAATATGGGCATCCAGGTCCCGCTATTGGTTACTGATCGGATAGTATATTGGTCATTTATACATAGTTCTCGAACCCGCAGGGTCTGCACACTTAAGGTTCGGTGACATCTCCGTATTATTGAGTTATGTATGTTGGTGACCTAAGGTTGTTCAGAGTCCCGCATGAGATCCCGGAATTCACATGGAGCTCCGGAATGGTCCAGAGGTAAAGATTTATATATAGGAAAGTGGTATTCGGGTTCCGGAATAGTTTTGTGTTTTTCGGTATTGTACCGGGAGTGCGAAAAGGGTTCCGGAGGTCCACTGAGAGGGGCCAACCCACCCCAGGGGGCAACATGGGATTGGGAGGTGGCGTACCAGCCCCTTGTGGGATTGGAATCCGACCCCAAGAGGCCCATGCGCCAAGAGTTGGTGCAGGAGGTGGAGGAGGAGTCCTCCCTAGGTTGTCCACCTCCCTTGTGGGAGGTGGACTCCTTCCCCACTTCGGCCGAACCTGTAACATCCCAAATTTCGGAATGTTAATAAAATTATCAGATTGTTTGTTTGTTTGCTTGAGTGATTGAAACTTGAGTGAAATTTGAAACTTTTCAAAACTTTTGAATGAGAGGGAATAAAATGACTTTCCCCTTTTTCCCGTGAATTCAAATTCATCTTTCTTTTAAAAATCAGCGAGAGGAGATAGCATGACTTCTTCAACTATAAAGAATTTGAATCAAGGTGGCATTGGAATTCCTTTCGATTTTGCTTTGCATTTTGTTTCTTCCACGCTCACGGAATGCCGGAACCATATCTTGTCAAGCAAGAAAAAGAGAGGAGAAACATGACCCTCCAAAACCCGGGGATATTCTTTGAAATATTTGAGCTATGAAACCCAAGATTTATTTGAGAAAATATTTGCAAAAAGAAATAAAGCATTAAGGGATTTCCTAAAAAACATTTTTTTTCAAGTATTTATTTTGGTAGTGGAAAAATGCCCATCTTTCTCGATTTACTTTTCTAAAAGTTTTAATATATTATATCCCTATATTCCAAGGATATTATATTTCCTTTTAATCATATTAATTCCTGTTTTAATAAAAAGGGAAAGAGATCTCTTATTTTAGGAATGTACTTGGGGCACGTTAGGAAACCAATCTGGCCAATCCCACCTTCTTCTTCCTCCTCACGAGCTTCCTTCTGTGGCCATGGCAGAAGCTTCCCAGGAAGTTTCCCTCCCCCGATTTGCGGGCTACACTTCCTTCCTGAGCCTCCCACCACCCCTATAAGAATGCCCCTCCTCTCCTCGTTCCATTTTCCCCATCAGCTCGCCCTCTCCCTGCCCGTAGCCACGACGCCCCCACCATTGTTGTTCCTGCAAGGAGCCGAACAGAAGAACGCCCAGGAGCACCTGATGCCCCCTTCCTCGCCTCCGGGACCCCCTCCGCCGTTCCCCCTCCCCGCCGGCGACCTCCCCACCTCGCCGGAGCAGCTACCTCGCCAGAGTTCTTCCTCTCTGTCACCCATGGTGAGATTCACGAAATCCCGTAATGCAGTTTTTTCAGAAAATTGCAATCTTAGAAAATTCATATCTATTTGTCTATAACTCCGATTTGCGTGATTCTTTTTGCGTTGGATCAAAAATTCTATGCAGTTTCTGCAGATATATAATTTGTCTATGTTTGGATTAATAAAAATTGAGTTAGATCAGATTTGAATTAAAGCTTGTTTTGCTTATTCCGGGAGTTTAAAAATAGCTTTTAATTTGATTCTTATTGCTGCTGCTTCGTATTGATCATATAATTCAGTAGTTTAAGTTTCAATTTTTTTTAAATATTTACTTAGAGTTTTAAGCAAAACAGATTCTGTTTTAGCCTTTTTTGTTTTCTTGCTATTTCTTTTGTATTAATTGTTCTTAATTTGTTTTTTTTTGTAATTGTGACACGTTATATTTTGTTTTTTGATATTTACCAGTAACTTTTCAACAACAACAAAATTTTATTTTATTTATTCTTATTTGTTTGCATGGAATCAATTCTAGTTCTATACTAACTTGCGAATTGATTGCATTGCTAGTTTGATTTCCTATTTTGAAAATACTTATAAAAAATATTGTTTTGTAAATTTTACTTCTGTTATCTTAGTTATTTTATATTTTTTTCTGTTATTTTTTCTATTTTAGTGTTTTATTTTCAGTTAGAACAAAAACTATATAGTGTTTGATGTAGTAGAAGGCTTCCTAGTTTCTTTGAAGTTTCCTTTGGATTTTTATCCGCTCTCTCTTATTGATTTTTGATTGCATCAACTTTTATTGCTGTTTGTTAATTGATTGCTAGAATGATTGCTAGTGTGAGTGCTTATCTGAATACTATGTTTGATTATATAGATTTCATCGGAGAGTGACGAATAGTTCTATCACGTATTTCCCGAGAACGAAAATTCTTCTTCGTCAACATCAGCACGCAAGTCACTTTGATCATACTATCACCTATGTTTTATGCATCGTAGTTCTACCATCCTATGCCCAATTGCATGTTGAGTAGGTACATGGAAATTTTAGTATAGATTGTAGTATCATGTGGTAGGCACACAACAACCCCGATACTTGGCCCCGGGACGACAAATTTCATATTGCTATGCTTGAGTAGACAGGATTTCGGTTGAGTACATAACACGAGTGATGCGAGGTTGATTAAATAATCAAGACCGGTTAAGACAAGACTTTTCAAGACCTCGGACGCAATGCAACTCTGGGTGAAGGACGGTTGATCGGCTCCCTGGAGAACCCAGTGGATGACCCGGGATGCTGGAGAGGCCATGACATCCTGCGGAAAGCTTCACCCAGGCTCAAAGAGACGGACGGATATTTTCAAGACCCAAGGCTTACCTGCACAGCCACAAGTCATTATGGGCTCTGGCTTGGTTGGACAAGGCGGCGACTCTGGACAGGCGGTGCTAGCAGATGTAGAAGAACGGTAGGAATGGATGGGCACCGACAGGGATTTAGAGGGACCCGTTGAAAGACCATGTTTTGATAATCTGGTCTTCAAACACCCTGAAGTGCGAGGACATAATCGGAGGCGATCAAATCTTGTGGGGAACGTGTGCAAAACTCTGCAGAGTACTCAAACCTAATCGATTAGCCGTGTCCACGGTCATGGACAACTTGAGCCAAAGGAACTGAAGTTATCTGGATTTCTCAACACCATTAAATATATTTGATGAGGGTAATTATTGACAACTCGGGTACGAGAACTGGTTGGCAGAACCATCTCGTTAACAACCAACAAAGTAGTAACATTTTGCTTTTAGCCCTCTCTTGTTGTAGGAGAAAAATTTGCTTTACGCTAAAACTTACAACCCCACCTGCCATATATGCATATAGTATAGATGACATTTTACCCCTATCTTATGTGAATTGCCAGCATATTCAATGTGCTGACTTACACGGCTGCAACGTCTTATGTTGCAGATATTTTTCTTCGACGAGTAAGAGTACGATTCAGGGTTACGGTCTACACTCAACTTGTCGTTGGTGTTTATTGGGACTCCACTCCCTTGACTGCTTCCGCTGAGATATTTAAGGTATATATCAGTTTTACGCTATTTGCATGTGATTGCACTTTGATATATACATTGATGTACAGTGTGTGCCAGCATGCTGATCCAGGGATGGCACAGATACACAGAGGCTTGACTCGTTTTGAGTCGGGTCGCTACAGAAATGGTATCAGAGCACATGTTGACTGTAGGACGTGACACTAGAAACTAGAAACTTCTTAGGATAGGATCTCTCAAAAGTCTTATTTTCAAGAACATCCTTCACTTCTCATCTCTTCTGATTTCATCAAATGTTCTCTCTCACCTCAAATAGCTATACAATCCCCTTACCCCTTCGACCTCATAAAGAATCAACGAAGTTCTACTTCAAAGTAAAGAGGATTTCACCACGCTTTTGAAGAATTGAAGTTACACCAACAGCAGACTCTCAAGACCCGAAGAATTCGAAGACCCTGAAGCGTTCGAATATTTATATGACCATTAGAAGTCCAAACCCGTGTAATATACCCACGTTAGATACGATGATTTGTGAGCCGTCATTGGTGTGTGTTTTCCGACAGCCACAAATAGAACCTATTCTCAAAAATATTGTTTGTATTGTGTTTATCTCCCTCCCTCTCTTACCCGTCTCATCCCCAAAACCTCAACCCTACCAGATGGAGTATGAAGCTGGACTTGTAGTCTCTGGACCAATGACCCAGCTGGAGGCTGATATATGGATTCAAAACATGGAGAACCACTTCGGGAGCAACTTGATCTCAAGGAAGTATGAAGTGGAACACGCTCTTCAGTACTTTACACAAAGTGCTGCAATCTGGTGGAAAATGCATCATGCCATACAAGGATTTAGTGGAGCAGAAACCTAGGACGAATTCAAGAAGACTTTGTTAAGATCCCGTCTTATTCAGAAGTGCTATGATAATCCGAAGGAGAAGACTTGTGCATGAAAGATCTGTGGAGAAATAGGACACACTCAGGAAGAACACAAGCATGGATGCACTCATTGTGAAGAAAATCACCCAGCTGAGGAGTGCCCAAGTAGTCAGGTGACTTGTTTCCTTTGTGAAGGAACCACCCACTTCTCAGCTCAGTGTCACATTTACCCCAAGGTAGAACAAGTTGTCCAGTAGGAGAAAGAAGCAATGAAGGAAACACTCAAGAAGAAGATTCTAGAAGAGCCGGTGATGAACGAAAATATTGAAGACCCTGATGGACAAGTTCTGACCAGATTTTTCTCCAATGCATGCTACTCATGTGGAGAAGAAGGACATTATTCACAGGATTGCACGAAGGGAAGCCAAGGGTATCTGGGAAACTTCCCGACGGAAAAAGTGGAGTTTGATCCACTTGAGATAGAAGAACTGGCCAAAATGAAGGAGTCCGGAAAGAAGAAAAAATACCCTCGGAAGAGCCAAATCTCTGCAGATATAGACCTGAGTCATGTCAGATGTTACAAGTGTATGGAATTTGGCCACCACAAATACATGTGCTCAGGAAGGAAGCCAGAAACCCAAGGAGCAAAAGCAAACACTAAGACGCCTCGAGACTTGTCAGAACTCATTTGCTTTCGTTGCAAGGAAGCAGGACATTATGCTAGTGATTGTCCACAAGGGAAGAAAGCTAAAATGGAGTAGATAAGTTTTGACAGTGGCAATAAGTGGAACCTGAAGCACTCTTGTTTTTCATGAGATCATGGAGTGAATTTTTTTTGTAACAGAAGTCCCTGAGATTGTAATAACATCATGAATAAATGGAATTTATTGTCTCATGATTGTCTATGTTGAAACTGTATGCATTGTTTCTCTTGAACAAAGATCTCTGAACAATTATGAGGATATGAGAAAATATGGTCTATGCAGGCATGAGTATAATTCATTTAAGTGTGGTAGTAATCAGTAAACCCACAGGATCCACTGAGTAGGAATGTACCATGATTACCAAGGAGACACATACATTCCTCTGAGTACCTATTTACTGGCACCTGCAGATGACAACTCTCTACGAGTCATTCCTCAAGGGCCCAGAAACAATCATGACCCTGACCAGTGATCATGATTACTCGAAAATCCTGAAGGACATGATGAAGCACATTCACCTTGAAGGAGATGTAGTCTACAAAGGCTACCCATTCATGGAAAATGGAGTAGAACTTTGGTATGTGGAAGTACACCTCCATCATGTGAAAGGAGTTTGTCCAAAGACTATGGGGCAATACTTTTTCATTTCACGTGTACCACGAGCAACCTTCTTTGATGCTGTTCGTGAAGCTGCCATGGAAGCCATACGTCAGATCGGAGAAATACTTGAAGCAAGACTCCGTCATACCCAGGAATACCTGAGTGAGGTACGTGCGGAGATGATGGAGATGAAGCTCATGGCCACCATGATGAAGCAAAAGATGGATGATTTCAAGGAGCACCTCAAAAAGTTCGAGTGGAACTAAAGTACCTCCAAGAGAGACAAATGAATAAAGTTGGCAGAAATGCTTGACCATACCGAACAATGTGGATGGCAGCATTTGTAATAAATTACTTTTGAGTTAGAATTTTGAAGAAAGCAAGGATGTAATAAAGGATTGATTATGAAATGAATATGAATTATGGAAGAAGCTATGATGGATCAGCAAACGTTTTCTTAGGAATATACGAAAGCCAGAGAGTTGTGAAGATACGATAGATGTTTTGTTTAGCTTGCAGAACCAATGGATTATCCGAACTCCGTTCGTGGACAAGAGAAATTCTGCAACGCTTGTGAGGATGCCCAAGTGTTAGAATACGAGATTCACTAAGCCTTATAAAAGGTAATGATTTCACTGCGACATGGCTTGGCCACCATGACGACTTACTATTATCATTCTCTAGCTATTTGGAATGGTAAATCTGAGAGACTTACCCATAGTGAGAGACGACGTTCTTTGAAGCTTTTGTTTAAGCCTTAGAATGGTATACTGAAAGCCCCATGTACATGGCACCTGTTGTCACGCGTAAGAAATTTTACGGTGAGGATGAAACCAAGACCCCTCTCTCTGCAGGATAACCACAAATGGTAGACCACCATGAGAATCGTCGATAGGTTATTTAGAATTGACCAAAGAGACTGTCAGTTAAGAAGACCCAGTAACGAAAGAAGCTTATATCAACAGAGGAACCCTCGATTTTGATGGAAACGTTATGAATATAACGGGAGAGCATCACCAAAGGATTTAGTATGAAGACTGTGAGAAGTCAGTTGCCAAAACCCGAGAGGATCGTTAAAACATTTTGAGGGACCAGTAATCCTTATTTTGAAATGTGGTAGCATCCCACTTTGCCGGAGGTTGGATTTGTTAGAAGACCACCAAACCCTAACCTTTCTTTCTAGCCTCTTAGAATCTCGAGGACGAGATTCATTTTTAGTGTGGTAGGTTTGTAACATCCCAACTTTTTGAATGTTAATAAAATTATAGGATTGTTTGTTTGTTTGCTTGAGTGATTGAAACTTGAGTGAAATTTGAAACTTTTCAAAACTTTTGAATGAGAGGGAATAAAATGACTTTCCCCTTTTTCCCATGAATTCAAATTCATCTTTTTTTTTAAAATCAGCGAGAGGAGATAGCATGACTTCTTCAACTATAAAGAATTTGAATCAAGGTGGCATTGGAATTCCTTTTGATTTTGCTTTGCATTTTGTTTCTTCCACACTCACGGAATGCCGGAACCATATCTTGTCAAGCAAGAAAAAGAGAGGAGAAACATGACCCTCCAAAACCAGGGGATATTCTTTGAAATATTTGAGCTGTGAAACCCAAGATTTATTTGAGAAAATATTTGCAAAAAGAAATAAAGCATTTAGGGATTTCCTAAAAAAACATTTTTTTTCAAGTATTTATTTTGGTAGTGGAAAAATGCCCATTTTTTTTGGATTTATTTTTCTGAAAATTTTAATATATTATACCCCTATATTCCGAGGATATTCTATTTCCTATTAATCGTATTAATTCCTGTTTTAATAAAAAGGGAAAGAGATCTCTTATTTTAGGAATGTACTTGGGCCACGTTAGGAAACCAATCTGGCCCAATCCCACCTTCTTCTTCCTCCTCACGAGCTTCCTTCTGTGGCCATGGCAGAAGCTTCCCAGGAAGTTTCCCTCCCCCGATTCGCGGGCTACACTTCCTTCCCGAGCCTCCCACCACCCCTATAAGAATGCCCCTCCTCTCCTCGTTCCATTTTCCCCATCAGCTCGCCCTCTCCCTGCCCGTAGCCACGACGCCCCCACCATTGTTGTTCCTGCAAGGAGCCGAACAGAAGAACGCCCACGAGCACCTGATGCCCCCTTCCTTGCCTCCGGGACCCCCTCCACCGTTCCCCCTCCCCGCCGGCGACCTCCCCACCTCGCCGGAGCAGCTACCTCGCCGGAGTTCTTCCTCTCTGTCACCCATGGTGAGATTCACGAAATCCCGTATTGCAGTTTTTTCAGAAAATTGCAATCTTAGAAAATTCATATCTATTTGTCTATAACTCCGATTTGGGTGATTCTTTTTGCGTTGGATCACAAATTCTATGCAGTTTCTGCAGATATATAATTTGTCTATGTTTGGATTTATAAAAATTGAGTTAGATCATATTTGAATTAAAGCTTGTTTTGCTTATTCCGGGAGTTTAAAAATAGCTTTTAATTTGATTCTTTTTGCTGCTGCTTCGTATTGATCATATCATTCAGTAGTTTAAGTTTCAATTTTTTTAATATTTTACTTAGGGTTTTAAGCAAAACAGATTATGTTTTAGCCTTTTTTGTTTTCTTGCTATTTCTTTTGTATTAATTGTTCTTAATTTGTTTTTTTTTGTAATTGTGACAAGTTATATTTTGTTTTTTGATATTTACCAGTAACTTTTCAACAACAACAAAATTTTATTTTATTTATTCTTATTTGTTTGCATGGAATCAATTCTAGTTCTATACTAACTTGCGAATTGATTGCATTGCTAGTTTGATTTCCTATTTTGAAAATACTTATAAAAAATATTGTTTTGTAAATTTTACTTCTGTTATCTTAGTTATTTTATATTTTTTTCTGTTATTTTTTCTATTTTAGTGTTTTATTTTCAGTTAGAACAAAAACTATATAGTGTTTGATGTAGTAGAAGGCTTCCTAGTTTCTTTGAAGTTTCCTTTGGATTTTTATCCGCTCTCTCTTATTGATTTTTGATTGCATCAACTTTTATTGCTGTTTGTTAATTGATTGCTAGAATGATTGCTAGTGTGAGTGCTTATGTGAATACTATGTTTGATTATATAGATTTCATCGAAGAGTGACGAATAGTTCTATCACGTATTTCTCGAGAACGAAAATTCTTCTTCGTCAACATCACCAGGCAAGTCACTTTGATCATACTGTCACCTATGTTTTATGCATCGTAGTGCTACCATCCTATGCCCAATTGCATGCTGAGCAGGTACTTGGAAATTTTAGTATAGATTGTAGTATCATGTGGTAGGCACACAACAACCCCGATACTTGGCCCCGGGACGACAAATTTCATATTGCTATGCTTGAGTAGACGGGATTTCGGTTGAATGCATAACACGAGTGATGCGAGGTTGATTAAATAATCAAGACCGGTTAAGACAAGACTTTTCAAGACCTCGGACGCAATGCAACTCTGGGTGAAGGACGGTTGATCGGCTCCCTGGAGAACCCAGTGGATGACCCGGGATGCTGGAGAGGCCATGACATCCTGCGGAAAGCTTCACCCAGGCTCAAAGAGACGGACGGATATTTTCAAGACCCAAGGCTTACCTGCACAGCCACAAGTCATTATGGGCTCTGGCTTGGTTGGACAAGGCGGCGACTCTGGACAGGCGGTGCTAGCAGATGTAGAAGAACGGTAGGAATGGATGGGCACCGACAGGGATTTAGAGGGACCCGTTGAAAGACCATGTTTTGATCATCCGGTCTTCAAACACCCTGAAGTGCGAGGACATACTCGGAGGCGATCAAATCTTGTGGGGAACGTGTGCAAAACTCTGCAGAGTACTCAAACCTAATCGATTAGCCGTGTCCACGGTCATGGACAACTTGAGCCAAAGGAACTGAAGTTATCTGGATTTCTCAACACCATTAAATATATTTGATGAGGGTAATTATTGACAACTCGGGTACGAGAACTGGTTGGCGGAACCATCTCGTTATCAACCAACAAAGTAGTAACATTTTTCTTTTAGCCCTCTCTTGTTGTAGGAGAAAAATTTGCTTTACGCTAAAACTTACAACCCCACCTGCCATATATGCATATAGTATAGATGACATTTTACCCCTATCTTATGTGACTTGCCAGCATATTCAATGCGCTGACCTACACGGCTGCAACGTCTTATGTTGCAGATATTTTTCTTCGATGAGTAAGAGTACGATTCAGGGTTACGGTCTACACTCAAGTTGCCGTTGGTGTTTATTGGGACTCCACTCCCTTGACTGCTTCCGCTGAGATATTTAAGGTATATATCAGTTTTGCGCTATTTACATGTGATTGCACTTTGATATATACATTGATGTACTGTGTGTGCCAGCATATTGATCCAGGGATGGCATAGATACACAGAGGCTTGACTCGTTTTGAGTCGGGTCGCTATAGAACCCTCCCTCCTTTGAGGAGGGGCCATGGCTATCCCATCTACCCCTTCCTCCTATATAGAGTGAATATTTTGAGGGCATCCACCACCTACGAAGCCACGTGCAGCCCTCTTCTCCATAGATCGTCTCCTTCCTCTAGATTTGTTTGTTAGAGCTCGGTGAAGCCCTGCTGGATGTCGTTGTGCGGCCGGAGAACTCATCTACCTGTCCGCCATCACTTGCTGGATCAAGGAGGTGGAGATCTTCATCGAGCTGTACGTGTGTTGAATGAGGAGGTGTCGTCCGTTCAACACTAGATCGTGATTGGATCGTGGGACGTCTTGCGATTTGGATCGCGAAGACGTTCGACCACATCAACTACATTTATTAACGCTTCCTTCTTAGCAATCTACAAGGGTATGTGGATCCAATCTCCCCTCTCGTAGATTTTCTGTCAATTGCCTGGTAGGAATTTTCTTACGCACCGTATGCTTTTTTTCATAACAGACGCCATTAGGCAAAACTATGGCCCCCGAGTCTATACACAACATATTGATAAAACCTTTATTGCCTTGCTGTTATTTACTTGTTTTTATTTTATCTTGCTATCAAAATTATCTACACACCTCACTTGCTTACAAATAACACGACAAGAGGATTGACAACCCTCTTGCCCGTGTTGGGTTCAAGCTGTTTGTTCTTTTGTGTGCACCCGTTGAAGACGGTTGTGGTTGATATTCCTATTGGTTAAATAAACCTTGGTTTCATAACTGAGGGAAATACTTACCCACATTGTGCTGCGATAACCCGTCCCTCTTCACAGAAAACCCAACAAAGTTCACAAGTGTCAGGAGTCGGTCTATAGTTGGGGAAAAGAGGAGGATTCGGTGTCTCTCACAGCACTTAGGCACCTCGAGGAGGCGAGGCTCTGGCTAGCCCCCAAGTCTGGTGAATCGGGCGTGGGGACCAGGAAAGAAAGAAAAAGGGGCGCTCGAGAGAGGCGATGAAAAGGTAGCCCTCAAGTCTCTCTTGGCGGACCTGCTGCATTCATTAAACCTGAAAGGTGGGGAGATACATAGATACATTGGTTCAGCTGTAGAACGGTTGGAGGAGTGTCGCATTCCTCAGGCTCTATGTCTCCTCTCTGGAGGCGTCTCTCTTGCACTTTTGTGACTTCTGGGCGTCTATGAGATAGTACACATTATTATGTAATGCCTTGCTGATGATGAAGGGGCCTTCCCATGGGGAAGCCAGCCTATGCTGGTCGCCCGTCCGCTGGACAAACCGGAGCACCAGGTCGCCCTCACGAAAAGCGAGGGGCCGAATCTTCTTGTTGTGGTAGCGTCGCAGCTTCTGTTGATAGATGGTTGTCCGGCTGAGGGCCAGCTCGTGTGCTTCCTCAAGAAGGTCGATGTTGTCTTCTCTTCCTTCTTTGGCCTCTGTCTCAGTGTATAGCATTGCACGAGGCAAGTCAAACTCGTATTCCGTAGTGATGACCGCCTTCGAGACGTATACAAGGAAGAATAGCGTGAAGCCGGTGACCGATTGGGTGTTGTCCGGAGGCTCCAAAGTACGGTTGGCGGCTCGTCGATCCAGCAGCCGGCCAATTGTATTAGTGGCTCCAGGAGCCGTTTCTTGATGCCGGCCAAGATCAGGCCATTGGCCAGCTCTGCCTGTCCATTCGACTAAGGGTGGGCCACCAATACGAGGTCCAGCCGGATGCCATGAGTGGAGCAGAAGCAGGGCAAAGCGCCTTTGGCAAAGTTGTTGTCATTGTCGGTGATGATGCTATGCGAACGTCATATGGGACGGTAATGTCCTTTATAAATGTGATGGCAATTGGGCCATCCAGCTTCTTGATCGCCCTAGCTTCGGTCCATTTGGTAAACTTGTCGGGGGACACTAGAAGGTGTGTCATGCTGCATCACGCGGTCTTAAAAGGCCCCACCATGTCGAGGCCCCACACTACAAAGGGCCACGAGAGAGGGATGGTATCCAAGGCTGCAGCTAGGAGGTGGCTCCTGCTGCTAAAGCACTGACACCCTTCACACTTGTCCACCAAAATCTTGGCGTCGCTTACAGTCGTCGGGCACTAGAATAGATGGTGGAACGCCTTGGCCACCAAAGCTCTTGAGGTAGCGTGGTGGCTGCACTTGGCCTCGTGGATGTACTTGAGGATCTCAGACCCCTTGGCCGCCTCCATGCAGTACTACAAGACGTCAGTTGTGCTGCACTTGATGAGCTCATGGTTGGTCATGGCGTAGGTGGGAGCTCGACGCTACACCCTTTGTGCCTCGGCTTCATCGGGTGGGATGTCTCCACGTACGAGGAAGGCGAGGATGGGATGGGTCCAAGAGGGTGCATATACTACCACCGGAGTCGGTGTTGGTTCAGAGCCGACGAGAGCGAGGTCCGAACCAGAAGCCACCGGGAATGGGTCAGCTAGAGGTGCTTCTTTAGTAGCCAGAATGGTGTCGGAGCCGGCCGTGATCGGGTCGGAGCCGAAAGGCATTGGTGAAGTTCCCGAGATGGAGAGTGTGTTGGAGACGCTGACAAGGACAAAGATGGACTCCGACTCGGGAGATGGCTGATCGAGGGCTTGAGCAGTCGCTTAAGGGAGACCCCGTTTGGGATGGCCTCCCGGGTGGAGGCGATCTTTGTCAATGTGTCGGTCGCCCCGTTGTCTGCTTGGGGGATGTGGTGGAACTTGCAACCATCGAAGGTGTCGGATAGCTATTGGACGAGGAAGCGGTCGCTTGCCATTTTCTTGTCTGGGGCATCCCATCCGCCCGAGACTTGTTGCACCACGAGGTCCGAGTCGCCGAAGCAGAGGATGCGTCGGATGCCGATTTCTTGGGTGACCCAGAGGCCGTGGACAAGCGTCTCCTACTCATCCATGTTGTTGGAGGTGGAGAAGTGGATCTTAAGTGCGTACTTGACATGGCCCCCCTTGGGGGAGTATAAGACGATGTCGGCTCCCAAGCCGGTGCGCATATTTGAGCTGTCAAAGTGCATGCGCCAATGCGTCAAGTCGGGGGGAGGCGGCACGTACTGCGTTTCCACCTAGTCGGCGAGGAAGTCGGCCAATGTATGGGACTTGATGGCGGTCCTGGGCTCGTACTGGATGTCATGGTCAGCAAGGACGATGACCCATTTTGCGATCTGGTCGGTGGCGTCCCGGCTACCCTTGATCTCCGAAAGTGGAGTCGTGCTCACCACGGTGATGGTGTGCTCCTAGAAATATTAATTCAGCTTCTCGGTGGCGAAGTACACGTCGTAGCACATCTTTTTGTAATGGGGGTAGTTTTGTTTGGAGTTGGAGGGGACCTCGTTAAGGTAGTAAATTGGGCGCTGCACCGGGAGCGCCCTTACCTCCTCCAGCCACTCCACAACCCGGACGACGCTCACCACACGGGTGGTGGCCGCAATGTAGGCGAGGATGGTCTTTTCTCCTTCGGCGCGAAAAAGGATTGATGCAGTGCAAAGCACGTGCTTGAGGTCATGGAAAGCCTCGTCCGCCTGGTCGGTCCATTCAAAGGGCGTCGTCTTCCTCATACGATGGTAGAGGGGTAGGTCATTATCACCCAGCCGTCTGACAAACCAGTTGAGAGAGGCGAGGCAGTCGGCGAACTTCTGGACATCGCACACCTTAGCCGGCTTATACTTGCGCTCGTTGGCCTTGATCTTTTTCGGGTTGGCTTCGATTCTATGGGCGGAAATGAAGAAACCAAGTAGCTCGCTAGTTGGCATGCCGAACACAGACTTCTCTAGGTTTAGCCGGATCTTGTATTCGTGCAGGTTGCAAATATCTCCCGGAGATCGTCGAGGACACTGAAATGCTTCTTGGTCTTGACGATGGTGTCGTTCACGTACACGTGGACGTTCTTGTCGACTTGGGGCAGGAGGCACATCTGCATGCAGCACTAGAAGGTGGCGCCGGTGTTCTTCAGGCCGAACAACATGGTGATCTAGCGGTAGGACCCAAAAGGGGTGATGAAGGAGGTCTTCAACCGGTCGTCCGGCTCAAGCTTGATCTGGTGGTAGCCGGAGTATGCGTCTAGGAAGGACAACAAGTCGTAGACGGCAATGGAATCGATCACCTGATCGATCCGGGGCAGGGTGAGTGGATCATTGGGACACACCTTATTGGCGCGGGTGTGGTCTATACACAATCACCAGGTCTTGTTCTTCTTCAGCACCAGGACTGGGTTGGCCAACCAGTCCGGGTGGAACACTTCCATGACGAACACGGTTGGAAGGAGCCGGGTAATCTCTTCGCCCATGACGTGTCGCTTCTTCTCTGAGAAGCTGCAGAGGGGTTGTTTGACCCTCGTGACCTCGAGCCGAACATGGAGCTTGTGCTTCGTGAATTTCCTCGGCACACCAGGCATGTCTTTGCGAGACAATGCGAAGATGTCCTGATTCTCATGGAGGAAGTCAATGAGCTCGCCTTCCTATTTGCTGTTGAGGTTGGCGCCGATGGTGACACACAGCTGGGGGTTGGCTGGTCGAGCTACACCTACGTGGTATCCTTGGACGATGTGAAAGCCGCCTTGTTAGGCGACTAGCGTGGCAGAGCCGGCACGGCCAGCTGCGCCACGGCCTGAGACAGGAGTCGGTCGAGCTAGCGCCTCCCTTCGATGATTACCACGTACTCGGCCAGCCGACTACCGGCTTGACGCACTCGATGGACTTCTTGTAGTCCTCATCGATGGTGATGATGCCTTTGGGACCCGGCATCTTTATCTTCACGTAAGCATAGTGGGGAACCGCCATGAACTTGGCTAGAGTGGGGAAGCCAAGAACCGCGTGGTAGGGGCTGCTCAGTTCCACCACCTTGAACTAAATCGGCTCGTGACGGAAGTGGCTCTTGCTGCTGAAGAGGACGTCGAGCCGGAACTTAGCGATGGACGGAGCAAGACTGTCCCGGCACGATGTCGTGGAAGATCGTCCTGGTAGGCTGCAGATGGGTCTCCTTGAGACCGAGCTTCAACAGAGTGCCATGGTATAGGATGTTGATACTTCTACCGTCGTCAACCAGCACCCGCGAGAACTGGCAGGTGAGCCTCTCAGATGTGATGGTGGAGTCGAGGACGAGGCCGTAGCTGCCAGGGTTTGGCATCATGGACAGATGGTCCTACTGGCACCAGGTGAATGGTTTCTCGAACTAGTGAATGTACTGGGGGGGCGAAGGGAGCCGTGGCGTTCACCTCGAGTTGGCGCTTGCGTAGAGCATGCTTGTTGTCGTCCTCACTAGTGAAGATGACGTACATGCCGTCCTGCTCGGGGAAGTGGTCTAGGAGTCGGCCGTCGTTGGGGACTGGAGCTGGAGCCGGTGGAGGCGCTATAGCTGGATCTTGTTGGCCTAGGGGAGGAGGCGTTAGGAAGCCCTCACCCCGAGCCAGCCGTTGGGGAAGCTACACTAACGGAGAGTGTGCATGGCCGGCTTCGCGCCATTGTGCGTCTTGCACGGCGCATCAGGCATCTGCTTGAAGGTAAGCTCTGGGAACCAGATGGATTTGCCGGTGCGTTGCCACTAGGTCCCCGCTTGGCCAGTCAGTTGCTCCTCTTCGGTGGTCGCAACCTGTCGATTGTAGTAGCGCGGGTCCGGCTAGTCTAGCTTATGCTTGCCATTGGGTTCTTTGCTCTATCGGGCCAGGTTGTCGCTAGCAGGCTTCGGGGGCGAGCCGGCACGGCCTTGCCCGCTGCATCGACCTTGACGCACATGGCGGAGTCGACCATGGCATACTTGTCTACCTTGATCAATAGGTCCATGAGGGAGGACTGTTCGGCGCACATGGGCTTCTGCTTGAGCAGGGTGCAGTCTCGGCAAACCTCGGAGCAGTACTCGATCACCTGCACTGTTGGGGAACATCGCATGGGAAACAAAATTTTCCTACGCGCACGAAGACCTATCATGGTGATGTCCATCTACGAGAGGGGATGAGTGATCTACATACCCTTGTAGACCGTACAGTAGAAGCGTTAGAGAATGTGGTTGATGTAGTGGAACGTCCTCACGTCCCTCGATCCGCCCCGCGAACAATCCCGCGATCAGTCCCACGATCTAGTACCGAACGGACGGCACCTCCGCGTTCAGCACACGTACAGCTCGACGATGATCTCGGCCTTCTTGATCCAGCAAGAGAGACGGAGAGGTAGAAGAGTTCTCCGGCAGCGTGACGGCGCTCCGGAGGTTGGTGATGACCTTGTCTCAGCAGGGCTCCGCCAGAGCTCCGCAGAAACGCGATCTAGAGGAAAAACCGTGGAGGTATGTGGTCGGGCTGCCGTGGAAAAGTCGTCTCAAATCAGCCCTAAAACCTCCGTATATATAGGTGGGAGGGAGGGGGCCTTGCCTTGGGGTCCAAGGACCCTCAAGGGGGTCGGCCGAGCCAAGGGGGAGGACTCTCCCCCCCAAACCGAGTTGGACTAGGTTTGGTGGGAGGGAGTCCTCCTCCCTTCCCACCTCCTCCTTTTTTTTCCTCTTGATTTTTCTTCTCTTGGCGCATAGACCACTTGTGGGCTGTCCCACCAGCCCACTAAGGGCTGCTGTGTCTCCCCCAAGGCCTATGGGCTTCCCCGGGGTGGGTTCCCCCCCCCCCCCCCGGTGAACCCCCGGAACCCATTCGTCATTCCCGGTAACTCCGAAAACCTTCCGGTAATCAAATGAGGTCATCCTATATATCAATCTTCGTTTCCGGACCATTCCGGAAATCCTCGTGACATCCGTGATCTCATCCAGGACTCCGAACAACATTCGGTAACCAACCATATAACTCATATACGCATAAAACAACGTCGAACCTTAAGTGTGCAGACCCTGCGGGTTCGAGAACTATGTAGACATGACCCGAGAGACTCCTCGGACAATATCCAATAGCGGGACCTGGATGCCAATATCGGATCCTACATATTCTACCAAGATCTTATCGTTTGAACCTTAGTGCCAAGGATTCGTATAATCCCGTATGTCATTCCCTTTGTCCTTCGGTATGTTACTTGCCCGAGATTCGATCGTCAGTATCCGCATACCTATTTCAATCTCGTTTATCGGCAAGTCTCTTTACTCGTTCTGTAATACAAGATCCCGCAACTTACACTAAGTTACATTGCTTGCAAGTCTTGTGTGTGATGTTGTATTACCGAGTGGGCATCGAGATACCTCTCCGTCACACGGAGTGACAAATCCCAGTCTTGATCCATACTAACTCAACTAACACCTTCGGAGATACCTGTAGAGCACCTTTATAGTCACCCAGTTACGTTGCGACGTTTGATACACACAAAGCATTCCTCCGGTGTCAGTGAGTTATATGATCTCATGGTCATAGGAATAAATACTTGACATGCAGAAAACAGTAGCAACAAAATGACACGATCAACATGCTACGTCTATTAGTTTGGGTCTAGTCCATCACGTGATTCTCCCAATGACGTGATCCAGTTATCAAGCAACAACACCTTGTTCATAATCAGAAGACACTGACTATCATCGATCAACTGGCTAGCCAACTAGAGGCATGCTAGGGACGGTGTTTCGTCTATGTATCCACACATGTAAATGAGTCTTCATTCAATACAATTATAGCATGGATAATAAACTATTATCTTGATACAGGAATTATAATAATAACCATATTTATTATTGCCTCTAGGGCATAATTCCAACAGTCTCCCACTTGCACTAGAGTCAATAATCTAGCCCTCACATCACCATGTGAATTACATTGTAATAAATCTAACACCCATACAGTTCTGGTGTCGATCATGTTTTGGCCGTGGAAGAGGTTTAGTCAGCGGGTCTGCTACATTCAGATCCGTGTGCACTTTGCATATATTTACGTCCTCTTCCTCGACGTAGTCGCGGATGAGGTTGAAGCGTCGTTTGATGTGTCTGGTCTTCTTGTGAAACCGTGGTTCCTTTGCTAAGGCAATGGCACCAGTGTTGTCACAGAACAAGGTTATTGGATTCAGTGCGCTTGGCACCACTCCAAGATCCGTCATGAACTGCTTCATCCAGACACCCTCCTTAGCCGCCTCCGAGGCAGCCATGTACTCCGCTTCACATGTAGAATCTGCTACGACGCTTTGCTTGGAACTGCACCAGCTTACTGCACCCCCATTAAGAATAAATACGTATCCGGTTTGCGACTTAGAGTCGTCCGGATCTGAGTCAAAGCTTGCATCGACGTAACCTTTTACGGCGAGCTCTTCGTCACCTCCATACACGAGAAACATCTCCATAGTCCTTTTCAGGTACTTAAGGATATTCTTGACCGCTCTCCAGTGATCCACTCCTGGATTACTCTGGAACCTACCTGCCATACTTATGGCCAGGCTAACATCCGGTCTAGTGCACAGCATCGCATACATGATAGAACCTATAGCTGAAGCATAGGGGACGGAGCGCATATGCTCTCTATCTTCATCAGTTGCTGGGCACTGAGTGTTACTCAATGTCGTACCTTGTAAAACTGGCAAGAACCCTTTCTTGGACTGTTCCATTTTGAACCTCTTCAAAACTTTATCAAGGTATGTGCTTTGTGAAAGTCCTATCAGGCGTTTTGATCTATCCCTATAGATCTTAATGCCTAGAATGTAAGCAGCTTCTCCTAGGTCCTTCATAGAGAAACTTTTATTCAAGTAACCTTTTATGCTCTCCAAAAGCTCGACGTTGTTTCCAATCAGTAATATGTCATCCACATATAATATTAGAAACGCCACAGAGCTCCCACTCACTTTCTTGTAAATACAAGATTCTCCAACCACTTGTATAAACCCAAATGCTTTGATCACCTCATCAAAGCATTTGTTCCAACTCCGAGATGCTTGCACCAGTCCATAAATGGATCGCTGGAGCTTGCATACCTTGTCAGCATTTTTAGGATCGACAAAACCTTCGGGTTGCATCATATACAACTCTTCCTTAAGGAAACCGTTAAGGAACGCCGTTTTGACATCCATCTGCCAGATTTCATAATCGAAAAATGCAGCTATTGCTAACATGATTCTGACGGACTTAAGCATCGCTACGGGTGAGAAAGTCTCATCGTAGTCAACTCCTGGAACTTGTGAAAAACCCTTTGCCACAAGTCGAGATTTATAAACGGTCACATTACCGTCAGCATCCGTCTTCTTCTTAAAGATCCATTTGTTTTGAATAGCCTTGCGGCCCCCCAGGTAGTATCTCCAAAGTCCACACTTTGTTCTCATACATGGATCCTATCTCGGATTTCATGGCTTCTAGCCATTTGTTGGAATCTGGGCCCACCATTGCTTCTTCATAATTTGCAGGTTCATTGTTGTCTAACAACATGATTGATAAGACGGGATTACCGTACCACTCTGGAGCAGCGCGTGATCTCGTCGACCTGTGTGGTTCAACAGAAACTTGAACTGGAGTTTCATGATCATCATCATTAACTTCCTCCTCAATCAGCGTCGCAACGATAGAGGTTTCCCCTTGCCCTGCGCCACCATCCAGAGGGATGAGAGGTCCGACAACCTCGTCAAGTTCTATCTTCCTCCCACTCAATTCTCTCGAGAGAAACTCCTTCTCGAGAAAAGCTTCGTTTTTAGCAACAAACACTTTGCCCTCGGATTTGAGATAGAAGGTGTACCCAACTGTCTCTTTTGGGTAACCTATGAAGACGCACTTTTCCGCTTTGGGTTCCAGCTTTTCAGGCTGAAGCTTTTTGACATAAGCATCACATCCCCAAACTTTAAGAAACGACAACTTTGGCCTTTTGCCATACCACAGTTCGTATGGTGTCGTCTCAACGGATTTTGATGGTGCCCTATTTAAAGTGAATGCAGCTGTTTCTAATGCATAACCCCAAAATGATAACGGCAAATCAGTAAGAGACATCATAGATCGCACCATCTCTAACAAAGTACGATTACGACGTTCGGACACACCATTACGCTGTGGTGTTCCAGGCGGTGTTAACTGCGAAACAATTCCACATTGTCTTAAGTGAGCACCAAACTCGAAACTCAGATATTCACCCCCACGATCAGAGCGTAGGAACTTGATCTTCTTGTTACGATGATTTTCTACTTCACTCTGAAATTGCTTGAACTTTTCAAATGTTTCAGACTTGTGCTTCATCAAGTAGACATAACCATATCTACTTAAATCGTCAGTGAAGGTGAGAAAATAACGATATCCGCCGCGTGCCTCTACGCTCATTGGACCACACACATCGGTATGTATGATTTCCAACAAGTCACTTGCACGTTCCATTGTTCCGGAGAACGGAGTCTTAGTCATCTTGCCCATGAGGCATGGTTCACACGTGTCAAGTGAATCAAAGTCAAGTGACTCCAAAAGTCCATCAGCATGGAGTTTCTTCATGCGCTTTACACCAATATGACCCAAGCGGCAGTGCCACAAAAATATGGCGCTATCATTGTTTACTCTAACTCTTTTGATCTCAGTGTTATGTATATGCGTATCGCTATCAAGATTCAATATGAACAATCCTCTCACATTCGGTGCATGACCATAAAAGATGTTACTCATAGAAATAGAACAACCATTAGTCTCAGACTTAAAAGAGTAACCATCTCGCAATAAAAAAGATCCAGATATAATGTTCATGCTCAACGCAGGCACTAAGTAACAATGATTTAAGTTCATCACTAATCCCGATGGTAGCTGAAGTGACACTGTGCCGACGGTGATTGCATCAACCTTGGAACCATTTCCTACGCGCATCGTCACTTCGTCTTTCGCCAGCCTTCGTCTATTCCGCATTTCCTGCTTCGAGTTGCAAATGTGAGCAACAGAACCGGTATCGAATACCCAGGAACTACTACGAGAGCCGGTTAAGTACACATCAATAACATGTATATCAAATATACCTGATTTTTCTTTGCCCGCCTTCTTATCTGCCAGATACTGGGGGCAATTGCGCTTCCAGTGACCCATACCCTTGCAATAGAAGCACTCTGTTTCAGGCTTAGGTCCAGCCTTGGGTTTCTTCGGCGGATTGGCAACAGGCTTGCCGCTCTTCTTCGAATTGCCCTTCTTGCCTTTGCCGTTTCTCTTGAAACTAGTGGTCTTGCTCACCATCAACACTTGATGTTCTTTACGGAGTTCAGACTCTGCGACTTTCAGCATCGCAAACAACTCGCCGGGAGACTTGTTCATCCCTTGCATGTTGTAGTTCAACACAAAGCCTTTATAGCTTGGCGGCAGTGATTGAAGGATTCTGTCAGTGATAGCTTCTTGTGGGAGTTCAATCCCCAGCTCAGCTAGACGGTTTGAGTACCCAGACATTTTGAGCACATGTTCACTGACAGACGAGTTTTCCTCCATCTTGCAAGCATAGAATTTATCGGAGGTCTCATACCTCTCGATCCGGGCGTTCTTCTGAAAGATAAACTCCAACTCCTGGAACATCTCAAATGCTCCATGACGCTCAAAGCGACGTTGAAGTCCCGGTTCTAAGCCATACAAGACTGCACATTGAACTATTGAGTAGTCCTCCTTACGTGCTAACCAAGTGTTCTTAACATCCTGATCAGCCGTAGCGGGTGGTTCATCTCCTAGCGCAGCATTAAGGACATAATCCTTCTTCCCAGCTTGTAAGATTAGCTTAAGATTACAAGCCCAGTCTACAAAGTTGCTTCCATCATCTTTCAACTTAGCTTTCTCTAGGAACGTATTAAAATTCAGGATGACTGTCGCGTGAGCCATGATCTACAATACAAATATATTCAAAGTGGACTTAAACTATGTTCAAGATAATTAGAGTTCAACTTAATCAAATTATATGCTAAACTCCCACTCAAAAAGTACATCTCTCTAGTCATTTGAGTGGTTCATGATCCACTTACACTATCCCAAGTCCGATCATCACGTGAGTTGAGTATAGTTTCAGTGGTAAGCATCCCTATGCTAATCATATCAACTATATGATTCATGATCGACCTTTCGGTCTCATGTGTTCCGAGGCCATGTCTGCACATGCTAGGCTCGTCAAGCTTAACCCGAGTGTTCCGCGTGCGCAACTGTTTTGCACCCGTTGTATGTGAACGTTGAGTCTATCACACCCGATCATCACGTGGTGTCTCGAAACGACGAACTGTAGCAATGGTGCACAGTCGGGGAGAACACAATTTCGTCTTGAAATTTTAGTGAGAGATCACCTCATAATGCTACCGTCGTTCTAAGCAAAATAAGGTGCATAAAAGGATTAACATCACATGCAATTCATAAGTGACATGATATGGCCATCATCACGTGCTTCTTGATCTCCATCACCAAAGCACCCGCACGATCTTCTTGTCACCGGCGCCACACCATGATCATCCATCAACGTGTTGCCATCGGGGTTGTCGTGCTACTTATGCTCTTACTACTAAAGCTACATCCTAGCAAAATAGTAAACGCATCTGCAAGCACAAACGTTAGTATAAAGACAACCCTATGGCTCCTGCCGGTTGCCGTACCATCGACGTGCAAGTCGATATTTCTATTACAACATGATCATCTCATACATCCAATATATCACATCACATCGTTGGCCATATCACATCACAATCATACCCTGCAAAAACAAGTTAGACGTCCTCTAATTTTGTTGTTGCATGTTTTACGTGGTGACCAAGGGTATCTAGTAGGATCGCATCTTACTTACGCAAACACCACAACGGAGATATATGAGTTGCTTTTTAACCTCATCCAAGTACCTCCTCGGTCAAATCCAATTCAACTAAAGTTGGAGAAACCGACACTTGCCAGTCATCTTTGAGCAAAGGGGGTTACTCGTAATGATGAAACAAGTCTCTCGTAAGCGTACGAGTAATGTCGGTCCAAGCCGCTTCGATCCAACAATACCGCGGAATCAAGAAAAGACTAAGGAGGGCAGCAAAACGCACATCACCACCCACAAAAACTTTTGTGTTCTACTCGAGAAGACATCTACGCATGAACCTAGCTCATGATGCCACTGTTGAGGAACGTCGCTTGGGAAACAAAATTTTCCTACGCGCACGAAGACCTATCATGGTGATGTCCATCTACGAGAGGGGATGAGTGATCTACATACCCTTGTAGACCGTACAGCAGAAGCCTTAGAGAACACGGTTGATGTAGTGGAACGTCCTCACGTCCCTCGATCCGCCCCGCGAACAATCCCGCGATCAGTCCCACGATCTAGTACCGAACGGACGACACCTCCGCGTTCAGCACACGTACAGCTTGACGATGATCTCGGCCTTCTTGATCCAGCAAGAGAGACGGAGAGGTAGAAGAGTTCTCCGGCAGCGTGACGGCGCTCCGGAGGTTGGTGATGACCTTGTCTCACCAGGGCTCCGCCCGAGCTCCGCAGAAACGCGATCTAGAGGAAAAACCGTGGAGGTATGTGGTCGGGCTGCCGTGGAAAAGTCGTCTCAAATCAGCCCTAAAACCTCCGTATATATAGGTGGGAGGGAGGGGGCCTTGCCTTGGGGTCCAAGGACCCTCAAGGGGGTCGGCCGAGCCAAGGGGGAGGACTCTCCCCCCCCCAAATCGAGTTGGACTAGGTTTGGTGGGAGGGAGTCCTCCTCCCTTCCCACCTCCTCCTTTTTTTTCCTCTTGATTTTTCTTCTCTTGGCGCATAGACCACTTGTGGGCTGTCCCACCAGCCCACTAAGGGCTGGTGTGTCTCCCCCAAGGCCTATGGGCTTCCTCGGGGTGGGTTGCCCCCCCCCCCCCCCCGGTGAACCCCCGGAACCCATTCGTCATTCCCGGTACATTCCCGGTAACTCCGAAAACCTTCCGGTAATCAAATGAGGTCATCCTATATATCAATCTTCGTTTCCGGACCATTCCGGAAATCCTCATGATGTCCGTGATCTCATCCGGGACTCCGAACAACATTCGGTAACCAACCATATAACTCATATACGCATGAAACAACGTCGAACCTTAAGTGTGCAGACCCTGCGGGTTCGAGAACTATGTAGACATGACCCGAGAGACTCCTCGGTCAATATCCAATAGCGGGACCTGGATGCCCATATCGGATCCTACATATTCTACGAAGATCTTATCGTTTGAACCTTAGTGCCAAGGATTCGTATAATCCCGTATGTCATTCCCTTTGTCCTTCGGTATGTTACTTGCCCGAGATTCGATCGTCAGTATCCGCATACCTATTTCAATCTCGTTTACCGGCAAGTCTCTTTACTCGTTCCGTAATACAAGATCCCGCAACTTACACGAAGTTACATTGCTTGCAAGGCTTGTGTGTGATGTTGTACTACCGAGTGGGCCCCGAGATACCTCTCCATCACACGGAGTGACAAATCCCAGTCTTGATCCATACTAACTCAACTAACACCTTCGGAGATACCTGTAGAGCACCTTTATAGTCACCCAGTTACGTTGCGACATTTGATACACACAAAGCATTCCTCCGGTGTCAGTGAGTTATATGATCTCATGGTCATAGGAATAAATACTTGACATGCAGAAAACAGTAGCAACAAAATGACACGATCAACATGCTACGTCTATTAGTTTGGGTCTAGTCCATCACGTGATTCTCCCAATGACGTGATCCAGTTATCAAGCAACAACACCTTGTTCATAATCAGAAGACACTGACTATCATCGATCAACTGGCTACCAACTAGAGGCATGCTAGGGACGGTGTTTCGTCTATGTATCCACACATGTAAATGAGTCTTCATTCAATACAATTATAGCATGGATAATAAACTATTATCTTGATACAGGAATTATAATAATAACCATATTTATTATTGCCTCTAGGGCATAATTCCAACATGCACCTCATTCACTCCTTCGCACGAGTTGCGCAGCTCGGTCCAACGCGTGAGGTAGTCGCGCAGGGACTCGTCCGGGCCCTGGACGCACATGTCCAGCTCGCGGGGATGCCCCGGACGCTTGTAGGTGCTAGTGAAGTTGCACATGAACGACTCTTCAAAGTCAGTCCTTGTGTTGAAGCTGCTAGCCGGCAGGCTGTTCAGCCATGTCCGGGCCAAGCCAAGCAGCATGAGTGGCACGTAGCGCACCGCCACGCGCATGCTGCCCCAGGCGATGCCGCTGTGGTGGTGTAGTCGGCTAGCCAGTCCTCCGACTTGGCGGATCCGTTATACTTGGGGTGTCGCGTGGCAATATGAAGTCGATGGGGAACGACATGTTGCGGATGCGGGAGATGAAGCAGGCCGGACTGATCGACCCTTCCTCCTCCAGGATACTGGACTCAGATAGCCGGTCGAGGCGGCGCCGGGCATCCTTCTCATTCTGGAAGCCGGGAGCCACTCGGGCGGCGAGCTCAGGCCACACAGTCGGGCCGGCTGAGGCGGACCTGTCCTCATGCGGAGGCAAAACACGTGCATATGTTTGGATCCGGTCGGTTTCCGCCGGTTAATCTGCGCGTTGGTGATTGCCGGTTGATCGTCGCGGCGTCGGGGACGCTTGTCTCGGCCCAAGCTAGCACGAAGTGGGAACCGCGGGGGGAGGATGCTTGATGCATCATCTGAGCCCCGCCAGTCGGCGGCTAGCTATTTCCCCGAGTGTGGGGAGACACGGGGCAGGCCTGAGGCGGCTCGAACTAGGCTTGAAGGGCATTGGCAGTGTTGATGAGTTCACAGACGCACTGCTCCTGCATCACGGGCTCCTCGCCCTCCAGGTCGGCCAGGTCGGCCATGGCGACGTCGGCGGCCTTCAAGTTGGTCGAAGGCGTATCGTAGGTGGGGAAGTTCCCATCAAGTATGTCGGCGATAGCACGGCCGCACTGACGCACCTCACCGCGCCGAGTGGGCTTGATGTCGGCTCAAGTGAGTCCATAGACGGTGTTGTACTCGCACTGCATGGACTCCATCCGGCGCTGCGTGATGGCGAGGGTGGTAGCCTTCGCACGCTACTGCTTGCGGGACGCCTCGAGCTCGGTCATGGCAGCGGACGGGTTCGACGATGGTGCGATGGGGGTACACAGACCCTCCAAGGTGGTCCGCAGGGGGTCGGACAGGCCGACGCGGGACACAGCCATAGCCGCCACCGCCTTAGCCCTGGCACGCTCTCAGCTGGTGGTGGATGGTCATCACCTTGATGCGGAGGTGAGGATCGTCGGTGTCACTCGAAACACTGTTGTCGAGGCAGGTAACGGGTCGGAGACGTTGAGTGCCTTGCTAGCGTACTCGTCGGAGGTGGCAGATGCGCTGATGCGCAACCCCATGGAACAGTCGCAAAGGCTGTCAATGTCGCTGGGGGACACGCCACTAGCAGGCGGCAACGAGTCGGAGATGGTGACTACCTCGACAGGGTACTCACCGAAGGAGGGCGCATCACTGATGTGCACCTCGACAAAGTGCATGCAGAGGATGTCGATGTCGACGGGGTTGCCGTCGCCCGGCAGCTCATCGACTGGAACGACGATGACGCTTGGAAGGCACGCAGGGCTGGCGCCGTGCTATGCATCGTCGCCCGCGATAACGGATGTCGCGAGAGTGCAGAGTGGCACTGGCGTGATGCGCTCGCCGGGGTTGCCAGTGGTCCCGTCCGGAGTGTGTCACCGGCAGACGCCATGCACGGCCCCATGGTTGGCGCCAACTATAGTCATTTTGCCATGACAGATGCCATGGGGTAGCTTAACTCGAGTGATTGGGGCCAATGTGCGTCGACAGACTCTCGAAACGGGATTGGGCACAAGCGTTGGTGACATACCCAGGTTCAGGGCCCTCCATGGGAGGTAACACCCCTAGTCCTATTGGAGGAGAGCTACAATGGTGCTCCCAGAGTTGTATGATGGAGGAGGAAGAACGAGCTTGTGTGTTGCCTCCGTCTTCCTACGTGTGTGTGTGTGTGTGCGTTTGTGTGAGCGGGAGTGGAACCCCCTGCATGGGGGAGTGCTACCTCTTGAGCTTACGTTGGTTTTTCCCTTGAAGAGGAAAGGGTGATGCAGCACAGTAGCAGTAAGTATTTCCCTCAGTTTGAGAACCAAGGTATCAATCCAGTAGGAGTATCAAGATGAGGCACCAATGTACCTGCGCAAAAACAAACAAACTTGCACCCAACGCTATAAAGGGGTAGTCAATCCCTTCATGATTATTTGCAAGGTGAGATATGAAGGTGGAAAGTGCAAGAAAGTAAAAGTGTAGATCTGAAAATATGGTGTGAAGTAGACCCGGGGCCCACAGTGTTCACTAGAGGTTCTCTCATGATAGCAAGTATTACGATGGGTGAATGAATTACTGTCGAGCAATTGATAGAATCGCGCAAAGTCATGATGATATCTAAGGCAATGATCATACATATAGGCATCACGTCCGAGACAAGTAGACCGATAATGTCTGCATCTACTACTATTACTCCACACATCAACCGCTATCCAGCATGCATCTAGTGTATTGAGTTCATAACAAACAGAGTAACGCCTTAAGCAAGATGACATGATGTAGAGGGATAAATTCATGCAATAGATATAAACCCCATATTTTTACCCTTGATGGCAACAACATGATGCGTGCCTCGCTACCCCTTCTGTCACTAGGTGAGGACACCGCACGGTATGAACCCAAAACCAAGCACTTCTCCCATTGCAAGAATTATAGATCAAGTTGGCCAAACGAAACACACAACTCGAAGAGAATTACAAGGATACGAAATCATGCATATAAGAGATCAGAGGAGACTCAAATAATATTCATAGATAATCTGATCATAAATCCACAATTCATCGGATCTCGACAAACATACCGCAAAAGAAGGTTACATCGGATAGATCTCCATCAATATCATGGAGAACTTTGTATTGAAGATCCAAGAGAGAGAAGAAGCCATCTAGCTACTAGCTATAGACCCGAAGGTCTGTGGTGATCAACTCACACATCATCGGAGAGGCAATGGTGTTGATGAAGAAGCCCTCCGTATCCGAACCCCCCTCCGACAGGGCACCAGAACGGTCCCCAGATGGGATCTTGCGGAGACAGAAGCTTGCGGCGGCGGAAAAGTATTTTCGTGGATCTCTTTGGTGGTTTTGGATTTTTAGAGAATTTATAGGCGGAAGAAGTAGGGCAAAGGAGCCACGGGGGGCCCACAAGCCTGCTAGGCGCCCCCCCCCCCACACACACACAGGCCGCGGCTAGGGGGCTTGTGACCTCCCCCGGGGTCCTTTGCCTTGGTTCTCAAGTGCCCTGCGTGTCTTCTGTTATGGAAAAAATCATTCCGCAGGTTTTATTCCGTTTGGACTCCGTTTAATATTCTTCTCTAAAAAAGGTCAAAAACACGGAAAAAACAGAAACTGGCACTTCGCACTGAGTTAACAGGTTAGTCCCAAAAAAGATATAAAATAGCATATTCATGCATACAAAACATCCAAAGTTGACAAGATAATAGCATGGAACCATCAAAAATTATAGATACGTTGGAGACGTATCAAGCATCCCCAAGCTTAACTCCTGCTCGTCCTCGAGTAGGGAAGTGATAAAGACTGAATTTTTGATGTGGAATGCTACCTAACATATTTGTGCTTTATAACTTCTTTCTTGTGGCACGAATGTTCAGATCCGTAAGAATCAAAACAATAGTTTACTATTGACATGAAAACAATAATACTTCAAGCATACTAGCAAAGTGATCATGAACTTTTGAAGTAACAAGGCCAAAGAAAGTTATCCCTACAAAATCATATAGTCTGGCTATGCTCCATCATCCCCACACAATGAATTTAAATCATGCACAACCCTGGTATTGGCCAAGTAATTGTTTTTGCACTCTTACTTTCTCAAACTTTTTCAACTCTCACGCAAAACACGAGCGTGAGCCATGGATATAGCACTATAGGTGGAATAGAGTGTGGTGGAGGTTGTGAGGCAAAAAGGAGGAGATGGTCACATTGACTTGGTGTATTAATGGGCCATTGAGATGCCTATCAATAGATATCAATGTGAATGAGTAGGGATTACCATGCAACGGATGCACTTAGAGCCATAAGTGTGTGAAAGCTCAAAAGGAGAACTAGTGGGTGTGCACCCAACTTGCTTGCTCACGAAGACCTAGGGAAATTTTGAGGAAGCCCTGTTTGAAATATGCCCTAGAGGTAATAATAAATTAGTTATTATTATATTTCTTAGTTCATGATAATCGTTTATTATCCATGCTATAATTGTATTGATTGGAAACACAATACTTGTGTGGATACATAGATAAACACTGTCCCTAGTAAGCCTCTAGTTGACTAGCTCGTTGATCAAAGATGGTCAAGGTTTCCTGGCCATAGGCAAGTGTTGTCACTTGATAACGGGATCACATCATTAGGAGAATCATGTGATGGACTAGACCCAAACTAATAGACGTAGCATGTTGATCGTGTCATTTTGTTGCTACTGTTTTCTGCGTGTCAAGTATTTGTTCCTATGACCATGAGATCATATAACTCACGGACACCGGAGGAATGCTTTGTGTGTATCAGACGTCGCAGCGTAACTGGGTGACTATAAAGATGCTCTACAGGTATCTCCAAAGGTGTTCGTTGAGTTAGTATGGATCGAGACTGGGATTTGTCACTCCGTGTGACGGAGAGGTATCTCGGGGCCCACTCGGTAATACAACATCACACACAAGCCTTGCAAGCAATGTGACTTAGTGTAAGTTACGGGATCTTGTATTACGGAACGAGTAAAGAGACTTGCCGGTAAACGAGATTGAAATAGGTATGCGGATACTGACGATCGAATCTCGGGCAAGTAACATACCGAAGGACAAAGGGAATGACATACGGGATTATATGAATCCTTGGCACTGAGGTTCAAACGATAAGATCTTCGTAGAATATGTAGGATCCAATATGGGCATCCAGGTCCCGCTATTGGATATTGACCGAGGAGTCTCTCGGGTCATGTCTACATAGTTCTCGAACCCGCAGGGTCTGCACACTTAAGGTTCGACGTTGTTTTATGCGTATTTGAGTTATATGGTTGGTTACCGAATGTTGTTCGGAGTCCCGGATGAGATCACGGACGTCACGAGGGTTTCCGGAATAGTCCGGAAACGAAGATTAATATATAGGATGACCTCATTTGATTACCGGAAGGTTTTCGGAGTTACCGGGAATGTACCGGGAATGACGAATGGGTTCCGGGAATTCACCGGGGGGGGCAACCCACCCCGGGGAAGCCCATAGGCCATAAGGGTGGCGCACCAGCCCTTAGTGGGCTGGTGGGACAGCCCAAAAGGGCCCTATGCGCCATAGAGATAAAAATCAAAGAGAAAGAAAAAAAAAGGGACGTGGGAAGGAAGGGAAGGACTCCCACCCACCAAACAAAGTCCAACTCGGTTTGGGGGGAGCCTTCCCCCCTTGGCTCGGCCGACCCCCTTGGGGCTCCTTGAGCCCCAAGTCAAGGTCCCCTCCCTCCCACCTATATATACGGGGGTTCTAGGGCTGATTTGAGACGACTTTCCCACGGCAGCCCGACCACATACCTCCACGGTTTTTCCTCTAGATCGCGTTTCTGCGGAGCTCGGGCGGAGCCCTGGTGAGACAAGGTCATCACCAACCTCCGGAGCGCCGTCACGCTGCCGGAGAACTCTTCTACCTCTCCGTATCTCTTGCTGGATCAAGAAGGCCGAGATCATCGTCGAGCTGTACGTGTGCTGAACGCAGAGGTGCCGTCCGTTCGGTACTAGATCGTGGGACTGATCGCGGGATTGTTCGCGGGGCGGATCGAGGGACGTGAGGACGTTCCACTACATCAACCGCGTTCACTAATGCTTATGTTGTACGATCTACAAGGGTACGTAGATCACTCATCCCCTCTCGTAGATGGACATCACCATGATAGGTCTTCGTGCGCGTAGGAAAAATTTTGTTTCCCATGCGACGTTCTCCAACAGTGGCATCATGAGCTAGGTTCATGCGTAGATGTCTTCTCAAGTAGAACACAAAAGTTTTTGTGGGCGGTGATGTGCGTTTTGCTGCCCTCCTTAGTCTTTTCTTGATTCCGCGGTATTGTTGGATTGAAGCGGCTTGGACCGACATTACTCGTACGCTTACGAGAGACTGGTTTCATCGTTACGAGTAACTCCGTTGCTCAAAGATGACTGGCAAGTGTCGGTTTCTCCAACTTTAGTTGAATCGGATTTGACCGAGGAGGTCCTTGGATGAGGTTAAATAGCAACTCATATATCTCCGTTGTGGTGTTTGCGTAAGTAAGATGCGATCCTACTAGATACCCTTGGTCACCACGTAAAACATGCAACAACAAAATTAGAGGGCGTCTAACTTGTTTTTGCAGGGTATGCTTGTGATGTGATATGGCCAACGATGTGATGTGATATATTGGATGTATGAGATGATCATGTTGTAATAGAAATATCGACTTGCACGTCGATGGTACGGCAACCGGCAGGAGCCATAGGGTTGTCTTTATACTAACGTTTGTGCTTGCAGATGCGTTTACTATTTTGCTAGGACGTAGCTTTAGTAGTAATAGCATGAGTAGCACGACAACCCCGATGGCGACACGTTGATGGAGATCATGGTGTGACGCCGGTGACAAGAAGATCGTGCCGATGCTTTGGTGATGGAGATCAAGAAGCACGTGAAGATGGCCATATCATGTCACTTATGAATTGCATGTGATGTTAATCCTTTTATGCACCTTATTTTGCTTAGAACGACGGTAGCATTATGAGGTGATCTCTCACTAAAATTTCAAGACGAAATTGTGTTCTCCCCGACTCTGCACCGTTGCTACAGTTCATCGTTTCGAGACACCACGTGATCATCGGGTGTGATAGACTCAACGTTCACATACAACGGGTGCAAAACAGTTGCGCACGCGGAACACTCGGGTTAAGCTTGACGAGCCTAGCATGTGCAGACTGGCCTCGGAACACATGAGACCGAAAGGTCGAGCATGAATCGTATAGTTGATATGATTAGCATAGAGATGCTTACCGCTGAAACTATTCTCGACTCACGTGATGATCGGACTTGAGATAGTGGATTTGGATCATGTACCACTCAAATGACTAGAGAGATGTACTTTTTGAGTGGGAGTTCTTAAGTAATATGATTAAATGAACTAATTTTCATAAACATAGTCTAATGGTCTTTGCGAATTACGATGTAGCTTGCGCTATAGCTCTACTGTTTTTTATATGTTCCTAGAGAAAATTTAGTTCAAAGTTGATAGTAACAAACTTTGCAGACTAAGTCTGTAAAACCGAGGATTGTCCTCTTTGCTGCACAGAAGGCTTATGTCCTTAATGCACCACTCGGTGTGTTGCACCTCGAGTGTCGTCTGTGGATGCTGTGAACATCCTACATACACGTTTCTGATGACTACACGATAGTTCAGTGCAAAATACTTAATGGCTTAGAAGCAAGGCGCCGAAGACGTTTTGAAACGTCGCGGAACATAAGTGATGTTCTAAAAAGATGAAGTTGTGATTTCATGCTTGTGCCCTTGTTAAGAGGTACAAGACCTCCGACAAAATTCTTTGTCCACAAAGTAAAGGAGAAAATCTCAATCGTTGAGCGTGTGCTCAGATTGTCTGAGTACGACAATCGCTTGAATCAAGTGGGAGTTAATCTTCCAGATGAGATAGTGATGGTTCTCCAAAGTCACTGTCACCAAGCTGTGAGAGCTTCGTGATGAACTATAACATATCAAGGATAGATACAATGATCCTTGAGCGAATCGCGATGTTTGACACTTCGTAAGTAGAAATCAAGAAGGAGCATCAATAGTTGATGGTTTGTAAAACCACTAAGTTTCAAGAAAGGCAAGGGCTAGAAAGGATACTTCGTGAAACGGCAAAACAGTTGCTGCACGAATGAAGAGACCCAAGATTAAACCCAAACCCAAGACTAAGTGCTTCTGTAATGAGGGGAACAATCACTGAGGCGGAGCAACTCTAGATACTTGGTAGATAAGAAGGCTGGCAAAAGTCGAAAGAAGTGTATTTGATATACATGATGTTGATGTGTACTTTACTAGTACTCCTAGTAGCATGAGGGTATTGGATACCGGTTCGGTTGCTAAGTGATTAGTAACACGAAATGTAAGCTACGGCATAAACGGAGACTAGCTAAAGGCGAGGTGATGATACGTGTTGGAAGTGTTTCCAAGGTTGATATGATCAAACGTCGCACGCTCCCTCTACCATCGGGATTAGTGTTAAACCTAAATAATTGTTATTTGGTGCTTGCGTTAAGCATGAACATGACTGGATCGTGTTTATTGCAATACGATTATTCATTTAAAGAGAATAATGGTTACTCTATTTTTTTGAATATTCACCTTCAATGGTTTATTGAATCTCGATCGTAGTGTTACACATGTTCATGATATTGGTGCCAAAAGATACGAGTTAATGATGATAGTACCACTTACTTGTGGCACTGCCGCTTGAGTCACGTTAGTATAAATTGCATGAAGAGGCTCCATGCTGATGGATCTTTGTACTCACCTGATTTCGAATCACTAGTGACATGCAAATCATACCACATGAGCAAGGCCTTGTTTTCATTGAGATGAAACAAGATAGTAACTTGTTGGAAGTGATACATTTTGATGTATGCGGTCCAATGAGTGCTGAGGCACGCAGTGGATATCATTATGTTCTTACTTCACTGACGATTTGAGTAGATACAGGAGTATTTACTTAATGAATCACAAGTCTGAAATATTGAAAAGTTCAAATTCCGTTTCAGAGTGAAGTTCGTCGTAACAAGAGGATGAACTGTCTACGATATGATCATAGAAATGAATATCTGAGTTACGAGTTTTGGTACGCAGTTAAGACAATGTGGAAATTGTTTCGCAGTTCATGCCACCTGGAACATCATAGTGTGATGATGTGTCTGAACATCATAGCCATGCACTATTTGGTATGGTGCATACTATGATGTCTCTTATCGAATTACCACTATCGTTTATGGGTTATGCATTAGAGACAACCGCACTCACTTTAAATAGGGCACCGCGTATTTCCGTTGAGATGACACAGTATAGACTGAGGTTTAGAGAAATCTAAACTGTCGTTTCTTGAAAGTTTGGGGCTTCGACACTTATGTGAAAAAGTTTCAGTCTGATAAGCTCGAACCCAAAGCGGATAAATGCATCTTCATAGGATATCTGTCACATCCCTAAACCTTAAGCTAGATAGCATTGTGCTCATGTCTTCTTTGCATTTGCATCTAAGAAGTTTCAACAAAAACAACAAAGTGGCAAAGGAAAAACTCAAAACCCTAGCCACCATTTCAATTAAAGGAAATTTCAAACTAGTTCAATATCAATGAACCCAAAATGGCCTCAAGAAATGTTCAAACTTTCTGATAAATCATGAAAGTAAATGAGCATTGGAGAAAACTATTTCCTTGACACTTCAAGCATTTTAAATAAATGCAAAAGCCACTGGTTTCAAATTTAAAAATTTGAAAACAGAAGCTATAATTTTCCAAAAATGTTGAAAGTCTTGGAAATGAGTGGGGACATTATAACAAATATTTTAGGAGGTTTAAAATAGTTTTTACTTTTTGTTTTGGAGCTGAAATAATTAGCAAAGCAATAAATAGCAAAACAGAAAAACAAAAGCAGAAGAAAAAGGAAAAGACTTACCTGACGCCCACGCCAGGCCCAGCCCATCTTGCCGCTCGTCCCCTTCCCTGCGCCAGTAGGAAGCAGGAGGTGGCCGCCGCCTCCTCTGGCGAGGCCACGCACCTGCGTGCCTGCCTGGCCGCCGGTTCGCGCTGGCGACGGCGGGGATAAGCTCCCCAGAGCCTCCCCTATCCATTCCCCGCCTCGGTTCTCCTCCTCCGCCCGGATCCCCTCCTCCTCTCTGCTGCCGCCATTAGAGCCGAGCTCGAGCTCGAGCTGGCCGTTGCCCTGGCCATAGGAACCCCTCCCCGAGCACGCCATTAGATCCGCCTCGTCGCCCTGGTCGTCTCTGCAGAAGCCGAAGTCCCCTCGAGCCCTGCAACGCCCGCAACGCCGTCGTCTTCTTCCTCCGGCCGTCGGACATCTCCCGTCGATTCGTCGCCCCAGGCCTTCCCCGAGCCGTCTGAGCTCTTCTCTGCACTCCCTGTGAGCATGCGGTGGTTTCCCCTAAGCTTTTCCCGTCGATCCCCTCCTCTAGCCCTAGTTTCACCGGAGCCCGACGAGCACCGCCGCTGCCGCTTGTCGCCGGTAGCCCTCCGATGTCCAGCTCGTCCTCCCGTGAGCACCAGAAGCTCCAGGACGATGCGTAGATGCCGTAGCAGCTAAGATCTAAGCGTGGAACCCTCTGATTCAAGCCCCCCCGACGACGCCCGAGCTTCGGCCGCCGCTCCGGCTCGTCGCCGACGCCTCTTCCGGCGACCCTAGCCTCCCCAGTTGGTCCTGCCAGATCGGCCACTTCGCGAGCTTGATGTAGCTGCCAACCGCGTGCGTTTTCGTGTTGTGCAGCGCCGTCTAGGTCGCCTCCGGCGAGCCCTCCGCCGTGGGTTTGGTCGCCGGCGACCACCCTCCGGTGGCCGTCGACGTGGCCGGCCATTAGGGCCTAATCGCCCTCCTCTGAGTCGCTGCCAGAGGGCCCCACGCCTGGTCAAACCCCAATTAGGGGCTGGTCAGCGCGGGATTAGTCCCAGAGAGGCTGACCAGTGGGGCCCCCCTGACAGGTTTGACCTGCACAGGTCGGCTGACCTGCTGACGTCAGCCTGATGCAATAAATGGAATTTCCAGTATAAAAATAATTCAGGAAATTGCTAAAAATTGCTAAAATCATAGAAATTAATCTGTAACTCCAATGAAAATAATTTATATATGAAAAAGTATCAGAAAAATTCAAGGATTCTGATTATGCTATTTTTAACTATGTTTGAAAAAGTTACAGAACCCTAAAATGTGAAATAAGCAATAATTCAATTCTTTTAATCACTTTATAAATGGAAATTGCAAAAATATCCAAATCTCATCATAAATGCAATGATCACACACTACCCTAGATGTAAATCAGTACCATAACATGACATTTCATGCATGTTAACATTAGGTTGATCTGAGCATCTGGTCGAATCAATTAAACCGGTATCCGGGAATACCCGTTTGAATTGCTATTCGAATGTGATTCAAATCAACTCTAAACCTAAAACATCTTGATTATAATAACTTATCACTTGCATTCTCATGCCAAGCTCATGCATCATTTTGATTGCATATGATTGTTATTGAATGTTGCCATTCATTTTGGTAGGCTCCGCACCCCCGGATTCCACCGAATATCCGTCTGACGGATATCGTTCCTCCTCTGAGCAACAAGGCAAGCAACCCTTTTGATCATCCCGATAACTCCTATGTTCTTGCTCCTGCACCTATTTATTGCATTAGGATCAAATGCTTCAACTGCTTTTGCCACGATAGTTGGACCCACTTCCTTTGCATGACTTAACCTTGTCACAGTAAATAGCCGAACCTTGCAACCTAGCATACCTGGTAGTTGCTTGAGCTATGATGTGCCTTATCCTTCTATGCATGCTATGCTTAGAGTTGTGTATGGTCTGTCATTTGGGAGATGAACAGAAATGTGGAATGTGTTCGGTGAGCAAAGGTCGTGTGTTGAACTTGATTTGGTAAAGGTACCGGTGAAAGGCTGTGTAGGAGTACATGGCGGGTTGTTTCATCGGAACCGTCCTTAGGAACTGAGTTCCGTGTATGTAATCCAAGACTAGATACTACCACATGATGGGCCCTGAAATATGACCCCGCTCGGCCTATTAATCGCGTAGTACTCGGTCCAGGAGTTGCAAGTAGTTTCTGGTGTTTATAGAAATGCTGGAGGCCGTGCATGGTGCTGACCTGAGAGGTGGACCGTGATGCGGTAGGCAGTGGCACGGTGTACCAAGTGGCACCCGGATGGTGGGCTTGGGAACCCTGCGCACATCGTTTGAGGCCGTGGCGGAAACCTCGGCCGGACTTCCGTACGGGTTACTCTCAGATAGGCGATAAACCTGGACTAGGTACTAGTGTGGTTAACGGTCGTGGCCGACTCCCTCGCTGGGCTTCCGCTTGAAGGTTGCCGAGGTGCATGACGTGCACATGGCGATAAGTGGCGGGAGCGTGTGTGACGAAGTACACCCCTGCAGGGTTATGATCTATTCGAATAGCCGCGTCCGCGGATCTGGACTACTTGGAGACATATGTTGTTCATAGATAACTTCAATGGCTACTCATAAAATTGTCAAGATAAGCGTGAGTGTCGTGGACGGCATTTCCGTATAGAGACAGAATGATTCCACGATAGTGTATTGTTGTGGTGTTAGTGGACTCGTGTGCGAGAAATCAAGTTGTCAAAACTAATTTCAAAAAGCGAGTTGTCTAGCCACAAGTCAAATGCTGGCTTCCCGCATGAAACCCCACAATACCTTCTTGATACCTTACATGAGTAGTTAGCCATCCTAAAGTCTTGCTGAGTACCTTCGTACTCATGTTTGCTTAATCATGTTGCAGAGGTTGTTAATGACCCTAATGGAGGGTTCTTCGTAGACATCAACGACGACGAGTAGCTGGTGTCCCAGCTACGATCTAGCCCTAAGTCGGCTCTGTAGTATAGTCAGGCCATGTGCCTCCTAGTTGCTCTGTCTGTACCCAGACAGCTTATAACTCTTCCGCTGGCTTGTATTGTGTAACTGATATTATGGGTCGTGAGACCCTTAATGTGTAATAATATGTGTGTGGCTCTTCCGAGCCTCTTCAATAAAGCTTGTATGTTTATGGTTATGTTGTGATGCCATCGATGTATCTATACATATCGGTATGCCATGCGTACGTGTGTCTTACTTGATATGTATGGGGTTTGATTACCTAGTCGTGAACTTTAGTAGCACTCCTTACAAGGAAATGCCCCTTTGTGATCCAACGAGCCTTGGTAGTTCGCTACTGCTCCGGACGCATTGGTTGACCGGCATGTGTCCTTCTTAGCTGCTGTGTCTGTCCCCTTTGGGGAAATGTCACACGACGTAATGGAGTCCTTGTAGCTTGCTACGACTCGTCTACGTTCGTTGATGACCGACACCTGCTTTGTTGGGTCATGTATGCCTGTCCTTGTGCGAAACTGCCACTTTGGTTTATGACTAGACATGTTGATCCGGGTTCTTTGACATTGGAATGCTAGCGACACGATCACATACGTGAGTCAAAAGACGCAAACAGTCCCAGCTAAGGTAAGGCTGCAGTCGTGGAGTTAACCGTGCGTGAGACCACAAAGAGATGCGATGTGTTACAGGCTGGATTCCTATGGCTTAGGATCGGGGTCCCGACAGCGTTGGTATCAGAGCCTGACTGACTGTAGGATTACTAAGCCAAACTGGTCGAAGTTGAGTCTAGAATTGCTTTAGTTATATATAAGGGAATTTTATGTGGAAGGGAACGTAACACTCTTGTTCTCTTCTCAAGATATTCTATTCTGGTCATCCTCGTCTTTTCCGCGGGAATTAAGGACTAGGTTACTCATCTTCTCCTAGGCTCGGATTTTTGATCGGTAGATTATAGGACTACGGGTCGAGAGATATTGGGTTTCTTTTATTCCTAGGAAGCAGGAAGTAAGTTTGGTGACCAGATAATTGAACTTGATAGTTGAGTGGTTACGCTATTCCATTTTGGGTTGTCTCAAAATTTGTTTTTGAGCATTTACAGCCGTTATGCTGCCCAATTTTGCATTCAGAGCTCTAATGCTTTTTGCATTACTCTCTATTTACAGATGCCTGGTCGTCCTTCTCGTCAGGTGGTACGTTTGACCAGGTGCATTGATGTGCCGGGTCAAACAGCCATGCTGGTCAGGGTGATGTTGGTGTGCGGTTACCGCTGGTACCCCGAGTACACAGTGGAGGAACAGTACCGAGACTTCAACCAGAGCCAGTACATTTGCACCGTTAGGGTATTTCCAGACTACCCTGGAGCGGAGAAGCCAATACATTGGTCCTATGGGTTGGGAGTCACTGTTGACATGGCAGTACAAGATGCTGCCTACTCAATGCTGACTATTATGAGAGCGAGACATGCACTGCTGCAGAATTCAGAGTTCTGTTATGTTCCGGCCTCTCAGTCTGGTGAAGAGGGATACCTCAGTGGAGTCTATTTTGATTCTTCTATGGAGGACCCACTTCTGCAGTCCACTGTTGAGATGCTAGAGAACAGAGACAGGGATGCTCGTGCTCTCCGCATGGAGCTTTACGCTACCCGTGCCCGCCTGTGGACAGCTTTGACGCAGCTGGCACCGGTAGTCCAGACAAGGTACGGAGAGATGGAGATGCTGAACCCTGTTAGGACCCATCTTCCGGCCCACGTTGACTGGCCAGCTATAGGAGGAGTCACACCTCTTCGGGGCCCCCTCTTACCACCAGTCAGGGGACCAAGGCCACATCCGTGTCCCTATGGATCCCAGGGATCTCAGGCTAGAGTGTTTCCTGATCCGCAGGTTGAGCTTCCAGGTCATGGAGGTAATCTCTATGAGATGTTCTATGCGGATGCCTGAGCCGTGAGCGGAAGGATAGTATGGTAGTAGCCGTACGTTCACAGTCCTGTGTGACTTGTGGAGTATGGTAGTAATGTGAAATGAATTCCGGAGGCCTAGATAAATAATGTATAGGAAGCTTGTAAGCCTCTGATGAGTAGTTCCACCATTTTAGTAGTTTGCTCTTCGAGTAAGTTTGTACTGAACTATGTAAGGGTGTGTATGAACCATGGTGTATATATAGCAGTTGCTTGTTACCATGTTGTTCGGATATTCATTTCCGCATTCCGTGTGTTCAGTACATTCTTAATCCATAGCTAGTGATGATATGATATTGGTCTAAGCTATGAGTTTGTTTGTCAGGATGGTGTTCACCAGGTTGAACCGTGCCCCAGCTCATGAGCAAGGTGAGGGTAGTCAAGCGTCGCAGGAAGACCTGCCTCAACCACCTTCTCTGGTAGAAGTGATGCTTGAGGCAGAAAGAAACAAAAGGGAGACCAACCGACTGCTAGAGCGTATTGAGCAGAATACGGCTCGACAGCCTAGGAATGCTGCAGTGTCCCTCAATGACTTTGTGAAGCTGAATCCTCCAAAGTTTCATCATTCCGTCGATCCCCTCGACGCTGATGACTGGCTGTGCAGCATTTCACGCAAGATTCACTCTGCGAATGTGTCTGAGGCCGACAAGGTGACTTTTGTGGCGTATTTCCTGGAGGGACCCGCCAATCTGTGGTGGGAGAATTTTGAAGCTATGCGTCCCGCTGAACCCGTGGCCACATGGGCAGACTTCAGTGCAGCTTTTCGTCTGCACCACATCCCAGAGGGTCTGATGGACAGAAAGAGAGAGGAGTTATGTGTCTTCACTCAGGGCAAGTTGTCTGTGGATGCCTATAGCCGCGAGTTCGGTAATCTCGCCCGCTATGCAACAGAGGAGGTGTCTACTGACGCCAAGAAGCAAGCAAGATTCCGTAAGGGTCTGAGCCCTGAGCTCCGTCGAGATCTGCGCCTCCATGAGTGTGCAAGCTTTCAAGCCCTGGTCAACAAAGCGATCAGTGCGGAGACTGGTCATACTGACTTCGAAGCCACAAGGAAGCACTCCCGTGACTTTGGCTCGTCTTCTGGTTCTGCGTTTCCAAAACGCAGGCTGTGGGTTCCAAACAGTTCTCTGCCGCCAAGATACACTCCGAGGCCATCCGACGTGGCGCCTCAGACGAATCAGGCCAACCCTCCAGCAAAAGCTTATGGTGGTCCAGCTAGCAATGCTGCACCACTTGCCAACCAGGTGATATGCTACAAGTGTGGAGAACCAGGGCATTATTCCCGTGAGTGTCCTCAGAATGTGGGTGCCAAGCAACCCGGAAAGTCTGTTGGGCAGGCCAAGTCGGGCAAAGCGTTTTATGTGAAGCCAACTCCTGCACGTGGCCGTGTGAACTATGTGTCAGCAGAAGAAGCTGCAGAGGATCCCGACGTCATGCTGGGTACGCTTCTTGTTAATCATCACCCAGCGTCCGTTCTCTTTGACACTGGGTCTTCTCATTCCTTCATTTCAGAAAGTTATGCACAGTTGCATAACATGTCATTTTGTGATATGCCAATCCCATTGGTTGTCCAAACCCCTGGTAGTAAATGGCAAACCTCTAGGATAACCTATGACAATGAAATTCTAGTAGACAGGCTAGTTTTTCTAGCCTCATTGATAGCATTGAAATCTTCGGATATTAATATCATCTTGGGCATGGACTGGATGTCAGCTCACTATGCCAAGATTGATACTCACTCTAGAAATGTCCAGCTTACCCATCCCTCGGGTGAGATAGTAAATGTCTCTACTCGAGTTGCCAAATTCCAACTCTATTCCCTAAATGCCAACCCTCTTCCAGAACTTGAAGACATTCCGGTAGTCCGTGACTTCCCGGATGTTTTTCCAGAGGAACTGCCAGGAATTCCACCTGACAGAGATGTAGAGTTTGTGATAGATCTTGTTCCGGGAACTGTCCCAATAGCCAGAAGGCCTTATAAGATGGCACCCCTGGAGCTAGCCGAACTTAAGAAGCAATTAGATGAGGCCTTGAGCAAAGGTTTCATTCGTCCTAGCTCTTCTCCTTGGGCTTGTCCCGTCCTCTTGGTCAAGAAGAAAGACGGAACGAATCGGATGGTTGTAGATTACCGACCAGTTAACCTGGTCACCATAAAGAACAAGTATCCGCTCCCCAGGATCAATGATCTGTACGATCAGCTCGCTGGATCCTCAGTCTTCTCCAAAATGGATTTGAGGTTGGGATACCATCATATCAAGATTAAGAACGGGGACATTCCAAAAACGGCTTTTGTTACTCGTTATGGCCAATATGAGTACACCGTCATGTCCTTCGGTTTAACCAATGCCCTAGCCACCTTCTCTCGGCTGATGAATTCAATCTTCATGGAGTATTTGGATAAATTCGTCGTAGTATACCTCGATGATATTCTCATCTACTCCAAGAATGAACAAGAACATGCCGAGCATCTAAGGCTAGTATTGATGAAACTTCGAGAGCATCGCCTTTATGCCAAATTTTCAAAATGTGAATTCTGGTTACCATAAGTGACCTATATAGGCCACGTAATCTCTGGTAAGGGTATTGCTGTCAATCCCGAGAGAGTTCAAGCCGTCCTTGATTGGACTCAACCTGAATCGGTTAAGCAAGTTAGGAGTTTTCTTGGTCTAGCGAGCTATTGTCGCCGCTTCGTCGAGAATTTCTCCAAAGTTGCAAAGCCTCTGACTGAACTCCTCAAGAAGGATAAAAAGTTCGAGTGGACACCATAGTGTGAGCATAGTTTTCAGGAACTGAAAAGACGCCTGACCTCCGCACCTGTGTTGCTACCACCAGATTTTTCTAAGGACTTTGTTATCTATTGCGACGCCTCGCGACAAGGATTAGGTTGCATTCTCATGCAAGATCGTCATGTGATCGCATATGCATCTCGACAGTTGCGTCCACATGAGGATAATTATCCCACACATGACCTTGAGCTTGCAACTGTGGTCCATGCACTAAAAACCTGGCGACATTACCTTTTGGGTAATCGTTGTGAAATATTCACTGATCACCAAAGTCTGAAATATATCTTCACCCAGCCGGATTTGAATCTCAGGCAAAGACGATGGGTTGAGTTGATCTCGGATTACGACTTAGGGATAACTTACACCCCGGGGAAGGCCAATGTTATGGCCGATGCACTAAGTCGTAAATCTTATTGTAACAATTTGATGCTACAACAAGGTCAACCACTTCTCCATGAGGACTTTCGGAAGTTGAATCTTCATATCGTTCCTCAAGGATTCCTTTCTACCCTGGTGGCGAAGCCTACTCTTAAGGATCAAACTATAGCTGGCCAAAAGCGTGACAAGGGTATATCACGGATCAAGGAGAATATTTTTAGCGGAAACGCTAAAGAATTTTCCGTGAATGATCAAGGTGAGGTGTTCTTCCAGAATCGTTTAGTGGTTCCTAAGAACCCACATCTAAGGCAGTTAATCCTTAAAGAGGCTCATGATTCCCCTCTCACCATTCATCTCGGTAGTACTAAGATGTATCAGGACCTACGCCAGAGGTTCTGGTGGACTAGGATGAAGAGAGAAATTGCTGAGTTCGTTGCTAACTGCGATGTTTGTCGTCGAGTTAAGGCAGAACATCAAAGGCCTGCTGGCACCCTTCAACCCTTAGCTATTCCTGAATGGAAATGGGATAAAGTTAGCATGGATTTCATTACCGGATTTCCCAAGACCAAGAAAGGAAACAATGCTATCTTTGTGGTCATTGACCGTCTTTCCAAAGTGGCTCATTTTCTTCCTGTTCGTGAGAGTATAACAGCTAGCCAGCTAGCGGAGTTATATATCTCTCGAATAGTGTCTCTTCATGGTGTTCCCCTGGAAATTAACTCGGACCGTGGAAGTATCTTTACTTCTCGCTTCTGGGAAAGTTTTCAGAATGCCATGGGGACTCACTTATCTTTTAGCACTGTTTTCCATCCCCAGTCAAGTGGTCAAGTAGAAAGAGTGAATCAAATCCTAGAAGATATGCTCCGAGCTTGTGTTATTTCGTTCGGTATGAATTGGGAGAAGTGCCTTCCATTTTCCGAATTCGCTTATAACAATAGTTATCAATCAAGCCTGGGCAAAGCCCCTTTTGAAGTTCTCTATGGATGAAGATGTCGAACACCTCTTAATTGGTCAGAAACCGGAGAGAGGCAACTCTTTGGCCCGGACATGATCCAGGATGCAGAAGAGCAGGTTCGCATTATTCGTGAAAAGTTGAAAACAGCCCAGTCTCGTCAAAAGAGCCAATATGATCGTCATCATAAGGCTGTGACCTTTGAAGTTGACGAGAAGGCTTATCTTCGGGTTACACCTTTGAAGGGTACCCATCGTTTCGGTATCAAGGGCAAGTTGGCTCCTCGTTACATTGGACCTTTTCGCATTCTTGCCAAATGAGGAGAAGTTGCCTACCAGTTGGAACTTCCTCCGCATCTTTCCAAAGTTCATGATGTTTTCCACGTCTCGCAACTCAGGCGTTGCTTTTCGGATCCTATCCGTGAAGTGGACCACGAAACGCTTGATCTCCAAGATAACCTTTCTTACCGAGAATACCCCGTGCGTATTCTTGATCAAGCTGAGCGTACCACTCGACGTCGAAACCTCAAGTTTCTTAAAGTTCAATGGTCAAATCATTCTGAAAAGGAGGCAACTTGGGAAAGAGAGGATCGTCTCCGACTTGAATATCCTGCGTTATTCCCGACGACTTCTAAATCTCGGGACGAGATTCTTTTGAGTGGGGGTGAGTTGTCACATCCCTAAACATTAAGATAGATAGCATTGTGCTCATGTCTTCTTTGCATTTGCATCTAAGAAGTTTCAACAAAAACAACAAAGTGGCAAAGGAAAAACTCAAAACCCTAGCCACCATTTCAATTAAAGGAAATTTCAAACTAGTTCAAAATCAATGAACCCAAAATGGCCTCAAGAAATGTTCAAACTTTCTGATAAATCATGAAAGTAAATGAGCATTGGAGAAAACTATTTCCTTGACACTTCAAGGATTTTAAATAAATGCAAAAGCCACTGGTTTCAAATTTAAAAATTTCAAAACAGAAGCTATAATTTTCCAAAAAATGTTGAAAGTCTTGGAAATGAGTGGGGACATTATAACAAATATTTTAGGAGGTTTAAAATAGTTATTACTTTTTGTTTTGGAGCTGAAATAATTAGCAAAGCAATAAATAGCAAAACAGAAAAACAAAAGCAGAAGAAAAAGGAAAAGACTTACCTGACGCCCACGCCAGGCCCAGCCCATCTCGCCGCTCGTCCCCTTCCCCGCGCCAGTAGGCAGCAGGAGGTGGCCGCCGCCTCCTCCGGCGCGGCCACCCACCTGCGTGCCTGCCTGGCCGCCGGTTCGCGCTGGCGACGGCGGGGATAAGCTCCCCAGAGCCTCCCCTATCCATTCCCCGCCTCGGTTCTCCTCCTCCGCCCGGATCCCCTCCTCCTCTCTGCTGCCGCCATTAGAGCCGAGCTCGAGCTCGAGCTGGCCGTTGCCCTGGCCATAGGAACCCCTCCCCGAGCACGCCATTAGATCCGCCTCGTCGCCCTGGTCGTCTCTGCAGAAGCCGAAGTCCCCTCGAGCCCTGCAACGCCCGCAACGCCGTCGTCTTCTTCCTCCGGCCGCCGGACATCTCCCGTCGATTCGTCGCCCCCAGGCGTTCCCCGAGCCGTCTGAGCTCTTATCTGCACTCCCTGTGAGCATGCGGTGGTTTCCCCTAAGCTTTTCCCGTCGATCCCCTCCTCTAGCCCTAGTTTCACCGGAGCCCGACGAGCACCGCCGCTGCCGCTTGTCGCCGGTAGCCCTCCGATGTCCAGCTCGTCCTCCCGTGAGCACCAGAAGCTCCAGGACGACGCGTAGATGCCGTAGCAGCTAAGATCTAAGCGTGGAACCCTCTGATTCAAGCCCCCCCGACGACGCCCGAGCTTCGGCCGCCGCTCCGGCTCGTCGCCGACGCCTCTTCCGGCGACCCTAGCCTCCCCAGTTGGTCCTGCCAGATCGGCCACTTCGCGAGCTTGCTGTAGCTGCCAACCGCGTGCGTTTTCGTGCTGTGCAGCGCCGTCTAGGTCGCCTCCTGCGAGCCCTCCGCCGCGGGTTTGGTCGCCGGCGACCACCCTCCGGTGGCCGTCGACGTGGCCGGCCATTAGGGCCTAATCGCCCTCCTCTCAGTCGCTGCTAGAGGGCCCCACGCCTGGTCAAACCCCAATTAGGAGCTGGTCAGCGCGGGATTAGTCCCAGAGAGGCTGACCAGTGGGGCCCCCCTGTCAGGTTTGACCTGCACAGGTCGGCTGACCTGCTGACGTCAGCCTGATGCAATAAATGGAATTTCCAATATAAAAATAATTCAGGAAATTGCTAAAAATTGAAAAAATCATAGAAATTAATCTGTAACTCCAATGAAAATAATTTATATATGAAAAAGTATCAGAAAAATTCAAGGATTCTGGTTATGCTATTTTCAACTATGTTTGAAAAAGTTACAGAACCCTAAAATGTGAAATAAGCAATAATTCAATTCTTTTAATCACTTTATAAATGGAAATTGCAAAAATATCCAAATCTCATCATAAATGCAATGATCACACACTACCCTAGATGTAAATCAGTACCATAACATGACATTTCATGCATGTTAACATTAGGTTGATCTGAGCATCTGGTCGAATCAATTAAACCGGTATCCGGGAATACCCGTTTGAATTGCTATTCGAATGTGATTCAAATCAACTCTAAACCTAAAACATCTTGATTATAATAACTTATCACTTGCATTCTCATGCCAAGCTCATGCATCATTTTGATTGCATATGATTGTTATTGAATGTTGCCATTCATTTTGGTAGGCTCCGCACCCCCGGATTCCACCGAATATCCGTCTGACGGATATCGTTCCTCCTCTGAGCAACAAGGCAAGCAACCCTTTTGATCATCCCGATAACTCCTATGTTCTTGCTCCTACACCTATTTATTGCATTAGGATCAAATGCTTCAACTGCTTTTGCCACGATAGTTGGACCCACTTCCTTTGCATGACTTAACCTTGTCACAGTAAATAGCCGAACCTTGCAACCTAGCATACCTGGTAGTTGCTTGAGCTATGATGTGCCTTATCCTGCTATGCATGCTATGCTTAGAGTTGTTTATGGTCTGTCATCTGGGAGATGAACAGAAATGTGGAATGTGTTCGGTGAGCAAAGGTCGTGTGTTGAACTTGATTTGGTAAAGGTACCGGTGAAAGGCTGTGTAGGAGTACATGGCGGGTTGTTTCATCGGAACCGTCCTTAGGAACTGAGTTCCGTGTATGTAATCCAAGACTAGATACTACCACATGCTGGGCCCTGAAATATGACCCCGCTCGGCCTATTAATCGCGTAGTACTCGGTCCAGGAGTTGCAAGTAGTTTCTGGTGTTTATAGAAATGCTGGAGGCCGTGCATGGTGCTGACCTGAGAGGTGGACCGTGATGCGGTAGGCAGTGGCACGGTGTACCAAGTGGCACCCGGATGGTGGGCTTGGGAACCCTGCGCACATCGTTTGAGGCCGTGGCGGAAACCTCGGCCGGACTTCCGTACGGGTTACTCTCAGATAGGCGATAAACCTGGACTAGGTACTAGTGTGGTTAACGGTCGTGGCCGACTCCCTCGCTGGGCTTCCGCTTGAAGGTTGCCGAGGTGCATGACGTGCACATGGCGATAAGTGGCGGGAGCGTGTGTGACGAAGTACACCCCTGCAGGGTTACGATCTATTCGAATAGCCGCGTCCGCGGATCTGGACTACTTGGAGACATATGTTGTTCATAAATAACTTCAATGGCTACTCATAAAATTGTCAAGATAAGCGTGAGTGTCGTGGACGGCATTTCCGTATGGAGACGGAATGATTCCACGATAGTGTATTGTTGTGGTGTTAGTGGACTCGTGTGCGAGAAATCAAGTTGTCAAAACTAAATTCAAAAAGCGAGTTGTCTAGCCACAAGTCAAATGCTGGCTTCCCGCATGAAACCCCACAATACCTTCTTGATACCTTACATGAGTAGTTAGCCATCCTAAAGTCTTGCTGAGTACCTTCGTACTCATGTTTGCTTAATCATGTTGCAGAGGTTGTTAATGACCCTAATGGAGGGTTCTTCGTAGACATCGACGACGACGAGTAGCTGGTGTCCCAGCTACGATCTGGCCCTACGTCGGCTCTGTAGTATAGTCAGGCCATGTGCCTCCTAGTTGCTCTGTCTGTACCCGGACAGCTTATAACTCTTCCGCTGGCTTGTATTGTGTGACTGATATTATGGATCGTGAGACCCTTAATGTGTAATAATATGTGTGTGGCTCTTCCGAGCCTCTTCAATAAAGCTTGTATGTTTATGGTTATGTTGTGATGCCATCGATGTATCTATACATATCGGTATGCCATGCGTACGTGTATCTTACTTGATATGTATGGGGTTCGATTACCTAGTCGTGAACTTTAGTAGCACTCCTTACAAGGAAATGCCCCTTTGTGATCCAACGAGCCTTGGTAGTTCGCTACTGCTCCGGACGCATTGGTTGACCGGCATGTGTCCTTCTTAGCTGCTGTGTCTGTCCCCTTTGGGGAAATGTCACACGACGTAATGGAGTCCTTGTAGCTTGCTACGACTCGTCTACGTTCGTTGATGACCGACACCTGCTTTGTTGGGTCATGTATGCCTGTCCTTGTGCGGAACTGCCACTTTGGTTTATGACTAGACATGTCGATCCGGGTTCTTTGACATTGGAATGCTAGCGACACGATCGCATACGTGAGTCAAAAGACGCAAACGGTCCCGGCTAAGGTAAGGCTGCAGTCGTGGAGTTAACCGTGCGTGAGACCACAAAGAGATGCGATGTGTTACAGGCTGGATTCCTATGGCTTAGGATCGGGGTCCCGACAATATCCAAAACGGTTGGGTACATCTCCTATCTCAGATCCGAAAGCAAAGTGTTTGTTTCTAGAAATGGATCCTTTCTCGAGGAAAGGTTTCTCTCGAAAGAATTGAGTGGGAGGATAGTAGAACTTGATGAGGTTATTGAACCATCACTTCAACCAGTGTGTAGCAGGGCACAGGAAGTTGTTCATGTGGCGCCTACACCAATTGAAGTGGAAGTTGATGATGATGATCATTAAGCTTCGAATCAAGTTACTACAAACCTCGTAGGTCGACAAGGTCGCGTCCTGCTGCAGAGTAGTACGGTAACCCTGTCTTGGAGGTCATGTTGTTGAGCAACAGTGAACCTACGAGTTATGGAGAAAGCGATGGTGGGCCCAGATTCCGACAAATGGCTGGAAGCCATGAAATCCGAGAGAGGATCCATGTATGAAAACAAAGTGTAGACTTTGGAAGAACTACTTGATGGTCATAAGACTATTAAGTAAAGATGGATCTTTGAAAGGAAGACAGACAATGATGGTGACAAGTCACTATTAAGAAAAGCTCGACTTGTCGCAAAGATGTTTTCGACAAGATCAAACAGTTGACTATGATGAGACTTTCTCACTCGTAGCGATGCTAAAGGTCTGTTAGAATTATGTTAGTTGTCGATGCATTATTTATGAAATATTGCACGTAGGATGTCAAAACATTGTTTTCTCGACGGTTTCCTTGAGCAAACATTGTATGTGATACAACCAGAAGGTTTTGTCGATCCTAAAGATACTAGCAAGTATGCAAGCTCCAGCGATCCTTCAATGGACTGGTGCAAGCATCTCGGAGTTGGAATATATATACTTTGATGAGATGATCAAAGATTTTGGGCTTGTACAAGGTTTATGAGAAACTTGTATTTCCAAAGAAGTGAGTGGGAGCACTATAGAATTTCTGATAGGTATATGTGGTTGACATATGGTGGATCAGAAGTAATGTAGAATTTCTGTAAAGCATACAAGGTTGTTTGAAAGAAGTTTTCAAAGGAGTACCTGGATTATGCTACTTGAACGTTGAGCATCAAAGATCTATGGAGATAGATCAAAAGCGCTTAATAGAAGTTTCAACAAGATACATGCCTTGACAAGTTTTTGAAAGAGTTCAAAATAGATCAGCGAAGAAAGAGTTCTTGGTTGCGTTGTAAGGTGTGAATTTGAGTAAAGACTCAAAACCCGACCACGGCAGAATAAAGAGAATAGACGAAAGTCGTCTTCTATGCCTTAGCCATAGACTCTAAGTATGCCATGCTGAGTACCGCACCTGATGTGTGCCTTGACTCAAAGTCTGTTGAGAGGTACAGAAAGTGATTCATGATTGAATCATTGATCAGCGGTCAAAGTTATCCTTAGTAATTAAAAAGACTAAGGAATTTTTCTCGATTATGGAGGTGGTTAAAGAGTTCGTCGTAAAGGGTTACGTCAATGCAAGCTTTGACACTAATCCGAATAACTATGAGTAGTGAAACGGATTCGTATAGTAGAGTAGATATTTGGAGCATATCCGAATAGCACGTAGTAGCAGCATCTATAAGATGACATAAAGATTTGTAAAGAACGCACGGACCTGAAAGTTTCAGAACCATTGACTAAAACCTCTCTCACGAGCAAGACGTGATCAAACCCCATAACTATATGGGTGTTGGATTCGTTGGAATCACATGGTGATGTGAACTAGATTATTGACTCTAGTGCAAGTGGGAAACTGTTGGAAATATGCCCTAGAGGCAATAATAAATTAGTTATTATTATATTTCTTAGTTCATGATAATCGTTTATTATCCATGCTATAATTGTATTGATTGGAAACACAATACTTGTGTGGATACATAGACAAAACACTGTCCCTAGTAAGCCTCTAGTTAACTAGCTCGTTGATCAAAGATGGTCAAGGTTTCCTGGCCATAGGCAAGTGTTGTCACTTGATAACGGGATCACATCATTAGGAGAATCATGTGATGGACTAGACCCAAACTAATAGACGTAGCATGTTGATCGTGTCATTTTGTTGCTACTGTTTTCTGCGTGTCAAGTATTTGTTCCTATGACCATGAGATCATATAACTCACGGACACCGGAGGAATGCTTTGTGTGTATCAGACGTCGCAACGTAACTGGGTGACTATAAAGATGCTCTACAGGTATCTCCAAAGGTGTTCGTTGAGTTAGTATGGATCGAGACTGGGATTTGTCACTCCGTGTGACGGAGAGGTATCTCGGGGCCCACTCGGTAATACAACATCACACACAAGCCTTGCAAGCAATGTGACTTAGTGTAAGTTACGGGATCTTGTATTACGGAACGAGTAAAGAGACTTGCCGGTAAACGAGATTGAAATAGGTATGCGGATACTGACGATCGAATCTCGGGCAAGTAACATACCGAAGGACAAAGGGAATGACATACGGGATTATATGAATCCTTGGCACTGAGGTTCAAACGATAAGATCTTCATAGAATATGTAGGATCCAATATGGGCATCCAGGTCCCGCAATTGGATGTTGACCGAGGAGTCTCTCGGGTCATGTCTACATAGTTCTCGAACCCGTAGGGTCTGCACACTTAAGGTTCGACGTTGTTTTATGCGTATTTGAGTTATATGGTTGGTTACCGAATGTTGTTCGGAGTCCCGGATGAGATCACGGACGTCAAGAGGGTTTCCGGAATAGTCCGGAAACGAAGATTGATATATAGGATGACCTCATTTGATTACCGGAAGATTTTCGGAGTTACCGGGAATGTACCGGGAATGACGAATGGGTTCCGGGAGTTCACCAGGGGGGGCAACCCACCCCGGGGAAGCCCATAGGCCATAAGGGTGGCGCACCAGCCCTTAGTGGGCTGGTGGGACATCCCAAAAGGGCCCTATGCGCCATAGAGATAAAAATCAAAGAGAAAGAAAAAAAAGGGAGGTGGGAAGGAAGGGAAGGACTCCCACCCACCAAACCAAGTCCAACTCGGTTTGGGGGGGAGCCTTCCCCCCTTGGCTCGGCCGACCCCCTTGGGGCTCCTTGAGCCCCAAGGCAAGGTCCCCTCCCTCCCACCTATATATATGGGGGTTTTAGGGCTGATTTGAGACGACTTTCCCACGGCAGCCCGACCACATACCTCCACGGTTTTTCCTCTAGATCGCGTTTCTGCGGAGCTCGGGCGGAGCCCTGCTGAGACAAGGTCATCACCAACCTCCGGAGCGCCGTCACGCTGCCGGAGAACTCTTCTACCTCTCCGTCTCTCTTGCTGGATCAAGAAGGCCGATATCATCGTCGAGCTGTACGTGTGCTGAACGCGGAGGTGCCGTCCGTTCGGTACTAGATCGTGGGACTGATCGCGGGATTGTTCGCGGGGCGGATCGAGGGACGTGAGGACGTTCCACTACATCAACCGCATTCACTAACGCTTCTGTTGTACGATCTACACGGGTACGTAGATCACTCATCCCCTCTCGTAGATGGACATCACCATGATAGGTCTTCGTGCGCGTAGGAAAATTTTTGTTTCCTATGCGACGTTCTCCAACAAGCCCATCGTTGGAATATACAAGCCAAGTTATATAATGTAGATTCCCACTAGTATATGGAACTGTTAAAACAAGAGACTCTCTATCATGAAGAACATGGTGCTATTTTGAAGCACAAGTGTGGAAAAAGATAGTAGCATTGTCCCTTCTCTCTTTTTTGGGCTCTTTGGCCTCTTTTCATATATATTTTTGGTGGGCATCTTTGGCCTCTTTTTTTATTTCCTCACATGGGACAATGCTCTAATAATGATGATCATCACACTTTTATTTACTCACAACTCAATACTTAGAACAATGATGACTCTATAGGAAATGCCTCCGGCAGTGTAACGGGATGTGCAACGATCTAGCTTAGCGTATGACGTTGAAACATCTCGCTAGCTATCTTACGATCATGCAATGGCAATATGAAAGTGACGGCACAAGTCATGATACGGAACGGTGGGAGTTGCATGGAAATATATCTCGGAATGGCTATGAAAATGCCATAATAGGTAGGTATGGTGGCTGTTTTGAGGAAGGTATATGGTGGGTTTGTGCACCGACGAAAGTTGCATGGCACTAAAGAGGCTAGCAGTGGTGGAAGGTGAGAGTGCATCTATACCATGGACTCACATTAGTCATGAAGAAATCATACACTTATTGCGAAAGTTTTATTAGTAATCAAAACAAAGTGCTAAACGCATACTCCTAGGGGAAGGGTTGGTAGGTGTTAACCATCGCGCGATCCCGTCCGCCACACAAAGGATGACAATCAATAAATCAATTATGCTCCGACTTCCTAACATAGCGGTTCACCATACGTGCATGCTACGGGAATCACTAACTTCAACGCAAGTATTTCTAGATTCACAACACCCTACTATCATAACTCTAATATTACCAAATCCATATCTCAAAACTTAATTGTTAGGAATCAAACTTCTCTTACGAATCAATGCACTTGAATATGGAAGTTTTTATTATATCCTCTTTGGATGCTTATCATCTTTAGGACTACTTTCATAGCACGTTCCAATTACCAAGTTACTTAGAGAGAGCACTCTCAAAAAGGTATAAGTGAAGATCGAGAGTTTTTATTTCTTCAGAATATGACACCGCCGTGCTCCAAGTAACGTTACCAGTGGATTGAAGACAAAAGAGGGGATGCCTTCTCGGGGCATCCCCAAGCTTAGGATTTTTGGTGTCCTTGAATTTGGCTTGGGATGCCTTGGGCATCCCCAAGCTTGAGCTCTTTCCACTCTTTATCCCATTGTCCATGAGAACATCACCCAAAACTTGAAAACTTCACAACACAAAACTTAAACAGAAACTCGTAATATCATTAGCATAAGAAAACAAACTACCAACACTTTAGGTACAGTAGTAAACTTGATTTCTATTTAGATTGATGTTAGATTACTGTATTCTCACTATTCCACGGCTAGTACCCCCCGATACTACCCATAGTTACATCAAAATAAGCAATCAACACACCAAAAACAGAATCTGTCAAAAACAGACCAGTCTGTAGCAATCTGTATACTTCGTATACTTCTGGTATCTCAAAAATTCTGAAACATTATGAACATTAGGGAAATTTGCATATCAACCAGAAGAAAAAAGAATCAACTCAAAATCTCTTTCTGGATAGGAATTAAAAATAATTTCGTGCGCACAAAGTTTCTGTCTTTTTCAGCATGATCAAACAACCATCACCAAAACTAGTCATAAAGGTTTTACTTGGCACAAACACAAAAAGAAACACAAAAAACACAATCATAACAGAATTATGATGGTGTGGACACAACAAAACATAAAGCAAAAATCAAAGATAAATTCATTGGGTTGCCTCCCAACAAGCGCTATTGTTTAACGCCCTTAGTTAGGCATAAGGAGATAGAATCAAGTATCGTCGTCTTTGGCGCCCAAACCATAATTAGCCCTCATCATGGATCATAAGGAAATCTTATTTTCTTTCTAGGAAAATGTTCCATGCCCTTCTTTAATGGAAATTGAAATCTAATATTCCCTTCCTTCATATCGATGATAGCACTAATAGTCCTAAGGAAAGGTCTACCAAGAATGATGGGACATGTCGGATTGCAATCAATATCAAGCACAATGAAATCTACGGGTACATAGTTCCTATTTGCAATAATAAGAACATCATTGCTCCTTCCCATAGGTTTCTTAACAGTAGAATCCGCAAGATGCAAATTAGGAGAGCACTCATCAATCTCATTGAAGCCTAGAACATCACATAAAAACTTTGGAATAGCGGAACACTAGCACCCAAATCACACAAAGCATTGCATTCATAGTTTTTAATCTTGATTTTGATAGTAGGTTCCCACTCATCATGAAGTTTTCTAAGAATAGATATCTCCAACTCAAGTTTCTCTTCAAGATATTTCATCATAGCATCGACAATATGATCGGTAAAAGCCTTGTTTTGGCTATAAGCATGTGGAGAATTTAGCATGGATTGCATCAAGGAAATACATTCAATCAAAGATCAACTATCATAATTGAATTCCTTGAAATCCAAAGTAGTAATTTCATCACTACTCAAAGTTTTGATATCCTCTACTCCCCTTTCAGTGCTTTTAGCATCAAGATAGATAGACTCCGAATCATTGGGGCGTTTCTCAACCAAAGTGGATTCATATCCAGCCCCATCATCATTAGGTTTGACATTAGAAAACAAGGATTCAATAGGAGTCACACCAAGCACTTTAAGATCTTCGTGATTCTCATCACAAGAACATGCCTTTTTAAGCCATTCATGTCTAGCACGAATTTGGGCGGTTCTTTGTTTACTCTCATTCATGGAAACATGCATAGCTTTCAAAGTTTCATCCATATTAATCTTGGGAGGAGCACATCTCAATTTCAAAGCATCAATATCAAGAGATATTCTATCAACGGTCCTAGCCAAGTCATCAATTTTGAGCAGTTTTTCTTCTATGGACGCATTGAAAATCTTTTGCGAGTTGATAAACTCTTTAATATTACTCTCAAGATCAGAGGGTAATTTATTTTAATTTCCATGAGCATTGTTGTAGGAATTGCCAAAGTTATTAGAGGGATCACTAGGAAAAGGCCTAGGAATATAGTTACCTCTATAAGCATTGTTGTTACCAAAATTATTCCTACTAACAAAATTAACATCCAAGCTTTCATTGCTATTCTCAATCAAGGAAGACAAAGGCATATCATTTGGATCTAGAGGAGCACCTTTACTAGCAAATAATTTCATTAACTCATCCATCTTAGTACTCAAAGAGTTAATTTCTCCTATAGCATGCACTTTTTTACTAGTAGGTGACCTTTCAGTGTGCCATTGAGAATAGTTTTCATGATATTATCTAGGAGTTTTGTGTCTTCTCCTAATGTGATTTCCATGAAAGTTCCACCGGAGGCGGAATCCAAGATATTTCTAGAAGCAAAATTCACACCAGCATAGAAGATTTGTATAATCATACAAAGACTCAAGCCATGAGCGGGACAATTTCTAATCATCAATTTCATTCTCTCCCAAGATTGTGCAACATGTTCATGATCTAGTTTCTTAAAATTCATGATATCATTACGGAGAGAGATAATCTTAGCCGGTGGAAAATACTTGGATATATAAGCATCTTTACACTTGTTCCAAGAATCAATACTATTTTTGGGCAAACATGAAAACCAAGTTTTTGCTCGATCTCATAATGAGAACGGAAATAGCTTCAATTTAATCACATCATTATCCACATCTTTTTTATTTTTCATATCGCATAACTCAATGAAGATATTAAGATGGGATGTGGCATCTTCACTAGGAAGGCCAGAAAATTGCTCTTTCATAACAAGATTCAGCAAGGCAGCATTGATTTCATATGATTCCGCACTAGTGGCGGGAGAAATCGGAGTACTAATAAAATCATTATTATTAGTATTCGAGAAGTCACCCAATTTGGTGTTTTCAGCCATGGTGACTCAGCAAGCAGACAAGCACACAAGCGAACAGAAAGCAAGCGAAAGAAAAGGGTGAATGAAAAAAAGGCAAATATTTTTGTAAATTTTGTTTTTCAGAAGTGGGGGAGAGGAAAACGAGAAGCAAAAGGCAAATAAAGTAAATGCAAGAGATGAGTTTGCGATAGTTACTTGGATATGCTTCGCTTAGAATAGTCCGACAACGACGCCAGAAATTGGCACGTTGAAGGGAGACTATTATTGACTTGATACTCCCCCGCAACGGCGCCAGAAGTTCTTCTTGCTACCTCTTGAGCTTGCGTTGGTTTTTACCTTGAAGAGGAAAGGGTGATACAGCACAGTAGCAGTAAGTATTTCCCTCAGTTTGAGAACCAAGGTATCAATCCAGTAGGAGTATCAAGATGAGGCACCAATGTACCTGCGCAAAAACAAACAAACTTGCACCCAACACTGTAAAGGGGTTGTCAATCCCTTCATGATTATTTGCAAGGTGAGATCTGAAGGTGGAAAGTGCAACAAAGTAAAAGTGTAGATCTGAAAATATGGTGTGAAGTAGACCCGGGGGCCATATTGTTCACTAGAGGCTTCTCTCATGATAGCAAGTACTACGGTGGGTGAATGAATTACTATCGAGCAATTGATAGAATCGCACAAAGTCATGATGATATCTAAGGCAATGATAATACATATAGGCATCACGTCCGAGACAAGTAGATCGATACTGTCTGCGTCTACTACTATTACTCCACACATCAACCGCTATCCAGCATGCATCTAGTGTATTGAGTTCATAACAAACAGAGTAACGCCTTAAGCAAAATGACATGATGTAGAGGGATAAATTCATGCAATAGATATAAACCCCATCTTTTTACCCTTGATGGCAACAACACGATGTGTGCCTCGCTACTCCTTCTGTCAATAGGTGAGGACATCGCACGGTATGGACCCAAAACCAAGCACTTCTCCCATTGCAAGAATTATAGATCAAGTTGGCCAAACAAAACCCACAACTCGAAGAGAATTACAAGGATACGAAATCATGCATATAAGAGATCAGAGGAGACTCAAATATTATTCATAGATAATCTGATCATAAATCCACAATTCATCGGATCTCGACAAACATACCGCAAAAGAAGGTTACATCAGATAGATCTCCATGAAGATCATGGAGAACTTTGTATTGAAGATCCAAGAGAGAGAAGAAGCCATCTAGCTACTAGCTACGGACCCAAAGGTCTGTGGTGAACTACTCACGCATCATCGGAGAGGCAATTGTGTTGATGAAGAAGCCCTCTGTATCTGTATCCCCCTCGGGCAGGGCACCAGAACGGTGCCCAGATGGGATCTTGCGGAGACAGAAGCTTGCGGCGGCGGAAAAGTATTTTCGTGGCTCTCTCTCATGGTTTTGGATTTTTTTTTTTTGAGAATTTATAGGTGGAAGAAGTAGGGCAAAGGAGCCACGGGGGGCCCACAAGCCTGCTAGGTGCCCCCCCAGGCCGCGGCTAGGGGGCTTGTGACCTCCCCCGAGGTCCTCTGCCTTGGTTCTCAAGTCCGCTGCGTATCTTCTGTTATGGAAAAAAATAATTCCGCAGGTTTTACTCCGTTTGGACTCCGTTTAATATTCTTCTCTGAAAAAGGTCAAAAACACGAAAAAAACAGAAACTGGCACTTGGCACTGAGTTAACAGGTTAGTCCCAAAAAAGATATAAAATAGCATATGCATGCATACAAAACATCCAAAGTTGACAAGATAATAGCATGGAACCATCAAAAATTATAGATACGTTGGAGACGTATCAGGGAGCACCAAGGGGCTTTATAGGCCAGTGCCCCGGCTTACAATATGCATGCATAGTGCGTGTGGGGCTCGGCTAGCAGCCGCTTTGGCCAGCTAGAGGGCCCCAATGCTAGTACAGTCTTATCATAGGTAGGGCCCGCCGAGTGCGGGGTCCCATCGAAGTGGTGACCCATGAAGCATTGTCGCGCACGCCTGTGGTCAGCGGTATGACTTGCTCCCTTGTAGCCACGCATGTGCGGTGTTAGGGAGTTGGTGTCGCTGAGCACTATGCAGCAACTGTGTCGCCTTACCCGGTCGCAATTGGGAGTGGTCAGCGGTACGACCGGTCCCACTGCATCCATGAGCGTACGACGTTATGGAGTGGCCCGCACTGTTGCCGCCACTATGCCGCCTCGTCTAGTCACAGTCGATAGTGGTTTGTTGTATGGTCGACTCCACTGTTGCCATGCAAATACGACATCATGGAGTAGTTGGCTCTGCCGCCATGTCCCGTCGATATGGTGGTGTCTTGTCGTATGGGTTGATGAGCAAGGCATGGGCCTGTCGGCTGGCAAGTCGCTCGGAGCCGGATGGCATATATCACAGTTCCATGCTGGCTAGTGCCCTGATAACTAGTGGGAGTCGATGTTTGGATGGGTGGAGCCTGCCCCAATATTTTTTGGAAGAGGGTAACAGCTACGATGAGGCTACCCCAGGGTCATCCCCTCGACAAGGATACCTACTTCTCAAAAGATTTTCAATACTATGGTAGAAGAAAAGTTGCATAAAGTTGATGATATGGCTTGGAAAATGTATAGAAGTGCTCTTGATGTGGAAACTCTTAAAAATAAAAAAAATCCACCAAGGCATGATCCATGATATTAATAAGTTCACTAAATCTATCCAAATATCTATTAATGAATGTAAGAGAGGGCCGCTAGGTTGACAGATATGAGAGAATTCTTAGAAAAAGCTCTTCCACCCAGTTTTTATCATAATCATGATGAAGATCTTAAAATGATTGGTGCTTATCCTATTGAATATTTGTGTACTAATCTGAAAATAGATGATGAAGGGACTGGAGATGACTCATCTTCAGCTAGAAGGCGTCCCATTTGTTCGGAGGGTGATCATTCTTATGATAAAAATTGAAAAAGTGGGTTTGAAGAGGTTAAAACTTTAAATAGTGGTGTCCCCACTATCTTGGATTACAAGGACTTTAATTACGATATTTTCTCTTTAGAATGTATTTCCTTGTTGCAATCCATTATTATCTCACCCAATTTGTGTGAACAAAATAAAGCTTTACTATACATATAGTAGAAGGAATAACAAAAGCTTATGATGAGAAACTTGAGCTAGAAGTTTCTATACCTAGAAAGTTGCTATGCGAATGGGAATGTACTATTAAAATAAAGCTTAAAGAATATGAATGAAATGATTTGTGTGACTTTTGGTGCTAGTGTTTCAACTATGCCCAAATATCTTTGTGTTGTGCTTGGTCTGACCAATATTTGTGAGTGTTCCCTTAACTTGCATCTTGCAGATTCTACCATTAAATAAGAAACATTTTGGTAGAATAAATTATGTGCTTGTCCTTTCTAATACAAATTATGTTCCAGTAGATTTCATTGTTCTTGATATTGAGTGTAATCCATCTTGTCCTATTATACTTGGAAGACCTTTCTTTCAAACTATAGGTGTTATCATTGACATGAAAGAGGGAAACATAAGGTTCCAATTCCCATTAAATAAAGGTATGGAGCACTTACCTAGGAATTGAATCCAAATAGCTTATGAATATATCATGAGGTCTACTTATGGGTGAGTGTCAAAGATGACAACACTTGAAACTATACATAATGCCTAGCTAAGGGCGTAAAGCGATAGCGCTTGTTGGCAGGCAACCCAATAGTTATCCCATCTTTCTTGTTCTACTTTCTATTTGTGTGTATAACTTGATAATTTTTACTATAATTACTGCGTTTTTATGTTTTAATTGGTTTATGTGCCAAGTAAAGCATTTGGGATGATTTGAATGATAAGTAAAATTGATACGGTGCAATAACAGAAACGTTTATGTCTAGTGGAGAATCTATCTAATTTTACTGGAACGTATTTTTGGTCTGAATGTTTTACATTATATTTCTATACAAATTCCTCACGCCTTCCTAATGTTTTAGAAAATATGGAGTTACATAAGTACGGTGTCTTTGTTGATCACTATAAAATGTTCTGTTTTAGGAAGATTATGTTTTTGCTTGCATAGTTTGCTTGTTTTGATGATGCTATGGATTATATTGGGGGGTATAAGTCATGGATAAGTTAGAATATAGTGCCTTTTGAAATAATAAAATGCGAATCAATTTATAACAATAACTATTGTTTAGGGTTCGTCTATCCTACTAACTGATCTCATGGGTTTTCTGTTGTGTTTTGTGTGCTGAAGTTTTCAAGTTTTGGATGATATCACGATGGATGAAGGAATAAGGAGAGGCAAAGAGCCTAAGATTGGGGATACCCAAGGCACCCCAAGTCAAATTCTAGAAATACTAAAGTGTCTAAGCTTGGAGCTATATTTTTATTGATCTCAATCCATCGGTATGTCACTTGGTGCTATATTTTTATTCATCACAAGATATGAGTTTTGCTTGGAGTGTCATGTATATTAGGTTGTTTTTGCTTTAGTTTTCCACAATCATTGTTTCCTGGACACATCCATTTGAGAGATACACATTTTCACCATGATTTGTTTGAATACTCTATGTGCTTCACTTATATCTTTTTAGCTAAGCAGTTGCTCTAATACTTCACTTATATCTTTTAGAGAACGGTGGCGTATAGATTTTATAGAAATAATTGCACACTCATTCTTCACTTAAATGTTTTTGAGAGTTAATAAATAGTGATGGTAATTTGTATAGGTTATAAGACTAGGCCCAAACTAATAGGTATTCAAAGACTGCATAACCAAAACCTTCATGTAGCACATAAAAGAGAAATTGTGAGATAATGATATTGATTTGGTAATATGGAAGGGCGTGAGTAAATGGTTGTTGGTTAGTAAAAATATTGATAGTTAAAGGGTGTTAAATTTTTTTTCATCAAAATATTGGTTATCTCATGGTGATGATGTGTGAGCATTCTTATTCCTCGTTTAAATCCTAGTGTTGTTTAGGTCACGGGCACGTGATGGTTAACTCCTACCAACCTCCTCCTTAGGGGCATGCGAGTAGTACTTTGCTTCATGAGATCTAATAAAATCTTGCAATAAGTATTTGAGTTCTTTATGATTGATCTGAATCAATGGATGTACGCACTCTCACCTCTTATATTTGCTAGCCTCTTCGGTACCGTGCATTGCCCATTCTCAACTCAAAGATCAGTGCAAACTTCGTCCGTGCATCCAAAGCACGTAAGATGATACGCTCTATTCGACATAAGCCACCTTATATCTTCCTCAAAACAGCCAATATACCTACCTATCATGTCATTTCCATAGCCATTCCGAGATACACTGCCATGCAACTTCCACAGTTACATCATATGGCTAGTACACTCATTGTCGTATTGCTTTGCATCATCGTAAGATAGCTAGCATGGTATTTCCATCGCTTGTCCAGTTTTTTATATCCTCCCTATGCTAGATCATTGTGCATCCTGGTACAGTGACATAGGCATTCATATAGAGTCATATTGTTTAGTAGTTCTTCATATCAATTTGTAGGTAAATAGAAGTGTGATGCTTTCATTATTAGGGTCTGTCTCGGTGAGGAAAGCATGATGGAGACTATGAATCCCCCACAAGTCGGGATGAGACCCCGGATGCAAGATAAAAGAAAAAAGAGAGAGAAAAAGAAGAAGAAAAAAGATAAAAATGAGAGAAAAGAGAGAAGGGACAGTGCTAATACCTCTTTTTCCACACTTGTGCTTGAAAGAGAGAAGGCATCCCATGTTTTTTATATAGAGAGTCTCATGTTTTGTCACTTTCATATTTTAGTGGGGATTTTTCATTATAGAACTTGGCTTGCAAATTCCGATGATGAGCTTCTTCAAATGCACGGGTCTTCATGAGCAAGCAAGTGGGATGCACACCCACTTAGCTTCAGTTAAGCCTTCATACACTTATAGCTCTAGTGCATCCATTGCATGCCAATCCCTACTCCTCACATTGATATCGATTGATGGGCATCTCCATAGCCTGTTGATCGACCTAGTTGATGCGATACCTTGTTCTCCACTTTTACCCCTTTGAAACCTACCACCATATTCTATTCCACCTATATGCTATGTCCATGGTTCATGCTCATGTATTGAGCGAGTAATAAAAATCTGAAGCGCATTAATAAGTATGATCTAGTTGAGTAGCTTAACACCGTGATGCTTGACATTTGTATTTATGGGGTGAAGACGGAGCTATGCCATGCTAATATGATAAAGTGAATGGGGGTAAACATTCTTTAAGGATCGTATATTTTGAAAATTGATGATTATGTTACTTATGTTCAACGATATTACTATGTTTATGTTTGTTAATTTATCATTTCTCGGTGATCAAACCTTCAAGATATTACATGTTGGGTGATGCTTGTGATTTGTGTTGGGTTTACCATGAAGAGGAATAGGTGATGCATCACAATATAGCTAAGTACTTCCCTCAGTAGAGAACTAAGGTTTATCAAACCAATAGGAGTAACAATTAACCCCCGTCTTCAGCGACTACACACTAAAGAAACAAACACTCGCACCCAACGCGGGCAAGAGGGTTGTCAATCCCCTTGTATCGTTATTTCCAAGCAAGTAAAGTGTGTAGATAGAAGTTGCAAAGTGAAAAGTAAATTATTATGAAATAAAGGCAGCGAGGAATTCTAGCATTTCTAAACTAATAAGTGAATAGACCCGGAGGCCAATAGTAACGTATGCTTGTTTTCTTCCTGTTCGCATATCCGTATCATCCTTCTCTTCTTTCGTAGGCACATTTACTTCAATTCAACAACTTCATTGATTCATAAATTTGAGGCCCTACTGTCATCTCTCATGTAGTAGGCATACGGTGGGTAAAAAAATAACTATTGGGCAATTCACGGCAATGATCATATGTATATGGGCATCACGTCCATAAGCAAATAGGTCGACTCCTTCCTGCACCTACTACTATTACTCCACTTCAAGAGCGCTTATATGCTTATCTCTCGATGTTTTTAGTTCATGACAAGCAAAGTGATGCTTGGAGAACGATGACATGATCTAGACAAAGAGAACTCAATCGATATGTATTAACCACATCATTTTATCCTTAGTTTCAACAATTACGTAGCTTGTCCCCTTCTGTCACTTGGATATAGAAACTCATCAGATTGTACCCACTAGAACGCACCCCCCTCACTGAATAAATATCAGTCTAGTTGGCCAAACTATTTCAATAGATCCGAGATATTTACAAAGCTATGATAATCATGCAAATAAGAGTCAGAATTACAATTCAGATAAGACTCGTATCTTTATCATGAATAATTTGAACATAAACCCACAATTCATCGGATCCCAACAAACGCACCGCACAATAGGATTACATCGGATAGATCAAAGTGAAGATGCGATGGTCATTTTATTGAAGATCAAGAGAGAGAGAGAGAGAGAGAGAGATCTAGGTACTAGCTACAGACCCGTAGGCCTGTGGTAAACTACTCACACATCACCATGGTAGCAGCAAGGTTGATGTAGAGGTCCTCCGTGATCAATTCCCCTCTGATAGGGCACCAGAAAAGGGCTCCAGATGGCCTATTGTGGAACAAAGACTTACAGTGACGGAAAAAAGTGTATTGGTTGGCTCCCTAGGGTTTGGGGGTATTTGAGAATTTATAGGACGAAGAGGTACACCAGGGGACGCCCGAGGGGGCAGCACACAACAGGGCGCAGTCACCCCCCTCGGTTACCCTTATGTGTGCTGCCTCACTTTTGCAGACTTTGGTCTCCTCCCGATGCTTCTAGGTCTTCTTTTGGTCCAAGAAAATCATAAATAAGTTCCGGGGCAATTGGGCTTCGTTTGGTACTGTAAACCTGAAAAGCCAAAAACATGCAGAAAACAACCACTGCACTGGGCACTGGGTTAATAGGTTAGTGCTCAAAAATAATATTAATTAGTATATAAACAGCCAAAAAGCATCATAGAATGATAATATTACAGCATGGAACAATAAAAATTATACATATGTTGGAGATATATCAGTGGCTGGCGGGTGTCTATCTCTCCCACTTTAGTTGAATTGGATTCGACAAAGGCATTCCTTGTAGAAGGTTAAAAGGGAACTTTATTATCATTGTTGTGGCTTTGCGTTGTCTAGAACAAATTTTGCTTGTTTCCCATAGCATCCACATAAAATTTGCAACAACAAAGTAGAGGGCGTCTAACTTGTTTTTGTAGGGTATGTTATGATGTGATATGGCCAATAAGTGATATGATATATGTGATGTATGAGATGAATTGTGGGTATGTTAAACATCAACACTTGATTCTTCTTCTTGATTTCTACCTCGGTGATGTAAAACTTTGCGAATAGCATATGGATATTCTCCATCCCTTGCACGTTATAGTTCATCACAAAGCTCTTGTAGCGTGATGGAAGTGACTCGACAACTCTGTTAATCATTGTCTTATCTTGAAGATTAACTCCCACGTGATTCAAGCGATTGTAGCATCCAGACATTCTTAGCACATGCTCACCTACTAAGTTGTTCTGATCCATCTTGCAGCCAAAGAACTTGTCAGAGGACTCATACCTCTCGACACGGGCGTGAGCCTGAAATACCAATTTCAGCTCTTGGAACGTCTCATATGCTTGTGGTAAACAAAACGTTTTGGAGCCTAGTTCTAAGCCATAAAGCATGGCGCACTGAACTATCGAGTATTCATGAGAATGTGCCTGTCAAACGTTCACAACATCCAAAAACGATGCTTGAGGGAGTGGCGCACCAAGCAGTGCATGAAGGACATAAGCTTTTTGTGCAGGAGTGAGGACAATACTCAGATTACGGACCCAGACCACATAATTGCTTACAATATATTTGAACTTATTCTTTCTCTAGGAATGTATTAAAAATTAGGGGATCCACAACACGGGCTATTGATCTTAGCATGATTTTGCAAATGCTTTTGACTATGTGCATGATAATTAGTTTAGTTAATAAAATTACTAATGAACTCCCACTCAAAACAACATCCCTTAGGTTGTCTAAGGGTGACATGATCCAAATCCCCAACCCAATTCTGATCATCACATGAGATGAGGTGGTTTCAATGGTGAACATCTCCATGTTGATCATATCTACTATATGACTCACGTCCGACCTTTCGTACTCCTGTGTTCCTAGGCCATGCAGGTACAAGCTAGGTTCGTCAAGTTTAAAAAAAGTATTCTGCATGTGTAAAACTGGCTTACACCCGTTGTATGTGAACGGAGAGTCTATCACACGCGATCATCACGAGGTGCTTCGAAACATCGAACTTTTGCAACAGTGCATACTTAGGGAGAATGCATGTTTCTTGAAATTAAGTGAGGGATGTTCTTATAATGCTACTGTCGTCCTAAGCAAAATAAGATGCATAAAAAGATAAACATCACATGCAAATCAAATAAGTGACATGATATGGTCATCATCGATCATCCTGTGCTTTTCATCTCCATCTCCAAACCACTGACATGATCTCCATCGTCACCGACATGACACCATAATCTCCATCATCGTGTCATCAGGTGGTTGTCTCGCCAAATATTGCTTCTCCAACTATTGCTAATGCATAGCGATAAGGTAAAGCAATGGCATAAAATAAATTTAAAGACAACCCTATCGCTCATGTTGGTTGTCGTACTCATCGACATGCATGTTGTGATAACTATTACAAAAGATAGTCATTTCATACATCACATATATCAAATCACGTCTTGGCCCTATCACATCACAACATACCCTGCAAAAACAAGTTAGACCTCCTATAATTTGTTCTTCCAAGTTTAACGTGGCTGCTATGGGAACCTAGGAACAACTGTTCGTACCTACACAATGCCACAAGCGGTGATAGTCAAGTTGCCTTTTAACCTTCTAAAAGGACTGCATTTGTCAAATCCGATTCAACTAAAAGTGGGAGAGAGAGACACCCAACAGCCACCTTTATGCAAAACAAGTTGCATGTCAATCTGTGGAACCGATCTCTTGTGCGAGGACAAGTAAGGTTGGTCCCAACCGCTTCATCCCACAATACCACTCAATCAACATAAGAGTGAGGAGGCAAGCAATCAGAACATCAATGCCCACAACTTCTTTATGTTCCACGTGTGCATATCATCTACGCATAGACCTAACTCATGATGCCATTATTGGGAACGTTGCATGGGAAACAAAAAAAGTCCAACGAACACCGAAGATCTATCTATGGAGATAGTAGCAATGAGAGGGGAGAGTGTGTCTACGTACCCTCATAGACCGTTAAGCGGAAGCGTATATAACACGGTTGATGTGGTCGTACTCTTCATGATCCAATAATGATCCAATCCGATCCAGCACAGAATGGACGGCACCTCCGCGTTCAGCACACGTGCGGCTCGATGACGTCTCCGTCTCCTTGATCCAGCAAGAGAGGGTAGATAAGTAGATGGGATCTCAACCAGCATGACAACAAGGTGGAGATGGTGGTGGAGCAGGGCCAACAGGGCTTCACTAAGCGCCTCTAGAACTACAAACGAGGAAGAACAGGAGAGATGGGAGGGCGAGGGCTGCCTCAAGGGAGAGGACTTGATATCTTCACCCCTCCCCTCCTCTCCACTGTCTATAGGAGGCAAGGGGAAGGAGGTTGTGCATCCCTAACCCCTCCTCTAAGGGAGGGGGTGGCGGCCATGAGGGAGGAGTCCTCCTTCCCCAAGCACCAAGGCAATTCCTAGGTGCCTTGCCCCTCAAGGTTTCTACCCCCTTAGCCGCAATTGCCTTCTAGGGGCTGGCCCAATAAGCCTAGAGGTCCTCCCTACAGCCCATGCTGGCCTAAGGGGCGTGGTGGAACCCTCCATGGACTTCCGGACCCCTCTAGATTCCTCCAGAACCTTCCACAAGTTTCCTCGTACAATACTAGCAAAACAAAAACTTTTCCGGTAGCCAAAATATGACTTCACATATATAAATATTTACTTCCGAACCATTCTAGAGCTCCTCATGACGTCGGGGTCACATCCGGGACTCTGAACAACATTCGCTCACCAAAGTACATATCTCAATACTACTCTAGCATCACCGAACGTTAAGCGTGCGGACCCTACGAGTTCGAGAATCATGTGGACATGACCGGGACACATCTCCGGTCAATAACCAATAGAGGGACCTGGATGCCCATATTTGTTCCTACATATTCCCAGAAAATATTTATTGGCCGAACCACAATGTCAAGGATTCAGTCAATCCTATATGTTGTTCCCTTTATCCAGAAGTATGTTACTTTCCCGTGATTCGATAATCGATATCTTCATACCTAGTTCAATCTCGTTTTTGTCAAGTCTCTTTAACCGTTCTGTAATACAAGATCCCATGACTAACTCCTTAGTCACATTGCTTGCAAGCTTCTTGTGATGTTGTATTACCGAAAGGGCCCAGAGATACCTCTTTGTCATACGGAGTGACAAATCCCAGTCTCAATACATGTCAACCCAATAGACACCATAGAAGATACTTGTAGAGCACCTTTATGATCACCCAGTTACAAAGTGGCACTTGATGCATATAAGGCATTCCTCCGATGTTAGGGATTTGCATGATATCATGGTCTTAGGAACACATACTTGACATGAAGCAAGCACTAGCAATAATCTAAGTGATATGCTCAAATGTTATGCTTACGGTTGGATCTTGTCCATCACAACATTCTCCAAATGATGTCATCCAATTATTAAATGACAACTCATGTCTATTGTTAGGAAACCTTAACCATCTTTGGTCAACAAGTTAGTCTAGTAGAGGCTCACTACAGACACTATGTTGTTTATATATCCACACATGTATCTAAGTTTCTGGTCAATACAATTCTAGCATGGATAATAACCGCTTATCGTGAACAAGGAAATATGATAATAATCAATTTATTATTGCCTCTAGGGCATATTTCCAACAACATCATCACACTATGACGTGTCTTCTTCCTCGCCGAGCACCATTGGTTGCTGACGATGCTGGCCGTGACGCCTCATAGTCACTCCGGCCCAACCCTCGATCTGGGCAGGGGTAGCATTGGACTATGCTCCCTGTCCATGGCAGGACGAGATGGCACCTCGACCTCCTGGCCTCGTCCACCCTGCATCCGGCCAGCGAGCGGACCATCGGCAACGACGGAGCAACACTGTGTGGTGGCACATCCAGCAAGGGTTGAAGATGCCTGAAGTGAACCGGTGGTGGATGAAGAAGATAACCCCGCTGGTGCCATCAGCCTCATGGGCTTTCCCGGCAACTCCGGGTCGGGAAGAGTGGTGGATTAGGAAGGGTCCTAGCGGTGGAGGCGGAGGCGCCGTCCGCGTTGCCTCGAGGAAGCAACAAGATATGTTGAGTAATATACGTCAGAGTCTCTTTGATGATCTGATGTCTGATGTCTCACCGTTTGAGGCCACCCTTTTGGCAGGAAAAACAAGATAGGTTGTGCACAGGACCCGACCGAAGAGTAGTGTGCTCCATTTACACCGTGTGTTAAGAGCATAGCTAATAGTATTGTCAGTCGATGGCAACATGGAACTATCATGGCCTCTGCAGTCATCATCAATATTCACTCATATATTAATGTACGTTATAAGTTTGTATTTACATTAACGATTTAGCTACATGCAAGTCGGCTGAAAAAGCTTTTTGGCCCAGTCAATTTGGCGGGAAGAAGTAGCCGCTGGAGAATCCCTCTAGATTTATCTTAGAGTGGCAACTGTGACGCCCTCGATTTGATCGTACGCTAATCATACACGAAAATGCGTACGAACAAGCTCAAGGACTCATGGGAAGATATCACAACACAACTCTAGACACAAATAAAAACATACAAGCTTCATATTACCAGCCAGGGGCCTCGAGGGCTAGGATACAGAAGCTCGATAAATACACGAGTCAGCAGAAGCAACAAATATGTGAGTACATACATAAAACAAGGGGATGCTTTAGAGAACGCTAACACAAAAGATATATCGATTGAACGAGGCGAGGCCTCCTGCCTGGGAACCTCCTAAACTACTCCTGGTCATCAGCAGCCTCCACGTAGTAGTAGGCACCGTCGGGGTAGCAGTCTTCGTCAGCGGGATATGCCATCTTCTGGACTGCATCATCTGGTTGCAGCAATCGAATCAAGGGGAAAAGGGGGAGCAAAGCAATGGTGAGTACTCATCCAAAGTACTCGCAAGACTCACATCAGAACTATACTAAGTTATGCATCGGCGTCAAAGGAATGGGGGTCATCACTGTATTGACTACAGAAATGCGAGAATAGAGAAAAGGTCTAGTCCTATCGAAGACTAGCATCTTCAGGGGTCTTGCAGCAATAGACGAGAGTAGAACAAGTAGCACAATTATATAGTCATATTGTTTCAGCAAAATTAATTAAGGTCACGCCCAGAGATTCTTCCTCGACTCCCTGCAAGAAATAAATCTCACAGCAAACAATCCAGTTAAGTAACAGTTCTAGTTGTATTAGATCAGGGCACAACTCCAAGTCGTCATGTAACTGTGGACACGGCTATTCAAACAGTTAATTTTCATCCTTGCAGGGGTGCACCACAGTACCCAACACGCTTGATAAACTCTGTCCGGACAAACTTTCGTGGGTCGTGCCCGGCCTCGGAACATCAACACGTCGTAGCCCTACCTAGGCTCAACAGAGAGGCTAGCCCACCGGTCTAAATCCTAAGCGCACAGGGGTCATGGGCCCATCACCCTTTGCACTCCTGCATGATGCGTGGGTGGACGAGGTCAGTCCCCGCAGCTCTTATACAAGAATGATGCTTACGCAGACCACTCGGGTGCGCGCCACTCCATTGTTGATGTCTGAAGAGCTTCGGCTGATACCATGACGTTGAGTACCCATAACTTCTCCCACGTGAAGGTTAGTGCGAAAAGGTCTCCCGACCAACTCAGATCAAATACCAAATCCTGTTAGAATTTTAATTAATACTACAGCGATGATCAGCAATCCACGATATGTGGTCCCGTCGCCCCATCTCGAGGATGTGTGGCAAGATCCTAGAATGCCCGGCCAAGCCTTGTCACATTCACGCAGGAATCCACCCGCAACACACCTCATCATTTTCCTAATAGCAAGGTTAAGTAACTGTATGGCTGTAACATGAGAGGGATCTGAGGTATCAGCCTCGATGGATTCCGAACGATGTAATCGTCAAGGTGGCCAGGGAGGAATCACCCTCGATGGACCACGCTTGATGGGTTGTATGACAAATTCGTTATCGAAGGTGGCAAAGGAGGAATCACCCTCCATGAATCACTGCCGATTAACCACACTACATAGCTAACATCAGGGGTACGTATCAAGGTGTCACCCTCGGTACTCGATAGTAGCTCTGTGACATTGTACAACTAAGGGGGTGAGTGATGTGACGGGTCTTGGCTCGTCAATTAAAAGATCGAGACATCGATGATAAAGCACAACAACTGGACTAAGGGGGGTCAAAGGGGACCACTGCTCTACCTATACTAAACAGTTTAAAGTGCGGTAGAGTAAAGTAGCAGTTCATCAAAAACAGGCTATGCATCATATATAGGAGCTATCTACAATAGTAGCACAATTCTAATCCAAGCATGAGGGAGAAAGAATAGGCAATATAGTAATGATCAAGGGGGGTTTGCTTGCCTTGTTGCTTTGCTGCAAAGGGTTGGTCGTCAAGAGGGTAGTTGTACCCAGCAGCAACGTTAGTCTCGGGGTCTACCGGTAAGAAGGGGGGGAAGAAACAATAAATATAAAGCTCACATGCAACACGATGCATGGCATGGCAATATGCATGGCTAGGAGTGCACTAACATAGTATTATACGTCATGGACAGATCGGTAAAATATTGCACGATATTTCTCGGGTCTCTGGCTACTACCAGACAGGCGAAAGAGATGGAAAAACTTCCAAGTTCGCTATGATAGGGACGCATGACAGATGAACGGACAACGTATCCGGGTTCGTCTCATTTTTGTGATCAAATTTCATGTACAAAATTTCATTACATATCGTGGATTGTTGATTGTCGCCACAGTGTTAATTAAAATGCTAACGGGATTTGGGTATTTGATCTGAGTTGGTCGGGAGACCTTTTCGCACTAACCTTCGCGTGGGAGAAGTTATTGGTACTCGACATCGTGGTATCAGCCGAAGCTCTTCAGATGACAGTAATGGAGCGGCGCGCGCCCGAGTGGTTCACGTAAGCATCGTTCTTGTATAAGAGGTGCCAGGACTGACCTTGGCAGCCCACGCATTGTGCAGGACTGCAAAGGGTGATGGGCCCATGACCCCTGCGCGCTTAGGATTTAGACCGGTGGGCTGGCCTTTATGTTGAGCCTAGGTAGGGTTGCGATGTGTTGATGTTCCGAGGCCGGGCATGACCGAGGAAAGTGTGTCCGGTGAGAGTTTATCAAGCGTGTTGGGTACTGTGGTGCAACCCTGCAGGCATGAAAATTAACGAATAGCCATGTCCATGATTACACGACGACTTGGAGTTGTGCCCTGATCTAATACAACTAGAACTATTACTTAACTGGATTGTTTGTTCCGGGATTGCTTTCTCGCAGGGAGTCAAGGAAGAATCTCTCAGCATGACCTTAATTAATTTTGCTGAAACAATATGACTACATAATTGTGCTACTTGTTCTACTCTCGTTTATTGCAGCAAGACCCCTGAAGATGCTAGTCTTCGATAGGACTAGACCTTTTCTCTATTCTCGCATTGCTGCAGTCGGTCCAGTTATAACCCCCTCCCCCATTCCTTTGACACGGATGCATAACTTAGTATAGTTCTCATGTCAGTCTTGCGATTACTTTGGATGAGTACTCACCATTGCTTTGCTCCCTGTTTTCCCCTTGATTTTATTGTTGCGACCAGATGATGGCGCCCAGAAGATGGTGTGTCCCGTTGACGACGACTGCTACCCCGACGGTGCCTACTACTACGTGGAGGCCACTGACGACAAGAAGTAGTTTAGGAGGTTCCTAGGCAGGAGGCCTCACCTCGTTCGATCGATGTATCTTTTGTTCTAGCCATCTCTAAGGCATCCCCTTGTTTTATGTCTGTACTCAGATATTTGTTGCTTCCGCTGACTCGTGTGTTTATCAAGCTTTTGTATTCTAGCCCTCGAGGCCCCTGGCTTGTAATATGAAGCTTGTATGTTTTCATTTGTGTTTAGAGTTGTGTTGTGATATCTTCCCGTGAGTCCTTGATCTTGGTCGTACGCATTTGCGTGTATGATTAGCGTACGATTAAATCGAGGGTGTCACAGCAAGCGACCCAGGTGTATATCTTAGGGTGGCAGGATCATCTTTATCTACCTTAGGGGTGTGGGGTAATGGGGTGTGGGTTCGTCGGAAAAATATGTGCATCACTGAGGTTAGAGGGATGGTCGGGGGATGTGGAAGCACGGTGTTGGTGGTGGTTGAGGGAAGGGAAAGACAGTGAGCCTAGCATAGGAGAGTTGTCGGCCGCGGACGGTGACGACAGGTCGATAGACCGGTGGTAGTTTGGCGGCTCGAGGACGAAGATGAACAAGCCGATTGTGGTAGAAGAAGGTGTCTAGTAAGTTGGAAGTACATTGGACGACCGAAAACGATCGACTTGCTCTAGCGAGTCCCTTACATTAATATTTTTCTCTCTTTTGCATTCTTTATATTTGTAGTATTTACCTAGAAGCATGTACATAGATAATTTCTTGTAAACCCGGGTAATACCCTGGGCCACGCCGAGTTTTGGGTCGGGCTTGACAAAAATCCAGACTGAAAATCCCAAGCACAAGTCCAGCATGGCCCGACAAAAAAACTAATAAGCGAGCCTGAACCCGGCTCAAATGGACTAAAAAATTTAATTTCGGGTGAGGCCTTTGTGTAAAATGGCTATTTTTCCAATCCGAGCCTCGCCCAAAATATATACCGGACCTAGTTTTCAAGCCCGAAAGAGGCCCAAACACAAAGCCTGACCCGACCAGGCCCGAACACAAAGCCCGATATGTCCCGGCCTGGGTTTTTTGGCCGGGTTCGGGCTTTGTGTTCCGGCCAGGCTGCCCATGTCCACGTGTACTTTTTTTGTATGAGAGCTCTTTTCATTTATTTTCTCGGCCTTGCTAAATCCTAGTTGAGTGAGACTTGTTATGTCTCAGTTGTTGTTATATGCATGAGATTTTACAACGGCTTCCATACAATATTTTCTTTAGTTTTCTTTCTTACATGCTATGTTATTCAGACTTAGTTAAATCTCACTCGGATAAAACTTCATCCTACTTTTTTCATATATCTCTTTTTCACAAAGACGAAAATATTATGTAAAGGATTATAAACCTGCTATCCTACTTCCATATACCTACTAATAAAGGAGCTATTGCTTTTGTCCGTCCGTCAATAAAACTATCCCGAAGTTGACACAAATTACCAACTATGCCACCCGTAAGCACAAAAAATGTTTGGATTTGCTACATGGGCCGTTGTATAGGATTTATTTATTGTGCGGCCCCACTGTAAACACAACGAGGCAGAAGACCCAAGTTCGACCCTAGTCCTCCCCTTTTTTCTCGTTCACTTCTTTTTTGTGTAAATTCAAATAATTTTGAAAAATATTCATATCTTTCAAACACTAACTCCAAATCTAATATGTTATATATGAAAATCACTCAAAAATGTACAGATAAATATGCTATTAACTTCCATGTTACTCTTTTCTAGAATAAAATTTTATGGTGCAACCTTAATTAATACCTTCTCTGTATTGGGTATTTTGGAATTTCCTATTACATATGTTTTCTATCTCATTTAACTTGAGTAGATATGATAGTTTAATGCTCTTACAAAAGATAGTATTGACACTGTAGCGAATGTTGATTCCTACTAACTATCATATGCTAAAGGTTACAATAGGTACATAGTCGTTCTATTTCCCATTGTGAAAAGTAACCAACTAACATACGATGATGTACACTAACTGTTGATATGAGCTTTACGTAAACAAGTGACTTTACGAAAAAGGGTTTCCCCAGCTTTGTATTACAAAGCAACCAACCGATACAGACAACGATAGGTGCTGGGACGGAAGCAGCACAATCACACTCAAAATAAAAAACAAAAGAAGAAAATGTCGATAACAGCGGGTCGACAGAAACGAAGAAGCACTACAAGAAATATGTCAACTAACGACCTTCAATATTGGTCACTGAATGGTCATTGATTTCCATTTGTGACCTTTTTATGACCAAAAACAAAATGTCTAAAGCTGAGGGTCTTTAATGAACTATAACGACCTTTATTCTAGATTGGTCGTAGGATTTTATGACCAAACATAAGGTCGTAGGTTTAACGACCAAATGATTTGGTCACTAGCAATCTGCCGCACCACGTCAGAGCCACCGTGGCAGGCTGACGTGGCAGAATTATAACCAAATGAAAAGGTCGTAAATAAGATTCAGCCCGGTCCATTCCGGTCGTCTACATGGGCTGGGCCCAATAATTTGGCCTTTTATTTTCTGGGATAGAATCTTTTACTGAGCAGGTTTTTTATTAGTCCACTTTTCTTTCGGGCCTTGGCCTACTCTTTTTAGTCCAGTTCTTGTTTGGGCCTTGGCCTACTCTTTTTTTAGGCCCAAGCCTTTTTGGACAAATTCTAGTTTGGGCCTTGGCCTACTCTTTTTTTAGGCCCAAGCCTTCTTAGTCTATTTCTTGTTTGGGCCTCGGCCTTTTTGCTGTCCAAACTAACTTTAGTGCCCAAACAAAATGGTCCAAACAAAACTTAAATAATTGACAACTTCACAAAATACTTCATCAGGTTCAAATAGAGCAAGACTTTGTTTCATCACCAGAATGACCAATCACTTAAATAATTGACAACTTCAGAGGTGCACAGCTTCACAAAAACTCATCACGCATTTCCACCGAGCTCTTAAAGTCCATGCCCAACGGACTTTCCTGATGGTCCGTCGCAGTCGCCATAGTTGCTTTCTGCCTTGTGACTCTATCAGGTTCATCAGGTTCCAGGATCCTCTTTGTTTGTCCTGGAGGTGGGGCCATCACCCTTCCTGGAGGCATTGCAGCAGATGCTTCGGAGCTCTTCCTCTTCTTGCTGGCTGTCTTCAGTGCCTTGTATAAATAGCACAGAAAAAAATTAGATCACAAGATAAATATGTGAGCACAAGGAAACAAAGAGCCTACAAGAACCCGAACCCTCCAAGCAAGACGGAGTTTGCACCATAACAGTCTTGTGCACTACAACTTCATCCTCCTTAGGATTGTACTCTGGGTCATCACTGATAACTCAACTACCTTCTTGAACCCCATTAGTTGTACCTTCTTGTACATCATTTGTTTTCCTAATCATTGATGCTATTGCATCAATGCCAAGGGACTGGAATATCCGATTGTTCCTCATCATATTTCTAGGCCTAACCTTCTCGTACTCGGTGAGAGGATGCTCATCTTTGCAAGGAAAAGTAAACATAATTGTTACGTTAATTGTTGGAATGCATGGACAGACAGCCAAACATATCTTATGATATTTTCTTATCATTTAATCCTACTTATTCAGCTAAGGAAGAGTAACAGCACACAGGCACAGCTAAGCCAGCTAATTCAGATTACAGCAATACATTTGCATAATAAAATCATCTATAAGCAAAGTAATTACTCAATTATATCCCTAATGGAGGCAAACATATGCATTCATAGCAACTGGTTGCCCAACATTTGGTGAATAAAGAAGCAAGCAAAGTGCATAAGTGCTACTAATACAAGCAAGCAAGCAAAGTGCATAAGTGCTACTAATACAAGCAAGCAAGCAAGCAAGCAAAGTGCATAAGTGCTACTAATACAAGCAAGCAAGCAAAAGAAGTGCTACTGATAGAAACAAGCATAGTGCTACTGATAGAAATAAGCATAGTGCTACTGATAGAAACAAGCAAGCAAGGGAGAAAATTGAAGAGGATCAAGCAAGAAAGTACTATTGATACCAACCCTAGTAGCTTCTTCTCCAAGTGCTACTGATACAAGCAAGTATTGCCGATGGAAACTCTAATTAACCAGAGGGGGATAGAACGAACCACTAGGAATAAATCCCATGAACATGAACAAGAACCTCCAGGAGCTCCTAGATTGACTGAATCCTAACCCTAGATCGACCAGGTGGGGGATGTACCCCCATTTGTTACCCATCACAAATGCAGGACCCCATGATCCAGCCCCATGACAACTGCAACCCTAACCCCATGAATCTAACCCTAACACCATGAACCCTAACCCTAACCCCATGAATGTACCGAACCATCCCAATTGATCTAGCCCCATGAACCCTAGAAGAACACATGAGGGGGATCTATCAAACCCTAGAAGAACACATGAGGGGGGTCTATCAACGGGAGATGGGTCGAGGGGAGAGGTACCTATCGTCGTCGACTGTTGATTATGTAGATGTACCCGTTTTCGTCGTCGATGTATTCGTAGCCGTCGACGTCGATGTAGATGTAGCCGTCGTCGTCGATGTAGATGTAGCCGTCGTCGTCGATGTAGATGTAGCCGTCGACGTCATTGATGTAGTCGTCGTTGATGTAGATGTAGCCGTCTTCGTCGTCGATGTAGTCGTCGTCGGGGAGAGGGGAGAGGGGCGGAGGGGCGGCGCGGAGCACGGGAGGGGAGGCGGGGCGGCTCGGAGCAGGGGAGGGGCGGCGGAGTGGGGAGTGGAATGGATCCCGCGTGGGTAGTGGGGAGTGGAATGGAGAGGGGAGTGGGAGAGGGAGTGGTGGGTCCTGCGTGGTAGTGGGAGAGGGAGTGAAGGGAAATTTTGGTGGGGTGGGAGGGAAAATTTTCATTAGTTTTTTGGGGTTTGGAGGCAGACTTTTCTTTTTCTTTTTTATAAACATTGTAGAAATAATGGTTAAAATCATACCGAATAGTTCAAGAAGACATAGGTACTCAAATTTATATATCTTTTCTTGTAGGCAGGTCACATGTGATGATGCGACACGAAGGTTTCCCATTTTTTTGATTTTTTTTGAATTTTTCATGGCCGTTTCAAAATGCGGTCGAAACGGCGGGCATGACCGTTCCTACCTAGTGGTTGAATCTTGGAAACCTTTTGGTGTTTCTATGATTAAATAGATACTTGTGTACCTAGAAATGATTTTTGGAAAAAATAAAGAGCAAACTATAAGGCAGCCGCACTTCAAATTTGACCCGCTTCCAACTGATTTGACATAGATTTGTCTTTTTCACGAGAGATGGATAAAAGCTTTTGACACCCAACCATTTTGTCAATTGTACATTAAATATGGCCTAGTATGTTCGAAAAATGATTTGGACCAATTTTGAAACAAATATATGATAGGTCCTTCACAAAAAAATTCATTTTGGGCACTTGAAAAATGAAAAATGATTTTTTCATACAAGGAAGATGAAAACTTCCTTAATCAACATTGTTTGTCACTCCAACATGCACCATTATGCAAAATATGAGACCATTTCAACAAACCATGCCTTGAATATGGCCATGAGATTGATCATGTGGCTTGAAAGCCATGAATCTTCACACATGATAGCTCATTTGTGTGAACACTTTTTAAAAATAATTGTCATATTACAAGTTTATTATTTTACATGGTAAATTTATCACATATGATGACATAATGCAAAGGTTTCCCATTTTTTGATTTTATTTTTATTTTTCATGGCCGTTTCAAAATGCGATCGAAACGGCGGGCATGACCGTTCCTACCTAGTGGTTGAATCTTGGAAACCTTTTGGTGTTTCTATGATTAAATAGATACTTGTGTACCTAGAAATGATTTTTGGAAAAAATAAAGAGCTAACTATAAGGCAGCCGCAGTTCAAATTTGACCCGCTTCCAACTGATTCGACATAGATTTGTCTTTTTCACGAGAGATGGATAAAAGCTTTTGACACGCAACCATTTTGTCAATTGTACATTAAATATGTCCTAGTATGTTAGAAAAATAATTTGGACCAATTTTGAAACAAATATATGGTAGGTCCTTCACAAAAAAACTCATTTCGGGCACTTGAAAAATGAAAAATGAATTTTTCATACAAGGAAGATGAAAACTTCCTTAATCAACATTGTTTGTCACTCCAACATGCACCATTATGCAAAATATGAGACCATTTCAACAAACTATGCCATGAATATGGCCATGAGATTGATCATGTGGCTTGAAAGCCATGAATCTTCACACATGATAGCTCATTTGTGTGAACATTTTTTAAAAATAATTGTCGTATTACAAGTTTATTATTTTACATGGTAACTTTATCACATATGATGACATAATGCAAAGTTTTCCCATTTTTTTTATTTTTTTTGAATTTTTCATGGCCCTTTCAAAATGCGGTCGAAACGGCGGGCATGACTGTTCCTACCTAGTGGTTGAATCTTGAAAACATTTTGGTGTTTCTATGATTAAATAGATACTTCAGCGCATACATAATTAAGAGACTCTTCTCATCTTTTAAGATACAACAAGTAAGATAGAACAAGTAAGATCAACAAATCTATCAACATACTTGGGTTGAACAAAGATAAAGTCACTTAATCATACATAATTAAGAGATTCTTCTCATCTTGCATTACAACATTGCTACAAAAGAGCAACATACCAACAATAGCATAGTATAGTTACAAACATAGCATAGTGGAGTCACTTAATCATACATAATATAGAGATTCTGATCATCTTGCATTACAACATTGCTACAAAAGAGCAACACAGCAACACAACAACACATCAACCATAGCATAGTGGACTTCATCTTCATCTGATCAGCTCATCCATCCAAAATGTCCCTGATCATCTTCAACTTCTCTTGGTTCTTCTCCAAGGCCTTCAACTGATCAGCAATCTGGATCTTCAACTCATCCCTGCGTTTAATCAGATTCTCAATTCCTTTCTTCAGACCATCAATGTGAAGGTTGAGCGCCAAAATTTCATCATTAAGTTTGTACTTCTCCTTCAAATGATTTGCCTTCTGGATCCTAATGACCCCGCCTTGAGATTCTGCAAGGTTGAGGAGTTGATTCACATCTTCTACTAGTTTGTCATAGTTTGCATCAAGATTTCTTTTCTCCTCTGTGAGGTGGTGAATTTTCAGTGAATTCTCCAAATTATCATCCCTCCTAGCACTCATGTTGTCTTCCAACATTTCCCACAGTTTTAACAATGCATTTTGCATTGTGGGAGGCCACTCTTGGTCTACCCAACCAACAAAACCAGAGTTTTGAGGTGGTTGCAATACAAAATAATCAGTACTTCAGCAATACAAAATAACTAGAAAATAACAAGCCAGAATTCTGTAATAAACATGCAATGACAGTGATGTAACAACCCAGAATCTTTTAGCTAAACTAGCAATGACAGTGTTGTAATAAACAATGACAGTCTGAATATTTGAGCTAAACAAACAATGACAGTGATGTAGTAAACACTGACAGTCTGAATATTTGAGCTAAACAAACAATGACAGTGATGTAGTAAACACTGACAGTCTGAATCTTTTGAGCCAGATAGAAAAAACAAAAGCAACTTCATGCATGTCTAACACTAAAGAAGATAGAACTAACCGGCTGAGCACACACTAAAAATCTTCTCCCTGTCTCAAATCCTTCGAATGCTACGCGACGCTTAGGCGGCAGCCCATGCTCCAAGCAAACATCCAGGGTAGAATTCTCGATGCCCATGTAGTCTTTGTCGTTGATGCTAGCAGGGATCTAAAGAAGAACCAAGAAACAGAGATAAATCCCCAATGTGAAGAAACCGAAACCCTAAACCTAACCCTAGCTCTACAAATTACCCGGTACATCATGCCGTCTGAGGAAGAGCTCATGTCCAGGCTCGATAGGTCGTTGCTACTCTCATCCTCGTAAACCATGGCGCGGCGGAGGTGGTGGCGGCCGACGAGCTTCGGTGATGAGGTGGGCAGAGCGCGAGCAGAGTAGACTGGCTCGGTCGATCAGGTTCGAGCGAGACACAAAGACCGACCGAACCGGTTCGTGCCAACAATGTTTGAGTGGGCCATTTGTTTTTTTAAGGTGTCTATGCCATTTGTTTTTTTTGTAAGATGTCCCGGACGGCACGTGGCGGACGGGACATTGCAGGAACTGTCACATCGTATAAAGAGGGAACTGCCACTTCGTCTCCCACCTCATCGCCTCGTCTCCCACTTCGTCTCCCTCGTCTCCCTCGTCGCACCGTCTCCCTCGTCGCCTCATCTCCCAATGGAGGGCGCTCGTCGCGCCGTCGCCGTTGTGGATCTGCTTGAGATGCCGAAGCAGCAGGAGGTCGACACGACCGCAACCGATGTCGTCGCCGCTGCGGAAGAGAAGGAGGTGCCTGTGCCGAAGCAGGAGGACACGACCGCAACCGCTGTCGCCGCTGCGGAGGTGCCGAAGCAGGAGGACACGACCTCGAGCGGTGCTGCCGACGATGAGGTGGGTTTTTTAGATAGGGTTTTCTGGTTTTTTATAGTTGATTCGTGCTTGAATGCTACATAGATTTATATATTGAGACTTGGATTTCTTTAATTTCAATCTTGATTTGTGCATGTGGATGTGGTAATGCTTCCCATTCCCCTGCTTTCATAGTTATCGTTGATAAGCATGAGATTATTTAGATAGGGTTTTCTGCTTTCATATATTCAGAGAGCAGAACACACTCTGCTTTTGCATGTGTTGGCGAACTTTTGCATTTTGTTGGCGTGAATCAACGGAATCTTTCTCTTATTAGTAAAGATTTCACCTAAGTCATGTGCTTGATATATACGAACACCCACCATTCCTAAATTTTGCCTAGGTCTGCCCCCTCTCTTGCATTTTATTGGGATTATTAGTAAGGATTTAATAAGAGTTAGGTTTTGAATTGGGATCTTGATTGTTGCATGTGCTTAGATTTTATTATGTGCCGGATATGTTGATAGATTTGTTGTGGTTATCCCCTCACCGGGGCACAACAGGGGCTGAGCAGCCCAATAGTGCAATGTTCTGCTATATAAAATGCAGAACAGAGAGAGTCGTCTTATGCAAACAGATAAGAAAAGATAATGAAGTGATACTTACAAATTGCTTGCAGACATCACATTTTGGATGAAAGCGCTCCTTGTAACAAGTTTTATGGTACGGATGGTTTCCTGACATGGAGAACTGCATGTTTTTGTTGGTAAAGTCAATACCAATGCAACTGCTTAATTAGTACACAAAACAACAAAGATCTAGCTCATAGTCATATATTGGCTGATTACAAGCATATAGTTACAGTATAGTCATATATTGGCTGATTACGTCCATGGCCAATTTCATTGCGACATCCAGCACATGTCCTAACAAAAGAAGTGTATACATAACATATAGTTACAGAGTACAGTTTGATTTTTTAAAAGTACATTTAAATCTTTGTATGAAGTATCGAAAGATTGTATAAGTGAAATGCACAAAGGACAGACCCAGTGCAGAGAATAGGGTGGCTGATGCAGCAGCACTATGAATGTAATTAGAAGCACATCGTTGAATGCTTGACCTTTTGAATATTGTGTTACATAGTTTGTACTAATCAAATTACTTATATTGTAGGAAAAGGAAGCTGCAGGCATGAAGAGGAAGCTCGCCAAGACTGGGTTCAAGAGCCCGTATGACTCTGACTACGACGACGACGAACCGTATGAGGTAATCCCAACTATTTTAGTTCAGCGTAAGCACTATATGAATGCATGTTGGTGGGCTTTTTAATGAAATTGATGTAGAGAGTGTTTTAATGTTGTTTGTTTAATTAGATTACTGTACATGACTTTTTTCTTTGTTTGTTCATTAAAATTTGGTAAATGGGAATTATCTGATGTTTGTTCATTGCATCATTCTGAATCAGAAGTGTGTGTTCTGCCTCCATAATGCCTATATGAATGCATAATGTGTGCGCAATTAATTTGTGTGTGCAGTATAACTCTGGAGATGACGTGGAGGACGGCAACAAAGAGTCCTTCATTGAGAAGGAAGCCCAGAAGATCAGGGAGAAGGGGAAGGCGGCCTACTTCAGGAGGGGAATGTTCAGATGCCCATACTGCACCACAAAGCCAAAGCCCAGGGATGGGATTTATGAACACCTGATGTCGCATGCACGCGGTTTATCGCAGAGTGCTGATAACATCAAGACCAGGGCAGAGCATGCAGCCCTCCTGAAGGCTCTAGGTCCCATTTAGTCGTCACCCTCCATGATCCTCGGTTTATCGTCGTCGTTGTGAACTGTTGTACTTTTGCGCACTATGTTATCGGCCTGTTGTTGTGAACTGTGTTGGAATGTGTTATACTTTTGATGTTAATTATGGCAGGATGTCGTTATGGCTTGCTTCTATTTTGCTTCACTGATGTTATGGCAGGATGTTATGGTCGACTGGTTAGCAACAGGCAACATCTCAATTCAGCTCTTTGATGTAGATAGCAACAGCAACAGCAACAACTGCCGATGGGTAGGTGGCTGTGGCGTCAGCACCACCACCGCTGGTCACCAGCCTAGTAACGACCATTCATATTGGTCATTATCACCTAGAAATAAGGCAGTGCCAGGTGCTGTCCGCTTTATGACCTTTTCCAGTAAGCAGGTGATGACCTTTCTGATGAAAATGGTCGTTGGTTTTTGGGGCTAGGACCCCTCGAGACAGCTTACGACCAAATGATGTCAAATGGTCATAGATTTATGACCATTCCTTCCAGCGTCACTGACAAAAGGTCGTTAGTTGACATATTTCTTGTAGTGAAGCTTCGCGACCACTCCACCCACCGAATATCTCCCACCAAGCTCCAGGGTTCCGAAGCGTCGGTACCAATCAACAGCTCCAAGAAGGACCGCGACGATGACGACGCTGCTGCCAAGGGTTTCCCCCGATACGCGACGACGCGAGAGGAAGGGTAGCCCTGGACACCCTCCAGGAAGGTCCGACGGCACCCACAGGCGCCACCGCGTCGGTGTCGGCCAGGCCGACAGGGGATTCCCTCGATCCCAACCAACACCTCGGATGCTTCGGAGCCCGCCACCAAACCGTCCACCATCCTGCGCCAAAGCGTTCTTGAAGCCTCCACGCCATCTCACCACATCACCACGAGATGAGGTCTGTAGAATGACGAATTGGAGCCGGGACTAGGGACAGCAACACCGTCGGCACGCAGGAGGGCACAACCACCATCGTCCATGACTGTAGCCGACCGGACATAATAGCAGGAGCATACCAGGCCCGTGGGCCCACATGCCCGGTCGGGCCCTCCGCGCCCGTAAAGCTCCCGCTGTCGCGCTGCAGCGGGCACACCATCCGTGTTGCCGCCCCCCGTCCGAGCTGCTCCTCCTCCTCACCGCACCGACGACAATGAAGCCACGACAGGGACCAGCCCGCTGGGACCTGAATGGGGCTCGCAGGGCCCAGATCTGGGCGGTGGGCGCGCCGTCGGCCATCCCGCGTCACCACGCCGCCCGGCCGCCAAGGACCACGCCACCACCTCGTGTGTTGCCGGCCAGCACCACCGGGTGATCGGGCCACCGCCTAGCCGAGGAGCACCGGTGCCGCCCCATGCCCCGGTCAGGGGAGCCGCGCGCGGGGATCTGAAGGTCCCGCCACCACCACCAGCACTCGGGCCTGCGCCGGGGGCGCCCGTCGACGGCAACGGGGAGGGATAGGAGAGGAGGAGGGCCGAAGGGGAGCGGGGTCGCGCACCGACCCGGCCACCTCCCGGGGAGGCAGCGCAGGGCCGGATCCGGGCGGGAGGAGAGGGGGTTGGGGAAGGAGGGGATGGCGGGGCGGCTTGCGGCGGCGGCGACGACGAGAAGGACCTAGGGGAGCCGGCGATGAAGTTGGAGGAGAGGGAGGAACCCTAGAAGGAGCGGAGCCTCACGTCCCCGCCTTCCGCGGTAGTCTGGTGATGCTAGAACCCGATTGACCAACCTCGCACAACAACAACAATAATAATAATATTTGTAAACAAGTGACTTAATGTTGATCTTCCTAATTTTTAAAATTGTGTCTATAAAGATTGTTAAAAACACCTTGAGTATACTTCAAAAATCGTCCAATCATTACGTTTTTTATAACATCACTTATCATGTTGTTTGTTGTGCGAAGATTTTAAAGGATTTGCTGATATCGTTCCGTATGTATAAGCAAGTGATTAACAGTGTTTTAAATAAAGTAGATGTTCTTGCCGTCGGCGCCGGTGCCCGCGACGCGTCCTACGTTCAGGGGTAGGCGGTGGGCGGCGGAACGAAGGGGAATCAGCCGTTGGAATTACCCTGTTCGACCGAAGTGCGTGGGGTCGTCGTCCCACCCAATTGAAAGCGAGGACACGGCGCAGCACGCTGGGGCCGGCCCCTTGCGGTACACGAGCCCTCGGATAGATAGGACCCGCAACCGCAACGCGTCATGGCAGCCGTCGAGTTCCGCTCGCCATCAACTGTCCGTCCACGTCGCGCGGCCCTCCGCTGCTGCGCAGGCGTCGGGAGACAAGCACATGGACCTGTGCGCGTCAAAACCGCTCGAGCGTCCCCCGGGCGAGCTCCACCACTGCTTGATCATCAGCTGTCTATATTCCCCTCTTTCGGGTCGATGGGAGACGACGCTACCAAAGCTTTACTAGGGGCCACGTCCAACGACACGAGACAGGGAAATTGCTGTAATTTGTCCTAATTAGGCTTTATTAGCAATTGTCTTTCTAGAAAGATGAGATAATTCGGTCTCTCTCGAAACATATTTCATCTTCGGACCACGTGGTTGTGTCTCTCAAAACGGCATTCCTTTACTGTCGATCGAACATCGTGTGTGCGGGGAGGGTGCACCTCTCTTTATTAGTAAGAGCAACTCTGGCAAAGTATCTTTATATTTATAAGCCTGATCATCATATTAAATATTCATTTGTCAATTATGACCGAAAAAGTGTGTCTAAGACCATCACCAACATACGCGCGCTAAAAGCATTATTCAGCATTGAAATAGTATTTTTTTAAAGCGTTGGAGAATGTCTGCTTCAACACACGCTGTAAAATATGACGCCCATTCGAAGGCCCCACCTGCAGTGACCAGCGCGCATAATTCGATGCCTTAAATATGCAATCCGAAAGCCAGTGCACCCAATATTACAACACGGACGCTGACATTTTTTGTACGTGCCATATTTTACCGCCTCTGCTAGAGCAATGTTTGTTGTTTTCGGGGAAAAAATAAAACTCTAGTTTGTAACGCACCAAGTCTTTTTTTCAACGCCCGTTGAAGATGCTTTAACAGAATTATCATCCCGTACTCGTCGCCATAGTATTATGGACTGTAGCAAATCAAGCCCGTAAGTCATCCTATTTGATGGTTCGGCGAGTTGACATCAAGGGAGCGCCTATGTGCCGCTCATTGCGGCAGGGAGCCTTGTGCCGCACAGAAAACCGTCCCGACTGGGTTGGTCCAGTTTTGTTTCACCTTTTTCTGTTATTTGTTTTTCTCTGTTTATTTTCTTTATTTTTGGTTCGTTTTTCCTTTCCTTTTTCTTTTTCCTTTTTTATTTGAAGCAATAACATTTTTCGTATTTGAAGAATAATTTAAAAAAATGTGAACATATTCTAACGCGGGAACAAAATTTCAAACCATGAATTTGTTTTCGAATCTTGAGAACAAAATTTTAAAAATATTTTTTATGGAAAAACCCTGAAAAAATTTAAATGCCCAAACAAATTTTTAAAGAATGAACAGTTTTTGACTTTTGAGAATAAATTTTGAAATCGAGAACAATTCTAAAAAAGATGAACAAATTTGAAAGCGCGAACAATTTTTTAAACCATGAACATTTTTTGAATCTTGAGAACAAAATTTTGTAAAGGAGAACAATTTTCAGAAAAACCTAAACAAAATTTTAAACCAAGAACAAATTTGGAAGTGTGAACAATATTTTAAAGTATGAATATTTTTTGAATATTGAGAACAAAATTTTGAAAAGGAGAACAATTTTGGAAAAATCATAACAAATTTAAAAGCACAAACAAATTTTTAAAGAACAGACATTTTGTGAAATTTGAGAACAAATTTTGAAACTGAGAATAATTTTAAAAAATCGTGAACCAATTTGGAAGCGTGAACTATTTTTTGGAACACGAACATTTTTTGAATCTTTAGAACAAATTTTGAAACTGAGAACAAATTTGGAAACACCCAAAAAAATTTTGAAGCACGAACAATTTTTGAATTTTGAGAAGTATTATTGAAACCGAGAACAATTTTGAAAAATTCGGAATAAATTTGGAAGCGCGAAGAATTTTTTAAAGCACAAACAATTTTTAAACTTGAGGACAAAAATTTTAAAAGGAGAAAATTTGGAGTCTTAAGAACAAAATTAAAACCGAGAACAATTTTTGGAAAATACATGTAATTTAGTTCTTCGTTTCCACCCATTGATTCTCGTTTTCCTGGCTGTTTTTGTTCGCTACCGTTTTGTGCATTTTATTCTGTTTTTCTTGTCTTTTTCTTTGTGTTTTATGAAATTTATGAAAAAAAATAATGAATTGTTTTCGAAATTCTATAAACATTTTTTTTAAAACCGATGAAATCTTTTTCAAATTTGGTGAACTTTTTTTTCAAAAACCGATGACCTCTTTTCCAAATTCGAGATTTTTTGAAAAGTATGTTGAACTTTTTTTCAAATTTGATTAACTTTTTTAGAATCCATGAACTCTTTTTAAAATTTGATGACCTTTTAAAAAAAAGTGATGAACTTTTTTTGAATTTTGATGAATTGTTTTTGAAATTTGATGAGCTTTTTTTAGCTGTTGAAATATTTTTCAAATCAATGAACTTTTTCCAGATCTATTTTTTAAAAATCAATGGTCAAGTGAGTTGACCTATTATCAGTATTACACATTTAAACAAGCGATCCATAGAAGGGAACGAAAACGAACGAAGATGCTTGTTGGGCCGGCCCAGAACCTCGACGTTGTGAGCGCCAGTTTACCTAAGTTCCGGGCAAATTGGGACCTTTTCTTGGGACCTCCTATTCGGCACCTTCAGCGCCGGTTAGGGAAAACGGTGGCTGCAGCGATCCTTATGGGCAGGCCCATGTAAAAAATGCATTGATCATTAAAAGTTTGAAAAAAGTTCACAGAATTTTAAAAAGTTCAGATTTGCAAAAAAAGTTCAATTATTATTTTAAAAATCACCTATTTTTGAAAAATATTTTAATGGATTTCCAAAAAGTTCACTGAATTCAATAAACAATCATTGATTTTGAAAAAAGTTCATCATTTTTTATAATTGTTTCACAGTTTTTGAAAAAATTCATAAACTTTTAAAAATAGTACACTGATTTTTAAAAAAGATCATGAATTTTAAATTATGATCATCTATTTTCAGAAATGTTCACGAATTTCCAAAAAGAAGATATCAATTTTCAACAAATGTTCACGGGCTAAAACAATTTTACGGGCTAAAAAAAAGTTCAAAAAGTATCTTTACATGGCCCGGCCCATTGCGGAGCGCTGCAGGCGTCGGTTAGCAAATATGCCTTTAACCGGAGCACTGCAAGCGCTGGTTAGCAAACTTACCTCCCGGTGCTCACCCATTAGTTGCCCAACAAACGCCACTTCAACGCACAGGGGGTCGGCTCGACTGGGCTGGCCCAGTTTTTTTCTCAAAAAAATCTGGTAATTACCTTCTTTGTTTTTCATGTTTATTTTTTCCTCTTCTTGTTATTTCCTTTTTTATTTTATTTATTTTAACTTTTTCATTTTTTATGAATATGTAAAAATGTTGAATTTCACATCATTTTCTGCAAACATGAATATTTTTTAAATGGAGAACAAATTTGAAAGTGCGAAAAAAATAAAAGCACGGACAATTTTTGAATCTTGAGAACAAATTTGAGAATGAAATAGATTTCGAAAAATCGAGAACAAATTTGGAAGCATGAACAAGTTTTCAAAGCACGAACATTTTTTGAATCTGGAGAACAGAATTTTGAAACATAGAACAATTTTTAAACCCCGAACTAATTTGAAAGCACGAATAAATTTTTAAAGCATAAACATTTCGTGAATCTTGAGAACAAATTTGGAAACCGTGAACCATTTTAAAAAAATCCTTAATAAATTTGGACGCCCAAACAATTTTTTGAAACCGAGATCAATTTTGAAAAATTCTTGAACAATTTTTGAAGCGCGGTTTTTTTTTGAAAGCACGAACATTATTAGAATCTTGAGAAAAAATATTTGAAACTGATATCAGTTTTGAAAAATGGAAGCACGGATAATTTTGAACATTTTTTAAAATGGAGAACTGATTTTTAAAGCAAAGACATTTTTTGCATCTTGAGAACAAATTTTTAAACCGAGAACAATTTTGAAAAATCCTGAACGAATTTTAAGCGCAAGCAGTTTTCAAAGCACGAACATTATTTGAATCTTGAGAATTAAATTTTGTAAAGGAGACCAATTCTAAAAAACCTCTAGCACATTTGGAAGCACGAACAGTTTTTAAAGCACGAATATTTTTCGAATCTTGAGAACAAATTTTTAAACAGAAAACAATTTTGAAAAATCATGAAAAAATTTGTAAGCACAGAATTTTTTTGAAAACAAACATTTTTGAATCATGAGAACAAAATTTTGAAATATAAATTTTCTGAAAAATACTGAACAAATTTGGAAGCGCAAACAATTTGTTAAGCACAAACCTTTTTTGAGTGTTGTGAACAAATTTTGAAATCATTTTTTTTAAATGCTGAAAAAATTTGAAGCGCGGGCATTTTTTAAAGTTATCAATTTTTTTGAAAAACATTAACTTTTTAAAATTTAGAACAATTTTTCTAAAAAACAAAAAAAATGTATTTGATGTTTCTTTAAATTCAGAATAGTTTTTCAAAATCAAAAACTGAAACAGAAACAGAAAAGAAAAAATAATAAGGAAAAAAATAAATAAAAGGAAAATGAAAAAAATAGAAACCGGTTCAGGGAACCGTCTGAAAGTTTCACAAAATCAGGAAAAAAATCGGCTAAAATCTCTAGAAGGTTCCAAAGTCTGAAAATCAGTGAAAGTGCTAATGGGCTAACCCATTAAATCCCTCGCCTCGTTTCCATATGCATTTGTCCAACAACCTGCCACTGTGCCACAGCGAGCAGCAAATAGAAGATTCCAAAACAAACAGCAATCGCCCCTCATCGAAAAGAGCGCTTGGGTCGTGCCTCTCTATGTTTGATCGGTGATGGATGACCGGTCAAACATTGACCATTTGACTTTTGCAAGAAGAAAATGGATTTGCAAAAAGTTCATGAATATGAAAAAAATTAATTTGAAAAACATCATAGATATTTCTTAAAAATCAAAAAAAATGAAAAAAAATCCTCAATTTTGAAAAGAAAAATATTCAGAATTTTTTTTAAATAGATGTTCTAGGAAAAACTTCATTTTTTTTAAAGTTAGGGTTTTGAAAAAAATTATAGGCTTGGAAACTCGTTTTGTAAAAAGGTTCACAAATTTAAAAAATGCAAATTGATAAAAAAATCAATGGAAAAGGTTTGCGCATTTGATAAAAATGAAATAAAATTGGAATCAAACTGAAGATAGCAAGCATAACCAGTCCACTCGAAGGCTTCGAGAAGCTAACGGGCCTAGGAAGCTTCTTGCCTCCGTGTAACAGATGGGCCTACTCATTTATATCGAGAGAAGAGAGGAGGGTATGCGTACCAAATCTTTACCTAATAATAAAGAACGCGGTGTTTCTGGTCGTCCTCGTCGCTGTAATTTGGCGAAAAAAGTCTTGGTGTTTTTCCAATAATTGTATCCTCGGTTTATTCTAAGTGGATGTCTAAGAAAATGTTTTGTATTTTACAAACAAAACCCTCGTTTGTACTATTCAACCCGTGGTCACGTCCAACGTAGAAAATAGCAGATTGATTACATTCGCCTTTTTGTCCCACCTCGGGGCCCTTCAACTGATTCTCATCAATTTATATACAATTGCAAATTATTCATAATATCAACCAGCCCCCTCAAAATCTAACGAACAGAAAACAAACTGCCAATACATGACTGGTCAATGGTGAGGGACCCTCGGCAAAGCAATGAATTAATTAGAGGCAAAAAGGAAGAAAAAGAGGGGAGTGGAGGGGACGGCAAAAAGGAAGAAAAAGAGGAGAGAGAAGGGGAGGGGACGGGGATAATCAGAGGCAAAAAGGAAGAAAAAGAGGAGAGGGGAAGGGAGGGGATGGGGGTAATCAGAGGCAAAAAGGAAGAAAAAGAGGAGAGGGGAGGGAATGGGATGGGGGATCTGACGGCATCACTTCACTAGAACAGAGGGTGTACGTCTCCGTCATTCGACCCCAACGTTTTTTTTTACTATGACTCCAACGATTGTTTTAGCAACCTGTATACGGGTATCTTCTTGGGCCTGGACAACGGTGAAAAACATTGAAAATGAAATATAATCTTCCAAATAAAACAACCTTTGACAAAAAAACAAAATAATCAAAATCATATAATTCAAATCTTTTGATAATTTTATAAAATACTTTAAGTGCATTATTAAACTCTTGAGGAGTATTTAAAGACATCTCCAATGTTGACCGTCAAAACGTCAGCAATCGTCCGGACCACGTGGTCCGGATGGAACGTGTTTTTCCATTCAATGCTTGTTTGTATCGATCCGCCGACCGTTCCTGACCTACTATTCACCGCAATCCGGATACAAATTGGAGTGGATTTGTGGGGGTCCGGACCGCTGCCACGCTCGATACTGATTGCCCTGGCCCACCCAAAAAACCATCCCTCGCCCATGTCCCTTCCCGCCCGAAGCCATCGACACCGCTCCAGAGAACGAGTAATGTATTCATGCCGGTTGAAAGCGACGCGACCTCTCAGTGGTGCTCCAACATTGAAACGACGCCGACCGAGAACGCCACTCGCGTCGTTTCCCGGTGCACGGAACTCCTCCATGTTCAAATTACATGTAGTTTGGGAGGAGACATACCCGTCGACAACGAGGCACCTACGATGACTTCGTAAATCTTAAGATGATATGTCGACTCAGTCTTTCGGATGTGCTCATAGGGGTAGGGTGTGCATGCGAGCGTTCATATGGGTGCGTGTCTGCGCATGTATATGAGCATTTGCGTTTGTACCGTGTTAAAAAAAATCACCTTCCTACATTAAATATTCATGGTTGCCGAAGAACCTACTCTAGTGTTCCATGTTCATTTGTATGCCGCCCGCCATTAACCACCCCCGTTGCTTGCCCTGCCATCCGACGACCCGGCTATTTAAACTCAAGCCCTAGCCGTATCCGCATCTATCCTTCTCCTCTTTGCACCACGCACACCATGGACTCCTTAAGCTCGAGAGCCATTTGGGACAACCTCTCGTCCAAGTAGAATACAAAGATTGTCGGCAAACACATGTCAGTGCTACAGACGTCCCAATGTAGGACACGACCGTTGATGAGTGGACACCACCCGCCTCCTCGGTCCATGTCAGTATCACCATGGGCTAGGCCCATGCTCACTACACCAAAATGGTGTTGGCCGAGTGGGAGGCCTTGTTCCGGCAGGCGCATGCCGACCATGAGTGCAACTTCCGCCTCCTCGACGAGCACCGGCGCGCGATGGAGCAACTTGCCGTCGGCATGGCAATCGCGCCGGACATTGACCAGGCCAAGCAGGAGGCGCTGGTCGACGCCTATCACAAAAGTAAATGTTTCGTCTTTTCATTTCCTATACTATTTCAGTTTGTGCACTAACATTCATTTCTGCACTAAAACAGAGTATTTAGTTTCTGAACTATAGAAGGTTCGTGGAACAGTAGAATTTCTAAACTTAAACAGAAATCAAAAGTGAAGTTTCAGTCCTTTCAGTTAAATAGAGATTGAATATACAATCCTTGCAGTTCAATAAAGATCAAATGTTCAGTTTTTGCTAACATACAGATCACATGTACTCGATTATTGCCCTAAGACAAATTCAGATTTAGTTCTTCCAAATGAAGAGAACACATGTTCGGATCAACACGAGAGCACAGATGATGACGGCGTTGCCATCTCCGCTACACCCGCATCCCGTCGCCACAAACACTAACCCGGCACGTCCAAGGGCGCCGACGACAACGAGAAGGGGTAGAGCATGGTAATTCTTCGGCGCTCGGGGTCCCAGGAAGGCCACCGTCCTTATCGCTACCGCTGAAGGCAAACTTGACGGGCTCAAAATTGCCGACCAATTAGCGGCTTGCAGGTTGTGGAAGCAGAGGCTAATGAGGCGGAGTTGGGAGCTTTAGTTCTTGGGGTTCATGGCCGGCAGAAAATGGACGAACGGACGTCGACAGTCATTTATACTAGGTTTAGAGTATGATTTAGTTCAAATATGTCAAAATCTAATTAGTTTACTCCGGTCTAGATGAAAATCATCTGATTTTATCTAAAGAATGATTCAAGTATGAATAAATATCGTCCAATTTATTTAAATATCTATAAAATTTATTCACTTTCACTAAATTTCTTTCAAAATGCAACCGAACATACGTGGATAGCTTTGGATGGTCGTTAGGCAACCTTATTTGTTTGTGACATTTGAATATAAGTGGAGCGTAATGGCACATGATGCAGGTTTGGTCATTTTTTTGCCCGTTGTAAGGCATGAACATATGTACTAGTACATTTTAATGGGTGCATAAGGCACTGAATAGGATTTAGCTACGATATAAGACCTCCATGAACCCAATCTTAATACCACGGACATTTCAGAATGAGTCCCCTTCCGACGTTGTCCACATCTCGAGGACATCGTTGTTTGCTGCCACCTCCACCTCCGTGACCACCGTGATTTTACCTCACTCGCATCCGTTGGGGACGAAGTCAGCATGCAAGCATAAGAGGGGCAAGTTTGGTCATGAAGGGGGCAAAATTCATATAAACTAAAAAAATTGGCTGCAACAACCATTATTATATTAGAAAAATCAAATTGTTAGGGGGGGTCTAGCCCCCCCCCCCCCTCGTCCCCGTCGGTTGAGCTGTTCCTAGATCTCCAACGCTTCACCACAACGCCAGCCTACTTCATGTCGTCCTGTCGCACCACCTCTTCTCTCATGTGGCCTCAAGGTGTTCATGTAGACTAGTTATAGCACCTCATAGATTCATGTAGGTGACATATGATTCTCTCTCTGTGTAGACAGTGTGTGTTGTAGGAACCATGTTTCCACGCTTGTTCGGACACGATCAAGTCATTGTTTGCGTGTGTAGGGTCGTGCCATGTGTGGGCTATACTCTGGATCCACTTTCCTAGGCTTGGCACCGCTCCTGACATTGAGGATTTGTTGGCCTCATACTCTCTATTTTTGGACTCGTCGATGCCACTCTCATTTGTTAAATCTTGGATGTTAGTAACAAGATAAGTGGTGGGTGCGTAGAAACATGCAACCTCTACTGATGATCCCCAGATCTGAACATACACTGAGACCTGGTCGTTCGAAATTGCGAGCTTCTGAATTCGATCTAACATCCCATTCTGAAGAAGTTTCTCACGTTCTTGTTTGGCCCAATCTAACACCGGACCAGAGGAACGGAAAGGTGTGGTAGCACCCGGGGTACCGACACCCATTTATCTATCCCTTCATCTTTGCTGAGATTCGTGCGACTGACTGTAAAACCGTAGGTCGTTTGCAGCAGCAACATGCTTTATCATGAGATTTTACCCAGCTAATAGCCCTGTCCCTAGGCGCAACTAGGTCATAGCCCCACTGTTCATTGTTTAAGCTAATACCCTAGTCTCGACAGGAGTGCATGGCAACCCACTGTTGCCAAGAGTCAAAAGCTGTGCTGGCATGCAGCCAAGCTGACTTTTCTACATGACCCCATCCTGTGAGTAAGTAAGAGGTGAGGAGAGAGAGGATAAATGTCAGGGGAAGGTAGGAGAGAAAATACGGTGCGTCAGAGAGGGGCAACGCGGATCTTGGCAGGCTGACATGTCATCTTCAATGTCTATACATCTTTTTTTCGATAGGTGGTTAGGAGGAACATGCTCAGTTTCATTCAAATACTGTGAACTCTCCGGTGCTTAACGAAGTAGTAGACCTGTTAATTGATTCCAACGCTACAGTGCGTGGCACACATCTCCAGGCCTCATATTCTGTGTGGACGGTTCAGATAACAGGGTGTATAGGGACCTGGGTGCTAAAAATCCAGTCTTCCCAGAGGAAGCTTCCAAGGTCGGACCTGATATAAACTTCGTTTCTTTGTCCTCTGCCTTGGCTCAATTTGACATCTGGGTCATGGGAGGTGACATCAAGCTCCCGCTCAAGGTCAGGGCCGACATCAGATTTTCATGCTCGACCAAAGCAAAGTTTTTGACTTGGCCGAGGTGACCGGTTGAGTCGACGAAGAGACCGATGTTGCAGAAGACGAAGATCTTCCTCGGTACAGAGATCACACTGGTCACGTTGTGCTCACTCATCTTGACTCCCGTAATATCGGAGTGATTGTCGGGCGGGGTTTGTATGGGCCACGAATGACGGAGCTAGAGCTATATCTCGTAGATCTCAGGGTAGGGGATCCCGCCCTTGGACACGATGGTAATGGGACACGAGGTTTTCCGAGGTCCGGGCTCTTCAAATAGATAACACCCTTGTCTTGCTTGCATTTATTTCTTAGATTGAAGGTTAAAGTAAACAAGATCACTCTTTAAACTTGTTGTGTGTCCTTTACGATCCCCACCCCTTGGTTAACATACACCCTTTATTCTAAAATTCTTATCATATCTAAACAAAACTAAGGCAAGAATTTTAAAACGGAGAGAGTAGATACTAAGAAGTGTGGGGTTATAAATTTTAATTGCCTATGTACGAGAAGATAGAGTCTTCAACAAATACAATATCTTGAAGTATGCGACAAGCGTACAAGAACCTTGTGTTCATACATCATGGACTTCCTAACATGGCATGTTGCTAAACCAACATGAGGAGTCCCTGCCCGACCCACCAGGCCAGGGGAAGACGAAGTGAGAGGCCCCTGGCCGAGACACCATCTTATAGCTCGACACAGTCCGAATACGTTAGGGGTCCCATTCTTTGTCTTTCACGATAAATTGTCGCATAATCATGTAGTTGCCCGGCCCACCAAGCGCTTGAGGAGCTTGCTGGATGAACAAATGATTTCTCATTTACTAGTTTTGGTTAGTTTATCTTGAGTTTGTATATTACAGGTTACCGTGTACTATTTCAGCTGCTTCTTACCAGGTTTCTATTTCAATAAAAACATGACTAGAAATTTAAAAAAAATGATCATGAATTACAAAATTTCAGATTTATTAAAAGGTGCCATACTCTAAAATTCTTCACGAATTTATAAATTGTTCACATGTTGAACATGCATGCATTATTATTTAAAGTATTCACAAGTTAGATAGTATTTGTGTATTCAAAAAATATGTTCACCAATTTTTAAAACGTTTGAGTTTTTTGAAATATTCATAAATTAAAAACTTAATCTTGTTTTAAAAACATTTTTGTATTTTTATGAATATTTATAGATGTAATAAATATTACCACGACGAATTGTCCCCAAATCACACACTATCGCTTCAGGTGCTTGCTGGCGGAACAAATGGTATCTCATTTCAACCGGATTTTGTTGGTTTATTTTGGGTATCGTATATAGTTTCGGCTGGTTTGTCCATTACAGGTTTCCATGCGCCATTTCGTCTGGTCCTTAGCAAGTTTCTATTTCCATAAAATTGATTAGGATTTTTTAAATGATCATGAATTACAAAATTTCAGACTTAATATAAAAAAGGAGCTATACTCTTGAAATGTTCACGAATTTATAAATTGTTCACACATTAGACAAACATGTATTTTTTAAAGTATTCACAAGTTAGAAAATGTTCGTTTTTTCTAAAAGTTGTCCACGAATTTAATGAATTAAAAATGTACTCTTACTTCGAAAATATTAATGAATTAGAAAATGTACTCTTACTTTGAAAACATTTCAGTATTTTTGTTAATGTTCAAGAATGTAAGAAGTATTAACAAATTTTAATGACTATTCATTCTGTTTCCAAAAGATGTTCATTGAATTAAAAACATTACGAATTATGGAAGTAAAAGAAATGAACAAAAATAAATTAATCAAACAAAACTGCTTCACGCGAGACTGTACAAATAGAGAAAAGTATAAATGAGCAATGGTCCAAACGAGCCTGGAATCCGCAGTTTGTATCAAAACTTTGGTACAAAAGAAGAATATCAAATCCTACTTGACGCATTTTGAATCGTCAGTTTCTATTTAGCGCAGTAGGCGTCGGTTTATAGTTTTTTTGCAAACCGGCGCCTGCAGCAGCTCTCTCGCGCCTCTACTTGGGCCGGCAATATTGTTGTTTCCCCGTTTTATTTGAAACGCAAAAGCCTGCAAGTTGGCACGCTAAGCTAACCAACCTAGCCACATCATCTTTGTGGTTACTCTAACTTTCCATTGTTTTTTATTCTTTCTATTTTATTGGAACTGTTTGGTATGTTTGTGATTTTATTTTTCTTTTATTCTCCTTTTTTTATATGTAACGGGTTTGTTCTTTTTTTCTTTTCTGCAAAATGCGTGAACATTTTCTTCAGGTTCTTGATTTTTTATTTAAAATTGATGAAATTTCTTCAAGATCGATGAACTTTTTTCAAATTCATTGAACATTACTTCATGGTTGATGAACTTTTTTCCAAATTCTATGTACTTTTTTTAAAATTCAATGAACTTTTTTCAGATTTGATGAACTTTTTTTGGAATCAACATTTTTTTTTCAAATTCGGTGATTTTTTTTGGATTTGATGAACTTCTTTTATAATGGACGAACTTTAAAAAAATTGATGAACTTCTAAAAAATTCTATGAACGTTTTCCAAGTGAGTGACTTTTTTTCAAAATCGATGAACTCTTTTTCAAATTGGTGAACTTTTCTTGAGATGATGAACTTTTTTCATATTCGATAAGTACTTTTTCATTTCCACGAACTCTTTCCAATTTCTATAAACCTTTTTTTCAAATTCGTGCATGTTTTCAATATTCTAGAATTCCGTTTCAAATTTATACTTCCTTTTAAAATATATTGGGTATATATAATATATGCTAACTAAAGGAAGGTAAAATAGAGCTTTTTCCGATGTGTGGTCAATGGAATGAGCTCGCTTGGTGGTTACAAGGACTACTCTTAACTAGACCTGGGCATATCTTGGGTCGGGCCAAAAAAAGCCCTGTGTTGAAAACCTATGTCTGAGCCCGGCCCGACCCGACCGTCGGACCTAATAAATCAGGCTCAAGACTAGCCCGAGCTGGAAAAGCCCAACCCGTCTCGGTCGGCTCGGCCAAACTAGGCTGAAAATTGGCTTCTCGCAAGCCCCGGCCCGGTCCGCCCCAACCGTCGGGCTCAGTTTCCAGGCTGAGCCCAGCACGATGCCAAGTTCAGGCCCGATCTGGCCCGGGATTTTACGGTCGGGTTGGGTCGGATCGTCCGGGCCAGGCTGCCCATGCCCGGGTATCTCTCAGCGCTCGTGTTTTGGGGATTGAATCCCGCTATTCTTGAATAAATATCTTTTTTCTCTGTGTTTCACACCAGATCGTTGGGATTGTTGGGCCGACCTAGGAGCGCTGCGCGTAAGCGCCCGTTGATGTAACTCGCGTTGTACAGGTGGTCCATTTTGAATCAAATAAGGGCCAAATTGCATACAAAAGCCGAGCAAGCACCAAAACGGGTCGACCCATTTAGTTATACAATGGTTCCCTATGTTTGGTATTCTGGTTCTATTTTTTCTTTTTCCCGCTGTTTCTCTTACTGATTTCTTTTCTTTTCTTACATTTTTTTTCAAAACATTCCTTTCATATAATATATTTTTAATTAAAAAATGAATGTCATAAGAACTTCACACGTTTTGAAAATGTTTGGGAATTTTAAAAGTTGTCTATCTTCCAAAAATTGTTTAGAATCTCAAGAAATGAGTATGTTTCAAAAATTGCTCAATAATTCCAAAAATAATTCTGTATAAGAGATTTTCTAGAAATACAAAAATAGTTCCTGTTTTCAAATTTGTGTTCGCAAGGTTTAAAAAATATTCATTTTCTTGTTCATAAATTTTGAAAAAATGCTCCCACATTTTCAAAAAGTTTTGAGAATTTCATTAAATGTTTATTTTTGCCAAAATGTTTAGAAAATTCAAAACTAGTTTGCATTACTAAAAATATTGTCCTTTAAAAAAGAATGTCCTTTCAAAATTATAAAAAATGGCTCGGAAAAGGTTACTGTATTACATAAGCTCGGTCGCTCCACTTCAGGCGGTTGCTACACTGCCCACCTCGATATAGTGCGGATCGCTACAGTAGTTTTATTTCTCAACGGTCACTATAGTTTCTAGGTTGTTTGGCCGAGTTAGCTATGTTCTGTGTTTTTAGGCGACATTTTGTCTTACATTGCGTCTAATAGGCGCTCCCAATGTGAATATGCAAAGCATGTGTGGGATTGCAAACTAGTGGTGGTCATTCTAACCCACGTACAAGTGTTAGGTTGAATGAGTCACGAAATTTGAGAAATTAGTAAAACACATACCTATACTCCTATGGGCGAGATCATTGTTGCTTAGGGCCAGCTCAACCCCTGCTTAAATTATCCCCTCTATCGTTTGTATTATTGAAACTCAAATAGAGGGTTCAGCGTGTGGAGAATCTGATAGGAATACTAGGTTAAAATAGAAGTTTCACTGAAAGCAGTAATGGTAGGAGTGGATGACTAGGTACTTTTTGGAATGGCGAAATCAATCTTCAAGTTATCGGTTATTCTGAATATCACATAGATGTCACATTTGATGAGATGGTTGAAACACAAACAAAATTACATTTATTTATGGTGAAGCCCAAGTGAGTGGAAGATACAAGACCCGAGATATGCCGCAAGGTATAGACGGAACTAACAACTTGTCATGGGTGGTGTTAGGTGATTTCAATGAAGTGCTCAATGCAAATGAGCATGACGTCGTAGGAGAACGGAGCCAACCTCAAACGTATGCCTTCTAGGACTCCTTGGACATGTGTGGCCTTTCTGACATTGGCTATCAAGGTTAAACCGGACTTGGGAAAGAAAGATCGTCGGCGGTACTTACACCAGAGTTGGCTTGGACCGGGGAGTGGCGAACCCAGCCTGAATGCTGGCTTTCCCATCGGCAACACCTGAACATAAAACTACAACAAGCTCGGATCATGTTCTGATTGACCCGCTCTTCACCGCCGTGCATGCATGCAATAGGGGCATGCGGGCATTTAAATACAAAGTCTATTGAGAGAGATATGAGACATTGGGAGGGGTGATTGGTACTGCATGGGCGCGGGCCCTAAAGAATTTATCGAATCTATCCGGGAAAACTTGCATCCACTTTCTTATGACCTATCCACTTGGGATCGTGTGCATTTTTGTTCTGTGAGATAGGAAATTGCGTGATTGGAAAAGAACTATAGAACCTATGATGTGCCAAAGGGGGGGGCAGTCCATGTCACGAGGAAGTTGAGGTTTTTGATCGCCTAGTTGAGATGATCCAGCATGAAGAAATTCTTTGGCGGAAGCGCACGAGGGTCGAAGGTTCAGCCAAGACGACAAGAACACATACCTTTTTCATCATAGAGCAAGAAAGCGCAAAAGGAAGAACCAAATAAAGTCTTTGGGATGAGTCCGATTTATGTGTTGATTTCGATGGTAATTTTATGTCCACATGGTAGGATGATATATCTCCAACGTATTTATAGTTTTTGTTCGTTTCATGCTATTACATTATAAATCTTGTATGCTTTACATACAATTTTATATCGTTTGTAGGAATTAACCTATTAACTCAGTCTCCAATGTTCGTTCCTGTTTTTACCTATTTTCTTGTTTTGGAGAAAAACCATAGCAAAGAGGAGTCCAAACACGATAAAACTTTATGGTGATTTTTCTTGACCAAGAGGGATCCCAGAAGCTTCAGGAGGAGGCCAAACGATATCGAGAGAGCCACATGCTCACATGGCACGCCATCGGTGTAGTGCACACCACATGAGCTTGTGGGCCCCTCCACGGTCTTAGTAACATAGTTACAGAGCTATATGTACTCAAATATTCCAAAAACCTCAAAACGAGAACCAAAACAATTTTATCTCCACCACAAGCATGTGTTCTTCCGTGATCCAAATTGGAGGCCTTCGCTGTTACTCTACTGGAGGGGGAATAGATCACATGGACCATCTTAATAAACCTTTCTACCTTCATGGTGATGTGTGAGTAGTTCCCACAAGACCTACTGGTCCATACCAATAGCTAGTCATCTCTCTCTTTCATTTGATCTTCAACACAAATGATCTCTTCATAGACCTATTAGATGTATCTTTCTGGTGTGTTAGTTGAGACCCAATGGATTGTGGGGTCATGTTTAGATTATTCATTGGAAGTAATTGAGTCTTTTGTGCGATTTGTTATGTGTGATTTATAGCTTAGTATTTCTCCCTGATCTATCCATTTAAATGGGCCAATTAAATTGATTTATCTTAAGTTATAAAGGTGCTTGGTAGTAGGTTCAGTCTCGCGGTGTCCTCACTTTGTGACAGGAGGCGTAGCGAGGCATGCATTTGTATTGTTTCTATTAAGGATGAAATGACGGAGTTCGAACATATTATTTGGTCTTACCTTGTCTACATTATGTCATCATGATCCAAGCATTACTGTGTCTTTTAGGAAGTTAGTAACTTAATATGCATATTGAATAGCGGTCGAGGGGTGGAGTAATAGGATTATATGCCGAATCGTTTTGGTCTACTTGCCTAAGACATAATTCCTATATATTGACTAGGCCGTAAATATCATCATAAGTATTCGTTTTTCTATCAATAGCCCAATAGTAATTCATTTACTCACCTTATTATGCTAATGAGAGAGATGCCTCTAGTGAAAGTTATAGCCCTCGGGTCCATTCACTTCATATTACTAAAACTCTAAGTTACTTGATGCATTTTATTTACTTTTATTTTATTTTCTAATGTATCTATGTATAACTATTGGAATTAATCCTTGCAACTAGCGAGTACAAGGGGATTGACAACCCTCTTGCCCGCGTTTGGTGCAAGTATATATTTCTGTGTGTGCAGATACTACTAACGTTTATTTGTGTGAGTCTCCTATTGGTTCAGTAAACCTTGGTCCTTAACTGAGAGAAATAATATATACTACTATACTACATCATCCTTCCTCTTCGTGAAAATCCCAACGCCTATCATAAGTATCACAAGAATTTCTCGCACCGTTGCCGGAAAGACTTCATAAAACAATCGCATATCCCTCCACACACATTTATTATTTACTTTATCCATTTTTATTTGCCTTTATTTGTTTGCATTAAAAAATAAAAATACAAAATACCTTGTGTGCTTTTTTGCTTGAATATCCATTATGTCTTCTTGAATGCTACTAATAATGATTTTATTACTACACTAATTGCTCCTCCCGCCACAGAACCTTATAAAATTCTAAAAGAGGTATTGATTAAATTTTTGATGATCCTACTACTAAACAAGAAACCACTACTTTGCATACAAAGAGATTCCGAATAGGTAGTGGTGAGATAATTAGGGAAATTGTTATTCAAGATCACTTTAATTGTGTGGGAGCATTAGACATTATAGGATTATCTATTCTTTCTAGAACTACTAGTTTTGAGTATGCTATATCTTTACTTGTAGTTGAACTCAAGAGACAATTTGTGCACATGTGTCCTGCCATACAACGAGTATTCCTAGAATTTTCTAGTATCCATGATCATTCAGTTAAGCGCTTGGCTACATTATTCCTACACTACTGAAATTCAGAATTTGCCGTCTGCCAAGGCGGACAGCAAAGGGTGCAACCACGGACGGCAAAGGCTTTGCCGTCGGTCAGCTGACGGCAAAAAAAATCCGGTGAAGAGGTTCTTTGCCGTCTGCTTTCCCAAAGCGGACGGCAAAGAATCTTTGCCATGAGGGGGCGGACGGCAAAATAAATGGGATGACACATATTGCAACGTCCCCGTTAAGTGTTAACGGCAGGCCTCCTCCCTTTGCCGTCTGCCTTCCCCCCTTTGCCATGTGGGGGCAGACGGCAAAGAGGGGAGATAGAGGGGGCAGATTCCCCCCTTTGCCGTCTGCCTTCCCCCCTTTACCATGTGGGGGCAGACGGCAAAGAGGGGAGAAAGAGGGGGCAGATTCCCCCTTTGCCGTCTGCCTTCCCCCTTTGCCATGTGGGGGCAGACGGCAAAGAGGGGAGAGAGAGGGGGCAGATGCCCCCCTTTGCCGTCTGCCTTCCCCCCTTTGCCATGTGGGGGAAGACGGCAAAGAGGGGAACCATCCCCTTTTTTATTTATTTTTTGTTATATCCAGCATTTTTAACAATAATCAGTATATATATATATATTTGACATAAATAAATTTCTTTCCGTACTCATAACCATATTAAAATAACCTCTTATATCCATCTTTCAAGTTGCATCCGTACCAAACCATATATTACACCAGTTTCATCCACGTGCATACAAAGTTTCATATATTCATATACACCAATAGTTTCAATACAACCCATGGTACAAGAAATCATCTTCAAGCATTCCATCAATATTTTCCAAGCTTCCCGTGAAGTGAAGGTAATCTGCAAAATGACAAATAAGAAAGTTAGAAGAATAATACTAGATGAAGTAGTGTATATATAGGTTATTTCAGAGAGAAATTAGCTAAGTATAGACCATTTAGGAGCTAACTAAGCTAATTATGTCATTTAGGTGGAACCCTAGCTAACTATAGGTCGTTTTGGAGCTAAGTTGGGTAAAATAGGTCATTCCGGAGCAAACTATGCTTATTAAGCCATTTTTGATCTAGCTAGGCTAATTATAGGTCATTTAATACCTAAGTTAGGGGGAATATGTCATGTTGCAGCTACGTAAGCCTTATTATGTCATTTAGGAGAGAACTTAGCTAACTATAGGTCATGTTTTATTAAATAGACCATTTAGGAGCTAACTAAGCTAATTATGTCATTTCGTAGGATAATTAGCCAATTTAGCCTTTCTTGGATGAGTCTAAGCTACGTAGAAGAAGAGAAAGAGAAGAAGAAGTAAAAGAAGGAGGAGGAGGAGGAGGAGAAGGAGAAGGAAGAGGAGAAGAAGAAGAAAAGAAGAAGGAGAAGGAGAAGGAGGAAGAAGGAGGAAGAAGAAGGAGAAGGAGAAGGAGGAAGAAGGAGGAAGAAGAAGGAGAAGGAGGAGCTCCTTCTCCTTCTTCTCCTCCTTCTTCTCCTTCTTCTTATCCTCCTCCCTCTCCTTCTTCTTCTCCTCTTCTTCTTCTTCCTTCCTTTCATTTTTCCTCTTTCTTCTCGTCTTGTCCCCTTCTTCGGGCTAAATTGGCTAAGAATGCCTTTTTGGAGCTAATTATGTCATTTTGAGGATAATTAGCTAAGTATAGGTCATTTTTTATTAAATAGGTCATTTTGGAGCTAACTAAGCTAATTATGTCATTTAGATGGATAATTAGCCAATTTAGCCTTTCTTGGATGAGTCTAAGCTACGTAGAAGAAGAGAAAGAGAAGAAGAAGTAAAAGAAGGAGGAGGAGGAGGAGGATAAGGAGAAGGAGAGGAGAAGAAGAAGAAAATAAGAAGGAGAAGGAGAAGGAGGAAGAAGGAGGAAGAAGAAGGAGAAGGAGGAGCTCCTTCTCCTCCTTCTCCTTCTTCTTATCCTCCTCCCTCTCCTTCTTCTTCTTCTCCTCTTCTTCTTCTTCCTTCCTTTCATTTTTCCTCTTTCTTCTCCTCTTGTCCCCTTCTTCGGGCTAAATTGGCTAAGAATGCCTTTTTGGAGCTAATTATCTCATGTCGAGGATAATTAGCTAAGTATAGGTCATTTTTTATTAAATAGGTCATTTTGGAGCTAACTAAGCTAATTATGTCATTTAGATGGATAATTAGCCAATTTAGCCTTTCTTGGATGAGTTTAAGCTACGTAGAAGAAGAGAAAGAGAAGAAGAAGTAAAAGAAGGAGGAGGAGGAGGAGGATGAGGAGGAGAAGGAGAAGGAAGAGGAGAAGAAGAAGAAAATAAGAAGGAGAAGGAGAAGGAGGAAGAAGGAGGAAGAAGAAGGAGAAGGAGGAGCTCCTTCTCCTTCTTTTCCTCCTTCTTCTCCTTCTTCTTATCCTCCTCCCTCTCCTTCTTTTTCTTCTTCTCCTCTTCTTCTTCTTCCTTCCTTTCATTTTTCCTCTTTCTTCTCGTCTTGTCCCCTTCTTCGGGCTAAATTGGCTAAGAATGCCTTTTTGGAGCTAATTATGTCATTTCGAGGATAATTAGCTAAGTATAGGTCATTTTTTATTAAATAGGTCATTTTGGAGCTAACTAAGCTAATTCTGTCATTTAGATGGATAATTAGCCAATTTAGCCTTTCTTGGATGAGTCTAAGCTACGTAGAAGAAGAGAAAGAGAAGAAGAAGTAAAAGAAGGAGGAGGAGAAGGAGGAGGAGGAGAAGGAGAAGGAGCTTGTCCCCATTTGGCCTAATCGACCACCTCTGCTCGGGGGTCGCTGACACGAGCGGGAGCCCCGAACTACCACGCTGGTAGACGGTAGCCCCCTCACCCAGCTCCTCGTCGCTACCAGCATGGCCACTTGGCTCAGGCCAGGTATCCCACTGGATCTCTTGGGACGTACCCTCATCCCTGCTTTGCTCCGGAGTCGTCTGGAAGGAAGCCTTTGGGACACGAGTCTCGTGGGTCGAAGGCTCGTCGACCTGAGGCTCGTCGACCCGAGGCTCGTGAACCGGAGACCATGTAGCCTCCACCTCAGACGAATCCACCCTAGAAGTCCTGTGCTCAGGTGAATCATCTTGGGGTGGTGGCGGAGACCGTGTAGCCCTACCTCTCCCGCGGCCACGTGTACCTTTAGTACAACATAAATACCAACATGAGTAATAAAATGTATATAAATACCAATATGCATACAACATGAGTACAGCATAAATACCAACATGAATACAACGTGTACCTTTAGTGCCTCTCGGCTTCGCGGGGGGTCGACCTCCTCTCACGGGGGGCGCTCCTTGCAAAGTAGAGAGCAACACTCTCCGAAGAGGCGAGGCAGGAATGGAAGTACCCATCCCATCACCCGCCGACGAAGAAGCAGCCGCGGAGTGCTTTCGACCCTTTCCCACCATCTTTCCCACCATCTTTCAACACCATCTCCCACGTTTTGAAGATTCCAGCATTTCATAGAAGTCCTTTGCAGATTCCTCCATCTCATCGTCCGAATCACGAGCACCATCAAAGTCTTGCACCATGTCTTCAATCTCGGTACCATGCTCGTCGGTGCAACGAAGAATCACCTCAGCTCTGGCACGTTGGTCAGACTCACCATGAAAAGTCCACACCGTATAATTAGGCGTAAAAAACCCCACTTCTGCAGGTGTTTACCCATTTCAAACTCTGTCTGCTTTTTCCAGTTGTCGCAGTTGGGACAGGGGCACCATGTTTTATGCTGGCCATTTGCAAATGCGGCTCTCACAAACCCCCTGGTTTTTGTTAACCATTCATGGGTCATGTCTTTCTGACTAGGGTGACCAGTGTACATCCAAGCACGATCACTCATGTTGCCTAGCTACCTATGGGGGCACAAGAAATAAATATATAACTCATCATCTATATTCATACGCTAATCAAGTTTGTCAGTTTTATTACGTCCATGCAACCTACACGCTAATAGGTAAAGATATGTCCTAATCCCACGCGAGTATGTGTAGACTGGGTTCGTTTTCCCATGCTCTGCTCCAGATGCGACGCTGAATTTCGGCAGCACCTCCCCATTGTTCTCCAGATACACGTCTCGACAATAAGCATAGAGGATGTGTACCCGAAGAACAACAGGGGAGGCACTGACGAAATTCCGCATCGGATCCGGAGCACAGCATACGGGAAAACAAACCCAATCTACACATACTCGGACTGTTCATGGATAATGTTGGACAATTCGAAAGGATGGCGGTTATAAATATGCAAATAAATGCATATTTATAGATGTCGCCCTTTCGAACGGGAGACGCATACTGGTCACGCATACTCATGATTGAAGAAACCTATAGCTAGCAAGTTTCATCAGCACGAAGACCGGGACAGAGCAAATTAAGGGGGTAGGAGGAGAAGTCATTTGTGCTCACCAACAAACGCAAGGGCGGAGCTCGTCCAACGCACGTGGAGGTCGTCGAACAACTGCACATTGAAATTCACACGACCAACACAAATACGATGTTTTTATAATTAACATAATCGGAAAATATGTGACCTAACTCATAATTTACAAAACTATGACCTCGTGGGCCTCTGGAAGGCCGAAAAGAACCTTCTCGTTCAAAAGAAGGCACAGGAGGTGTCGGGGGCCGAAAAGCACCTTCTCGTTCAACAGAAGGCAGAAGAGGTGTCGGGGTCGGGGCTTAGTGGCGTCGGGAGTCAGTGCCGTCGAGGGTCGGTGATGTCGGGTGTCGGTGGTCGGGAGTCGGGTTAAATGCGTTGTTGGTCGGGGGTCGAGGGTCACTAGCGTCGGGGGTTGGGGTCTTTTCGATCAACAAGAGGCCAAAGAGGTGTCGGGGGCCCGGGGTTGGGGGTTAGTGGCGTCGGGGATCGGGGGTAGGGGGTCGGGGGTCGAGGGTCAGTGGCGTCGGGGGTCGGGGGACGGGAGTCGGGGGTTGGAGGTCGGGGGTCGGGGGTCAGTGGTGTCGGGCGTCGGGAGTTGGGGGTCGGGGGTTAGTGGTGTCCGGCGTCGTGGGTCGGGGGTCGGGAGTCGGGTGTCAGTGGCGTCGGGGGTCGGGGGTTGGTGGCGTCGGGCGTCGAGGGTTGGTGGCGTCGGGCGTCGGGGGTCGAGAGTTGGGTGTCGGGGGTCAGTGGTGTCGGGTGTCGGGGGTCGGGAGTCGGGTGTTAGTGGCATCGGGGGTCAGGGGTCGAGGGTCGGGGGTTGGTGGCGTCGGGCGTCGGGGGTCGTGGGCGGGGGGTCGGGGGTTGGGGTCCTTTTCTTTCTTGTTCTCCCCTCTCCTCTTTTTCTTCTTCTTCTTGTATATCCCTTGTGACCTCACTCGTCTTTTTTCTCCTCCTCCTCCTCCTCCTCCTCCTCCTCTTCTTCTTCTTCTTCTTCTTCTTCTTCTTTCTTTTATCTTTCTCCTCCTCTCCTCTTTCTTCTTCTTCTTCTTCTTCTTCTTTTTTCTTCTAGTTTATTATTCTCTTATTTTCTTCTAAGTTTTTTTCTATCTATTTTTTTTCTTTTCTATCTACTTTTTCTACCTAATAAACTAACTATCTAATTTAACATAAAAAACAGAAAAAAACTAAACCTAGCACTAAACTACATATTCTTCTTCTACTTTTTCTTTTTATTATTCGGACTTTCTAGCAAAAAAGAAGAAGAAACAACAGGAACAAAAATAAAACAAAAAAGAAAAACACTAACAGGAGGGGAGGGCGTCGGGGTCGCCGGCACAGGGGAGGTGTGGCTGGGGCGGCGACCGGGAGGTAGGCGGGAGGGGGCGGCGGTCGGGAGGGAGGTAGGATGGGGGGGCGCCGGGAGGGATGTGGGAGGGGGCCGCGGCGGCCGGGAGGGATGTGGGAGGGGGGCGCGGCGGCCGGGAGGGAGGTGGGAGGGGGGCGGCGGTCGGGAAGGAGGTGGGAGGGGGGGTGGCGGTTGGGAGGGAGGTGGGAGGGGGGCGGTGGTCGGGAGGGCGGCGGCGCAGGTGGCTGGGGAGGGGAGCTACCGCGGCGACGAGTGGGCAGACGACAGCGCGTGCGCGCGCGCGAGAGAGAGAGAGAGGGGGTAGGCGGGCAGGGCGTGGGTGGGGGTGGGAGCCGTTAGGGGAGGCGCCCAAGCCGTTAGGGCCATGTCCCCTTTGCCGTCTGCAAAGGGAGGGTGGCGGATGGCAAAGGGGCGGGGTGGGTGGGGGTGGGGTTTCGGCCGTTGGGGGGGGGAGCTTTGCCGTCTGCCCACCCTTTGCCGTCCGCGAGTAGACGGCAAAGAGGTGGCCGACGGCAAATAAAACCTTTTCCATCAGCCACCTCTTTGCCGTCATCACTGTGCCAACTCACGGCAAAGAGTACCTTTGCCATGCGTCAGCAGATGACAAAGGCAAGGCAGACGGCAAAATTCTCAATTCTAGTAGTGCTAGTACATGAATTTGGTCATACAATGAAAGAGGCTAGAGAGATACTTGCTTATTACATAATAAATTGTGATACATGCCAAATAAAGCCTTTAGGATGATTTGCATGGTATTTGAATTGATGTTGTGCAAAAATAGAAAATTTTACACATAATATTTTAGTTTAATTTTCTACCGGAACATAATAAATAGCAACAACTTTTACACATTATTGGGATACATATTGTTTAGGTTGTCCTAATTGTTCTATTTAGATATCTTTTGTTTTTTTGCATAGTGTTCTTATTTTGATGATACTGTGGATTATATTGGGGTGTATAAGTCATGGAGAAGTTAGAATAGAGTAGGTATTATGCAAGGGAAATTATGAATCTATTTATAATAGTACCTAAGGTGAATGGTGATTTTATTATACTAACAAATCTCACGAACTTTCTGTTGAGTTTATTATGTTGAAGTTTTGAAGTTTTGGGTAAGTTCATGATGGACAAAGGAATAAGGAGCGACAACACCTTATTATTGGTTGTGCCCAAGGCACACTAGTGTAATATTTCAAGGAATACTCAAGCGTCTAATCTTGGGGATGCCCTCGAAGGCATCCCGTCTTTTGTCTCCAATCTGTCGGTAATATTACCCGCAACTATATTTTTATTAATCACATGTTATTTGCATTGCTTGGAGCGTCGTGCGCTATAATTTTTTTTTTGTCACAATCATTGTTTACCGTACATACCAATTACGAGAGACACACATTCATCATTATTTGTTAGAATGCTCTTTATGCTTCACTTATATCTTTTGAGTTAAAATAATTTTCTCATGTGCTTCACCTATATCTTTAGAGCACGACAATAATCATATTTCATAGAAATAAATTTGCACTCTCATACTTCACTTATATCTTTTTGGATGTTTAAATAGGATGTGGTAATTTTCATGGGTTATATGTTTAGTCTAAAATGATAGATATACAAGAGTGATATAATAAAATGTTTCATGTACGTCACTGAATGTGAAGCGTACCAACGGTATTGAAGTTGTTATATGGAAGCTTACTAGTTGGTAAACATTAATTAGTTAGAATATCGGTGTTAAGGATTGTGATTCACTATTTCATTAAATTCTCGGTCATGGCATGACCAGGAAGTTGGAATGTTGCCTACAATTGAATGATATCCTTTGTGTTATCTGGGCCAGGACGCGCGATGGTTAACTCCTCCCAACCTCCTCCCTAGGGGCATGAGAGTTATACTTTGCTTTGGATAACAATAGATGTCACAATAAGTATCTGATACTTGTGATCTGCGTTGGGTTTTCCATGAAGAGGAATGGGTTATCGCAACACAATGTAGGTAAGTATTTCCCTAAGTTATGAAATCAAGGTTAATCGAACCAATAGGAATATCAACAACAACCGTCTTTAGTAATGCACACAAAAGAACAAACAGCTTGCACCCAATGCGAGCAAGAGGGTTGTCAATCCCCTCGGTATCATTATTTCCAAGCAAGTGATATGCGTAGATATTTATAGATAAATGTAAATTGCAAAATAAAATGAAAACAAGTAAATGGCAGCAAGGTATTGAAGGTTTTCTAAATATATGGTGAATAGACCCGGGGACCATAGTTTTCCCTAGTGACATCTCTCATAAAAACAACATACGGTGGGTAAACATATTACTATTGGGCAATTGATAGAAAAGCGGATAGTTATGTGATATTCACGGCAATGATCATGTGTATATAGGCATCATGTCCATAAACAAATAGGCCGACTCCCTCCTGCACCTATTACTATTACTCCATCCATCGACCCATGTCGAACATGCATCTAGAGTACTAAGTTAAACAAAGTAATGCATGGAGAATGATGACATGATGTAGACAAAGTAAAGTCAAGCAATGTGAACAAACCCCATCGTGTTATCCATAGTAGCAACAACATAAAGACGCGTCTTGTCCCCTTCTATCACTGGGATATAGAAACTCGTCAGGTTGAACCTACTACAACACATCACTCTCACCGAACAAATATCAATCTAGTTGGCCAAACTATTTCAAAAGATCAAAGAGAATTACGAATCTATCATAATCATGCACATAAAACTCAACAAAACTTTGTGAGTTCCGTTAGTATACGAAACATATAAAATACTTTAGTTACTATTATAAGTTGATTATTATTTTATTTTAGTATAATTTAATATATTCTAATGATCTCCAGGGCATATACCCCCTATACAATCCATAGCATCATCAAAACAAGCAAACTATGGAAGCAAAAAACTGAATCTGTGTAAAATAGAACAATCTGTAGTAATTTGCAATAAACCTATACTTCTGTAAATCCAATTTTTTTGAAACATTAGGAAGACGTGAGGAGTTTGTACAACAATACTATGTAAAAAATAAAGCTTAAAAAATGTTCCTGTAAAATCAGGGAAATTCTATAGTGGACGTCAAAGTTTTTGTTTTTGCACCATCAATTCTACTCCTCATACAAATCATCCCAAAGGCTTTACTTGGCGCAAACACTAATTTAAACAAAAAAATACAATAATTACAGTAGCAATAATCATGTCGTCACAAACAACTAGAAATAAATGATAACTATTGGGTAGTCTCCCAAAAAGATCTTTCTTTATAGCCATTAAGATAGGCTTGAAATTTCAATGATGCTCACATAAAAGACAAGAATTGAATCACAAAGAGAGCATCATAAAACATGTGACAAGAATATTTAAGTCTAACATACTTCCCATGCATATGTATTTTATAATCAAATAATTTCTCAAGACAAGAACTGTCTAGCATAAGAAAGTAGGAAAAATGAAGCATTAACAATTTGAATATCAAGTGAGGTAAGTGAGTGTGGCACCCCGATTCAACGAACTGGATTACGAGTGTTTCCAACCCAGAGATCATGTCTTCCGGAAACACTCAACAACTTGGAACAGAACTGAGCTGACTTTACTGATAGCATAAGGTTACAAGTACATATCTTACAATGATAGCGAGGCCAAAGGCACCCTTGGTGCTGCGGCAGTATCTACATTATTTATGAAACATAGTGGGGCCTCGAAACTACTAAGTACTTCTACGGCGTAGCAGAACATAGTGGCAACTCCATACACAGGGACACTACTATGGACACTTCCTAGTACGGACCATTAGGACCTCCGTCCTCGGCTTCTCCTGCATCTGGCATGATACGCCAGGTGAGTACTTGGAATGTACTCGCAAGCTCACAATAACCAAGTAATGCAGCAAACAATAGCATGGAAACAAATTATAAATAATACCATTGGCTATACTGATTATCAACTTACTCATGCCCGGGGGTTGTCTCACAACCACCGAGATACTCATCAAGCATATCCACTCAGCTGAAGAGTTCTTCCATCATTACTAATATTAGCATGGTTGACCATCTACTGAGGTCTAGTCGGACTGTCCATTACCGTGGACACGGCTATTCGAATAGGTTTGACACTCTACAGAGGTTGCACTCTTTACCCACACTATGGAGCATTGACCTCGTGATCCCATTCGGGTGGACCAGCATTACTCCAACGGAACTTGCCTGACCCGTGACTCTCTCATCGTACCCCCGACAATCACTCTCCCCCGGAGTCTTGCCCTGGGTGGCCCTGTGTCCTCATGACACCTGCCACCGTCGTGGCCAAACTGAACTGTCCCACCTAGGGACGGGCCCAAGTCAACTCAACTGGGCTCACAGGGCTATCACCGCCTACTGGGCCAAGGTAGCACGCGTGCACAACCCTTCCTCTTTGGACGTACTGGTGAAAGATCACGCGATCAACTCAAGTCACGGACTTCCCATATTGGCAAGATGTGGTTGTACGGTTATGCCCGGACAGGTGACTCAAGATCAACCACTAAGTTATTGTAAACATAGTGATTTATAACAGTAAGCACATATTTCTATCTGATAGTTTATTAGGCATTTATTTTATAGCAAAATAAGTGATCATAATGCATGAAAATGTATGTTATGCTATGCAATACTACACCACATGGATATAATGGCTTGCCTTGATCAGTGGGGTTGTTCAAACACTCCTCGTCTTCAAAGTTTCCTTCTGAAATATATTTGAAATAGCAAAAGAAAGGAAAAAGTCATATGACACCTTTTATTAATCAGAAATTCTATGAGTGTAAGAAAATTACCAAACTTTACCAGAAAATAGAGGGGATCGGTACCAACTCAATGCAAAAAGAATCAAGTTATTTGGACTTAAGAATAAAAAGATACAAATGGTCAAAGTTGCCCGTCAAACCTGAAATTAAATAAAAAGAAAAAGAACCTGACAGAGGCCACGTCAAAGGCGTAAAGTGGAGGGGGCGCCTCCACTTACAGCTTTGGTCGCGGGCCTCAGCCACTGGTAGGTGGGGACTGCCTCTTTTAAACAGAGAGAGGGGGGAGGAGACAAGGACGCGCGGCTCTCCGGTGACGGTCACCGGGGCTAGAGACAATGACGAGGCCTGGGACTAGGGGAATGGAACGACCGGTCTACGACGAACAGGCACGTACCCGCAGCTCGACGAGAGATGGACATATGGCGTCATCCCCTTCTTCTCCGGCGGCGGTGGCTTCGGGTGGTCGTCTGAGACGGTGGTTCTGGCGGCAATAGGCTCGGGCGAGGGGTCGAGGAGCACCAGGGGGAAACCCTGAGCTTGATGGAGAGGTGGAGAGGGCTCTCGGGAGGGTGGTTCGAGCTGGCGACGGTGGGGCTGCAAGCGGCGGAGCGTCGGCGATGATTCGAGGCCAAAGGGCCTCTTGGCCTTGGCTCGCTCTTTGGGGGCCGATTAGAGGCTGCAGGAGGGGGATGGAGAGCTCGAAGGGGTCGGGGCGACCCTTAAATAGGCCGGCGATGAGCTCGGTCGATCTCTCCCGAAGCGGCGAGGATAAGCTCGACCAGTGGAGCAGGGGGGTGAGCTGGCCATCGTGAAGCGACCTGAGGTAATGGAGGAGGGCAGCAGGCCGACGTGACGTCTCCTACGCCATTAATGGATCGTGGACGACCACAAGCGCCGAAGCCGACTGTTCGACCCATGGAGGAGCTTCGCAAGGAGTGGCGGCGACCTTCTCCGGCGACCAAGGGCCTTTCAGAGGTGCCACACGGCTGCCAGGGACGCCCTCGACACCACGGACAAGGAGGGGCAGCGAATGACGGCACGAGCGGCTCGACTGCCACAGGGGGCTGCACAGCGGGCGCGTTGTGGCATGCCAGTACCGTGGTCACCACAGTTACGGCTGCCACAAGGCCACACAAGCCCGGGGACCTTGTCCATTGCGTCGACCTCACTCTTACGAGTCACCATCCATCACTAGTTCGACCAATCACTCAACCCCGCGAAGTGTAGCATCAACTACAGCCTCTGCCTGCAAACTTGGGGAGGATCTAGAGCTCAAATGGGTTAGGGTTAGGGCCAGCTAGCATGTCTGGGTTAATCAGCATAGGAAAGACTACAGACTGGCAAAGTTTGAAAGGATTTGAAGATCAAATAAATATAGTTCCTTTGCAAATCATCTTTCTGGTCCAGAATGCAAATGAGCTCATGGCACTCACATGCAGGCCCTGCTAATGGTGAAACTTGGTGGAGGAGTGTTATTTAGTAGTGCACACATGTCCAAAAAAATATAGATCATTGGTGCACCCCTAGATAGCACTTCCTTCACAAAGGTTCAGTTTTAACAGAAACTTAGCAGAGTTTTCCTGCTCAAAACTTGTACTAGACCATAAGATGTTTTTACATATTTGAACTAAATATGATTACTTGGAGCTAAGGGAATTTATTGGGAATTTTCTAAAATAGTAAAAATAGGGTTGCTTCACAAAGTGACAATTCTGGTCAGAAAAGAAATAAATTTTCTAGCCAAAATTTTATATTGGGCAATGAAATATTTTTGAATATTTTGAAATCATATGATACTGAGAACATGTGGAAAAGTTTTGGGGTCAATAGCTTATCCCAACTATAGGTTGCTTCACAACCCATGGTGATGCCATAATTTCCCCAAAATAGAAAAAGAATTATTTGAAAGATTCAATCATTGCAAATTATTCCAAGGAAGATTTTGGCAAGAGGCAAAAGGTTTTGGGTTGCTTGTGACAAGAAATCAGAGACTCACAATCCAACTTGCTTGAGAAAATTTGAAAATCCACCAATTTGCAAGTGAAACTCCAAAATATTTTGAAAAGAAAAGGTTTGAAAGATCAGGGTGTTACAGTGAGTAACATGAAAATTTCTATAACCACATTTGCCTCTTTCATAACGATTACATGTAGGATCATATTCAAATTCAACAATATATCAATCAATCTTTTCATTCAAGGAACTATCATGAATCACTTTATATATTTCATAATATTTGGATTCATGATTTTCAAGCAAGGCCTCATAAAGGTAATCTAGTGCACTCTCACTAGAAATTATTTCAACATAAATGGGTCTTTTGAAAATATTAGATAGTGGACGAGGATCCATTTATCTTAAGCTTTGCATTTTACTTTATGTTTTGGTGTGACAAAGATAAAGATAGCAAGATAGGGAAGTAAACTAGAGAGCAAAGGTGCAAACTAGTGACAAGCAAATGTAAAAAAATGTATTTTTTGTGAGACAAACTAAATATAGCAACAAATAAGAAGTGTAACGTGTGAAGTTACTTGTTAGTTGGTGATGATATTCCCCGGCAATGGTGCCAGAAATCCTTCCTGATACTTGTGATCTGCGTTGGGTTTTCCGTGAAGAGCAACGGGTTATCGCAGCACAATGTGTGTAAGTATTTCCCTTAGTTATGAAACCAAGGTTTATAGAACCAATAGGAATATCAACAACAACTGTCTTTAGTGGTTGCACACAAAAGAACAAACAACTTGCACCCAACGTGGGCAAGAGGATTGTCAATCCCTTTGGTCTCGTTATTTGCAAGCAAGTGGGATGTGTAGATAATTGTAAATTGCAAAATAAAATGAAAACAAGTGAATGGAAGCTAGGTATTCAAGGTTTTGTAAATATATGGGCAATAGATCCAGGGCCCACAGGTTTCCCTAGTGGCATCTCTCATGAAAACAACATACGGTGGGTAAACAAATTATTGTTGGGCAATTGATAGAAAAGCAGATAGTTATGCGATATTAACGGCAATGATCATGTGTATATAGGCATCACGTCCATAAAATAATAGGCCGAATCCTGCGTGCACCTATTACTAGTACTCCACTCATCGACCAGTATCCAACATGCATCTAGAGTATTCAGTAAAACAGAGTAATGCATGGAGAACGATGACATGATGTAGACAAAGTAAACTAGAGCAATATGAATGAACCCCATCGTGTTATCCTTAGTAGAAGCAACACAAAGTTGCATCTTGTCCCCTTCTGTTACTAGGATATAGAAACTCGCCAGGTTGAACCTACTACAATGCACCTCTCTCACCGAAGAAATATAAATATAGTTGGCCAAACAATTTCAATAGATCGGAGATAATTACAAAGCTAACATAATCATGCACATAGGAATCATATTAGCATTCAGAGAAGATTCAAATATTTATCATGAAGAATGTGAACATAAACCCACAATTCATGGATCCCAAAAAACGTGCCGCACAAAAGGATTACATCATATGGATCACAACGAACATGTGATGATCATTGTATTGAAGATCAAGAGAGAGATTGCCATATAGGTACTAGCCATGGACCCGTAGTTTCATGGTGAACTACTCACACATCATCATGAGAGCAACATGGTTGATGAAGAGGCCCTCCGTGATCAGTCCCCCCTCCGACAAGGCGCCATAACGGAGCTCCAGATGGCCTCCCGTCAGAACAAAGACTTGCGGTAGTGTAAAATGTATTTCAGGAGTGCCTCTATGGTTTTTGGGATATATGAGAATTTATAAGTAGAGAACGGAGTAGGAAGAGCCTCGAGGGGCCCACAATCCATCAAGGTGCCCCCAGGATGCACCATGTTGGCTTGTGGGGCCCTTGGAGGGCCCCCAGATTTCTTTCGACAATCATTGGTCTTCTTTTGGTGTAGAACAAATCTTCAAAAAGTTTTAGGTCAATTGGATTTCTTTTGGTATTGAAAACTTGAAAAGTGAAAAACATGCAGAAAACAACAACTAGCACTGGGCGCTGGATCAATAGGTTAGTGCTCAAAAATTATATAAATTGGTAAATAAATACCCAAAAAGTATACTTGAATGATAATATATCAGCCGGAACAATCAAAAATTCTAGATACGTTGGAGACGTATAAGTATGCGAGTTCTTTTTGACCAATGTGAGTTTGTGTAGTATAAGCACTTCTGTCTATCCGAATTTTGCTAAGCTCGTTAGTATCGTGCATTTCCCGTTGTAACCTTGAGAGTTGGTGCAAACTTTGCGAGTGCATCGAAACCCCGTGATATGATACGCTCTATCACACATAAGCCTCATTGTATACTTCCTTAAAGCATCCACCATACCTACCTATCATGGTATTTTCATAGCCATTCCGAGATATATTGCCATGGAACTTCCAGCATTACTATTCACACGAGTTGAGAATTCATTGTCATTTTGCTTTGCATGATCATATAGAGTTGACATGATATTTATGGAAAAGACATCGTTCATCAATGTTATACATGTTATGCTAGATCATTGCACATCCTGGTACAATGCTAGAAGCATTCATATGTAGTCATATGATTCAATTTATCGAGTTGTAAGTAAATAATAAGTGTGAAGATCATCATTATTAGAGCATTGTCCTAGTGAGGAAAAGAACGATGGAGACTCATGACCTTGAAAAGTGGGGATGGGGTTCATGATATTGTTCCAAAAAACAAGAAATGAAAAAATAAGAGAGAAACACATACAAGGGTCTAAGTTACTACCATCTACCACACTTGTGCTTTAAAGTAGCACCATATTCTTCATATAGAGAGTCTCCATGATTTGCCACTTTCATATACTAGTGGGAATTTTTATATTATTAGAACATAACTTTCATATTCTAATGACGGGGTTCCTCAAATGCCCAAGGTCTTCATGATCAAGTAATTTGGATGCACAACCATTTAGTTTTAGTAGTGAGATTTCATACACTTATAGCTCTAGTGAACTCATTGCATGAAAATCCCTACTCCTTGCACCGATATAGATTGAAACGTATCTCCATTACCTAACTATCCATCAAGTTGATGCGAGATTCTCTCATTTTTTATTCCCTTATAAACCCCTACTATCATCATCTATCGCACCCAAAGTGCTAAATCCATGGCTCATACTCACGTACTCAGTGTAGTTGAAAATGCCGAAGCGAGAAAAAGTATAATACAATTGTTTGGTTCGGCATCGGGGTGTTCATGATTTATAGTGTATGCAAAGAAGATTGAGTTATGACATTTCTTACATGATTAAATGAGTAGGGACTTTAGCATTGTTATTTTCAAATTACTGGTTATTTGCTACTATTAGTCTCTATCATCGTTTCAAATATACTAAGTCATCGTTTCTCAATGTTCACACCTAAAAGATTACATGATTAAGACATGTTAGGCAGCATTCAACATAAAAAAATCTGTTTTTATCATTTACCTACTTGAGATGAGCAACAATTAAGCTTGGGATGATGATACGTCTCCAACGTATATATAATTTTTGTTTGTTTCATGCTATTATATTATCGGTCTTGTATGGTTTGTATGCAATTTTATAACATTTTTGGGAACTAACCTATCAACTCGGTGTCCAGTGCTATTGCATGTTTTTTCCTATTTTCTCGTTTTGCAAATAAAACCATACCAAATGGAGGGGTCCAAACACGATGAAAGTTCACGGTTATTTTTCTGGATTACGAGGGACCCTAGAAGTTTCAAGAGGAGGCTGGAGGATTTACGAGAGGGCTACCAGCTCACATGACGCGCCCCGAGGATTAGCGCGAGCCACCTAAGCTCATGGGCCCCTCAGATATCTCCGTGACCTAATTTTAGTGCTATATATTCTTAATATTCCAAAATATTCAGAGTAAGACCCAAAACAATTATATTGCCACCACAAGCCTCTGTTCTTATGTGATCCCATCTCGAGGCCTCCGTCGGAGGGGGAATTGATCACGCAAGCCATCTTTATCAACCTTGTTGCCTCCATGATAATGTGTGAGTAGTTCCCACAAGACCTATGGTTCCATAGCAGTAGTTAGATCTCCCTCTATCTTTGAAAGCACAATTGCTCCATAGGGTGGTTTTGATAATTGATCACAACATATAGATCATTGGAATAATGTGTTTTCCAAGTATTTTAGAAAAACATCAAAAGATGCTATTGCTTAAGGTTTATGTGGAGATGCCCCTAGATGCAACAAAGGATTAATATCGGCTCAAGATTCAAGCTATAAGAGTCTTCATTTTATATTTGTGATAAATCACTTTTGAGTCTATAGGAAAGTCAATACTACTAAAAGGGGGTGAGGTCAATACTATTAAAAGGGGGTGAGGTAGTAAAATGAACTGATTGCTCAAATGCTCAAACTTAACCACCAAACAGTTCAGTCATTTTTCCCACATATCCACTCTATCAAGTTCCACATTCACAAATTCGGTGTCACCAACATTTCCACATCGGACCCACCGATTTTGAACCTCAGACAGAGCCCTAGCCATTCCCACCAAATCGGTGCAACCAAAACTGCATCAGTGCTACCGAGTTTGGGTGACCAACATTCTGTTGGCAAGATACACAAAATCAGAATTTCCGAGTTTGAGTATCGGTGCCACCGAGTTCGGCCATCTGACCGTTAGTCACCTTTTCGGTGCCACCCGAGTTGTATATATCGGTCTCACCGAGATTCAGAAGTTCACACCTTTAGTGCTAGTCGGTACCACCGATTTTCCAACTTTGGTGTCAACGAGTTTGCTCTTTTGTGTGTAACGGTTGGATTTTGGCTGCTACTTAAATATACCCCTTCACCCACCTCTCATTCGTGGGAGAAGCACTAAGAACACACACTTCATTTCCACATCCATTTTCTGAGAGAGAACCACCTACTCATGTGTTGAGACCTAGATATTCCAATCCAATCATTTAAAACTTGATCTCTAGCCTCCCCAAACCGCTTTCCAACAAATCAACCTCTCCTACCCATGCATATTCTGTGAGAGAGTGATTTGTGTTGAGGAGACTATCTTTAGAAGCACAAGAGCAAGGAGTTCATTAATCTACCCCATCTATTACCTTTTGGAGGGTGGTGCCTCCTAGATTGGTTAGGTGTTGCTTGGGAGCCTCCTACTTCGTGTTGTGGAGTTGAACCAAGATGTTTGTAAGGGCAAGGAGATCACCTACTTCGTGAAGATCTATCGTGAGTAAGGCTAGTCCTCCGTGGACGGAAGCCATGGTGGGATAGACAAGGCCGCTTCTTTGTGGACCCTCCGTGGGTGGAGCCCTCCATGCACTCTCGTAGCTGCTACCCTCCATGGGTTGAAGTCTCCACTAACATGGACATACGATAGAGCCACCTATCCGAACCATGACAAAAATCGCCGTGTCAACCTCATGCGTTTGAACTCCCTACCTTAATCCTGTATTTACACATGCATGTTTACTTTCCACTGCTATACTATTAGAACTGCATGTGTAGGGTGTACTTGACTTGTTATAACTGTCGTAGTTTCCTGATGACCCACAAGTATAGGGGATCAATCGTAGTCCTTTCGATAAGTAAGAGTGTCGAACCCAACGAGGAGCAGAAGGCTCTGATAAACGGTTTTCAGCAAGGTAATAACTGCAAGCACTGAAAGTAGCGGTAACAAGTGATGGTGTAGTGAGGTGAAACGTAGCAAGCGAAAAGTAACAAGTAACAAGTAGTAGCAACGGTGCAGCAAAGTGGCCCAATCCCTTTTGTAGCAAGGGACAAGCCTGAAAAAAATCTTATAAGAGGAAAAACGCTCCTGAGGACACACGGGATAGTTTGATATGTGGGTGGACCGGCACCCACATAAGAAAATTCTGTCATGCTAGTTTCATCATGTTCATATGATTCGCGTTCGTTACTTTGATAGTTTGATATGTGGGTGGACCGGCACTTGGGTACTGCCCTTACTTGGACAAGCATCCCACTTATGATTAACCCCTCTCGCAAGCATCCACAACTATGAAAGAAGAATTAAGACAACGTCTAACCATAGCATTAAACTAGTGGATCCAAATCAGCCCCTTACGAAGCAACGCATAGACTGGGGTTTAAGCTTCTGTCACTCTAGCAACCCATCATCTACTTACTACTCCCCAATGCCTTCCTCTAGGCCCAAATATGGTGAAGTTTTATGTAGACGACGTTCACATAACACCACTAGAGGAAAAGACAACATACAACATATCAAAATACCGAACGAATACCAAATTCACATGACTATTATTAGCATGACTTATCCCATGTCCTCAGGAAAAAAAGTAACTACTCACAAAGCATAATCATAATCATGATCAGAGGTGTAATGAGTAGCATCAAGGATTTGAACATAAACTCTTACACCAAGTAATCCAACTAGCATCAACTACAAAGAGTAATCAACACTACTAGCAACCTTACAAGTACCAATCGGAGTCGCGAGATGGAGATTGGTTACAACAGATGAACTAGGTTTGGAGAGGAGATGGTGCTGATGAACTAGGTTTGGAGTGTTGGGGATGATGATGGCGACGATTTCCCTCTCCGGGAGGGAAGTTTCCCCGGCAGGATCGTCCTGCCGGAGCTCTAGATTGGTTCTGCTCAAGTTCCGCCTCGTGGCGGCGGAGAATCCACGAAAAAGCTCCACCCTGATTTTTTTCCGGACGAAACCCTTCATATAGCAGAAGAGGGGGGCCAGTGGGCCACCAGGATGCCCACAAGCCCTGTAGCCGCCGCCAGGGGGGCGGCTACCAGGCTTGTGGGCCCATGGTAGCTCCCCTCTCGCACTTCTTTCGCCCAATATTTTTTATATATTCCCAAAAAATTCCACGTTGATTTTCAGGGCATTTGGAGTTGCGCAGAATAGAGGACTTAGACTTGCTCCTTTTCCAGTTCAGAATTCCAGCTGCCGGTATTCTCCCTCTTCAAATAAACCTTGCAAAATAAGGGAGAAAAGGCATAAGTATGGTACCACAAAGTATAATAACAGTCCATAATGCGATAATTATCAACATGAAAGCATGATGCAAAATGGACGTATCAACTCCCCCAAGCTTAGACCTCGCTTGTCCTCAAGCGAAAACCAAGATCCATAAACATGTCCACATGTTTAGGGATGAAGGTGTCGATAAAACATAATACGAACATGAGGGCATCATGATCACACATAGGACAACAATACATCATAAAGATTCTTATGGGAATGTAACAATTCCTTCACAAAGCAAAGCATGAAACAAAAACCTTTCCGAGAAGTAGCCAACAACAGTCCATAGTCATTGAAGCAATTGCAATTTATCATATCATCAGAAAGAGCCAAGTAAGAGCTTGTAAAGCAAATCCACATACTCAATCATCTCTTTTGTTTTCCACAATTGTTACAACTCACGTGGTACTCATGGTGTCAAAGTTTCAGTTGGACACAGAGAAAGATAGGGGCTTATAATTTTGCCTCCCAACCATTTACCTCAAGGGTAAAGTCAACAATAATAAAGCATAAGTACTCATCTCCAAGTTGATATATGAATATAGATCTTTCCCTAGCTTCTGACGGTAGACAAGACAAAGGCAAAATAAGGAATTGGTGAAGATCACCATGACTCTTTCAAGGGTAAAAAGTAAAGGTACAAGATAGGCCCTTTGTAGAGGGAAGCAGAGGTTGTCATGCGCTTTTGAGGTTTGGATGCGTGTCCTCTTAGTGCAGAGGAACCTCACTTTATATTGCCTCCTGTGATAAAGAACTTTATTATGCAGTCTGTCGCTTTTATGTCTTCCTCATCACAGGTTCGTACAAAGCTTATTTTCCACACACTAATAGATCATACATATTAGAGAGCAATTTTTATTGCTTGCACCGATGACAACTTACTTGAGGGATCTTATTCAATCCATAGGTAGGTATGGTGGACTCTCATGGCAAAACTGGGTTGAAGGTTTATGGATGCACAAGTAGTATCTCTACTTGGTGCGGGAGTTTTGGCTAATATGAGGTGGAAGCAATCGTCACATGCTAAGGGATCTCTAATCATATAACATTGTTTGGAACCAAGCAAACACAATTCATTATGTTGTCTTCCTTGTCCAACATCTACTTCTAAGCATGTAATAGTTTGGTGAGTGCTTACAATTGTAAAAATTATCTAAGATGATATATTTATATGTGAACCTATCTTTTCTTATTAATTCTTATTAATTGAACAATGGCTGGGGTCTATGTTGGTCTATTCTCAACAAGTTTCAATCATCATACTTGTTATACGTGAAGCTATCACTTTCCATAGGATCATCTCATGATCTTTCATGCTATCGTTCTTTTCATACTTTTGATCACGGCACAAAACAAATCCCTTGACTAAGATACTCTTTATTATATAGCTCGCAAGCTCGAATACATCGGGGGAGACACAAGGAAAAAGACTCAAACTAAACACTAAAGACTTATTCCACTAAGAGAAGAAATAAAAACTGAAAAAGAAAGAACTAAACCAAAGGTAAAAGCAAAAGATATAAAGGTGATACGATACCAGGGCAACTCCCCCAAGCTTTGCACAAGCCAAGGGGATTGTCCATACCAATGCTTAGTTGTCTTCCTTTGGTGGTGATGGCGGTGGAGTCTTTGCCTTTAATTCCAAGAGAGCTATCAATCTTTGATTTATACCTTGGAGATCTGCGACATGATTCTCCAGCAAAACAACTTCACGAGAAAGGGAAATATTGCGAGCACGAGTTGTTTCACAAAACCTCAAGAGTTCAATCAAGGATGGAGACAACACGTGGAGGAAGGGTTGGAGAAAGTCGACTCCTTCAACGTCTTCAATGTTGAACATAGGTTGAACTTCCTCCCTAGCTTGGGTTTTCTCCTTAGCTTTGTCCCTGGCTTCCGTGACTTCTACTCTTTTCGTATCAACATCTACTTCTTCATGAACTTGAGGGAGATTATTCTCCCCAACAGATTCCTGAGACATCTTTGCTCTAAATCTGCGGCAGACAACAGGCTCAAAATGAAAATAGAGGAAAACTGCGCGATACAGAGATCAAAACCCTCGGGCATATATATAATGACTTTTTCTGGACCAGAAGGAGTGCTCCGCAATAAAACGGAGTCCGGGAGGCACACGAGGTGCCCACAAGCCCTGTAGCCGCCGCTAGGGGGGAGGCGGCGGCTACCAGGCTTGTGGCCGCCTCATGCGCTCTCCTGACTGCTTTTTATTTTTCTATTTTTCCATAAATTCCAAAATAGAGAAAATTTCCTATTGGAAAAATTTTGGAGTCCAATTACTTACCGAAACACATACCTCTTCGTTTTCAGAGTCTGAAACAGGGTGATAAAAATCCCTTATGTACTCCTATGGAGTTATGATATTGATGATATTGGTCTCAACATTTATGGGAGTACCAGAGATATAATGTTTGATTCTCTGCCCATTTACCACTCTAGGAAAATTACCTTCCGTGTTATTGGTTTTGATGGCACCGGAACGATATACTTCCTCGACAACGTAGGGACCTTCCCATTTAGAGAGAAGCTTGCTTGTGAAGAATCTTAAGCGAGAATTGTATAGCAGGACATAATCACCTACATTGAACTCTCGTTTTTGTATTCTTTTATCGTGCCATATCTTAACCTTTTCCTTGAACAACTTGGCATTCTCATATGCCTGGGCCCTCCATTCATCTAATGAGCTGATATCAAACAACAGCTTCTCACCGGCAAGTTTGAAATCAAAGTTGAGCTCTTTGATTGCCCAATAAGCTTTGTGTTCCAGCTCAAGAGGTAAATGACAGGCCTTACCGTAAACCATTTTATACGGCGACATGCCCATGGGATTCTTATAAGCAGTCCTATAAGCCCATAGTGCATCGTCAAGTTTGCTAGACCAATTCTTTCGAGATCTATTGACGGTCTTTTGTAATATCAATTTGATCTCCCTATTACTCAACTCCACTTGACCACTAGACTGAGGATGATAAGGAGATGCAACTCTATGGTTGACATCATACTTAGCGAGCATCTTGCGGAAAACACCATGAATGAAGTGTGAACCGCCATCAGTCATCAAATATCTAGGGACTCCAAATCTTGGGAAAATGACTTCTTTAAGCATCTTAATAGAGGTGTGGTGATCAACGTTTCTAGTGGGGATAACTTCTACCCACTTAGTGACGTAATCCACAACAACTAAGATGTGAGTATACGCATTGGAACTCGGGAAGGGTCCCATATAATCAAAGCCCCAGACATCAAATGGTTCAATGATAAGTGAATAGTTGATAGGCATTTCCTGACGCTTACTGATGTTCCCTATTCTTTGGCATTCGTCACAAGACAAGACAAACTTACGGGCATCCTTGAAGAGAGTGGGCCAATATAAACCTGATTGCAATACCTTATGAGCAGTTCTGTCTCCAGCATGGTGTCCTCCGTAGGCCTCGAAATGACACTTCTGCAGGATCTGTCCCTGTTCATGTTCAGGCACACAACGTCTAATAACACCATCTACTCCTTCCTTTTAAAGGTGAGGATCATCCCAAAAGTAGTGTCTCAAATCAAATAAGAATTTCTTCTTTTGCTGGTAGGTGAAACTGGGTGGTTTGTACTTGGCTACAATATAGTTTGCATAACCAGCATACCACGATGCACTATGTGAAGTGCGGATAACATTCAATTGCTCATCAGGAAAGCTGTCATCAATAGGTCGTGGGTCATCAAGGACATTCTCTAGCCTGGACAAGTTATCTGCTACATGGTTATCAGCACCCTTTCGGTCAACAACGTGCAAATCAAATTCCTGTAGCAGGAGAACCCATCCGATTAGTCTAGGCTTAGCGTCCTTCTTCTCCATAAGGTACTTAATAGCACCATGATGAGAGTGAATAGTGACTTTGGAGTCAACTATATAAGATCTGAACTTTTCACATGCAAACACGACTGCTAAAAACTCCTTCTCTGTAGTGGCATAATTTCTTTGGGCACTGTCTAGAGTTTTACTAGCGTAGTGAATGACATTCAACTTCTTGTCAACTCTTTGTCCTAGAACAACACCAACAGCATAATCACTAGCATCGCACATGATTTCAAAGGGCAAGTTCCAATCAGGTGGTTGAACAATAGGTGCGGTTATCAAGGCCTTCTTAAGTATTTCGAAAGCTTCCTCACAATCCTCATCAAAAACAAAAGGAACATCCTTTTGCAAGAGGTTGGTAAGAGTCCTAGAAATCTTAGAGAAGTCTTTAATGAACCTTCTATAGAAACCAGCATGACCTAGGAAACTTCGTATACCTCTGATATCTGTGGGGTAAGGCATTTTCTCAGTTGCATCAACCTTAGCCTTATCAACTTCAGTGCCTTTCTCAGAGATTTTGTGTCCTAAGACGATGCCTTCATTAACCATGAAGTGACACTTCTCCTAGTTCAAGACAAGGTTGGTATCTTTGCATCTTCGTAAGACTCGATCAAGGTTGCTGAGGCAATCGTCAAAGGAAGACCCGTAAACAAAGAAATCATCCATGAAAACCTCAACAATATTTTCACAAAAGTCAGAGAATATAGCCATCATACATCTTTGAAAGGTGGCAGGTGCATTGCATAAGCCAAAAGGCATACGTCTATAAGGAAAGGTACTGAAGGGGCAGGTGAAAGTGGTTTTCTCCTGATTAGATTGTGCAACAGGTATTTGCGAGAAACCTGAATAACCGTCTAGAAAGCACAAGTGCGTGTGTTTAGATAGCCTTTCTAGCATTTGGTCGATAAACGACAAAGGATAATGGTCTTTCCAGGTTGCCTTGTTCAGTTTCCAGAAGTCTATCACCTTCCTATAGCCAGTAATAATCCTTTGTGGGATTAGTTCATTCTTATCATTAGGAACGACGGTGATACCTCCCTTCTTAGGTACGCAATGTACTGGACTTACCCAATCACTATGAGCAACAGGATTCCTGCTTCCAGAAGCTTTAATATTTCTTTTCTCACTACCTCTTTCATCCTAGGATTTAATCTCCTTTGATGATCAACAACTGGTTTAGAATCAGGATCAGTTTTAATCTTGTGCTGACATAGAGTGGGACTAATACCCTTAAGATCATCAAGAGTATATCCAATAGCAACACGGTGCTTCCTCAAAGTTTTTAATAACTTCTTCTCTTCGTGATTCGAGAGGTGAGCACTAATAATAACAGGAAATATCTCCTTTTCATCAAGATAGGCATACTTAAGTGTATCTGGTAACTGTTTTAGCTCAAACACAGGATCACCCTTTGGTGGGGGAGGACCCCCAAGCAGTTCAACAGGCAGATTATTCTTGAGAATAGGATATTGTTCTAAAACAATTTTATCTATCTCATCTCTTTCATCCATATGCATATCATTTTCATGCTCAAGGAGATATTGCTCTAAAGGATCCGTAGGAGGTACAGAAATAGAGGCAAGAGCAATGATTTCATCCCTACCAGACGACTCTTTTTCATGGGGTTGTCTTCCAAACTTGGAGAAGTTAAATTCATGAGACACACCCTCGAAACTAATAGTGACAATCTTTTAACACAATCAATATGAGAATTGAAAGTGTTGAGAAAGGGTCTACCAAATATGATGGGACAAAAGCTATCTTGTGCAGTAGCAAGGACGAGGAAATCAGTAGGGTACTTCGTCTTACCACACAGGACTTCTACGTCTCTCACAATTCCCACAGGTCAGATAGTGTCTCTGTTAGTTAGCATAATAGTGACATCAATGGGTTCTAACTCAGCAGGTGCAATCTCATCTTTGATTTCATCATAAAGGGACCAGGGTATTGCACTAACACTAGCACCCATATCACATAAACCATGATAACAGTGATCTCCTATCTTGACAAAAACAACGGGCAAGCCAACTACATGTCTGTACTTGTCTTTCACGTGAGGTTTAGCAATTCTAGCGGAGTCCTCACAGAATTTGATAACATGCCCGTCTATGTCTTCGCCTAAGAGATCTTTGATAATAGCAACAATAGGTTCAACTCTAATTTCCTCAGGGGGTACAAGTGGTATAATGTAAACCCTACGTATCACAGTTGGAGCTCTAGAATAATCATTTTTCCTAGTAGGGTAAGGTGGTTTCTCAGCGTAGACACAAGGAACAATAGGATCACTAAAGGCAATGACTTTCTATTCAACTAGATTGGGTTTAACTATGTTGACTTCTACAGGAGGATGATACTTAAACCACTTCTCTTTGGGAAGATCAATATGAGCAGCAAAAGATTCACATAGAGAAGCTACTATCTCAGAGTCAAGTCCATACTTAGCGCTAAAATCTCTAGAAGTGTTTGTTTTAACAAAAGATTTAACGCAATCAAACTGGAAATTCATACCTGACTCCTTACCTTCTTCAAGCTCCCAATCTTCAGAGTTACGTTTGATTCTTTCCAATAAATTCCACTTGTGTTCAATATCCTTCTTCATAAAAGAACCGGTACAAGAAGTGTCAAGCATGGTACGATCTTCATGAGAAAGTCGAGAATAAAAGTTTTGAGTGATAATTTCTCTCGAGAGCTTATGATTGGGGCATGAATATAGCATTGATTTAAGCCTCCCCCAAGCTTGAGCAATGCTTTCCCTGTCACGAGGCCAAAAGTTATAAATATAATTCCGATCACGATGTACTAAATGCATAGGATAAAACTTTTGATGAAATTCCAATTTCAACCGATTGTAGTCCCATGATCTAGTATCATCACATAGCCTATACCATGTCAACGCCTTATCCTTCAAATATAAAGGAAATACTTTCTTCTTTACCTCATCCTCGGGCAAACCTGCAAGCTTAAATAAACCACAAACTTCATCTACATAGATCAGATGAAAGTCTGGATGTGATGATCCATCTCCTGTAAAAGGATTAGTCAGCAGTTTCTCAAGCATACCCGAAGGAATTTCATAAAAGATATTTTCAGTAGGTACCTCAGGTTGAGGAGCAACCCCTCGTTCTTCCGTTCATGGTGAAGATACCCCGAACAAATTCCTCAAAGGAAAAGTCTCCATAGTGACCAGTGACAATAAATTTCAGCACAATATATAAATGTTTCCTTACCAAATTCCACTTATCAAAGGCGCCCCCTCCCCGGCAACGGCGCCAGAAAAGAGTCTTGATGACCCACAAGTATAGGGGATCAATCGTAGTTCTTTCAATAAGTAAGAGTGTCGAACCCAACGAGGAGCAGAAGGCTCTGATAAACGGTTTTCAGCAAGGTAATAACTGCAAGCACTGAAAGTAGCGGTAACAAGTGATGGTGTAGTGAGGTTAAACGTAGCAAGCAAAAAGTAACAAGTAACAAGTAGTAGCAACGGTGCAGCAAAGTGGCCCAATCCCTTTTGTAGCAAGGGACAAGCCTGAGCAAAATCTTATAAGAGGAAAAACGCTCCCAAGGACACACGGGAATTTCTGTCATGCTAGTTTCATCATGTTCATATGATTCACGTTCGTTACTTTGATAGTTTGATATGTGGGTGGACCGGCGCTTGGGTACTGCCCTTACTTGGACAAGCATCCCACTTATGATTAACCCCTCTCTCAAGCATCCACAACTACGAAAGAAGAATTAAGACAACGCCTAACCATAGCATTGAACTAGTGGATCCAAATCAGCCCCTTACGAAGCAACGAATAGACTGGGGTTTAAGCTTCTGTCACTCTAGCAACCCATCATCTACTTACTACTCCCCAATGCCTTCCTCTAGGCCCAAATATGGTGAAGTTTTATGTAGTCGATGTTTACATAACACCACTAGAGGAAAAGACAACATACATCATATCAAAATACCGAACGAATACCAAATTCACATGACTATTATTAGCATGACTTATCCCATGTCCTCAGGAACAAAAGTAACTACTCACAAAGCATAATCATAATCATGATCAGAGGTGTAATGAGTAGCATCAAGGATCTGAACATAAACTCTTCCACCAAGTAATCCAACTAGCATCAACTACAAAGAGTAATCAACACTACTAGCAACCTTACAAGTACCAATCGGAGTCGCGAGACGGAGATTGGTTACAAGAGATGAACTAGGGTTTGGAGAGGAGATGGTGCTGATGAAGATGTTGATGGAGATGACTTACCTCTGATGAGAGGAGTGTTGGTGATGACGATGGCGACGATTTCCCCCTCCGGGAGGGAAGTTTCCCCGACAGGATCGTCTTGCCGGAGCTCTAGATTGGTTCTGCTGAAGTTCCGCCTTGTGGCGGCGGAGAATCCACGAAAAAGATCCACCCTGATTTTTTTCCGGACAAAACCCTTCATATAGCAGAAGAGGGGGGCCAGTGGGCCACCAGGGCGCCCACAAGCCCTGTAGCCGCCGCTAGGGGGGGGGGGGGGCGGCTACCAGGCTTGTGGGCCCCTGGTAGCTCCCCTCTGGCATTTCTTTCGCTCAGTATTTTTTATATATTCCCAAAAAAATTCCACATTGATTTTCAGGGCATTTGGAGTTGCGCAGTATAGAGCACTCAGACTTGCTCCTTTTCCAGTCCAGAATTCCCGCTGCCGGTATTCTCCCTCTTCAAATAAACCTTGCAAAATAAGGGAGAAAAGGCATATGTATGGTACCACAAAGTATAATAACAGTCCATAAAGCGATAATTATCAACATGAAAGCATGATGCAAAATGGACGTATCACTGCCTCTCAAGTAAAATTGGGAAAAGTCAAAAATATTATCTTGTCAAGTAGTCTAATAACCCCCCCTCTAGACATACTTTTGATCCTACAATATCTCTCCGTCTCTATCTATCTATCTATCTATCTATCTATCACTCTCTCTCTAGTTTGATCTTCAATACAATGATATCTTTGGAGACCTATTCGACATAATCTTTGTGGTGTGTTTGTTGGGTCCCAATGAATTGCGGGTTTATGATCTCATTATTCAATGGAAGTAATTGATTCTTTTATGAGATTTATTATGTGTGATTTTGTAGCCTTGTATTTCTCTCTGATCTATCTATTTAATTTGGCCAATTAGATTGATTTATCTTCAGTGGGAGAGGTGTTTGGCAGTAGGTTCAATCTTGCAGAGTCCTCACCCTCAGATAGGAGGAGTAGTCACTACTACAGGAATGCCTAGCAGTGGCGGGCGCAAAAAGCCTAGTAGTGGCGGGCAAGGCACCTAGAAGCATGTGCTACCGACCTCCTCCACTTTTAGAGCTTAGTCAGTGGTGGGCGCTGCTGAAAGCCCACCATTGGTACATGTTAATAGTTGTGGCGAGTAGTCCCTATCACCCGCACTGCTACCTCTTCATCCTACAACCCTAGCAGCTCTACACATTACAAGATCCAAATAACCACACGCACTTTTAGCAATCATGTTTGGGCTGTTATTCGTGTTGGTGTGCAAGGTAACTTCTTTAGAGAAGGACATGAACCAAATCATGATGCGACAGCTGATGAACTGAAGATGTTGCAACTTAATGCTCAAGCCTGCGATATCATCTTCAACAGCCTTTGCCCCAAAGAATTCAACAAAATCAGTCGTCTAGAGAATGCAAAAGAAATTTGGGATACTTTGGTTGATATGCACGTAGGTATTGTTTCTGTCAGAGAATCTAAGTTGGATGTGCTTCCAAGTCAGCTTAACAAGTTCAAGATGAAGGATGGCGCAGGAGTCGCTGAAATGTACGCTAGGCTAGCTCTCATCACCAATGAGATTGCCGACTTACACTAGTAGAAAAGAGGGCTTTGGTCCACTTGATGAAATCCCATTAGTCCCGGTTCACTCACGAAATGGGACCCATGTGGGGATAGGTCCCGGTTCGTGAGGCCCATCGTAATCGCCGTCGTCCCCGAGCCCACCGTCGCCGCTGTCACGCCGTCGCCGTCGCCCCCGAGCCCATTGCCGTCGTCATCGTCGTCCATCGCCGCCCGTCGTCGCCATCGCCGTCGTTGCCGTAACCCCCGAGCCCATCGTTGTCGTCATCGTCGCCCGTCGCCCGTCGTCGTTCTGAGGCCCGCCGTCTTCGCCCGTCGACGCACCGGTAGCACGTCCATCGATCTCCATCTCCCTATTTGCGAATCCATGTGTGTGAGAAGACGTAGTTTAATTGCGAATCCATGTGTGTGTATTTCAGTCGTATTAGAATATGTTGGGTACATATTTGAACTCCCCAATGTGACACAGGTTATAAAAATTATAAAAATATTTAGATTAGATTCAGTTACAATAGCAAATAAAGTTATAAAAATGATAAAAATATTTAGATTAGATTAAGTTACAAATTAAGTTTTTATGTTAATATTTGGGATTATGTATAAAGGGCTTCCCCCACTTTGTAATATTTGCAGAAACAATGGATATTCCAAGCTACATGGAAAAAGAACAAATTTTGGGGGATATAATCCACAACGACGGTAGTAATGTCGAATTTTTGCTAAGCGACATCGATGGTCTGGAAGGAGAGGATTACCGCTTCGGTGATCGAACAATGGAGGAGGAAGTACATTATCATGATGGCTTCGGTGACTACCGAATCCCGGAGGAAGGAGCCCATGATGACGGCTCCAGTGACTGAACGGAGGAGGGAGCTATTGAAAAGTCCGGATCGAGACAAACTTCGGTAACGAGACGAGGCCCGACGAAAAGGTTGGGCAAGGATTAAAAGTTCACGATCACAGAACTGTCGAACGATGGCCTACTGATTGAACCCAAGCGTACCAGGGACATATTTTCTGCTCAGTGCGGAGCTATTGTCAAGGACAACATCCCAATCAGCATCAAGAATGGAATAAGCCTAAGGGCGATAACGTCCCTGAAGGTGATTATGTCACAGATAGGCTCAAAGATGATCTTTGGACTATGTTGAAGGAAAATTTCACCCTACCGGCAGAGGAGAATCCGAATAAGACAATTATAGAGCCACTGGTCAAGGCGTGTGCTCTTAAGAAGATGGCAGAACTATTCAGGAGGTGGAAGAAAGAGTTGAATTCAAAGTATGTCGACAAAGGGAAAACTCCAGAATTCGTTGGCGGATTTGAGAAGATGAGAGATCACTGGCCCGCATTTGTGGCCTACAAGACATCGAACAAGAGTAAGGAAATGTCAGAGAGAAACAAGAACAATGCTGCAAAGAAGCAGTATCACCATCACACGGGGTTAGGTGGCTACCTCAAAGGCCGTCCGTTGTGGGACAAAGCTGAGAATGACCTGATTGCTAAAGGGGTCCAACCACAGACATGGAACTGGCCCTACCGTTCAAGGAATTGGTTCTTCGGGGTTGGAGGAACTTTGGACCCTGAAACAGGGGAGTGTCGTTGGACGGACGAGCAACTTGCAACACCCATCAACAAGCTTCAGCAGTGTATTATCGCAGCACAGGAAGGAGCATTCTTTCTCAAAAGAGAGAAGGACGAGCTGACCGAGGCCCTAGGGAATGCTGAGCACCCTGGATGAACACGAGGTACACCAGGATCCGTTCCGTGGACGGTTGGGCTTCCCGATGCAGCCGGTTACAGAAGCCGAGCAAGAAAGAGGAAAGCGGAGCTGAGTGACATGCAGAAGATCAATGCAAGACTACAAATTCTAGAGGAACTTGAGAGCCAGCGAGCTGCCGACCAACCATCTCAGCGGCACGAAACTACCACATAATTTACCCCGCCATCTCAGCGGAGAAGAAGCGTGGATTCCACGGAGCTCGTTCAGCTTGACTTCACGACTCCTTGCTACCCCGTGGATACTATCACGGAGTATCAACCTTGCGAGCTTTTGACAAAATACCGGAACCTCACTTTCAAGGCTCCTATCGGCGTTTTTGCACCTCCTCAATCCAATGGAACTTTTCACTACTGTCAGGGGGACGATCCCGAGGTACCCCAAAGACGGCGAGTCGAACGGGGTTCTTGCCCGTCCGGGCTAGTTGCTCCCATTCCTGCCCACGGCCGGCTGCTCCGACCAGCAGACTGTGCCAGCCAGACAGCTGCCCGGAGTCAACTACCACGTCCCTTCGGACATCACACAGCTTCATCTACCGTGTAACTTGTCCCTTGGACGCTGGTTTATAAAGTGCCCCACGGGACAAGCATAGCCTAGCTCCCAAGCTACATATAGCTTGGCATGTAAGCTACCCATGGTAGCTTACATGCCAAGCAGCTTGGTATGTAAGCTACCCACTGTAGCTTACATACCAAGCCACACACCCATACAAGGGGCTGATGCCCATCACGTATGGGGGGGCCTTTGGGCTGCCCTCTCACTCCCTCATACACACACACATACATGAGGCCAAGGAGGAAGCCCTCAGCTCTCTCTCCCCCTCTAATAAAGCTATAGGAGCAACCTTGTACTGCAATTATACATCATATACAAACATGCAGGAGTAGGGGTATTATCTCTCCGGAGAGCCCCGAACCTGGGTAAACTACCGCGTGCTACTACCCTATCCCATCCTGGATCCTCCACGATAGCCTTGCCCTAACCTCGATTAGCCATCCCATGGCATCTACCGTCAGGGTACCCCCTATGAGAAAACGACGACATTTGGCGCCCATCGTGGGGCCATCTACTGCTGGAACTGTAGTCTGGGCGGGACCCTCTTCATCATCACCACTACGGCGCTGCCACCGCCTCTCCAACGATGCTCGAGGGCTCGACATCAACATGCCCCTGGGGCGACCGCATGAGACGGCGCATCCCCGCCGTCGACTTCGTCCATCTCCAGTTTGCTCCAACGCACCGTCGACCACGCAGGTCGGCTTGTCCTCGCCGTCGGCCTTGCCCCGCTCCGATCTCCACTCGGTCACATCTCCGCGCACCAGCAAGCTGGCCATCTCCATCCCTGTACGTGCGCGCACTCGCGCCTAGCTAGCTAGCATGCATGCAAAGGCAATCCATTCGGCTGTGTGAATGCTAGCTTGATTATCTAGCACGGCACGAAGGCGGTGATACGTCTCCAACGTATCTATAATTTTTGATGGTTTCATGCTATTATCTTGTCAAACTTTGGATGTTTTGCATGCCTTTTATATATTTTTTGGGACTAACTTATAAACTCAGTGCCAAGTGCCAGTTCCTGTTTTTTCGATGTTTTTGACTCATTTCAGAGGAGGATTTTGAACGGAGTCCAAACGGAATGAAACTGCCAAAAAGATTTTTTCCAAAACAGAAAAAGATCGGGAAGCCGGAGAATCAGGGCAGGGGGCCACCAGGGACCCCACAAGCCCTCATGGCACGACCAGGGGGGCGCCCCCTGGCTTGTGGGATCCCTGAGCCTCCTTTGCCCTAGGTTTTGTGCCTATATATTCTCTAAAATTCCATAAAAAATCAGGAGATCATCGAAAGTACTTTTCCACCGCCGCAAGCTTCTGCGTCCGCAAGATCCCATCTGGGGCACGTTCTGGTGCCCTGTCGGAGGGGGGATTCGGATACGGAGGGCTTATTCATCAACACCATGACCTCTCCGATGATGCGTGAGTAGTTCACCATAGACCTACGGGTCCATAGCTAGTAACTAGATGGCTTCTTATCTCTCTTGGATCTTCAATACAAAGTTCTCCATGATCTTCATGGATATCTATCCGATGTAATCTTCTTTTGCGGTGTGTTTGTCGAGATCCGTTGAATTTTGGATTTATGATCAGATTATCTATGAATCTTATTTGAGTTTCTTCTGATCTCACTTATGCATGATTTCATATCCTTGTAATTCTCTTCGAGTTGTGGGTTTTGTTTGGCCAACTAGATCTATGATTCTTGCAATGGGAGAAGTGCTTGGTTTTGGGTTCATACCGTGCGGTGACCTCACCCAGCGACAAAAGGGGTAGCGAGGCACGCATCATGTTGTTGCCATCAAGGGTAAAAAGATGGGGTTTTCAACATTGGTCTGATTTTATCCCTCTACATCATGTCATCTTGCTTAAGGCGTTACTCTGTTTGTCATGAACTCAATACACTAGATGCATGTTGGATAGCGGTCGATGTGTGGAGTAATAGTAGTAGATGCATAAAGTATCAGTCTACTTGTCTCGGACGTGATGCCTATATGTATGATCATTACCTTAGATATCATCATGACTTTGCGCGGTTCTATCAATTGCTCGACAGTAATTTGTTCACCCACCGTGATATTTGCTATTTTGAGAGAAGCCTCTAGTGAACACTATGGCCCCCGGGTCTACTCCACACCATATTTTCAGCCTTACACTTTTTCTTCGTTGCACTTTCCGCCTTCAGATCTCACTTTGCAATCAATTTTGAAGGGATTGACAACCCCTTTAAAGCGTTGGGTGCAAGCTCTTTTGTGTTTGCACAGGTACTCTGGACTTGACGAGATTCTCCTACTGGATTGATACCTCGGTTCTCAAACTGAGGGAAATAATTACTACTCCTGTGCTGCATCACCCTTTCCTCTTCAAGGGAAAAACCGACACAAGCAAGAGAAGTAGCAAGAAGAATTCCTGGCGTTGCCGGGTAAGGACTTTTGTTGCCGTAGCAGAAGAATTTCTGGCGCCGTTGCCGGGGAGGATCAAGTCAAGAACTCATCCAAGTAGGTGTCGCAAACTCATCTCTTGCATTTACTTTGTTTGCTAGTTGCCTCTCGTTTTCCTCTCCCCCACTTCACAATTTGCCTTTTTCATTTGCCTTTTCGTTCGCCCTTTTTCTCGCTTGCTCTTTGTCCGCTTGTGTGCTTGCTTGCTTGCTGGAGTCACCATGAATGAAAACACCAAACTTTGTGACTTCTCAAATACTAATAATAATGATTTTATTAGTACTCCGATTGCTCCCGCCACTAGTGCGGAGTCATACGAAATCAATGCCGCTTTGTTGAATCTTGTTATGAAAGAGCAATTCTCCGGCCTTCCTATTGAAGATGCCGCATCCCATCTCAATACCTTCATTGAGCTTTGCGATATGCAAAAGAAGAGAGATGTGGATAATGATGTGATTAAATTGAAGCTTTTTTCCTTTCTCGTTGCGAGATCGCGCAAAAACTTGGTTTTCTTCTTTGCCCAAAAATAGTACCGATTCTTGGGATAAGTGCAAAGATGCTTATATATCCAAGTATTTTCCGCCGGCTAAGATCATCTCTCTCCGTAATGATATCATGAATTTCAAGCAACTTTATTATGAACATGTTGCACAATCTTGGGAGAGAATGAAATTGATGATTAGAAATTGTCCCGCTCATGGCTTGAGTCTTTGGATGATTATTCAAATCTTTTACGCTGGCTTGAATTTCGCTTCTAGAAATATCTTGGACTCCGCCTCAGGTGGAACGTTCATGGAAATCACGTTAGGAGAAGCCACAAATCTACTAGACAACATCATGACAAATTACTCTCAGTGGCACACTGAAAGGTCACCTACTAGTAAGAAGGTATACGCTATAGAAGAAATTAACTCGTTGAGTGCTAAGATGGATGAGTTAATGAATTTGGTTGCTAGTAGAAGTGCTCCTTTAGATCCTAATGATATGCCCTTGTCTTCTTTGATTGAGAGTAGCAACGCTAGCTTGGACGTTAATTTTGTTGGTAGGAATAATTTTGGCAACAACAATGCTTTTAGAGGAAACTATGTTCCTAGGCCTTTTCCTAGTAACTCCTCTAATAACTTTGGCAACTCCTGTTGGAATTATGCCCTAGAAGCAATAATAAATATAGTTATTATTATAATTCCTGTATCAAGATAATAGTTTATTATCCATGCTATAATTGTATTGAATGAAGACTCATTTACATGTGTGGATACATAGACAAAACACCATCCCTAGCATGCCTCTGGTTGGCTGGCCAGTTGGTCAATGATAGTCAGTGTCTTCTAATTATGAACAAGGTGTTGTTGCTTGATAACTGGATCACGTCATTGGGAGAATCACGTGATGGACTAGACCCAAACTAATAGACGTAGCATGTTGATCGTGTCATTTTGTTGCTACTGTTTTCTGCATGTCAAGTATTTATTCCTATGACCATGAGATCATATAACTCAGTGACACCGGAGGAATGCTTTGTGTGTATCAAACGTCGCAACGTAACTGGGTGACTATAAAGATGCTCTACAGGTATCTCCGAAGGTGTTAGTTGAGTTAGTATGGATCAAGACTGGGATTTGTCACTCCGTGTGACGGAGAGGTATCTCGGGGCCCACTCGGTAATACAACATCACACACAAGCCTTGCAAGAAATGTAACTTAGTGTAAGTTGCGGGATCTTGTATTACGGAACGAGTAAAGAGACTTGCTGGTAAACGAGATTGAAATAGGTATGCGGATACTGACGATCGAATGTCGGGCAAGTAACATACCGAAGGACAAAGGGAATGACATACGAGATTATACGAATCCTTGGCACTGAGGTTCAAACGATAAGATCTTCGTAGAATATGTAGGATCCAATATGGGCATCCAGGTCCCGCTATTGGATATTGATCGAGGAGTCTCTCGGGTCATGTCTACATAGTTCTCGAACCCGCAGGGTCTGCACACTTAAGGTTCGACGTTGTTTTATGCGTATTTGAGTTATATGGTTGGTTACCGAATGTTGTTCGGAGTCCCGGATGAGATCACAGACGTCACGAGGGTTTCCGGAATGGTCCGGAAACGAAGATTGATATATAGGATGACCTCATTTGATTACCGGAAGATTTTCGGAGTTACCGGGAATGTACCGGGAATGACGAATGGGTTCCAGGAGTTCACCGGGGGGGGGGGGGCAACCCACCCCGGGGAAGCCCATAGGCATTGGGGGAGACACACCAGCCCTTACTGGGCTGGTGGGACAGCCCACAAGTGCCCTATGCGCCAAGGAGAAGAAAATCAAGAGAGAAAAAAAAGGAGGAGGTGGGAAGGAAGGGGGACTCCCTCCCACCAAACCTAGTCCAACTCGGTTTGGGGGGGGGAGAGTCCTCCCCCTTGGCTCGGCCGACCCCCTTGAGGGTCCTTGGACCCCAAGGCAAGGCCCCCTCCCTCCCACCTATATATACGGAGGTTTTAGGGCTGATTTGAGACGACTTTTCCACGGCAGCCCGACTACATACCTCCACGGTTTTTCCTCTAGATCGCGTTTCTGCGGAGCTCGGGCGGAGCCCTGCTGAGACAAGGTCATCACCAACCTCCGGAGCGCCGTCACGCTGCCGGAGAACTATTCTACCTCTCCGTCTCTCTTGCTGGATCAAGAAGGCCGAGATCATCGTCGAGCTGTACGTGTGCTGAACGCGGAGGTGCCGTCCGTTCGGTACTAGATCGTGGGACTGATCGCGGGATTGTTCGCGGGGCGGATCGAGGGACGTGAGGACGTTCCACTACATCAACCGCGTTCTCTAACGCTTCTGCTGTACGATCTACAAGGGTACGTAGATCACTCATCCCGTCTCGTAGATGGACATCACCATGATAGGTCTTCGTGCGCGTAGGAAAATTTTTGTTTCCCGTGCGGCGTTACCCAACAGTGGCATCATGAGCTAGGTTCATGCGTAGATGTCTTCTCGAGAAGAACAGAAAAGTTTTTGTGGGCGGTGATGTGCGTTTTGCTGCCCTCCTTAGTCTTTTCTTGATTCCGCGGTATTGTTGGATTGAAGCGGCTTGGACCGACATTACTCGTACGCTTACGAGAGACTGGTTTCATCGTTACGAGTAACCCCCTTTTCTCAAAGATGACTGGCAAGTGTCGGTTTCTCCAACTTTAGTTGAATCGGATTTGACCGAGGAGGTCCTTGGATGAGGTTAAATAGCAACTCATATATCTCCGTTGTGGTGTTTGCGTAAGTAAGATGCGATCCTACTAGATACCCTTGGTCACCACGTAAAACATGCAACAACAAAATTAGAGGACGTCTAACTTGTTTTTGCAGGGTATGATTGTGATGTGATATGGCCAACGATGTGATGTGATATATTGGATGTATGAGATGATCATGTTGTAATAGAAATATCGACTTGCACGTCGATGGTACGGCAACCGGCAGGAGCCATAGGGTTGTCTTTATACTAACGTTTGTGCTTGTAGATGCGTTTACTATTTTGCTAGGATGTAGCTTTAGTAGTAATAGCATAAGTAGCACGACAACCCCGATGGCAACACGTTGATGGATGATCATGGTGTGGCGCCGGTGACAAGAAGATCGTGCCGGTGCTTTGGTGATGGAGATCAAGAAGCACGTGATGATGGCCATATCATGTCACTTATGAATTGCATGTGATGTTAATCCTTATATGCACCTTATTTTGCTTAGAACGACGGTAGCATTATGAGGTGATCTCTCACTAAAATTTCAAGACGAAATTGTGTTCTCCCCGACTGTGCACCGTTGCTACAGTTCGTCGTTTCGAGACACCACGTGATGATCGGGTGTGATAGACTCAACGTTCACATACAACGGGTGCAAAACAGTTGCGCACGCGGAACACTCGGGTTAAGCTTGACGAGCCTAGCATGTGCAGACATGGCCTCGGAACACATGAGACCGAAAGGTCGATCATGAATCATATAGTTGATATGATTAGCATAGGGATGCTTACCACTGAAACTATACTCAACTCACGTGATGATCGGACTTGGGATAGTGTAAGTGGATCATGAACCACTCAAATGACTAGAGAGATGTACTTTTTGAGTGGGAGTTTAGCATATAATTTGATTAAGTTGAACTCTAATTATCTTGAACATAGTCTAAGTCCACTTTGAATAAATTTGTGTTGTAGATCATGGCTCACGCGACAGTCATCCTGAATTTTTAATACGTTCCTAGAGAAAGCTAAGTTGAAAGATGATGGAAGCAACTTTGTAGACTGGGCTCGTAATCTTAAGCTAATCTTACAAGCTGGGAAGAAGGATTATGTCCTTAATGCTGCGCTAGGAGATGAACCACCCGCTACGGCTGATCAGGATGTTAAGAACGCTTGGTTAGCACGTAAGGAGGACTACTCAATAGTTCAATGTGCAGTCTTGTATGGCTTAGAACCGGGACTTCAACGTCGCTTTGAGCGTCATGGAGCATTTGAGATGTTCCAGGAGTTGGAGTTTATCTTTCAGAAGAACGCCCGGATCGAGAGGTATGAGACCTCCGATAAATTCTATGCTTGCAAGATGGAGGAAAACCCATCTGTCAGTGAACATGTGCTCAAAATGTTTGGGTACTCAAACCGTCTAGCTGAACTGGGGATTGAACTCCCACAAGAAGCTATCACTGACATAATCCTTCAATCACTGCCGCCAAGCTACAAAGGCTTTGTCTTGAACTACAACATGCAAGGGATGAACAAGTCTCCCGGCGAGTTGTTTGCGATGTTGAAAGTCGCAGAGTCTGAACTCCGTAAAGAGCATCAAGTGTTGATGGTGAATAAGACCACTAGTTTCAAGAGAAACGGCAAAGGCAAGAAGGGAAATTCGAAGAAGAGTGGCAAGCCTGTTGCCAATCCGCCGAAGAAACCCAAAACTGGACCTAAGCCTGAAACGGAGTGTTTCTATTGCAAGGGTATGGGTCACTGGAAGCGCAATTGCCCCAAGTATCTGGCAGATAAGAAGGCGGGCAAAGAAAAATCAGGTATATTTGATATACATGTTATTGATGTGTACTTAACCGGCTCTCGTAGTAGTGCCTGGGTATTCGATACCGGTTCTGTTGCTCATATTTGCAACTCGAAGCAGGAACTGCGGAATAGACGAAGGCTGGCGAAAGACGAAGTGACGATGCGCGTAGGAAATGGTTCCAAGGTTGATGCAATCGCCGTCGGCACACTGTCACTTCAGCTACCATCGGGATTAGTGATGAACTTAAATCATTGTTATTTAGTGCCTGCGTTGAGCATGAACATTATATCTGGATCTTGTTTATTGCCAGACGGTTACTCTTTTAAGTCTGAGAATAATGGTTGTTCTATTTCTATGAGTAACATCTTTTATGGTCATGCACCGAATGTGAGAGGATTGTTCATATTGAATCTTGATAGCGATACGCATATACATAACATTGAGACCAAAAGAGTTAGAGTAAACGATGATAGCGCCATATTTTTGTGGCACTGCCGCTTGGGTCATATTGGTGTAAAGCGCATGAAGAAACTCCATGCTGATGGACTTTTGGAGTCACTTGACTTTGATTCACTTGACACGTGCGAACCATGCCTCATGGGCAAGATGACTAAGACTCCGTTCTCCGGAACAATGGAGCGTGCAAGTGACTTATTGGAAATCATATATACCGATGTGTGTGGTCCAATGAGCGTGGAGGCACGTGGCGGATATCGTTATTTTCTCACCTTCACTGACGATTTGAGTAGATATGGTTATGTCTACTTGATGAAGCACAAGTCTGAAACATTTGAAAAGTTTAAACAATTTCAGAGTGAAGTGGAAAATCATCGTAACAAGAAGATCAAGTTCCTACGGTCTGATCGTGGGGGTGAATATCTGAGTTTCGAGTTTGGTGCTCACTTGAGACAATGTGGAATTGTTTCACAGTTGACACCGCCTGGAACACCACAGCGTAATGGTGTGTCCGAACGTCGTAATCGTACTTTGTTAGAGATGGTGCGATCTATGATGTCTCTTACTGATTTGCCGTTATCATTTTGGGGTTATGCATTAGAAACAACTGCATTCACTTTAAATAGGGCACCATCAAAATCCGTTGAGACGACACCATACGAACTGTGGTATGGCAAGAGGCCAAAGTTGTCGTTTTCTTAAAGTTTGGGGATGTGATGCTTATGTCAAAAAGCTTCAGCCTGAAAAGCTGGAACCCAAAGCGGAAAAGTGCGTCTTCATAGGTTACCCAAAAGAGACAGTTGGGTACACCTTCTATCTCAAATCCGAGGGCAAAGTGTTTGTTGCTAAGAACGGAACTTTTCTCGAGAAGGAGTTTCTCTCGAGAGAATTGAGTGGGAGGAAGATAGAACTTGACGAGGTTGTCGAACCTCTCATCCCTCTGGATGGTGGCGCGGGGCAAGGGGAAACCTCTGTCATTGCGACGCCGGTTGAGGAGGAAGTTAATGATGATGATCATGAAACTCCAGTTCAAGTTTCTGTTGAACCACGCAGGTCGACAAGATCACATGCTGCTCCAGAGTGGTACGGTAATCCCGTCTTATCAATCATGTTGTTAGACAACAATGAACCTGCAAGTTATGAAGAAGCAATGGTGGGCCCAGATTCCAACAAATGGCTAGAAGCCATTAAATCCGAGATAGGATCCATGTATGAGAACAAAGTGTGGACTTTGGAGATACTACCTGAGGGCCGCAAGGCTATTCAGAACAAATGGATCTTTAAGAAGAAGACGGACGCTGACGGTAATGTGACCGTTTATAAAGCTCGACTTGTGGCAAAGGGTTTTTCACAAGTTCCAGGAATTGACTACGATGAGACTTTCTCACCCATAGCGATGCTTAAAGTCCGTCAGAATCATGTTAGCAATAGCTGCATTTTTCGATTATGAAATCTGGCAGATGGATGTCAAAACGGCGTTCCTTAACGGTTTCCTTAAGGAAGAGTTGTATATGATGCAACCCGAAGGTTTTGTCGATCCTAAGAATGCTAACAAGGTGTGCAAGCTCCAGCGATCCATTTATGGACTGGTGCAAGCATCTCGGAGTTGGAACAAACGCTTTGATGAGGTGATCAAGGCATTTGGGTTTATACAAGTGGTTGGAGAATCTTGTATTTACAAGAAAGTGAGTGGGAGCTCTGTGGCGTTTCTAATATTATATGTGGATGACATATTACTGATTGGAAACAACGTAGAGTTTTTGGAGAGCACAAAAGGTTACTTGAATAAAAGTTTCTCTATGAAGGACCTAGGAGAAGCTGCTTACATTCTAGGCATTAAGATCTATAGGGATAGATCAAAACGCCTGATAGGACTTTCACAAAGCACATACCTTGATAAAGTTTTGAAGAGGTTCAAAATGGAACAGTCCAAGAAAGGGTTCTTGCCAGTTTTACAAGGTACGAGATTGAGTAAGACTCAGTGCCCAGCAACTGATGAAGATAGAGAGCATATGCGCTCCGTCCCCTATGTTTCAGCCATAGGTTCTATCATGTATGCGATGCTGTGCACTAGACCGGACGTTAGCCTGGCCATAAGTATGGCAGGTAGGTTCCTGAGTAATCCAGGAGTGGATCACTTGACAGCGGTCAAGAATATCCTGAAGTACCTGAAAAGGACTAAGGAGATGTTTCTCGTGTATGGAGGTGACGAAGAGCTCGCCGTAAAAGGTTACGTCGATGCAAGCTTTGACACAGATCCGGACGACTCTAAGTCGCAAACCGGATACGTATTTATTCTTAATGGGGGTGCAGTAAGCTGGTGCAGTTCCAAGCAAAGCGTCGTAGCAGATTCTACATGTGAAGCGGAGTACATGGCTGCCTCGGAGGCGGCTAAGGAGGGTGTCTGGATGAAGCACTTCATGACGGATCTTGGAGTGGTGCCAAGCGCACTGAATCCAATAACCTTGTTGTGTGACAACACTGGTGCCATTGCCTTAGCAAAGGAACCACGGTTTCACAAGAAGACCAGACACATCAAACGACGCTTCAACCTCATCCGCGACTACGTCGAGGAAGAGGACGTAAATATATGCAAAGTGCACACGGATCTGAATGTAGCAGACCCGCTGACTAAACCTCTTCCACGGCCAAAACATGATCGACACCAGAACTGTATGGGTGTTAGATTTATTACAATGTAATTCACATGGTGATGTGAGGGCTGGATTATTGACTCTAGTGCAAGTGGGAGACTGTTGGAATTATGCCCTAGAGGCAATAATAAATATAGTTATTATTATAATTCTTGTATCAAGATAATAGTTTATTATCCATGCTATAATTGTATTGAATGAAGACTCATTTACATGTGTGGATACATAGACAAAACACCGTCCCTAGCATGCCTCTAGTTGGCTGGCCAGTTGGTCAATGATAGTCAGTGTCTTCTGATTATGAACAAGGTGTTGTTGCTTGATAACTGGATCACGTCATTGGGAGAATCACGTGATGGACTAGACCCAAACTAATAGACGTAGCATGTTGATCGTGTCATTTTGTTGCTACTGTTTTCTGCGTGTCAAGTATTTATTATTATGACCATGAGATCATATAACTCACTGACACCGGAGGAATGCTTTATGTGTATCAAACGTCGCAACGTAACTGGGTGACTATAAAGATGCTCTACAGGTATCTCCGAAGGTGTTAGTTGAGTTAGTATAGATCAAGACTGGGATTTGTCACTCCGTGTGACGGAGAGGTATCTCGGGGCCCACTCGGTAATACAACATCACACACAAGCCTTGCAAGCAATGTAACTTAGTGTAAGTTGCGGGATCTTGTATTACGGAACGAGTAAAGAGACTTGCCGGTAAACGAGATTGAAATAGGTATGCGGATACTGACGATCGAATCTCGGGCAAGTAACATACCGAAGGACAAAGGGAATGACATACGGGATTATACGAATCCTTGGCACTGAGGTTCAAACGATAAGATCTTCGTAGAATATGTAGGATCCAATATGGGCATCCAGGTCCCGCTATTGGATATTGACCGAGGAGTCTCTCGGGTCATGTCTACATAGTTCTCGAACCCGCAGGGTCTGCACACTTAAGGTTCGACGTTGTTTTATGCGTATTTGAGTTATATGGTTGGTTACCGAATGTTGTTCGGAGTCCCGGATGAGATCACGGACGTCACGAGGGTTTCCGGACTGGTCCGGAAACGAAGATTGATATATAGGATGACCTCATTTGATTACCGGAAGGTTTTCGGAGTTACCGGGAATGTACCGGGAATGACGAATGGGTTCCGGGAGTTCATCGGGGGGGGGGGGGGGGGCAACCCACCCCGGGGAAGCCCATAGGCATTGGGGGAGACACACCAGCCCTTACTGGGCTGGTGGGACAGCCCACAAGTGCCCTATGCGCCAAGGAGAAGAAAATCAAGAGAGAAAGAAAAAAAAGGAGGAGGTGGGAAGGAAGGGGGACTCCCTCCCACCAAACCTAGTCCAACTCGGTTTGGGGGGGGAGAGTCCTCCCCCTTGGCTCGGCCGACCCCCTTGAGGGTCCTTGGACCCCAAGGCAAGGCCCCCTCCCTCCCACCTATATATACGGAGGTTTTAGGGCTGATTTGAGACGACTTTTCCACGGCAGCCCGACTACATACCTCCACGGTTTTTCCTCTGGATCGCGTTTCTGCGGAGCTCGGGCGGAGCCCTGCTGAGACAAGGTCATCACCAACCTCCGGAGCGCCGTCACGCTGCCGGAGAACTATTCTACCTCTCCGCTCTCTTGCTAGATCAAGAAGGCCGAGATCATCGTCGAGCTGTACGTGTGCTGAACGCGGAGGTGCCGTCCGTTCGGTACTAGATCGTGGGACTGATCGCGGGATTGTTCGCGGGGCGGATCGAGGGACGTGAGGACGTTCCACTACATCAACCGCGTTCTCTAACGCTTCTGCTGTATGATCTACAAGGGTACGTAGATCACTCATCCCCTCTCGTAGATGGACATCACCATGATAGGTCTTCGTGCGCGTAGGAAAATTTTTGTTTCCCGTGCGGCGTTACCCAACAACTCCAACAACAATACTCGTGGAAATTACAATAGATTACCCTCTGATCTAGAGAGTAATATCAAAGAGTTTATCAACTCGCAAAAGATATTCAATGCGTCCATAGAGGAAAAACTACTCAAAATTGACGATTTGGCTAAGAGCGTTGATAGAATGTCTAGTGATATTGATGCTTTGAAATTTAGATGTGCTCGTCCCAAGATCAATATGGATGAAACTTTGAAAGCCATGCGTGTTTCCATGATTGAGAGCCAAGAAAGAACCGGCAAAATTAGTGCTAGACAGGAATGGCTTAAAAAGGCGTGTTCTCGTGATAAGAATCACGAAGATCTTAAAGTGCTTGGAGTGACTCCCATTGAATCTTTGTTTTCTTGTGACAAACCTAATGATTATGGGGCTGGATATGAATCCACTTTGGTTGAAAAGTGCCCCAATGGTTCGGAGTCCTTCTATCTTGATGCTAAAAGCATTGAAAGTGGAGTAGAAGATATTAAAACTTTGAGTAGTAATGAAATTACTACCATGGATTTCAAGGAATTCAATTATGATAGTTGCTCCTTGATTGAATGCATTTCCTTGATGCAATCCATGTTAAACTCTCCACACACTTATAGCCAAAACAAGGCCTTTATCGATCATATCGTCGAAGCTATGATAAAATCTCTTGAAGAGAAACTTGAATTGGAAGTCTCTATCCCTAGAAAGCTTCATGATGAGTGGGAACATACCATCAAAATAAAAATAAAAAACTATGAATGCAATGCTTTGTGTGATTTGGGTGCTAGTGTTTCCGCGATTCCAAAGTCTTTATGTGATGTTCTGGGTTTTAATGAGATTGAAGAGTGTTCTCTTAATTTGCATCTTGCGGATTCTACTGTCAAGAAACCCATGGGAAGGATCAATGATGTTCTTATTATTGCAAATAGGAACTATGTACCCGTGGATTTCATTGTGCTTGACATTGATTGCAATCCTACATGCCCTATTATTCTTGGTAGACCTTTCCTAAGGACTATCGGTGCTATCATCGATATGAAGGAAGGGAATATTAGATTTCAATTTCCTTTAAGGAAGGACATGGAACACTTTCCTAGAAAGAAAATAAGATTGCCCTTATGAGTCCATGATGAGGGCCACTTATGGTTTGAGCACCAAAGATGACGATACGTAATTCTATCGCTTTTATGCCTAGCTAAGGGCGTTAAACAATAGCACTTGTTGGGAGGCAACCCAATGAATTTATCTTTTTCTTTCTGTTTTGTTGCGTACACACCATCATAATTCTGTTATGATTGTGTTTTTTGTGTTTGAGCCAAGCAAAACCTTTATGACTAGTCTTGTTTGATCCTGCTGGAAAAAGACAGAAACTTTTTGCTCACGAGATGATTTTTCATTTTTATTCAAAAAGAGATTTTGAGTTGATTCTTTTTCTGCTGGTTGATATGCCTTTTGCCCAGGCATTCGTGATTTTTCAGAATTTGTGAGGTACCAGAAGTATACGAAGTATACAGATTGCTACAGACTGGTCTGTTTTTGACAGATTCTGTTTTTGTTGAGTTGGTTGGTTGTTTTGATGAAACTATGGTTAGTATCGGGGGGTACTAGACATGGAAAAGTGAGAATACAGTAGCCCAACACCAATATAGATAGAATTCAAGTTTGCTACAGTACCAAAAGAAGTGGTAGTTTGTTTTCTTGTGCTAATGTTATCACAAGTTTCTGTTTAAGTTTTGTGTTGTGAAGTTTTCAAGTTTTGGGTGATGTTCTCATGGACAAAGAGATAAGGAGTGGAAAGAGCTCAAGCTTGGGGATGCCCAATGCACCCCAGGCCATATTCAAGGACACCAAAAATCCTAAGTTTGGGGATGCCCCGGGAAGGCATCCCCTCTTTCGTCTCCAATCCACCGGTAACATTACTTGGAGCTATATTTTTATTCACCACATGATATGTGTTTTGCTTGGAGCATCTTGTATCGTAGGAGTCTTTTCGTTTTGTTGTGTCACAATCATCCTTGCTGCACACCTTTTTGAGAGAGAGACCTGCACTCATCGTGATTTTGCTAGAATGCTCATTGTGCTTCACTTATATCTTTTGAGCTAGATAATTTTGCTCTATGTGCTTCACTTATATCTTTTAGAGCACGGCGGTGCGTGACTTGGTAGTTGGCTTATGCTATGAAAGTAGTTCCAAAAGTGATAGGTACCCAAAGAGGATACAAAACCTCCATCTTCATGTGCATTGAGTAGAAAGAGAAGTCTTGATTCCTCTCAATTAGTTTTGAGACGTGGATTTGGTAATATTAAGAGTTATGTTAGTAGGGTGTTGTGAATCTAGAAATACTTGTGTTGAAGTTAGTGATTCCCGTAGCATGCACGTATGGTGAACCGCTATGTTAGGAAGTCGGAGCATAATTGATCTATTGATTGTCATCCTTTGTGTTGAGGTCGGGATCGCGCGATGGTTAACACCTACCAACCCTTCCCCTAGGAGTATGCGTTTAGCACTTTGTTTCCATTACTAATAAAAACTTTCGCAACAAGTATGTGAGTTCTTCATGACTAATGTGAGTCCATGGTATAGATGCACTTTCACCTTTCACCATTGCTAGCCACTCTAGTGCCGCGCAACTTTCGCCGGTGCACAAACCCACCATATGCCTTCGTTAAAACAACCACCATACCTACCTACTATGGCATTTTCATAGCCATTCTGAGATATATTGCCATGCAACTCCCACCGTTCCGTCTCATGACTTGTGCCGTCACTCTCATATTGCCATTACATGATCGTAAGATAGCTAGCGAGATGTTTCAACATCATACGCCAAGCTAGATCGTTGCACATCCCGGTACACCGCCGGAGGCATTTCCTGTAGAGTCATCATCGTTCTAAGCTTTGAGCTGTGAGTAAACAAAAGTGTGATGACCATTATTAGAGCACTGTCCCATATGAGGAAATAATAAAAAAAAGAGTCCAAAGAGCCCATACAAAAAAAGGAAAAAAGAGAGGCCTAAGAGCCCAAATAAAAAATAATAAATAATAAAAAAGGAGAGAAAAAGAGAGAAGGGACCATGCTACTATGTTTTTCCACACTTGTGCTTCATAATAGCACCATGTTCTTCATGATTGAGAGCTTCCTGCTTTGTCACTACCATATGCTAGTGGGAATCTTCATTATATAACTTGGCTTGTATATTCCAATGATTGTCTTCCTCACAATTGCCCTAGGTCTTCGTGAGCAAGCAAGTTGGATGCACACCCACTAGTTTTCCTTTTGAGCTTTCACATACTTATAGCTCTAGTGCATCCCTCGTATGGCAATCCCTACTCATTCACATTGATATCTATTAATGGGCATCTCGATAGCCCTTTGATACGCCGAGTCAATGTGACCATCTCCTCCTTTTTTGTCTCACAACCACCACCACACTCTATTCCACCTATAGTGCTATATCCATGGCTCATGCTCATGTATTGCGTGATAGTTATAAAAGTTTGAGAAAGTAAGAGTGCGTAAACAATTACTTGGCCAATACCGGGGTTGTGCACGATTTACATTAGTTGTGTGAGGATGATGGAGCATAGCCAGACTATATGATTTTGTAGGGATAACTTTCCTTGTCCTTGTTATTTTGAAAGTTCATGATTACCTTGCTAGTTTGCTTGAACTATTATTGTTTTCATGTCAATAGCAAACTATTGTTTTGAATCTTATGGATCTGAACATTCATGTCACGTGAAAGAAGTTGCAAAGGACAACTATGCTAGGTAGCATTCCACATCAAAAAATCATTCTTTATCACTTCCCTACTCGAGGACGAGCAGGAGTTAAGCTTGGGGATGCTTGATACATCTCCAACGTATCTATAATTTTTGATGGTTTCATGCTATTACTTGTCAAACTTTGGATGTTTTGCATGCCTTTTATATATTTTTTGGGACTAACTTATAAACTCAGTGCCAAGTGCCAGTTCCTGTTTTTTCGATGTTTTTAACCCCTTTCAGAGGAGGATTTTGAACGGAGTCCAAACGGAATGAAACTGCCAAAAAGATTTTTTCCGGAACAGAAAAAGATCGGGAAGCCGAAGAATCAGGGCAGGGGGCCACCAGGGACCCCACAAGCCCTCATGGTGCGGCCAGGGGGGCCCGCGCCCCCTGGTTTGTGGGCTCCCTGAGCCTCCTTTGCCCTAGGTTTTGTGCCTATATATTCTCTAAAATTCCATAAAAAATCAGAAGATCATCGAAAGTACTTTTCCGCTGCCGCAAGCTTCTGTGTCCGCAAGATTCCATCTGGGGCACGTTCTGGTGCCCTGCCGGAGGGGGGATTCGGATACGGAGGGCTTCTTCATCAACACCATGACCTGTCCGATGATGCGTGAGTAGTTCACCATAGACCTACGGGTCCATAGCTAGTAACTAGATGGCTTCTTCTCTCTCTTGGATCTTCAATACAAAGTTCTCCATGATCTTCATGAATATCTATCCGATGTAATCTTATTTTGCGGTGTGTTTGTCGAGATCCGTTGAATTGTGGATTTATGATAAAATTATCTATGAATCTTATTTGAGTTTCTTCTGATCTCTCTTATGCATGATTTCATATCCTTGTAATTCCCTTTGAGTTGTGGGTTTTGTGGAGTAATAGTAGTAGATGCAAAAAGTATCGGTCTACTTGTTTCGGACGTGATGCCTATATGTATGATCATTGCCTTAGATATCGTCATGACTTTGTGCGGTTCTATAAATTGCTCGACAGTAATTTGTTCACCCACCGTGATATTTGCTAGAGGAGAGAAGCCTCTAGTGAACACTATGGCCCCCGGGTCTACTCCACACCATATTTTCAGCCTTACACTTTTTCTTCTTTGCACTTTCCGCCTTCAGATCTCACTTTGCAATCAATCTTGAAGGGATTGACAACACCTTTAAAGCGTTGGGTGCAAGTTGTGTTTGCGCAGGTACTCTGGACTTGACGAGATTCTCCTACTGGATTGATACCTTGGTTCTCAAACTGAGGGAAATACTTACTGCTCCTGTGCTGTATCACCCTTTCCTCTTCAAGGGAAAAACTGACGCAAGCAAGAGAAGTATCAAGAAGAATTCCTGCTGTTGCTGGGGAAGGCCTTTTGTTGCCGTAGGAGGCGGCGATGTCGCGAACGCAGCAGCCCGCTTCCAGTTGCTCAACAATTAGCAATTGTCTTGCAATGGCCCACCAGCGTGTGAGATCGCGGCAGTTTTCGAGGGTAGAGTATTCAACCCAAATTTGTTGGTTCGACACGATGGGAGTGAAAGGATATTCTCCAGTATTAGCAGTTGAGTTGTCGGCTCAACCACACCTGAAAGATTAGTATCTGCAAGAAGGGTATAAGCAGCAAAGTAGTATGATAGCAACGGTGCTAGGAAAGAATCTGTTGACGGCAGATTATTCCTAACTGAAGTATCAATGGTGCCAGAAAAGTATTGTAGCAGGTAGCAGCAGGGTAACGAGTAACAGTAGTGGCAAGGAACATCACTAGTGACAGCAGTAGCAAGTAGCAACAATAGCAAGTAACAACAACATCAAGTAACAGTAGTAGCAACAGTAGTGGCAGCAACAGGACAAAGCAAGTAACAATAGTAGTAGCAGCAGCAGAGCAAAGCAAGTAACAGTAGCAGCAACAGTAGTAACGGAAGAGCAAGTAACAGTGGTAGCGGGACAAACTCGTAGGCAATGGATCGGTGATTTGTTGGATGACATTCATCATGCAACAGTTATAACATGGAGAGATATGTGGCTAGCTCCCGTTCGTCAATGTGATGTAGGTATGCATTCCGTGTGTAGTAATACGTGCTCAGGGAAAAGAACTTGCATGACATCTATTGTCAATCCCTCCCGTGGCAGCGGGGTCCAAATGGATACTATGGGATATTAAGGTTCCCCTTTTAATAAAGAACCGGACGAACGCATTAGCACTTGGTGAACACATGAACTCCTCAAACTATGGTCATCACAGGGAGTGGTTCCGGTTGTTGTCACTCCGGGGTTGCCGGATCATAACACATAGTAGGTAACTACAACTTGCAAGATCGGATCTAAAACACACATATATTGGCGACAACATAATAATTTCAGATCTGAATTCATGGCTCTCGGGCCCTAGTGACAAGCATTAAGCATGGCAAAGTAGTAGCAACATCAATCTGAGAACATAGTGGATACTAGGAATCAATCCTCGTCAAAAATAACTCGATTACATGATAGATCTCATTCTACTCATCACTGCCCAGCGAGCCTATGAATAGATTACTCACGAACGATGTAGAGCTTCATGGAATTGGAGAGGGAAGAAGGTTGATGATGACGACAGCGACGATCTCGTTGATCCGGAGCCCAAAACGGACTCCAGATCTGCCCTCCAGGGGAAGAACGGGATGTGGCGGCGCCTCTGGATCGTAAAACGCGATGAACTATTCTCTCTTGATTTTTTCCGGTATGAAAGGGAATAAATAACACTGGAATTGGGGGCGGCAGAGCCACGTGGGCCCCACAAGCCTGGTAGCCGCGGTCAGGGGGGAGGCCGCGGCTACAGGGCTTGTGGCCCACTGGCCCATCCCCTCCGGTGGATCTTTGCGCAGGTATTTTTCATATTTTCCAGAAATAATCTCCGTAAATTTTCAGGACATTCCGAGAACTTTCATTTGTGCACAAAAACAACACCATGGCAATTCTGCTGAAAACAGCGTCAGTCCGGGTTAGTTCCATTCAAATCATGCAAGTTAGAGTCCAAAACAAGGGCAAAAGAGTTTGGAAAAGTAGATACGATGGAGACGTATCAACTCCCCCAAGCTTAAAACCTTGCTTGTCCTCAAGCAGCTCAGTTGACAAACTGAAAGAGAAAGAAAAACTTTGACAAACTCTGTTTGATCTTGTTGTTGCAACTATGTCTAACTCATAATGAGAATTTCAGCAAGATCACAAGTTAACCACATAAGCAAGTGACACAAAGGTCTCACGGTAAACTAATATCAATGACATAATCAGCTAGCGAGCAAATAATAATGAGTTTCAGATACCAAAAATTCAATCAAAACAAGCATGAAGCAATATGAATAGGTGGTATCTCGCTAGCTCTTTGTGAGACCGCAAAACATAAATGCAAAGCACTTTCAAAGATCAAGGGCTGACTAAACATTGTAATTCGTAGCAACAAAGATCCAGTCATAGTCATACTCAATATCAACCAAAAGCAAAGCATAAAATTGACAGAGGTGCTCTCTAATTGGTGCTTATATAAGAAGAGGATGACTCCACAGGAAAATAAATAGACAGGCCCTTCGCAGAGGGAAGCATTGATTTGCAGAGGTGCCAGAGCTCAAGCTCTGAAAACAGAGATAATAATTTTGGGTGGCATGCTTTCATTGTCAATGCAATGACCAAGAGTTCTCAATGTCTTCCATGCTACCCATGCTATAGGCGGTTCCCAAACAGAAAAGTAAAGTTTTAACTCCCCCACCACCAATCAATCACACTCCACGGCTAGCCGAATCCTCGGGTACCGTCCATAGTAACATCAATCTCGGGGGAGTCTTGTTTTACAGTTATGTTTTCGATTTAAGCGTGGAACTGGGCATTCCAATTACTGTCCCCTTTCTCGTGAATGACAGTGAATAAACACATGTCGAGGATAACACGCCTAACATGGAAGATACCAATAGCCCCCTGTCACCACATGAGCGGTTCGGGCATGCAAAACAGATTATTTCTTGAAGGTTTAGACAATGGCACATGCAAATTTACTTGGAACGGCATGTAGATACCGCAAATAGGTAGGTACGGTGGACTCTCATGGAAAAACTTTTGGGTTTATGGAAGTGAATGCACAAGCAGTATTCCGCTTAGTACAAGTGAAGGCTAGCAAAAGACTGGGAAGCGACCAACTAGAGAGCGACAACAATCATCAAGATGCAATGAGTTTGACTAACATTGAGTGCAAGCATGAGCAGGATATAAATCACCATGAACACGAACATCATAGAGGCTATGTTGATTTTGTTTCAACTACATGCATGAACATGCGCCAAGTCAAGCCACTTGAATTATTCAAAGGAGAATACCATCCTATCATACTACATCATAGTCATCTCAAAATCTATGTTGGCATTCAAGACAAACCATTATAAGCTCTTGCTAATTAAGAATGGCATCGGAAACTATGATCTCTAAGTTGTCATTGCAAACATGGTTCTCTCTCAACAAAGCTGAATCTGGGATGACAAGCTAGTCATATTTACAAATACAAAATAGATAGAGTTCATACCAGCTTTTCCAGTCTCAGTCACTTCATCATATATCATCATTATTGCCTTTCACTTGCACGATCGAATGATGTGAACAATAATAAGAGTGCTCGTGCATTGGACTAAGCTGAATCTGCAGGCAAACACAAAGGAGAAGACAAAGTAATATGGCTCTTTAACAAATGAACAGGTATGCATGCGAGAGCCACTATACATTGTAACCATGTTCTTCTACCTCGACTCAAAGAAAAAGAAAACTATTTACACGGGAAAGCTCCCAACAAGCAAAATAAGAAAGGAAAATCTTTTTGGGTTTTCTCAAAAGGATATAAAACAAGAAAACAAGAAAATGAAAATAAACTAGCATGGATAATACAGTGGCAAAGTGTAAACACCGACTAACAAAGTGAAAGCATAAGCATGAATGTAAAGTTGGTGCAAACACGTACTCCCCCAAGCTTAGGCTTTTGGCCTAGCTTGGTCTACTCCCAAGGCTGGTCCGGGTGATACCCAAAATCATAATGTGGGTTGTACGGGAGCGCTGCAGCCACTGCATGAATAGCTGCTTCTTGGAGACGAGAAGTCTCAGCATCCCTCTCATACTCCTCTGCTTCTCCAATGGTTATGTAATATCTTCGTTTAACCTGAAAGTCAAAGAAGGCAGGAGTAGGAAGCGTAATATGAAAAGCATGCTGCCGGTTAAATACTAACCGGTAAATGAGGGATTCCTCATCCCTCTTGAGAAACTTATAGCGTGTCAGAGCGAAATGATCAAGGTAGGCTGTACAGAGAGGGGGATCTCCTGAACGGATGGGTACTCCAAGAAAATTTGCTAAGCGCGTAGCACAAATCCCACCAAAGAAATCCCCATTAATGGCATTATTATTCAGCCTCCTTGCTATTATCGCTCCCATGTTGAAGCTCCTGTCACCTGTTACTGCGCTCTTAAGGATACTAAGGTCGGATGCACATAGGTGACAATGTTCAACCTTGCCGTTAATGCATCTACCTATGAAGAGGGCAAAGTAGTGCAAGGCAGGGAAATGAATGCTTCCTATGGTAGCTTGCGTGATGTCTCTAGTTTCTCCAATAGTTATACTAGAGATAAAATCTATAACTGAAGACTTAGCAGGATCATTAAGACTACCCCCATCGGGTATCTTGCAAATCCTATTGAAATCCTCCAAATCCATGGTGTAGGATTTATCATACAGATCAAACAGTATGGATGAGTCACGGCCAACTGAAAATTTAAATCTACGCATGAAAAAGGCAGTGAGCATATCATACTGTTCACACTTATCTGAGAGGAATTCTTCTAACCCGGCATTGCGGACAAGTGTATCAGACTCATCCTTGAAGCCTGCTTCGATCATGAACTCATCGGAAGGCCATTCACATGATTGTACCGATGCGTCCCTTAGTTGATAAGGATCGGGCTCTCGAATAGAAAGACGGGGACCCTTCTTACTTGAGGAACCACCATGAAACTTCCTCATGAACATAATTTCTTTTTGCTGAAATTTTTGAAGTTCAAGAGAAAAGTGAATAAAGACCAACCACACCTTGTAGCAACCACTCCTACTAGTGCCTAGAGACCGTATCACGCGTTAAAACTACTTGGGACCAGCTAAAATCAACATTTCAAGCTCAAGAACAGGGTCACCAAGGTAGCAAGAATACGCGAAGGATAGAGCACTAGAGTAGAAACTAATTGGAACAATGGAGGAGTCACTTACCAAGGAGTATGTCGGGACCCCGATCCTAAGCCATAGGAATCCAGCCTGTAACACATCGCATCCCTTTGCGGTCTCACGCACGGTTAACTCCACGGCTGCAGCCTTACCTTAGCCGGGACCGTTTGCGTCTTTTGACTCACGTATGCAATAGTGTCGCTAGCATTCCAATGTCAAAGAACCCGGATCGACATGTCTATTCATAAACCAAAGTGGCAGTACCGCACAAGGACAGGCATACATGACCCAACAAAGCAGGTGTCGGTCACCAGCGAGTGTAGACGATTCGTAGCAAGCTACAAGGACTCCATTACATCGCGTGACATTTCCCCAAAGAGGACAGACACAACAGCTAAGAAGGACACATGCCGGTCAACCAATGTGTCCGGAGCAGTAGCGAGCTACCAAGGCTCGTTGGATCACAAAGGGGCATTTCCTTGTAAGGAATGCTACTAAAGTTCACGACTAGGTAATCGAACCCCATACATATCAAGTACGACACACGTACGCATGGCATACCGATATGTATAGATACATCGATGGCATCACAACATAACCATAAACATACAAGCTTTATTTAAGAGGCTCGGAAGAGCCACACACATAATATTACACATTAAGGGTCTCACGACCCATAATAGCAGTCATTCAGTTACAAGCCAGCGGAAGAGTTTAAAACTGTCTGAGTACAGACAGGTGTAACTAAAGGGGCACATGGCCTGACTATACTACAGACCCAACGTAGGGCCAGATCGTAGCTGGGACACCAGCTACTCGTCGTCGTCGATGTCTACGAAGAACCCTCCATTAGGGTCATTAGCAACCTCTGCAACATTTATTAAGAAAACATGAGTACGAAGGTACTCAGCAAGACTTTAGGATAACTATCTACTCATGCAAGGTATCAAGAAGGTATTGTGGGGTTTCATGCGGAAAGCGAGCATTTGACTCGTGGCTAGACAACTCGCATTTTTAAATAATTTTGACAACTTGATTTCTCGCACACGAGTCCACTAACACCACAACAATACACTATCGAGGAATCATTCCGTCTCCATACGGAAATGCCATCCACGACACTCATGCTTATCTTGACAATTTTATGAGTAGCATTGAAGTTATCTATGAACAACATATGTCTCCAAGTAGTCCATATCCGCGGACGCGGCTATTCGAATAGATCATAACCCTGCAGGGGTGTACTTCATCACACACGCTCTCGCCACTTATCGCCATGTGCACGTCATGCACCTCGGCAACCTTCAAGCGGAAGCCTAGTGAGGGAGTCGGCCACGACCGTTAACCACACTAGTACCTAGTCCAGGTTTATCGCCTATCTGAGAGTAACCCGTACGGAAGTCCAGCCGAGGTTTCCGCCATGGCCTCAAATGATGTGCACAGGGTTCCCAAGCCCACCATCCGGGTGCCACTTGGTACACCGTGCCAGTGCCTACCGCATCACGGCCCACCTCTCAGGTCAGCACCATGCACGGCCTCCAGCATTACTATGAACACCAGAAACTACTTGCAACTCCTGGACCGAGTACTAAGCGATTAATAGGCCGAGCGGGGTCATATTTCAGGGCCCAGCATGTGGTAGTATCTAGTCTTGGATTACATACACGGAACACAGTTCCTAAGGACGGTTCCAATGAAACAACCCGCCATGTACTCCTACACAGCCTTTCACCAGTACCTTTACCAAATCAGATTCAACACACAACCTTTGCTTACCGAACGCATTCTCACAATTCTGTTCATCTCCCAGATTACAGACCATACACAACTCTAAGCATAGCATGCATAGCAGGATAAGGCACATCATGGCTCAAGCAACTACCAGGTATGCTAGGTTGCAAGGTTCGGCTATTTACTATGACAAGGATAGGTCATGCAAAGGAAGTGGGTTCAACTAACGTGGCAAAAGCAGTTGAAGCATTTGATCCTAATGCAACAAACAAGTGCAGGAGCAAGAACATGGGATTTATCGGGATGATCAAAATGGTTGCTTGCCTTGTTGCTCAGAGGAGGGACAATATCCGTCAAACGGATATTCGCTGGAATCCGAGGGAGCGGAGCCTACCGAAATGAATGACAACAATCAATAACAATCATATGCAAACAAGATGATGCATGATCATGGCATGAGAATGCAAGGTGGTAAATTATTATAGCTAGCATGTATTAGGTTTGAAGTTGATTTGAATCAAATTCAATTATCACTTCAAGCGAGGTTTTCTCGGATACCGTTTTAATTGTTCCGACCTGATGCTCAGATCAACTTGAGGTTAACATGCATGGAATGACATGTTAAGTTGCTGGTTTGTTATTAGAACAGTGTTTGATCATGTCAAACATAATGAAATTCAAATATTTTCCAAATTCCATTTATAAAGCATTTATAAGGATTGACTTATTCATTAATCTACATGTTTGGGTTCTGTAACTTTTCCAAACATGATTGAAAATAGCATATTCAAATTCCTTGAATTTTTCTGATACTTTTTCATATATAAATTATTTTCATTGGAGTTACAGATTAATTTCTATGAATTTTTGAAGTTTTAAACATTTCTGGAATTATTTTTATACTGGAAAATACTTTTACTGCATCAACATGACATCAGCAGGTCCAACTGGCCGTTGAAAGTCAAACCTGACCAGTGGGACCCACTGGTCAGTGTCTCTGGTCAGTTTTAGATTAAGATTAAACTTAATTAGCTGATTAATCTTACTGGACCCACATGTCAATGTCTTATTAATTTATCTGATTTATTTTTATTATTTCTAAACTATCCAGAGGCTGGCCCCACCCGTCAGTGGCTCAGGCCAGCTGAGATCCACCGGCGGCGAGGTAATCCTCGCCGGCGGGGAGCCTCCGGCGAGCACCAGAACGTCGGGGGGAATCGGAAACGGCGCACAGGGGGGCCAAACACTGCGCGGAGAGCACCAGAAGAACGACACTTCTCCCGCGGTTCCATTTCTGCTCTTAGCCGGGGCTGATCTGGCCGGAGATGACGCCGGCGACGAGCTTGGCGGCGGCCAAGGTTCGGGCGTCATCGAGGCCATCGGTACAGAGGGAGTTGCGCACGGGACTTAGCTCCTACGACATCTACGCGACGGCCTGAAGCTGCTGGTGCCCTCACAAGGACGAGCTGATCACCGGAGGGTTACCGGCGACGAGCTGCAGCGGCGGATCTTGTCGGGCTCCGGTGGAACTAGGCCTAGAGGAGGGGATCGACGAGGAGATCTTAGGGGAAATGACCGCATGCTCACGGGGAGTGCAGTGGTGGCGCTAGTTTGCTCAGGGACGGCCTGGAGAGGGAGAACGCCGGCGACGATCTTCGGTGACCCGAGGAAGAAGACGACTGCTTCTCGTCGTTTCACTGCATCTGGGCGTTGGGCTCGTGGCTAGGGAGCTTCAGGGGGATGCGGCGGAGCTAATGCGCGGCTCAGAAGGAAAGAGGGGAGGCTAGAACGACGGCGAGCTCGAGCTCTGCTCGGGCTCCAATGGCGGCAGAAGGAGGGAGGAGAGATCCGAGAGGAGGGGGGGAACTGGCGCTGGGAATGGATAGCCAGGGGCTCGGGGAGCTTATCCCCGAGCTTGCCAGCGCGAAGCGGTGGCCAGGCAGGCGCACAGGTGCGTGGCCGCGCCGGAGTACACGGCGTCCACCTCCTGCTCCTACTGGCGAGGTGGGAGACGACCGGAGGAGATGGGCTGGGCCGGCTAGGCGACATGTAATGGTTTTCCCATTTATTTCTGTTTTAATTGCTGACATTGATCTACTATTTATTTCAGCTCCCAAAAAAATTGTAAAAGCTATGTTAAGCACCCTAGAATATTTGTTGGAATATTTCCAACCATTTTCAAAGTTTTCAACATTTTTGAAAATTTAAAGTTTCAGATTTCAAATTTAAAACTTGAAACCAGTAGCTTTTTGCATTTATTTAAATTGCTTAAGGTGTCAAGAAAATGGTTTTCTTCAATGCTCATTTACTTTCATGATTTATCAGAAAGTTTGAACTTTTCTTGAGGCCATTTTGGGTTCATTGATTTTAACTAGTTTTGAGATTTCCTTTATTTGAAGAAGTGGCTAGGGTTTGAGTTTTTCCTTCACCTCTTTCTTTGTTCTTGTTGAAAATTTCTTAGATGCAAAGCAAAGAAGACATGAGCACAAGACTAACTTGCTTAAGGTTTCAGGGATGTGACAACTCACCCCCACTCAAAGGAATCTCGTCCCGAGATTTAGAAGTCGTCGGGAATAACACAGGATACTCAAGTCGGAGACGATCCTCTCTTTCCCAAGTTGCCTCCTTTTCAGAATGATTTGACCATTGAACTTTAAGAAACTTGAGGTTTCGACGTCGAGTGGTACGCTCAGCTTGATCAAGAATACACACGGGGTATTCTCGGTATGAAAGGTTATCTTGGAGATCAAGTGTTTCGTGGTCCACTTCACGGATAGGATCCGAAAAGCAACGCCTGAGTTGCGAGACGTGGAAAACATCATGAACCTTGGAAAAATGCGGAGGAAGTTCCAACTGGTAGGCAACTTCTCCTCGTTTGGCAAGAATGCTAAAAGGACCAATGTAACGAGGAGCCAACTTGCCCTTGATACGGAATCGATGGGTACCCTTCAAAGGTGTAACCCGAAGGTAAGCCTTCTCGTCAACTTCAAAGGTCACAACCTTATGATGACGATCATATTGGCTCTTTTGACGAGACTGGGCTGTTTTCAACTTTTCATGAATAATGCGAACCTGCTCTTCTGCATCCTGGATCATGTCCGGGCCAAAGAGTTGCCTCTCTCCGGTTTCTGACCAATTAAGAGGTGTTCGACATCTTCGTCCATAGAGAACTTCAAAAGGGGCTTTGCCCAAGCTTGATTGATAACTATTGTTATAAGAGAATTCGGCGAATGGAAGGCACTTCTCCCAATTCATACCGAACGATATAACACAAGCTCGGAGCATATCTTCTAGGATTTGATTCACTCTTTCTACTTGACCACTTGATTGGGGATGGAAAGCAGTGCTAAAAGATAAGTGAGTCCCCATGGCATTCTGAAAACTTTCCCAGAAGCGAGAAGTAAAGATACTCCCACGGTCTGAGGTAATCTCCAGGGGAACACCATGAAGAGACACTATTCGGGAGATATATAACTCTGCTAGCTGGCTAGCTGTTATGCTCTCACGAACAGGAAGAAAATGAGCCACTTTGGAAAGACGGTCAATGACCACAAAGATAGCATTATTTCCTTTCTTGGTCTTGGGAAATCCGGTAATGAAATCCATACTAACTTTATCCCATTTCCATTCAGGAATAGCTAGAGGTTGAAGGGTGCCAGTAGGCCTTTGATGTTCTGCTTTAACTCGACGACAAACGTCGCAGTTAGCAACGAACTCAGCAATTTCTCTCTTCATCCTAGTCCACCAGAACCTCTGGCGTAGGTCCTGATACATCTTAGTACTACCGGGATGAATGGTGAGAGGAGAATCATGAGCCTCCTTAAGGATTAACTGCCTTAGATGTGGGTTCTTAGGAACCACTAGACGATTCTGGAAGAACACAACACCTTGATCGTTCATGGAAAATTCTTTAGCGTTTCCGCTAAAAATATTCTCCTTGATCCGTGATATACCCTTGTCACGCTTTTGGCCAGCTATAATTTGATCCTTAAGAGTAGGCTTCGCCACCAGGGTAGAAAGGAATCCTTGAGGAACAATATGGAGATTCAACTTCCGAAAGTCCTCATGGAGATGTGGTTGACCTTGTTGTAGCATCAAATTGTTACAATAAGATTTACGACTTAGTGCATCGACCATAACATTGGCCTTCCCCGGGGTGTAAGTTATCCCTAAGTCGTAATCCGAGATCAACTCAACCCACCGTCTTTGCCTGAGATTCAAATCTGGTTGGGTGAAGATATATTTCAGACTTTGGTGATCAGTGAATATTTCACAACGATTACCAAAAGGTAATGTCGCCAGGTTTTTAGTGCATGGACCACAACTGCAAGCTCAAGGTCATGTGTGGGATAATTATCCTCATGTGGACGCAACTGTCGAGATGCATATGCAATCACATGACGATCTTGCATGAGGATGCAACCTAATCCTTTTCGCGAGGCGTCGCTATAGATAACAAAGTCCTTAGAAAAATCTGGTGGTAGCAACACAGGTGCGGAAGTCAGGCGTCTTTTCAGTTCCTGAAAACTATGCTCACACTGTGGTGTCCACTCGAACTTTTTATCTTTCTTGAGGAGTTCAGTTAGAGGCTTTGCAACCTTGGAGAAATTCTCGACAAAGCGGCAACAATAGCTCGCTAGACCAAGAAAACTCCTAACTTTCTTAACCGATTCAGGTTGAGTCCAATCAAGGACAGCTTGAACTCTCTCGGGATTGACAACAATACCCTTACCAGAGATTACGTGACCCAGATAGGTCACTTCTGGTAACCAGAATTCACATTTTGAAAACTTGGCATAAAGGCGATGCTCTCGAAGTTTCATCAATACCAGCCTTAGATGCTCGGCATGTTCTTGTTCGTTCTTCGAGTAAATGAGAATATCGTTGAGGTATACCACGACGAATTTATCCAAATACTCCATGAAGATTGAATTCATTAGACGAGAGAAGGTGGCTGGGGCATTGGTTAAACCGAAGGACATGACGGTGTACTCGTATTGGCCATAACGAGTAACAAAAGTCGTTTTTGGAATGTCCCCGTTCTTGATCTTGATTTGATGGTATCCCAACCTCAAATCCATTTTGGAGAAGACTGAGGATCCAGCGAGCTGATCGTACAGATCGTTGATCCTGGGGAGCGGATACTTGTTCTTTATGGTGACCAGATTAACTGGTCGGTAATCTACAACCATCCGATCCGTTCCGTCTTTCTTCTTGACGAAGAGGACGGGGCAAGCCCAAGGAGAAGAGCTAGGACGAATGAAACCTTTATTCAAGGCCTCATCTAGTTGCTTCTTAAGTTCGGCTAGCTCCAGGGGTGCCATCTTATATGGTCTTCTGGCTATTAGGACAGTTCCCGGAACAAGATCTATCACGAACTCTACATCTCTGTCAGGTGGAATTCCTGGCAATTCCTCTGGAAAAACATCCGGGAAGTCACGGACTACCGGAATGTCTTCAAGTTCCGGAAGAGGGTTGGCATTTAAGGAATAGAGTTGGCATTTGGCAACTCGAATAGAGACATTTACTATCTCACCCGAGGGATGGGTAAGCTAGACATTTCTAGAATGGGTATCAATCTTGGCATAGTGAGCTGACATCCAGTCCATGCCCAAGATGATATTAATATCCGAAGATTTCAATGCTATCAATGAGGCTAGAAAAACTAGCCTGTCTACTAGAATTTCATTGTCATAGGTTATCCTAGAGGTTTGCCATTTACTACCAGGAGTTTGGACAACCAATGGAATTGGCATATCACAAAAAGACATGTTATGCAACTGTGCATACTTTCTGAAATGAAGGAATGAGAAGACCCAGTGTCAAAGAGAACAGACGCTGGGTGATGATTAACAAGAAGCGTACCCAGCATGACGTCGGGATCCTCTGCAGCTTCTTCTGCTGACACATAGTTCACACGGCCACGTGCAGGAGTTGGCTTCACATAGTAAGCTTTGCCCAACTTGGCTTGCCCGACGGACTTTCCGGGTTGCTTGGCACCCACATTCTGAGGACACTCACGGGAATAGTGCCCTGGTTCTCCACACTTGTAGCATATCACTTGGTTGGCACGTGGTGCAGCATTGCTAGCTGGACCACCATAAGCTTTTGCTGGAGGGTTGGCCTGATTCGTCTGAGGCACCACGTAGGATGGCCTCGGAGTGTATCTTGGCGGCAGAGAACTGTTCCGAACCCACAACCTGCGTTTGGGAAACGCGGAACCAGAAGACGAGCCAAAGTCACGGGAGTGCTTCCTTGTGGCTTCGAAGTCAGTATGACCAGTCTCGGCACTGATCGCTTTGTTGACCAGGGCTTGAAAGCTTGCACACTCATGGAGGCGCAGATCACGACGAAGCTCAGGGCTCAGACCCTTACGGAACCTTGCTTGCTTCTTGGCGTCAGTAGACACCTCCTCTGTTGCATAGCGGGCGAGATTACCGAACTCGCGGCTATAGGCATCCACAGTCAACTTGCCCTGAGTGAAGGCACATAACTCCTCTCTCTTCCTGTCCATCAGGCCCTCTGGAATATGGTGCAGACGAAAAGCTGCACTGAAGTCTGCCCATGTGGCTACTGGTTCAGCGGGACGCATAGCTTCAAAGTTCTCCCACCACAGATTGGCGGGTCCCTCCAGGAAATACGCCGCAAAGGTCACCTTATCAGCCTCAGACACATTCGCAGAGCGAATCTTGCGTGAGATGCTGCACAGCCAGTCATCAGCATCGAGGGGATCGACGGAATGATGAAACTTTGGAGGATTCAGCTTCACAAAGTCGTTGAGGGACACTGCAGCATTCCTAGGCCGACGAGCCGTATTCTGCTCAATACGCTCTAACAGTCGGTTGGTCTCCCTTTTGTTTCTCTCTGCCTCAAGCATCACTTCCGCCAGAGAGGGCGGGTGAGGCAGGTCTTCCTCCGATGCTTGACTACCCTCGCCTTGCTCATGACCAGGGGCACGGTTCAACCTGGTGAACACCATCCTGACAAACAAACTCACAGCTTAGACCAATATCATATCAATACTAGCTATGGATTAAGAATGTACTAAACACACGGAATGCGGAAATGAATATCCGAACAGCATGGTAACAAGCAACTTCTATATATACACCATGGTTCATACACACCCTTACATAGTTCAGTACAACCTTAACCGAAGAGCAAACTACTGAAATTATGAAACTACTCATCAGAGGCTTACAAGCTTCCTATACATTATTTATCTAAGCCTCCGGAATTCATTTCACATTACAGGCGTACTTCACAAGTCACGCAGGACTGTGAACGTACGGCTACTACCATACTATCCTTTCGCTCACAGCTCAGGCATCCGCATAGAACATCTCATAGAGATTACCTCCATGACCTGGAAGCTCAACCTGCGGATCAGGAAACACTCTAGCCTGAGATCCCTGGGATCCGTAAGGACACGGATGTGGCCTTGGTCCCCTGACTGGTGGTAAGAGGGGCCCCCGAAGAGGTGTGACTCCTCCTATAGCTGGCCTGTCAACGTGGGCCGGAAGATGCGTCCTAACAGGGTTCAGCATCTCCATATCTCCGTACCCTGTCTGGACTACCGGTGCCAGCTGCGTCAAAGCCGTCCACAGACGTGCACGGGTAGCATAAAGCTCCATGCGGAGAGCACGAGCATCCGTGTCTCTGTTCTCTAGCATCTCAACGGTGGACTGCAGTAATGGATGCTCCATAGAAGAATCAAAATAGACTCCACTGAGGTATCCCTCTTCACCAGGCTGAGAGGCCGGAACATAGCAGAACTCTGAATTCTACAGCAGTGCATGTCTCGCTCTCATAATGGTCAGCATTGAATAGGCAACATCTTGTACTGCCATGTCAACAGTGACTCCCAACCCATAGGACCAATGGATTGGCTCCTCAGCTCCAGGGTAGTCTAGAAATACCCTAACAGTGCAGATGTACTGGCTCTGGTTGAAGTCTCGGTACTGTTCCTCCACTGTGTACTCGGGGTACCAGCGGTAACCGCACACCGACATCACCCTGACCAGCATGGCCGTATGACCCGGCACATCAATGCACCTGGTCATACGTACCACCTGACAAGAAGGACGGCCAGGCATCTGTAAATACAGAGTAATGCAAAAGCATTAGAGCTCTGAATGCAAAATTGGGCAGCATAACGGCTGTAAATGCTCAAAAACAAATTTTGAGACAACCCAAAATGGAATAGCGTAACCACTCAACTATCAAGTTCAACTCTCTGATCATCAAACTTACTTCCTTTTTCCTAGGAATGAAAGAAACCCAATTATCTCTTGACCCGTAGTCCTATAATCTACCGCTCAGAAACACGAGCCTAGAAGAAGATGAGTAACCTAGTCCTTAATTCCCGCAGAAAAGACGAGGATGACCAGAATAGAATAACTTGAGAAGAGAACAAGAGTATTACGTTCCCTTCCACAAACAATTCCCTTATATATAACTAAAGCAATTCTAGACTCAACTTCGACCAGTTTGGCTTAGTAATCCTACAGTCAGTCAGGCTCTGATACCAACGCTATCGGGACCCCGATCCTAAGCCATAGGAATCCAGCCTGTAACACATCGCATCCCTTTGCGGTCTCACGCACGGTTAACTCCACGGCTGCAGCCTTACCTTAGCCGGGACCGTTTGCGTCTTTTGACTCACGTATGCAATAGTGTCGCTAGCATTCCAATGTCAAAGAACCCGGATCGAAATGTCTAGTCATAAACCAAAGTGGCAGTACCGCACAAGGACAGGCATACATGACCCAACAAAGCAGGTGTCGGTCACCAGCGAGTGTAGACGAGTCGTAGCAAGCTACAAGGACTCCATTACATCGCGTGACATTTCCCCAAAGAGGACAGACACAACAGCTAAGAAGGACACATGCCAGTCAACCAATGTGTCCGGAGCAGTAGCGAGCTACCAAGGCTCATTGGATCACAAAGGGGCATTTTCTTGTAAGGAATGCTACTAAAGTTCACGACTAGGTAATCGAACCCCATACATATCAAGTACGACACACGTACGCATGGCATACCGATATGTATAGATACATCGATGGCATCAAAACATAACCATAAACATACAAGCTTTATTTAAGAGGCTCGGAAGAGCCACACACATAATATTACACATTAAGGGTCTCACGACCCATAATAGCAGTCATTCAGTTACAATCCAGCGGAAGAGTTTAAAACTGTCTGAGTACAGACAGGTGCAACTAAAGGGGCACATGGCCTGACTATACTATAGACCCAACGTAGGGCCAGATCGTAGCTGGGACACCAGCTACTCGTCGTCGTCGATGTCTACGAAGAACCCTCCATTAGGGTCATTAGCAACCTCTACAACATTTATTAAGCAAACGTGAATACGAAGGTACTCAGCAAGACTTTAGGATAACTATCTACTCATGCAAGGTATGAAGAAGGTATTGTGGGGTTTCATGCGGAAAGCGAGCATTTGACTCGTGGCTAGACAACTTGCATTTTTAAATAATTTTGACAATTTGATTTCTCGCACCCGAGTCCACTAACACCACAACAATACACTATCGTGGAATCATTCCGTCTCCATACGGAAATGCCGTCCACGACACTCATGCTTATCTTGACAATTTTATGAGTAGCCATTGAAGTTATCTATGAACAACATATGTCTCCAAGTAGTCCATATCCGCAAACGCGGCTATTCGAATAGATCATAACCCTGCAGGGGTGTACTTCGTCACACATGCTCTCGCCACTTATCGCCGTGTGCACGTCATGCACCTCGGCAACCTTCAAGCGGAAGCCCAGCGAGGGAGTCGGCCACGACCGTTAACCACACTAGTACCTAGTCCAGGTTTATCGCCTATCTGAGAGTAACCCGTACGGAAGTCCGGCCGAGGTTTCCGCCATGGCCTCAAACGATGTGCGCAGGGTTCCCAAGCCCACCATCCGGGTGCCACTTGGTACACCGTGCCACTGCCTACCGCATCACGGCCCACCTCTCAGGTCAGCACCATGCACGGCCTCCAGCATTACTATAAACACCAGAAACTACTTGCAACTCCTGGACCGAGTACTAAGCGATTAATAGGCCAAGCGGGGTCATATTTCAGGGCCCAGCATGTGGTAGTATCTAGTCTTGGATTACATACACGAAACTCAGTTCCTAAGGACGGTTCCAATGAAACAACCCGCCATGTACTCCTACACAGCCTTTCACCGGTACCTTTACCAAATCAGATTCAACACACAACCTTTGCTTACCGAACGCATTCTCACAATTCTGTTCATCTCCCAGATGACAGACCATACACAACTCTAAGCATAGCATGAATAGTAGGATAAGTAGCACATCATGGCTCAAGCAACTACCAAGTATGCTAGGTTGCAAGGTTCGGCTATTTACTGTGACAAGGATAGGTCATGCAAAGGAAGTGGGTTCAACTAAGTGGCAAAAGCAGTTGAAGCATTTGATCCTAATGCAATAAACAAGTGCAGGAGCAAGAACATGGGATTTATCGGGATGATCAAAATGGTTGCTTGCCTTGTTGCTTAGAGGAGGGACAATATCCGTCAAACGGATATTCGCTGGAATCCGGGGGAGCGGAGCCTACCGAAATGAATGACAACAATCAATAACAACCATATGCAAACAAGATGATGCATGAGCATGGCATGAGAATGCAAGGTGGTAAACTATTATAGCTAGCATGTATTAGGTTTGAAGTTGATTTGAATCAAATTCAATTATCACTTCAAGCGAGGTTTTCTCGAATACCGTTTTAATTGATTCGACGTGATGCTCAGATCAACTTGAGGTTGACATGCATGGAATGACATGTTAAGTTGCTGGTTTGTTATTAGAACAGTGTTTGATCATGTCAAACATAATGAAATTCAAATATTTTCCAAATTCCATTTATAAAGCATTTATAAGGATTGACTTATTCATTAATCTACATGTTTGGGTTCCGTAACTTTTCCAAACATGATTGAAAATAGCATATTCAGATTCCTTGAATTTTTCTGATACTTTTTCATATATAAATTATTTTCATTGGAGTTACAGATTAATTTCTATGAATTTTGGAACTTTTAAACATTTCTAGAATTATTTTTATACTGGAAAATACTTTTACTGCATCAGCATGACATCAGCAGGTCCAACTGGCCGTTGAAAGTGAAACCTGACCAGTGGGACCCACTAGTCAGTGTCTCTGGTCAGTTTTAGATTAAGATTAAACTTAATTAGCTGATTAATCTTACTGGACCCACATGTCAGTGTCTTATTAATTTATCTGATTTATTTTTATTATTTCTAAACTATCCAGAGGTTGGCCCAACCCGTCAGTGGCTCAGGCCAGCTGTGATCCACCAGCGGCGAGGTCGTCCTCGCCGGCGGGGAGCCTCCGGCGAGCACCAGAACGCCGGGGGCATGGGAAACGGCGCACAGGGGGCCAAACACTGCGCGGAGAGCACCAGAAGAACGACACTTCTCCCGCGGTTCCATTTCTGCACTTAGCCGGGGCTGATCTGGCCAGAGATGACGCCGGCGACGAGCTTGGCGTCGGCCAAGGTTCGGGCGTCATCGAGGCCATCGATACAGAGGGAGTTGCGCACGGGACTTAACTCCTACGACATCTACGCGACGACCTGAAGCTGCTGGTGCCCTCAGAAGGACGAGCTGATCACTAGAGGGTTACCGGCGACGAGCTGCAGCGGCGGATCTTGTCGGGCTCCGGTGGAACTAGGCCTAGAGGAGGGGATCAACGGGGAGATCTTAGGGGAAATGACCGCATGCTCACAGGGAGTGCAGTGGTGGCGCTAGTTTGCTCGGGGACGGCCTGGAGAGGGAGAACGCCGGCGACGATCTTGGGTGACCCGAGGAAGAAGACGACTGCTTCTCATCGTTTCACTGCATGTGGGCGTCGGGCTCGTGGCTAGGGAGCTTCAGGGGGATGCGGCGGAGCTAATGCATGGCTCAGAAGGAAAGAGGGGAGGCTAGAACGACGGCGAGCTCGACCTCTGCTCGGGCTCCAATGGCGGCAGAAGGAGGGAGGAGAGATCCGAGAGGAGGGGGGGAACTGGCACTGGGAATGGATAGCCACGGGCTCGCGGAGCTTATCCCCAAGCTTGCCAGCGCAAAGCGGCGGCCAGGCAGGCGCACAGGTGCGTGGCCACGCCGGAGTACGCGGCGGCCACCTCCTGCTCCTACTGGCGAGGTGGGAGACGACCGGAGGACATGGGCTGGGCCGGCTAGGCGACAGGTAAGGGTTTTCCCATTTCTTTCTGTTTTATTTCTGTTTTAATTGCTGACATTGATCTACTATTTATTTCAGCTCCCAAAAAATTGTAAAAGCTATGTTAAGCACCCTAGAATATTTGTTGGAATATTTCCAACCATTTCCATAGTTTTCACAATTTTTGAAAATTTAAAGTTTCTGATTTCAAATTTAAAACTTGAAACTAGTAGCTTTTTGCATTTATTTAAAATGCTTAAGGTGTCAAGAAAATGGTTTCTTCAATGCTCATTTACTTTCATGATTTATCAAAAAGTTTGAACTTTTCTTGAGGCCATTTTGGGTTCATTGATTTTAACTAGTCTTGATATTTCCTTTATTTGAAGAAGTGGCTAGGGTTTGAGTTTTTCCTTCACCTCTTTCTTTGTTCTTGTTGAAAATTTCTTAGATGCAAAGCAAAGAAGACATGAGCATAAGACTAACTTGCTTAAGGTGTCAGGGATGTGACAGAGTAATTTCCCCAAAACGGTTCGGAGAATGGTGCTTTGAGCAAGGAGATCGAAAATCACAGCCAAATGAGCAAGAACATGGGTTTGAGCTGCGAAACAATTTTTTCTGGAGGTAGAAGAAGAGGATGGGAGCTGGAATGAGTGGAGGGGGTCCCTGTGGGCCCCACAAGCTTGGTAGCCGCGACGAGGGGGGAGGCTGCGGCTACAGGGCTTGTGGCCCACTGGTGTGGCCTCGAGGCCAGCTCTCAGCCCCAGTATTTTTCAAAAAATCCAGAAAAAATCATATTTGATTTTCAGGACCATCGGAGAACTTTTATTTTCGGGGTACTTTTCTCCGGGATGCTACAAAAGAAAACAGGAAAAACTAAACTAAATCTATCAATTTTCTTCTAAGCAACAGAAAGTGAAAGCTTAAAACAGAGGTTTGTGACTCCTCGATTCATCCATCTCATGGTCATCGAAAGAAATCCGTCAATGGGGTTGATCAAATCCCCTCGACAAAACTTTTTTGAATCGCAAAAGGAAACGGAGAATTGTCGAATAGACACTAAGTCACCTCAATGGGGATATGAATCTCCCCAACAAACAAATCATACTTCATCTTAACACGAGTAGGGCATTCAAAGCTCCCAATAAGAATCGATGAAGTTTTTTTCGATAGCATTGATGCAATGTACTCGATATCGTTTCTTCGGAAAGTGCACTGTATGCTCATTACCGTTGACATGGAAGGTGACATTGCCTTTGCTGCAATCTATGACAGCCCTTGCGGTGTTTAAGAATGGTCTTCCAAGAATGATCGCCATGGCATCATCCTCAGGAATATCCAGGATAACAAAGTCCGTTAAGATAGTAACGTTAGCAACCACAACAGGCACATCCTCGCAAATGCCGACAGGGAAAGCAGTTGATTTGTCGGCCATTTGCGGAGAAATTTTAGTGGGTGTCAACTTATCCAGTTCAAGTCTATGATAAAGAGAGAGAGGCATAACACTAACACCGGCTCCAAGGTCACATAAGGCAGTTCTTACGTAGTTTCCTTTAATGGAGCAAGGTATAGTGGGCACTCCGGGATCACCAAGTTTCTTAGGAGTTCCACCTTTGAAAGTGTAATTGGCAAGCATGGTGGAGATCTCAAGATCTGGTATCTTCCGTTTATTGGTCACGATATCTTTCATGTACTTGGCATATGGAGACATTTTGAGCATATCAATTAACCGCATCTGCAGAAAGACGGGTCTCAACATTTCAATAAAGCGCTCAAAATCCTCATCATCCTTTTTCTTGGATGGCTTAGGAGGAAAGGGCATAGGTCTCTGAACCCATGTCTCCCTTTCTTTACCATGCTTCCTAGCAGTGAAGTCATTCTTATCGTATCTCTTAGGTTGTGGGTTATCAGGATTAACCGTAGGTTCAATCTCCACATCCTTATCATTGCTAGGTTGAGCATTATTATGAACATCGCTGTCCATATTGTCACCAGGTTCATGTTTATCACCAGATTGTGTTTCTGCATCAGATGTAGAAATATCATTTGGTTCTTCAGGTGTGACAGTATTTGGTGAACTGACATGTAGGTTTCTATCATCCTTCTTCTTCTTCTTAGGATGATTGGGTGTATCAGCATTAATTCCTTGAGAATCTTGATCAATTCTCTTAGGATGGCCTTCAGGATACAAAGGTTCCTGAGTCATTCTGACTCCTCTAGTAATGACTTTGATAGAGTTGTCATTTAATTCATTGAGCAAGTCATTCTGAGCTTTAAGTACTTGTTCTACCTGAGTAGTGATCATAGAGGCATGTTTACTCAGAAGCTTCAGATCATTGACATTTCTGTCTACACAAGCACTTAAATGACTAAGCATACGAGTACTTTGTTCCAATTGTCTGCTAACATAATCATTGAAACTCTGTTGTTTGGCAACAAAGTTGTCAAATTTGTCAAAGCATAGGCTAGAAGGTTTGTCAAAAGGAATATCACTCTCATTGAATCTACGCAGAGAATTCACCTCTACTACTTGCATCGGGTTATCGAGACCATGGATCTCTTCGATAGGCGGTAGATTTTTGACTTCTTCAGATCTAATGCCTTTCTCTTGCATAGATTTCTTGGCTTCTTGCATATCTTTGGGACTGAGGAATATAATACCTCTTTTCTTAGGAGTTGGCTTAGGAGGTGGTTCGGGAATAGTCCAAGCATTATCGTTGATCAAGATGTTATTCAGTAGGATCTCAGCTTGTTCTACAGTTCGTTCCCTAAAAACACAACCGACACAACTATCTAGGTGGTCTCTAGAAGCATCGGTAAGTCCGTTATAGAAGATATCAAGTATCTCGTTCTTCTTAAGAGGGTGATCAGGCAAAGCATTCTGTAGCTGGATGAGCCTCCCCCAAGCTTGTGGGAGACTCTCTTCTTTGAGTTGAGCAAAGTTGTATATTTCCTGCAAGGCAGCTTGCTTCTTATGGGCAGGGAAATATTTCTCACAGAAGTAATAGTTCATATCCTGGGGACTACTCACACATCCAGGAGCAAGAGAAGTGAACCAGGATTTAGCGTCATCCTTTAGAGAGAAAGGAAACAACTTAAGGACATAGTAGTAGCGGATCTTCTCCTCACTAGTGAAAAGGGTGTCTATATCGTGTAGTTTGGTAAGATGGGCTACGACCGTCTCAGACTCATAACCGTGGAAAGGATCAGATTCGACTAGAGAGATTATCTCAGGGTCGACAGAGAATTCATAATCCTCATCGGTGATAAAGATAGGTGAAGTGGCAAACTTCGGGTCGTATTTCATCCTAGCTTTCAGAGATTTTTCCTTCCACTTGAGAAGGAATTTATCAGCGTCATAGGCATCCTTACACGCAAGAAAATCCTCAGCTATCTCTCCCTCCATAACATAACCCTCAGGTATATCAGGCAATTCATATCTAGGAGAGCTAGATCTAGTAGGAGCAAAAGCAGGTTCTATCTCAATAGTATCGGTAGTTTCAGAAGCATCACGAGCATTGGCAGTAACTCTAGCAATATGAGCATCAAGGAATACCCCTAGTGGCATATCAGGCAAAGTAGTATCTCTAGCAGTATCAAGCATAGCATCATCAGGCAATATAGCATCTCTAGCATCATCTAGCACAGGTGACATATCAAGGTTTCTAGCAGGAGGTGGTGTTGCAAACTTACTCATAACTGAAGGTGAATCAAGTGCAGAGCTAGATGGCAGTTCCTTACCTCCCCTCGTAGTTGAGGGCAAGACTTTGGTTCTTGGATCTCTCAGATTCTTCATAGTGATCGGCAGATATAAATCCCAAGTGACTCGAGAATATAGCTATCCTCCCCGGAACGGCGCCAGAAAAGACTTGCTTCCAGTTGCTCAACAATTAGCAATTGTCTTGCAATGGCCCATCAGCATGTGGGATCACGACAGTTTTCGAGGGTAGAGTATTCAACCCAAATTTGTTGCTTCGACACGATGGGAGTGAAAGGTTATTCTCCAGTATTAGCAGTTGAGTTGTCGGCTCAACCACACCTGAAAGATTAGTATTTGCAAGCAGGGTATAAGCAGCAAATTAGTATGATAGCAACGGCGCTAGGAAAGAATCTGTTGACGGCAGATTATTCCTAACTGAAGTATTAATGGTGCCAGAAAAGTATTGTAGCAGGTAGCAGCAGGGTAACGAGTAACAACAGTGGCAAGGAACAACAGTAGTGACAGCAGTAGCAAGTAGCAACAGTAGCAAGTAACAGCAACAACAAGTAACGGTAGTAGCAACAATAGTGGCAGCAGCAACAGGAGAAAGCAAGTAACAGTAGTATCAGCAGCAGAGCAAAGCAAGTAACACCAGCAGCAATAGTAGTAACGGCAGAGCAAGTAACAGTGTCAGTGGGACAAACTCGTAGGCAATGGATCGGTGATTTGTTGGATGACATTCATCATGCAACACTTATAACACGGAGAGATATGTGGCTAGCTCCCGTTCGTCAATGTGATGTAGGCATGCATTCCGTGTGTAGTCATACGTGCTTAGGGAAAAGAACTTGCATGACATCTATTGTCCATCCCTCCCGTGGCAGCGGGGTCCAAATGGATACTACGGGATATTAAGGTTCTCCTTTTAATAAAGAACCGGACCAACGCATTAGCACTTCGTGAACACATGAACTCCTCAAACTATGGTCATCACCGGGAGAGGTTACGGTTATTGTCACTCCGGGGTTGCCGGATCATAACACATAGATGGTAAGTACAACTTGCAAGATCTGATCTAAAACACACATATATTGGCGACAACATAATAATTTCAGATCTGAATTCATGGCACTCGGGCCCTAGTGACAAGCATTAAGCATGGCAAAGTAGTAGCAACATCAATCTCAGAACATAGTGGATACTAGGGATCAATCCCCGTCAAAACTAACTCGATTACATGATAGATCTCATCCTACTCATGACCGCCCAGCGAGCCTACGAATAGATTACTCACGAACGATGAAGAGCTTCATGGAATTGGAGAGGGAAGAAGGTTGATGATGACGATGGCGACGATCTCCTTGATCCGGAGCCCAAAACGGACTCCAGATCTGCCCTCCAAGGCAAGAACGGGATGTGGCGGCGCCTCTTGATCGTAAAACGCGATGAACTCTTCTCTCTTGATTTTTTCCGGGACGAAAGGGAATAAATGGCGCTGGAATTGGGGGTGGCAGAGCCACGTGGGCCCCACAAGCCTGGTAGCCACGGCTAGGGGGAGGTCGCGGCTACAGGGCTTGTGGCCCACTGGTTTGTCCCCTCCGGTGGATCTTTGCGCATGTATTTTTCATATTTTCCAGAAATAATGTCCGTAAATTTTCAGGACGTTTCGAGAACTTTCATTTCTGCACAAAGACAACAACATGGCAATTCTGCTGAAAACAACATCAGTCCGGGTTAGTTCCATTCAAGTCATGCAAGTTAGAGTCCAAAACAAGGGCAAAAGAGTTTGGAAAAGTAGATACGATGGAGACGTATTACAACCCCGCGGCTGCGGCGCGTCCACCGGCTCCTCGGGCTCACCACAGCTACAACAGTCTGGGTGCAGTTTGCCTGTCCGGCTGCCTTAGCTCGTGCGTTCTGGCCCCTCCTGTGTAGCTCCGCCTCCGACTAGCAGGATCACCGTTTTAGCCAGCTCGATCTCTCATACGGCGGCCGGGTGCTCTGTCCGTGTTGTATGCTTCATCCGCCGACCTCTCCACCCTGCGTTGGCTGCTCCACGTGTGTCCCGACACCACCACTCCGCTTGCCCACGGCCGGTTCACGCCGTCGCCGGCTCGGCCACCTGCGGTTCAGCGGTTGCGCCCGCGCGCCGGCTCCGCGTCCCGAGCGCGCCTCCACTTCATCTCCACGCGCCCACGCCCCTGCCGTCTCGCGTCGCATATCCACCAGGCCGGAAACCCGTCGTGGCCGGATGGCGCATGAAGGGGGCTGGCCATCCAGGTCCAACTGAGGCAACAAAAGTAATGAAAAGAAAAGCACGTGCATGCACACGTGTGTTATACGTGCATGACCGACCGCTGCCTTCGTGCATGCCTGCATGGCCAGCAAGCCATGGCCGGCTGCGTGCTCGCCTGCCTCGCCGGCTGCATGGCCCTGGCTGGCTGCATGGTGTGTGCGCGTGCCTAGCCGCCTGCCCGTTTGACCTGCTGCACGCCTACCCGGTGACACTACATACGTGCACGGACCAATCACCTCCCGTACTCCATGCGCCGCCGTGCTTACGTGGGGCCTTGTCCGCGTCTCCGTCAGGCTCGCTCCGGCCACCATCGCCCGCACACCGGCTCGCCGCTCGTGCCGGCCTCCACACGTTGGTCCGTGCGCACGCCGGCTCCTCCTACGTCGCCTCATTCCTCTGGCTCCGTGATCGCGACCCGCTCCCCTTGTTCGGACTACGACAACGATCGGCTGCCTATACAGGAAAAGGAAAATGGGCCGATTGCTAAAAAAGGAAAACTGTCTCCACCTGCCAGCGTCACCACTCGGTCAGCTAACCCGCGTCGCTGCCTCGCCGGCTGGCCAGCCCGTCTACTTCGACACCGGTCTGGCTCCAGCCGCCCATCCGCCCATCCGCTTCGACGTCTAGTAGGTCCAATCCGACCGGCTCGCACACCCGCCGACCGCCAAAGGCTCGGCGGCTACACCCAGCAGGTGCCCCGGCACGCTCTACCAGCAAAAGGCCACGACGACTGCAAGCTGCACCGGTCATCATCGACAACAACTGTCTCACCGACTCCAAAAAAACAATGTGAGCTGGTCATCTACATATTTTTACACCAGGCACAAAAGATGGATACCCTGAGCGACTCTCGGGAGCCATCCCCGCATTTATTTCAACTGCTTTACTGTTCACCCTGGTGCTAGCTAGTCTCGGTCCAGGATTTGCCGTTTGGCTCGATACGTTCATTCCCACGGGACGACTTAGTAGCGTGTACGACACCGAAGGCTCACTCTTTGTCTCAGCTATAGACCGCACCGCGGCTGTCCGTATAGCGAGAGCAAAAGCTGAAGGTCACCACACGTGAAAAGCATCCAGGGAGAAAATGGCTTCGGCGACACAGTCGTTTCATTTATGAGTATCTGCTCGGTCGAGTCTGCTCCCAGAGTCCGAGTACTGTACGCTCCATTCCGCGGCCCACTCTTCGCCTTAGCTACACACCGGCTCCCGTTTGTCCGTCTAGCAAGAGCAAAAGTCAAAGAGCGGAGAGAACATGAAAAAGACTTAAGGGGGCTCGGTCGAAACCGAGTCGGCACCCTTTGCATAAACTTGCACTCCCAAAACCAAATATTTGACATGTTTCCATCGACTAACATTCTATTTTGTACGATCATCTTGGCGGGAACCTCCCATCACCCAGCTGGCTGGAGCCCGGCCGGCTTTCGGCTACTCGCTGCTCCCGTCCGGCTGGGGCCCTGCCGGTTGGAGCCTCGCCGGCTGGGGGCCTTGACGGCCGCCGACTACTCCTGTCTGGCTAGGGCCTTGCCGGCTGCGGCCCGTAGCCAGCCAACATCGTCAACATCTGCTACAACGATTACAAGAAACATCCGCATGACTCTCCGAGTCGCCCGGAAGCTCGGAGGCTACACCCAGCGCTTGCGCTTGCGCGCCCCCATTGGAAACAACCAGTCGTCAGACTCCCAGTCTGCACCCGGCAACGCCACGCACGCACCAGCCGGCGGACTCCAAGTCCTCACCCAGCAGCGCCTCGCGCGCACCAGCCGGCAAACCCCAAGTCCGCCCGGCAGTGCCTCGCATGCACCAGCCGGTCGACCCGAAGTCCGCGCCCGGCAGCGCCTCGCGTGCACTAGTCGGCGGACTCCACGTCCGCACCCGACAGCGCCTCATGCGTATCAGTCGGCGGACATTGCGTCCGCGCATGACATCCCCGACGCTACCATTTGCTCCATCAACTCCAAAGACCCTCCGCCCGACTCTTCGAGTCGCCCGGAGGCTCGAAGGCTACACAAGCGGGTGCGCTGGTGCGCCCTGCTGGAAACAAGCAGCGCCGTCGCTGGCTTGCAATCGACCGCCATCAACAACTTCTGCAACGACAACGACTGCAAAAACCCTCCGTCCGACTCTTTGAGTCACCCGGAGGCTCAGAGGCTACTGTCACGGGGATGATCCCCAAGTACCCCAAAGACGGCGAGTCGAACGGGGTTCCTGCCCACGGTCGGCTGCTCCGACCAGCCGACTCTGCTAGCAAGACGGCTGCCCGGAGTCCACTATGATGTCCCTTCGGACGTCACACAGCTTCATCTACAATGTAACTTGTCCCTTGGACGCTGGTTTATAAAGTGCCTCAGGGGACAAGCATAGCCTAGCTCCCAAGCTACATATAGCTTGGCATGTAAGCTACCCATGGTAGCTTACATGCCAGGCAGCTTGGTATGTAAGCTATCCACTGTAGCTTACATACCAAGCCACACACCCATACAAGGGGCTGATGCCCACCACGTATGGGCGGCCTTTGTGCTGCCCTCTCACTCCCTCATACACACACACAAAGACATGAGGCCAAGGAGGAAGCACTCATGTGACAGCCCGATGCCGACGTTCCAGAAGATTCCCTTTCCTTTCAGCTTCCGTCGTGTGTCTCTTTTTATTTTGTCGCATCATCATCGCATCATGCGCATCATCAGCATTGCATCGGCATCTCCGTTGCCGCCAATTTTCAAAAACATACATCCATTGTCAGTTGCCGGTTCTCGTCATTGTCCGTTCCGAGTCCAACCGCGCTCGCACGCGCCCGCGGCATCGTTCGAAACCCTGTTTTAAAAGTGTGTTGAAAACTTTCTCTGATCGGGTTGAGATTTGACGTGCGATCTTATTTTAATATAGCTAGGCCGCCTGTCGAGTTTCGTCGCGATCGGAGACCGTCTGGTACCTGAACGGTCGACCGTAGCGGCACCGTCTCCGGTTATTCGTCGGACGTCTGTCGGTGTTTTTAAAATTCGTGCCGCGCCGCCGGTTCTCCCTATCGTCTCCGGATATCCCCTCTACATGGCCGCGTACCCATTCCCGCGTGCGGAATCGTCCGAATCCGTCCGCACGGTTGGACACGAAACGAAATTTCGCTAAACCTAGCCCCCCCATTTGTCTATAAATAGACCCCGGGTGTTATTTTCAGACAGCATCCTCCTTTGCCTCGAAAAGCGTGCAAACCCTAGTCTCTCCCGCACCCTCTCTCTCTCCCCGCAGCACCTCCTCCCCCAAGCCGCCGCGGCCCGCCGAGCCCAGATCGGGCCCGCCGAGCCCATCCGGCCGCCGCCCCGTTCTCCTCCCTCCCCGAGCTCCTGCCGAGCTCCTCCCGCTTGCGCCGCCGCCAAGCCATCTGCGCCACCAGCCCCGTCGCCCGCGCCTCGCTGGAGAGCCCCATCGGACCCAGGCCGGAGCTCCCTCCTCCCTCCTCTCTTCTCCTCTCTTCTTCTCTCCCTCACCCGGCTCTCTCTCCCCCCGCAGGTACTCAGCGCCATGGCCGGACCTCGAGATCCCGAGCTCCCGATCTCCTCGCCCCGGTGCTGCCTCGAGTCGCCGCCATAGGGAATGGGATCCCCACGGCTAGATCCGGCGATCCCGCCATCTTCCCCGGTGCTGCGCCCCTCCACCTCGCCTTCCCCGCCGCCGCAGCCAACTGCCGCCGCTGTGCCTACTGCCTTTGTCCCGCGGAGGTGCACGACGCGATCAGCGCTCCCCCCGCGCTGGGCCGCGCCCCCAGGCCCAGCTGGCCACGAAGCCGAGCCGGCCGAGGACCTACCTCGTATAGGCAGGCCAGCGCCAGCCTCGGCCCAGTGCCCAGGCGCCTCCGAGCAGGCTGCCCCCTCTCTCCAGGCCGGCCCAAGTGGCCGAGGTGAGACCCCCCCCCCCCCCGCATGTGCACTTTTTATTTATATTGCGTCCCTATTGAGCCCGTTAGTAATTAGGAATTTTGGAATAAATTAAATTCCAAAAAATAGCCGGTTTTATAACGCGCGTAACTTTTAAACCGTTAGTCGGTTCGAGGCGTATTTTATATGGTTTTGGGGTAGTTTTGCGAGTAGAACACGATTTCACAACTTGCATATATATTTGACGTAGTTTTACGTGACAAACGCGTAATTTAGCGTGCTGTCCCAATAGGGGAACGTCCCGTATTTATTTTCCTTGCGGACCGGATTGCTCGAGTGCCTTAGATAAAATGTCCATGTTTTAGGGACCATTTTCACATGCATTTTAGAGCGGTCATTTGTATTTTGCGTGTAGGGAATTGCCTCTAGTTTATTTTCCCGTATATAGGTTATTTTCCCGTATTTATGTGTGGCTTTAATTTGTGTTGCAACCCCACATGTTTTATATGTTTCCGGGGTAGAAAAATCCCATGGATTTTTCTGTGCAATTAGTTTTAGCTTTTGAGCAAGTTAGTTCGCGAGATATTTTGCTATGTTGCCCTTTTGTTTAATTCGTAGGATTTATTCCGTGCGTCGTTTGACAGAGTTGTCAACTAGAGAGTTGATCTTGTATGTTTTGTTTAGCCCCTGGTATTGTTGGTTGCAATAGAAATGCATGTTTAGGTGTTGTTTGCTTGCTCTCAAGTTGCAAGAAATAGTGCTGATTTGGAGGAGCTGAAATATTTCTAAGTCTAGAATCTGTTATATTTTGTTGCTGTCTTGTCTTGCTTGCATCTTGTGATCTGTAGCTCTTTTGAGGTTGGTCCAATGGAGTTAGTTGTACCCCTTGTGTTTCTCTAGCATGCTGTAAATTTTCATGCCATTTGGAGTCCTGTAGCTATAGGTTTTTCTGCTGTCAATATAGCTTCAGATCGAAAACTGCAGTTCCATGAAGTGTTATTTTCTCTAAGTCTGAAATAGTGAGTGAGATGCCTTTTTGTGACTTCTTTCCCTAGTGATCCATGATGCCATGCTAGTTGTTGTTAGTTGTTTTTAGTAGTGCGTCTTGCCCTCTTCCGTGCCATGCCTTGTTTGGGCATATCGGAGTTGTGTAGCCGTAGTTGTGGGGCGTAGAAAATGTTATGTGGCTGATTTTGGCAGATTGTAGTCATTTCTTGTTTTGCTCGTAGTTGTTGAACCGTAGCTCCGATTTGATCATGTCCTACATGAAACTTGCTTAGATTCTCGAGTAGTTTCATTTTCTCTTGCTGGATGTATGTTTTGAAGTGCTCGTGACCGTTGTTGCACACATATTGCATTCATGCCATCATATCTTGCGGTGCTTGTAACTTTTGATCCGTAGCTCCGTTGGAGAGGTTCTCTATGTGTAAATTGCTTGCCTTGACGCATAGAATCACGTGAACCTATTTGTTTTGCTGTTTAACAACTAATTAAACGTGTTAGTTCAGATCTGGATAGAATTGTAAATTAACATGTGAGGTCGTTTCGGAGGTGCTATATGACATTTCCGACCACATTTAAAATGCCTAGATAGGTAGATTAATTGTGCTTCACCTCTTGCCATGTTTGACCACATTTAGTATTGCCGTGTATCTAATCAGGATAGAACTAAATAGATTAACGCGGAGTTTTGTCAATATGCAACTCGTTGCATATTGAACTTCACTTAATGTGTAATGTTTGACTGCGTGAATTGTCATGCCGTGACTTGCATGTATCCAGCTGCTCATGCATCATATGAGTTGTGCATCGTGTGGTGAATATCGTGTGTTGAGTTGTGTTTCCATTTTCCTCCGTCTCGATAGAGTTCCGCAAGCGTGTCGTATGTGAGGACCCGTTCAACTACGTCGGTTCGTCTGCTTCACGGAGGCATTCTTCTTCCAAGCGGGATCCCAGTCAAGATGATCATTTCCCCAGATACCATTACTATCATTGCCATGCTAGTTTACCGTTTCTATCGATTATTTCTCATTGCCTACCACATGTTAAATATCAGCCTCTCACAAATCCCATGAAACCTTCAACCTGTTCAACCTAGCAAACTACTGATTGGCTATGTTACTGCTTGCTTAACCCTATTGATAGCGTTGCTAGTTGCAGGTGCAGTTGCTTCCATGTGGAACATGGGTTCCTTGTTATAACACCATATTAAATGCTATTTTAATTTAACGCACCTATATACTTGGTAAAAGGTGGAAGGCTCGGCCTTTCTAGCCTGGTGTTTTGTTCCACCTTTGCCCCCTTAGTTTTCGGCTACCGGTGTTATGTTCCATAAATGAGCGCTCCTAACACGATCGGGGTTGTTATGGGGACCCCCTTGATAATTCGTTTTAGATTAAAGCTGGTCTGGCAAGGCCCAACTTTGGTACTACATTTGCCTAGAAACCTAATAATAATGCATAGGGACCCGCCGGCACCCGCGGACTAATTTAATCAACCCCCGGGCCAGTGCTCCTCATGAGTGTTGGTCCACCCACCTAGGAGTCGGCGGTGCCACCACGGGGAAACTCGAGGTTTGGTTCCCGTCCACTTTGCATAGACGGTGTGTCCTGAGAACGAGATACGCGGCTCCTATCGGGTTCGTCGACACACCGGATTGCCTTGTTGGATTAGTTTTACCTTTGACAAAATATCTTCTGCATCGGGATTCCGGTGATGCTTTGGGTAATCTCGGAGTTGAGGTTTTCCACTAGGGAATCCGACGAGATCGCGAGCTTCGTGATTGAGGATTTTTATGCGGCTTGTGGTAATTTGTGATGGACTAGTTGGAGCACCCCTGCGGGGTTAAATCTTTCGGAAAGCCGTGCCCGCGGTTATGTGGCAACGTGGAAACTTTGTTTAACACTGGTTCTAGATAACTTGAAGTTAACTTAATTAAAATATGCCAACTGTGTGCGTAACCATGACTGTCTCTTTCGTGAGTTCCTTCTCCGATCGAGGACACGGCGGGGTAATATCTGACGTAGGTAGGTGTTCAGGATCATTCATTTGATCATCCATAGTTCACGTTCGCTATGCGTAGATTTCCCCCCTCTTATTTCTTGTACTCGTAAGTTAGCCACCATATATATGCTTAGCCACTGCCGCAACCTCACCACTTAACCATATCTCACCCTTTAAGCTTTGCTAGTCTTGATACCTTTGGAAATGAGATTGCCGAGTCCCCTGTGGCTCACAGATTACTACAACACCAGTTGCAGGTACAGGTAAAGGTTACTTGACGTGAGCGCGTTGATTGTACATTTGGAGTTGCTTCTTCTTCTTCTTCTTCATCATCGATCTAGGATGGGTTCTAGGCCGGCAGCCTGGGATAGCAAGGATGGACGTCGTTCTTACTTTTTCTCGTTTGTTTTCGTCCGTAGTCGGACCCTGCTCTTACTCTTGATATTTATGTAATGTACTGATGTGACTCTGATGTAGCTTGTGGCGAGTGTAAGCCAACTCTCTTTATATATCTCTTCTTTTGAGTACATGTACTTGTAACGATATCCATTCTTACGACACGACGAGCTGCGCTTCTATCCCTGACGAGGCCTTCGTGCCAAATTGAGGATAGGGTCGCATCTTGGGCATGACAAGTTGGTATCAGAGCAGTACCGACCTAGCAGCCTGCTTGATTGATCGAACTTGGCCGAGTCGAGTCTAGTAAAAATACTTTGAGTCTAGTTATATATCGGAGATTAGGATTCTTTTTTCTCCTCTTCTATGCTCTGGTGAGGAATCTTGACGTAATAATTTACTCTATTCCTCTTCTCACTCAAATTTTTTTTAGGATCACGCGGATATTCTTGGAATCTATATGATGCCGATGTGACGGAGTTCTGTCTTGGTGCCTCCTATCTGCTCTAAGTCTCAGGGGAGTTGAGCTCTAGGGGATTCTTGAGCACATCGTTATCATTCAGATTTCTTAGTATCTCAGAACGAAGGATGTTCGTAATTGCTTCAATACTAGTAGTGGCGAGATAACCCCGATGTCCCCAGTACTGGTGCAGATTGTTCGGGAGTACTGCCATACTTTGTATCGTTGTGATCACGAGGGTCTGTTGTAGATGAAGGTCCGAGATTCTGGTTGTGTGTTGACGGATGTGATACAGGTGACGGGTTAGTATAGGAGTTGTGTGATATTACTCCTTGTATCCGTGTACCAGATTGCATGACAGATATTTCGGGAATTCATAGGTGGGAATTCTAGTAGTTGCTTATAGGACAATCTTCCAACAAATACATGATGTTAGGTTGGGGTTCGACATCTAGTGGATTCGTTTGTTCACGGTCGACTTACAGCGGTACACGTTGTGTCTTAAAGAGTCCTTGTAGCTTGCTACGACTCGGGGATACTTCGTATGTCGGGTGCACTGCTTTGCACTTGATGGCTACTGTAAAATCATGCCCGTGCGATCCTGTCCACGAAAATATCAGACGAAATCTTTCTCATGAGTTTGTTCTGGCTAATTGTAAGCCTCACCCTTTTGTTTTGCTGAATATGGTAATTCGAGTTGCTTCAATGTCAAGTGGTGATTTCAGACCTTTCCAAAGAGGTGTTCTCATATTTTTATGTGAATGCTAATTCTTTTGCTCAATTAGTTGTCTTATCAATTCTTGTCAACCGGAGTCATCGTATCAATTCCATTTTACCCGTGTGTTTCTCTGCAACTGAATTCAATCTTCTCCAGTTGTTGGAGATCATTCTCTCATTTTATTCCGGAGTTCATACCATCTGTCCCATGTTGTCTTTGTTTTTCCCGCCCTCCCACCCTTTTCTTCAGTGATTCAATTTTTATCCAAGAGTTTTCTTTTCATGGTGCTTCCACTGTCTGTTCTTTTCTCTCTTACCCGGTGATTCGTTGTGAAGATTCTCAGGAGCTTCGTGTTCATCTTTGTTCTTTCTTGTCATCCTTACCGGTGAATTTAATTCAGTTTTCCGTGTTGATCATATCCTATTTATCCTTGTTATTCTTTCCCATGTCGGAGATTTTTATGAGCCTATCTTGGTATTTATTTCTCTCTTCTCTATCCGGAGTGTTGAAGATATCTCAGAGTTTCTTGTTCCATATCTTTCATTATTTCGAGGTTCTCAACCTCAACTAGTTCTCTTCATACCGATGCAATATCTCTCTTCTAAGCAATCTTTTCAACGGTGGTTCTTTTGAGTGGGTCATAACCCACAGGTTCTTTCCTAGGATCTTTCCTGACTCTTTTAATCTTTTCCTGGAGATCATTAATTCCTTTCAACTATGACGTAAGTATGAATTTCATCAGTCATATTCCTTCTTCTAGATCAATTAGAATTAATTCTCTTATTTGGCTCAACCTTGCATTCTTCATTATTCCGGAGTGTCTTAGTTATTCTTGGTGGTGTTCTTCTCATCATTCTCTCCTTTGAAGACCGAAGGGGTGTTTCTCTCAAATCTTGGTTCATTAGCTAGGAGATTCATCATTTCAGCTTGGTGTCGTCATCTTATTTGTTCCAATCATGAGTGATTCATTTCTTGCTATCCGGTGCATTTCTGAGTTGTTTTTATTTCTCGATCCTCCAAAGGCCATCATTTTAGAAGATTCTTCATTCTCAGCTTTCAGCTTTCATCCTCAATTCTTCTCCATTGTTGCCTCTTCGTTCGTCTCTCGATTATCTGGTGTCGTGTTCTAGTTTTCTATCAGGTGGCTCATGAGCTCTTCATTCTCATGTTTCTCCATTAATTCGTGGTGTTCCCATTTATTTGTGAATTCTTACCGGTGCTTCCTTCAATTTTGCCTCAAATGGTGCTTATCTCTCTGCCTCTTCAAGATTCTTTCAACAATAAGTGCTACGCTAAATCCGTTGTTTGTCATCAATTTAACTTGATGAAGGATAAGCATAACATAATTCTTATTCTTGTTCGTAGTATTTTGAAATCTTCTTCCGGAGTGGCTCATGTTATCAATTCCTTTTCTCAAGTGTTATTATCTTCTCTTTTCCAGAGTTCTAAGTTTTTTTTCTCAAGTATCTCTTCGTGTTGCTTCATCTAAATCTTGGCAAGGTCATAATCTTATTATTTTTCTACCTTCTTATCGTTGCATCATTCATACGGAGGTCCTTCATGGCGGTTCATCATCATATCAATTCATTTTCAAAGTGTTCTTCAAGATTCTTATTGGAGAACCTCAAGTTTTCTTATCTCGCATTTCCAAGTGCATTTGTTCTTCCTTTATCCTTTGAGGTGGTATTATAGCATTCTTGTTAGTGTAGGAGTCTCGAAGAGATTTTATTTCAAGAATGAGATAATTAAACCCACCAATTCTATGATCATGAGATATTTTCAACCCATGATTTCTTCATTGAGCTATCTTGGCTTGGACTTCACCTAAAGCCTTTTCATATGGATTATTGCTATCATGGTGCTTGTCATTAATCCAAGTTCTCAATGTATCCTCTTAGTGTAAGATTGCTCATATCTTGTTTCTCCCAATCTATCCTTGTTTCTTTTAGTGGTTGTTTGTCACCTCATATTTGTTGAGATGATTTTCATAAGCCCACTACTATCTTGTTCTTTTCGTTGTTGGTTTTCCAACTACTATGTCAATTCTCTATCCGGAGGCTCTTCAATTCTATTGTGATGATAGTTGTCATTCTTTTCTTCATTCTCTTCTTCCGTATGAGCTAGTTCATATTCTCTTGTTCCAGAGGCATTGTGATATTGCTCTTTTGGGTCTATCTTGTTGTTCTAGCAAGATCATGGTGTTACCTTGCTCTATTTACTTGTTTGTTGTGATTATTGTCTATTTCTTCCACCTTGTCGAATTTTTTGTCCCATTTTCCTACCGAAGTGCTGACGAAATTTTCCGTGAATTCTTGCTTCTTTCTCATGTCAGTCCTCATCTCTTTTCAACCTTCAAGGATTGTTGGTGTCACTCATTTGTCAAAGAAGCGACTAAGTTTTTACCTCTTGTTCTTTCTCATTCTCCCGCCCTTTCATTCTTGGATCTCGGTGTGAGATCCTCTTGTAGTGTAGGAGAGTTGTGACAGCCCGATGCCGACGTTCCAGAAGATTCCCTTTCCTTTCCGTTTTCATCGTGTGTCTGTTTTTATTTTGTCGCATCATCATCGCATCATGCGCATCATCAGCATTGCATCGGTATCTCCGTTGCCGCCAGTTTTCAAAAACTTGCATCCGTTGTCAGTTGCCGGTTCTCATCATTGTCCGTTTCGAGTCCAACCACACTCGCACGCGCCCGCGGCATCGTTCGAAACCCTGTTTTAAAAGTGTGTTGAAAACTTTCTCTGATCGGTTTGAGATTTGACGTGCGGTCTTATTTTAATATAGCTAGGCCGCCTGTCGAGTTTCGTCACGATCGGAGACCGTCTGGTACCCGAACGGTCGACCGTAGCGGCACCGTCTCCAGTTATTCGTCGGACGTCTGTCGGTGTTTTTAAAATTCGTGCCGCGCCGCCCGTTCTCCCTCTCGTCTCCGGATATCCCCTCTACACGGCCGCGTACCCATTCCCGCGTGCGGAATCGTCCGAATCCGACCGCACGGTTGGATCCGGAACGAAATTTCGCTAAACCTAGCCCCCCATTTGTCTATAAATAGACCCCGGGTGTTATTTTCAGACATCATCCTCCTTTGCCTCGAAAAGCGTGCAAACCCTAGTCTCTCCCGCACCCTCTCTCTCTCCCCGTAGCACCTCCTCCCCCAAGCCGTCGCGGCCCGCCGAGCCTAGATCGGGCCCGCCGAGCCCATCCGGCCGCCGCCCCGTTCTCCTCCCTACCCGAGCTCCTGCCCGAGCTCCTCCCACTTGCGCCGCCGCCAAGCCATCTGCGCCACCAGCCCCGCCGCCCGCACCTCGCTGGAGAGCCCCGTCGGACCCAGGCCGGAGCTCCCTCCTCCCTCCTCTCTTCTCCTCTCTTCTTCTCTCCCTCACTCGGCTATCTCTCTCCCCCCGCAGGTACTCAGCGACATGGCCGGACCTCGAGATCCCGAGCTCCCGATCTCCTCGCCCCGGTGCTGCCTCGAGTCGCCGCCATAGGGAATGGGATCCCCACGGCTAGATCCGGCGATCCCGCCATCTTCCCCGGTGCTGCGCCCCTCCAGCTCGCCTTCCCCGCCGCCGCAGCCAACTGCCGCCGCCGTGCCTACTGCCTTCGTTCCGCGGAGGTGCACGACGCGAGCAGTGCTCCCCCCGCGCTGGGCCGCGCCCCCAGGCCCAGCTGGCCACGAAGCCGAGCCGGCCCAGGACCTACCTCGCCTAGGCAGGCCAGCGCCAGCCTCGGCCCAATGCCCAGGAGCCTCCGAGCAGGTTGCCCCCTCTCTCTAGGCCGGCCCAAGTGGCCGAGGTGAGACCCCCCCCCCCCCCCCCCGCATGTGCACTTTTTATTTATATTGCGCCCCTATTGAGCCCTTTAGTAATTAGGAATTTTGGAATAAATTAAATTCCAAAAAAATAGCTGGTTTTATAACGCGCGTAACTTTTAAACCGTTAGTCGGTTCGAGCCGTATTTTATATGGTTTTGGCGTAGTTTTGCGAGTAGAACACGATTTCACAACTTGCATATTTATTTGACGTAGTTTTACGTGCCAAACGCGTAGTTTAGCATGCCGTCCCAATAGGGGAACGTCCCGTATTTATTTTCCTTGCGGACCGGATTGCTCGAGTGCCTTAGATAAAATGTCCATGTTTTAGGGACCATTTTCACGTGCATTTTAGAGCGGTCATTTGTATTTTTGCGTGTAGGGAATTGCCTCTAGTTTATTTTCCCGTATATAGGTTATTTTCCCGTATTTATGTGTGGCTTTAATTTGTGTTGCAACCCCACATGTTTTATATGTTTCCGGGGTAGAAAAATCCCATGGATTTTTCTGTGCAATTATTTTTAGATTTTGGGCAAGTTAGTTCGCGAGATATTTTGCTATGTTGCCCTTTTGTTTAATTCGTAGGATTTATTCCGTGCGTCGTTTGACGGAGTTGTCAACTAGAGAGTTGATCTTGTATGTTTTGTTTAGCCCCTGGTATTTTTGGTTGCAATAGAAATGCATGTTTAGGTGTTGTTTGCTTGCTCTCAAGTTGCTAGAAATAGTGCTGATTTGGAGGAGCTGAAATATTTCTAAGTCTGGTATCTGTTATATTTTGTTGCTGTCTTGTCTTGCTTGCATCTTGTGATCTGTAGCTCTTTTGAGGTTGGTCCAATGGAGTTAGTTGTACCGCTTGTGTTTCTCTAGCATGCTGTAAATTTTCATGCCATTTGGAGTCCTGTAGCTATAGGTTTTGCTGCTGTCAATATAGCTTCAGATCGAAAACTGCACTTCCATGAAGTGTTATTTTCTCTAAGTCTGAAATAGTGAGTGAGCTGCCTTTTTTTGACTTCTTTCCCTAGTGATTCATGATGCCATGCTAGTTGTTGTTAGTTGTTTGTAGTAGTGCGTCTTGCCCTCTTCCGTGCCATGCCTTGTTTGGGCATATCGGAGTTGTGTAGCCGTAGTTGTGGGGCATAGAAAATGCTATGTGGCTGATTTTGGCAGATTGTAGTCATTTCTTGTTTTGCTCGTAGTTGTTGAACCGTAGCTCCGATTCGATCGTGTCCTACATGAAACTTGCTTAGAATCTCGAGTAATTTCATTTTCTCTTGCTGGATGTATTTTTTGAAGTGCTCGTGACCGTCGTTGCACACATATTGCATTCATGCCATCATATCTTGCGGTGCTTGTAACTTTTGATCCGTAGCTCCGTTGGAGAGGCTCTCTATGTGTAAATTGCTTGCCTTGACGCGTAGAATCACGTGAACCTATTTGTTTTTCTGTTTAACAACTAATTAAATGTGTTAGTTCAGATCTGGACAGAATTGTAAATTAACATGTGAGGTCGTTTCGGAGGTGCTATATGACATTTCCGACCTCATTTAAAATGCCTAGATAGGTAGATTAATTGCGCTTCACCTCTTGCCATGTTTAACTACATTTAATATTGCCGTGTATCTAATCGGGATAGAACAAAATAAATTAACGTGGAGTTTCGTCAATATGCAACTCGTTGCATATTGAACTTCACTTAATGTGTAATGTTTGACTGTGTGAATTGTCATGCCGTGACTTGCATGTATCCAGCTGCTCATGCATCATATGGGTTGTGCATCGTGTGGTGAATATCGTGTGTTGAGTTGTGTGTCCGTTTTCCTCCGTCTCGATAGAGTTCCGCAAGCGTGTCGGATGTGAGGACCCGTTCGACTACGTCGGTTCGTCTGCTTCACGGAGGCATTCTTCTTCCAAGCGGGATCTCACGCAAGATGATCATTTCCCCAGATACCATTACTATCATTGCCATGCTAGTTTACCATTTCTATCGATTATGTCTCGTTGCCTACTACATGTTAAATATCAGCCTCTCACCAATGCCATGAAACCTTCAACCTGTTCAACCTAGCAAACCACTAATTGGCTATGTTACTGCTTGCTTAACCCTGTTGATAGCGTTGCTAGTTGCAGGTGCAGTTGCTTCCATGTGGAACATGGGTTCCTTGTTATAACACCATATTAAATGCTATTTTAATTTAACGCACCTATATACTTGGTAAAAGGTGGAAGGCTCGGCCTTTCTAGCCTGGTGTTTTGTTCCACCTTTGCCCCCTTAGTTTTCGTCTACCGGTGTTATGTTCCATAAATGAGCGCTCCTAACACAATCGGGGTTGTTATGGGGACCCCCTTAATAATTCGTTTTAGATTAAAGCTGGTCTGGCAAGGCCCAACTTTGGTACTACATTTGCCTAATAACCTAATAATAATGCATAGGGACCCGCCGGCACCCGCGGACTAATTTAATCAACCCCCGGGCCAGTGCTCCTCATGAGTGTTGGTCCACCCACCTAGCAGTCGGCGGTGCCACCACGGGGCAACTCGAGGTTTGGTTCCCGTCCACTTTGCATAGACGGTGTGTCCTGAGAACGAGATACGCAGCTCCTATCGGGTTTGTCGACACACCGGGTGGCCTTGCTGGATTAGTTTTACCTTTGACGGAATATCTTGTGCATCGGGATTCCGGTGATGCTTTGGGTAATCTCGGAGTTGAGGTTTTCTACTAGGGAATCCGACGAGATCGCGAGCTTCGTGATTGAGGATTTCTATGCGGCTTGTGGTAATTTGTGATGGACTAGTTGGAGCACCCCTGCGGGGTTAAATCTTTCGGAAAGCCGTGCCCGCGGTTATGTGGCAACGTGGAAACTTAGTTTAACACTGGTTCTAGATAACTTGAAGTTAACTTAATTAAAATATGCCAACTGTGTGCGTAACCGTGACTGTCTCTTTCGTGAGTTCCTTCTCCGATCGAGGACAGGGCGCGGTAATGTCTGACGTAGGTAGGTGTTCAGGATCATTCATTTGATCATCAGTAGTTCACGTCCGCTACGCTAGATTTCCCCCCTCTTATTTCTTGTACTCGTAAGTTAGCCACCATATATATGCTTAGCCGCTGCCGCAACCTCACCACTTAACCATATCTCACCCTTTAAGCTTTGCTAGTCTTGATACCTCTGGAAATGAGATTGCTGAGTCCCCTGTGGCTCACAGATTACTACAACACCAGTTGCAGGTACAGGTAAAGGTTACTTGACGTGAGCGCGTTGATTGTACATTTGGAGTTGCTTCTTCTTCTTCTTCATCGATCTAGGATGGGTTCTAGGCCGGCAGCCTGTGATAGCAAGGATGGACGTCGTTGTTACTTTTTCTCGTTTGTTTTCGTCCGTAGTCGGACCCTGCTCTTACTCTTGATATTTATGTAATGTACTGATGTGACTCTGATGTAGCTTGTGGCGAGTGTAAGCCAACTCTCTTTATATATCTCTTCTTTTCAGTACATGTACTTGTAACGATATCCATTCTTGCGACATGACGAGGTGCGCTTCCATCCCTGACGAGGCCTTCGTGCCAAATTGAGGATAGGGTCGCATCTTGGGCGTGACAACTCAGCTCTCTCTCCCCTCTAATACAGCTCCAGGAGCAACCTTGTACTACTGCAGATATACATCATATACATACATGCAGGAGTAGGTGTATTATCTCTCTGGAGAGCCCCGAACGTGTGTAAACCACCGCGTGCTACTACCCTATCCCGTCCCAGATCCTCCACGGCAGCCTTGCCCTCACCTCGATTAGCCATCCCATGGCATGTGCCGTCAGGGTACCTCTATGAGAAAACGACGACAACTGCCATCCGATTCCACGTGGCTATGCTGTTGTGATGGTGGATGAAGTAAAGGAGGAATTTGAGCAGCTCGAGCTTGACCACCCTACACGTGAAGATGAGAATAAGCTGGTTCATGCTTTGATGAGTACATGTCTATGGCCGAAGGAGTACATCAAGCTTCCAAACTGGACGCCTCCTCCTCCTCCGGCGAGTGATTAGGGCACTCCTCATCCTCCTCCGACGACTGATCAGGGCACTCCCTATCCTCCTCCGACGAATGATCAAGGCACTCTGGCTCCTCAAACGCGTGAGGGCACTCCGCCTTCTTCTTCGGCTCCTCCTCCGACGTGTCAGGGCACTCCGCCTCCTTCTTCGACTCCTCCTTCGGCGCGTCAGAGCAGTCTGCCTCCTTCGGCTCCTCCTCCGGCACGTCGGAGCAGTCCGCCTCCTTTTTCGACTCCTCCTCTGGCACGTCGGAGAAGTCTGCCTCCTTCTTTGACTCCTCCTCTGGCGCGTCGGAGCAGTCCGCCTCCTTCTTCGGCTCCTTCTCTGGCGCGTCGGAGCACTTCGCCTCCTTCTTCGGCTCCTCCTCCAGCGCGTCGGAGCAGTCCTCCTCCTTCGGCTCCTCCTCAGGCGCGTCATAGCAGTCCTCCTCCATCGGATCCTCCTCAGGCGCGTCGGAGCAGTCCTCCTCCTTCGGCTCCTCCTCAGGCGCGTCGGAGCAGTCCGCCTCCTTCGCAACGGCGGAAGACAGACGTCTTCGCCGCTCCATCGAAAATTACACAAGAAAGATGCCGCCTCCTCCTCCTTCTATCAAGTGGAAGAAAGACTCCGCCGTTTCTCTGGCGGCTAGCAGTAATGCAATGTTAGCAAAACGAAGAAGTGGGAAAACAATGCCCCAGCTCGGCCAACAGAAGAAGCAATCGTGCCCCCCGCTCAAGGTGTCTAGCGATATCGCCATCGCTAATGATTCGGGGTTGCTGCCCGGTACCAATCCTGGTGATTACGTGAACGATTTAGTAATTTTTGAGATAGTTGAGGTAACAAATGAAGGAACATATGAATACGTGCTTGGGAAGCCTCTCGTCAAACCTGGTCATCCTCCTCTAACACCGAGGATGCACGAATTGCATGAGTGGTACATGAACATCTTCAGGGAGACTAGGAAATACTCTGTGTATATGAGAGTGAAAAAATATCATGATTTCATTGGATCTATAGTGTTGCTTGTTCAATTTGAGGAGTTATTTTAGTTATACAATGAACTCGACAAACAACTCCTGACTTCCTACTGTTTGTAAGTATTACTTCTATAGTTAAGTCTCTAGCTCAGCTTGTTCATTGCATGTATCTATAATTATCCTCACTATATATATTATGCAGATTGAAGATCGTCGAATTAAAAAAGCAGGAATCTTCGACGTTGGGTTCTTTAGCCCAGAATCGGTAAATGTATTGTCGGTACAAAATGAAACCAAAGAGATCGAGGTTAAGTTGCTAAAGTCGTTACTTGCAAATCAAAACAAAAGGGAAATACTCTTTCCTTACAACTTCAAGTGAGTGTTATTGTCTTCTTTGTATACTCGGTTTTGCTTACTCGAGGTTAAGTAAATGTAATTGATGAGTTATATATGCGTGCGCAGTTACCACTTTATTCTACTATCCATTAAGCTTGACATGGCAAAACTAACTGTCTTAGACTCGAGACATAAAGATCCCGAGGATTATGCGGACATGACTGCAATGCTCAAGAAGTAAGTTCACTCAATACCGGGACCATACCGGCATGCAACTTTCGTTAATTTCTTGATATCAAGTAATCATTTTCTTTGCCTGGCAGGGTTTGGAAGAAGTTCATGAATAAGGTTCGCGGTATACCCAAAGAGTTGCAATTTACGCACCCCCGAGTAAGTAGTACTAGCTAGTTCCGCGAATCTCTAATTGATTCAAATTTTCATCAATATATCATTACCATGCTTCTTATTAGTTTGATTGAACTCCATATATTCTCGTAAAGTGCTTGTACCAGGTAGTTGGGACTGAAAAATGTGCATACTACATATGCGAGTTCATTCGCCTCTCGACCTCTGGGCGGGGCATCTGTGACGAACAATTTGAAGTACGTAAATAATATTCACAATTTTATTTTATATATTACCATCAATTGTGTTGAGTTTTATTCATATATATGCATGTATTGACCCCCTTATTTAAATTAGATCTGGAAGAAGCGGGATGAACCCCTATCAGATGATGGCATACGAGCAATTCAAGAGGAATTGGATGGATTCTATCTTGACCACGTCATACCTAAAGACGAAGAATACCATGTGAGCTACTTGTGATTGTATCTTAGGTAGATGACATTAGGCATTGTAAAAGATGTTATATTGTAAAAGATGTTAAGTATTGTAAATAGTTTCCTTCATTTTCTTATTAGCTAGCGTCATGTTCTCTCTATATGTATAGTAGCTAGCGTCGACCAAGCACGGAGTAAGATAGGACACTTCTCTCTATTAGCTAGCTAACACAATATGAAACCACTAAATTAACCCTCCCCCCGCGCACTCAAAAAAAACAAAAACCCCAGCTCCGGCCAGATGCTGACGCGTGGATGCCATGTTGCCTCGGTTGGTGTGACCAACCGGGACTAAAGGCCCTCCTACCCGGGCTCCCTACAGCGGCCACGTGGAGACCAATCGGCTCCGGTTCATAAGCGAACCGAGACTAAAGGTTTTGGGCTTCAGTCCCGACCATTTAGTCCGGTTCAAGAACCGGGGCTAATGGGCCTCTGGAACCGGGACAAATGGGCCATTTTCTACTAGTGTTAGGAAGCGAAGAGATGACCGACAAATTCATCATCAAGAAGATACTTAGAGCTCTTGATGGCAAGTATGACACAGTGTGCATCTTGATCCAAATGATGCCAAATTACAAAGATCTCTAGCCAACTGATGCCATTGGTAGGATTGTTGCTGATGAGATGTCACTCAAGGACAAAGATGAGCTGCACAACAAGTCAATCAGTGCTTATAAAGCTTCATGTGATGATCCTGCTACTTCGAAAGACAATCTTGTCACTGATGAAGAGATAAGCCTCATGGTCAGAAAATTCAACAAGTTCTACAAGAGTAGAGGCAAAGATAGAAGCTCAAGTTCAAGACATGATGAGAAGCGTTCGTCCAGTCATGATCGAAACTGCTACAATTGTGGGAAGCCCGCACACTACTCAAATGAGTGCTCGACTCCCTACAAAAGAAGAGAAGAGTCACCTCGAAGATGAAGCTCAAGATATGACTCACCTCGTAGAGAGAGAAGGAGTAGAGAAGATCACTATGGACGAAGACACTCACGGGGAGGCAAGGAATTGGAGAAGAAGGACAAATACACCAAGAGCAGTTCAAGAAGAAGTCATCAAGCTGATGTTGGTGAATGGGTCTCTAGCTTCGAGTCTGATCACCACTCCGAGAGAAGCCATCACTCCTACTCTGACTATAGTCAAGATGAAGGTGTTGCCGGGATTGCACTTGTTTCCACCAACTCCTATGACTTACTTGATTCACCAAATGAGGGAGTCAGAAACTGCTTCATGGCTAAAGGCCCCAAGGTATCACATCCTGAGTATCTTGATTTCAATAGTGATGAGGATGACTTGTTAGGAGAAGATGACTTGCTTCTAGATAAAAGTAGTGAATGCACTGAAAAAGAACTTGCTATTTATCATGCTAGTCAAGAGAAATAGAATGACGATGATAAGAAATAAATTGAACGGCTAACTCAAAAATTAAAAACTCTTAACTTAGCTCATGAGACTACTCTAGAAGATCATAGAGAGCTTGCAAGAACCCAGGAGAACCTACGCTTCGAGAATCTCAACTTGGAGCAAGAGCATGAGTTCTTAAAAGCAATCCATGATGATCTTTGGAAGAAGTGTTCTTATTATCTAGCCAAACGATTACTCTTGTCTAACTTGTTCCACAAGTTAAACATAGGAACACTAGTAACAAAGGCAAGAAGGTTTATTCATCTAGTAACAACAATGCTAAAGCTAAATCCAATAATGTTGTTGCGAGTAACTCTATTGATTCCACTAACGATTCTCTTAGCCAAGTTACACTTGAGCAAGAAAATGATCTATTGAAAGGGATTATAGAGAGAGGTGTCTTCAAAAGTCTTGCTGGAGGTAAGCAATTTGAGGAAACTGTGTGCAAGCAAGGAGGACATCAGAAGAAACAAGGTGTTGACTACTTCAACGTCAACATAGATGTTTGGGAAGAAGGTCCATATCCCACTCCCAAGTTTGTTCCCCAAGAAGAGAAGTGTAATTCCACTCCTTCCAAAGGAACAAGTTCACAAGATGGCCTTCTACCACAAGAACACAAAGGCAAGGGAAAGCTTCAAGACGACATTGACCTATTTGAAGAAGAAACCCAAGCCAAGGTCAAGTGGATTCCCAAGGATACTACTAGCTCTACCTCAACTCCAAGATTCCCATCAATTTGGTGTGGATTGCCAAGAGGAAGAACTAGAAGTTATTGAGGGGTGACTCTGCCAATAAAATTCACTCTTATTCATTTTGGCAAGAACTATATGCAATCAACCTCAACCATATGCATTAGTTCAAGGAGTCACACATTCCCTCAAAGGTAAGCAAGGAACAACATAATTAATGCATCTTTGGACATTATCCCATGTGTGATTCACTCCATTTCCATAGATATTCTTGCATATCTTCCTTTTACTTTGGGACTAACCCATGTAGGTGACAGGATTATGAAATCAATAAGGATTGCTCCCAACTCAAGATGATTGTCATCAACATTGAGCATCCACCACTACTTCACCTACCTAAAGTCTTCTACGACAAAACCCAAGGTTAGTTGATCCCTCTTAGTGGGGATATAATATCAAGGGGGACCTTTACTCTAAGACTTGAGTATAAGCATCTCCTAAGGGTATGAACACATTAATGCTTATGTAAAAGTGGTAACTCCACTTGTGCCTAATGATGACTATGACCTATGATCAAGTATTGTTACTTGGCTCCTATGTCAATATACTCATATATAGATGACTTTGTCATCACCCAAGTGCTTGATAGCTGCTAGGATGTTTGTGCATGTTCACCATGTTTTATTCATCATTCTTATTGTGTGAGCATGTTGGTCTGCATGTGTTTGATCATTCGAGGACATCCAATTGTTGTTATTTGGTTTTTCATTTATCTTTTGCCAATTGGATGGACAAGAATGCCTAGGACCCTTCTCTAGCTATCTACACTATCTCATCTCAAGTTATATTCATTCTTCATCACAAAACTTAAACAAGCACTTGTCGATCCCTCTGTGTGAAGGTGCACTCGGAATTCCGTATCGTCAAAGGCTGCCTTCCAAAACCTCTTTGAAAAACTTGGTGTGAGAAACTCCACAAACTCAGCGCCACCGTTTTTTCAAAGTAGACCAGGTTTTCTTATCTCAGTACCACCGAAATCGCTAACTCGGTTACATCGAGTTTCTGTGTCTACTAACAGTTGAGGAACTTGGTGACACTGATTTTATCATCTCGGTGACATCGGCAACGCACGAGTATATATATCCGTGGACCGAACCTTTTGACTTCACTTCATCAAAACTGTTTGTTCGCCAAACCCTCTCTGCCCCAAGACCCCAGGTCATCGCCTTTGTCTCCCCGAGCGCCACCGCCTGTGGGATTTGCCGCCGTTGACGCAATATACTCCGTCGTCATCGTCGTAGCCGAACCGCCACCGAGCTAGGGTGCGGTTTGATCTCCTTTGTGTTTCCCCATCCAATTCTCGCGCATTGTAATCTTTATTATTCATACCACCATGTGCAAACCTCGTGTCCACCAGATGAATCCTTAGATTAGGAGAAGTAGGAAATTTCGTATCTGATATGCTGCAGTATGCAACTCAGTGTGACCGAGTTTGTAAAATCGGTTCCACCGATTCTTGTTTTAGGGTTACTAAAAAGCAACTTGGTGAGACCGAGCAACTCTTTTTGGTGCCACCGAAAATGACTGCCAAGTTTGTGCTAAGTGAATAAGCTTTCTCGGTGACTCCAAAATGCCAACTCGGTGCCATTGATTTACATCCTGCAGAAGATCAAACCCTAAGTTTCAGACTTCAAATTTTCAAAAATATCTGAATTTTGTGATGCTCATCCATTTTGTGATGCTCAATTTTTCAAAAACCCTAAGTTAAGAATATAGTGAGAATGACTTCACAGAGCATAGTGTTGAGATGGACTCAGGGACTAGTCCAGAGAAGTCTGCTTTAGACCCAAGTTCTCCCAGCTCTCATGGCTTGCCCAAGGCAGCCACCAGGCGAAGGAAGAAGCTAGTTTTTGATGAAGAGGACTCAAACTTTTTGCTAGGAGAAACTTCAACTCCTTCAAAGACTCCAAGGAAAGCTGTCAGGAAAGTAACTGCTACCCCTGCTAATCTGAGAGCACCTGAATATGTCAGGATAAGCACAACACTTTCAAAGGATGCACCTGCCAAGAAGGCTGGTGTGAAGAGGCCCAGGAAGAAAACTGTCCATCTTGTTGGCAGAAAAACTTTCATGTTTGAAGACCCATAAGATGCTGAGGAAGAAGCTCATGAGGAGATCCCAGTTCCTCCCAAGAAAAAGAGACTGATGGCTGATGCAATGAAGTCTACTCCTAAGCCTGCTGCTAAAGCAAAGAAGGTTGTAGCTTCCAGGAAGACCAACAAATACATACCTGCAGCTGCTAAGAACAAAGGCCCTGTATCCAGTGCCCATGCTGCAGAGGAGGAAGAAGATGAGAATGCACCCATTCTCAAGAAGTTCAGACCAACCCTTCCACTCCACAATGTTGCTCATCTTATAGCAGAAGATGTGAAGAAGAGGAAGGATGCCAGACTAAGAAAGTAGAGATGTAATGATCCATATCCTGTCAGGAGAAGAACTGCTGTTGATCCAAGGTTTCACACCAAGGAACACCAAGATTTTTATGAGACTATCTTGTATGACAAGAGGCCTGCTGTCAGTGATATGAGGTATGTCGACTGGGCATATATCAAGGAAAATGAGAATTTCTTTCACATGTTCAAGAGAACTTCAGGCTAGTTGACATAGAAGAGTTTGTTGGCAAAGAGATGACCCCATGGAATGACGAGCTGATCATGCAATTCTATGCAACTTTTCATTCCTATGATGACTCTTTAGTCTGGATGACTGATGGTCACAAGTACGAAGCTACAATTGCTGAATGGGCTGCTATCATAGGTGCTCCCGAGCAGGAAGAATCAGATGTAGACGTGTACACAGAAGCTAAGCAGAATCACAACTCCATGGCCAATATGTACAAGACCATTCCGCTTCAGTACTTGGCCAGTAACATGTTTCGTTCAGTGTATTTTCTTCAAGCTGGCATTCCTACACCAAACACTATTCTGCGATACACCCTCATGCCTAAGTCAGGTGATGAGAAGATGACCAGAGGATATTCTATCAACCTGCTGCACCTGCTAGACACCCATACTAGATTCAGAGTGATGGATTTGATAGTAGAGACTATCTGGAGAACTGCTGTGGATCAGAAGATAACCTCTGGATATGCACCTTACATTCAGATGCTTATCAATGCCAAGTTAGGCAAGCATGCATATCTACTTGATCGTCCCCATCTACCTCTTCAACACGAATTTGAAGATAATGAGGTTGTGATGGATGACAATGATCCCAACTCAGGTACAACAAGAATGGCAACAGAGGATGAAGTTGCTATAAATAGGCCACCTCCAGTTCCACATCTCAAAACTCAAGCTAAGAAAATGGCATTTCTAGTGAGCATTGTCCAAGGCATTGAGAAGAACATCCAAGAGATCATGCAAAATCAGAAGAGTCTTGAGAGACTTGTGGAGACACAATTCCGCAACATGGATGTGAAGGTAACTTAGTTGACCACCATTATTAGACAACTTCAACATGAAGTTGACTCTATGGAGATTTCACACTCAGAGGATGAGGATGAAGAAGAAGATGACGAGGATGAGTCTCCTCCTCCCACTACTACTAGGTTCAGCACCAAGCCTCAGTCAGCTGTTGTTCCAGCTCAGGAGACGCGACAGACATCTTCAACACAAGGTTCATCACTTTCGGCACCAGCTCCAGCTCAAGCTGCTTTAGTATCAACTCCTCCAGCTCCAGGACATCCAGCAAAAGACTTTGTTGACGCTGTTCTATCGACTCCATCATCAGTTGCCCAGAGAGACGAGTAGTTCTATACTTTTGAACTTTTTGGTAAGTTGTTGCCAAAGAGGGAGAAATGTATAGATCATAGACTTCATGTGGGACAGAGCTTTCGACTTTATTTGCTCTCATTTGGTTTAAAAAAACTTTGGTTGTTGGATGACTTTATCCTATCTGTATGCTTGATCATACGCTTTATCCTGTGTGATGCTACGATATCATCTCTCAGCTACCCTTGTGATGATCACTCACTTATCTTGTTGGTGTCATGTGCATTGCTGTTATATTTACGCACCACCAAGATGTATGTGACATGGAAGAGTAACCCATGATCCTAATCGATTTTGCATTTGCATCCAAATGCAAATTTTAAATAATGCACGAATTTAGAGGGAGCTCTTGTTTTTCACATACTTCTCAAAGCGTCGATGCTAATCATTGATTATATCTTTTGTCGAAGCTTTGATCTATATGTTGTCATCGATTACCGAAAAGGGGGAGATTGAAAGCACAATTGCTACCTAGGGTGGTTTTGATAATTGATCACACCATATGCATCATTAGACTAATGTGTTTTCCAAGTATATTTCAGAAAAAGTTCAAAAGATGCTATGACGTAAGGTTTATGCGGTGATGCCCCTGGATGCAAGAAAGGATTAATATTGGCTCAAGATTCAAGCAAGAAGCCTCTTCATTTTATATTTTGAGAAATCACTTTTGAGTCAATAGGAAAGCCGATACTATTAAAAGGGGGTGAGGTAGTAAAATGAACTGATTGCTCAAATGCTCAAAGCTAGCCACAAAAATACTCAGTCATTTTCCCCACATATCCACTCTGTCAAGTTCCACATTCACAAATTCGGTGTCAGCAACATTTCCATATCGGACCCACCGAGTTTGAACCTCAGACAAAACCCTAGCAATTCCTACCAAATCGGTGCAACCGAAACAACATCGGTGCTACCGAGTTTGGGTTACCAACATTCTGTTGCCAAGATACACAAAATCAGAATTTTCGAGTTTGAGTATCGGTGCCACTGAGTTTGGCCATCTGACCATTAGTCACCTTTTCGGAGCCACCGAGTTGTATAGATCAGTCTCACTGAAATTCAAAAGTTCACACCTTTAGTGATAGTCCATACCACTGAGTTTCCAACTTCGGTGTAACTGAGTTTGCTCTTTTGTGTGTAATGGATGGATTTTGGCTGCTGCCTATATATACCCCTTCACCCACCTCTCATTCATGGGATAAATATTTAGAACACACACTTCATTTCCAGATCCATTTTTCTGAGAGAGAACCACCTACTCATGTGTTGAGACCAAGATAGTCCAATCCAATCATTTGAAACTTGATCTCTAGCCTCCCCAAATTGCTTTCCACCAAATCAAGCTCTCCTACCCATGCATATTATGTGAGAGAGTAATTTGTGTTGAGGAGACTATCTTTAGAAGCACAAGAGCAAGGAGTTCATTGATCTACCCCATCTATTACCTTTTGGAGGGTGGTGCCTCCTAGATTGGTTAGGTGTCGCTTGGGAGCCTCCTACTTTGTGTTATGGAGTTGAACCAAGATGTTTGTAAGGGCAAGGAGATCGCCCACTTTGTGAAGATCTACTGTGAGTAAGGCTAGTCCTCCGTGGATGGAAGTCGTGGTGGGATAGACAAGGCCGCTTCTTTGTGGACCCTCTATGGTGGAGCCCTCCGTGGACTCTCGTAGCCGTTACCCTCCGTGGGTTGAAGTCTCCACTAACATGGACGTTCGATAGCACCACCTATCGGAACCATACCAAAAATCACCGTGTCAACCTCATGCGTTTGATCTCCCTACCTTACTCCTCTATTTACACTTGCATGTTTACTTTCCGCTGCTATACTATTAGAACTGCATGTGTAGGGTGTACTTGACTTGTTATAACTGCGGTAGCTGCCTCTCAAGTAAAATTGGGAAAAGGCAAAAAAATATATCTTGTCAAGTAGTCTAATCACCCCCCCTCTAGACATACTTTAGATCCTACAATCCCTCTCTATCTATCTATCTATCTATCTATCTATCTATCTATCCATCTATCTATCTATCAATCTGTCTATCTATCTATCTATCTATCTATCACTCTCTCTCTCTCGTTTGATCTTTAATACAATGATATCTTTGGAGACCTATTCGACGTAATCTTTGTGGTGTGTTTGTTGGGTCCCAATGAATTGTGGGTTTATGATCACATTATTCAATGAAAGTAATTTATTCTTTTATGACATTTATTATGTGTGATTTTGTAGCCTTGTATTTCTCTCCGATCCATCTGTTTAATTTGGCCAATTAGATTGATTTATCTTCAGTGGGAGAAGTATTTGGTAGTAGGTTCAATCTTGCAGTGTCCTCACTCTCAGATAGGAGGAGTAGTCACTACTGCAGGAATGCCTAGCAGTGGCGGGCGCAAAAAGCCTAGTAGTGGCGGGCAAGGCACCTAGAGGTGCCTGCTACCGACCTCCTTCCACTGCTATCATGGCATCAGTGGCAGGCATGCGTCCACCAATGTTAGAGCTTAGTCAATGGCCGACGTTGCTGAACGCCCGCCATTGGTGCATGTTAACAGTTGCGGCGAGCAGTACTTATCAACCGCCACTGCTACCTCTTCATCCTACAACCCTAGCAGCTCCTACACATTAAAAGATCCAAATAACCACATTATAGCATAAAACTAAAGTTAGCAATCATACACATTCCTTTTAACATAGCAATAATCTAAACTTCGTACAAATAGATGTACACTTACTGTACAACAACTCATGCCATATCATTACTACGTACACATGCATACAAGACCTCATGATAACAACAATGCCCTAATGACAATGAGCGGGATAAAGATAATAAAATTCTTTACTCATCCACTTGTCCACACGGTCTTGCATACTTCATAGTTGATTTCTTCTTTGGAAGCATGGTTGGCATAATGACCCTTAGCATCTCTGTGAACATAGTTGACATAATGACCCTCAATATCTCTACGAACATAGTTGGCATAATGACCCCCAGCTTCTCTGCGGATGTAGTTGGCATAATGACCCACAACTTCTTTTTTAGTCTTATATCCTTTGTACCAGCTGTTTTTGTAACCGTTCACTTGCTCCTTGCATATTTCCCATGAATCATAAATTCCATGATTCTTCCCGGTGTACACCACATACCAGTTCCACTTCATCTACGTAAATAAATAAAGAAGCCAACAAGTCAATTTCATAGTTATCCAATCACACTGAGCTAAGTCACATCTTAATATTAATAGCATCATAGACGATACAAGTCACCATGTTGCACAATTCATAAGTAGTTCAGAAGCACATATTTAGCCCCATCATAGCAACTTAGAAATTTAGTAAACAAGCATTGATCATATAGATCACATGAAAGTAGTGCACTAGTAGTTCAGGTCCATCGCAGCTTTGACGGCTTCTCGAGCACTCTTCGCGTCTGCTCTAGCGCTCGTAGCGGCTGCTCTAGCGCTCTCTGAATATGACTAGGTGTTCTTGGTGGCTGCTCGAGCACTCTCCAAATAGGCATGCATGAAGTCTATGGCAGTAGGAATTCCGTCTAATGTTCTAGGAGTCCTAACAAGGTGTATTTGCTTCTTCATCCAAATCGCATTAAACAATTTGACATTTAGATATGGCATTTAGAATAAAAAACAATATGACCTTTCATAGAAATTGGACATATTGAGTGCCAAAAATTAAGCGAAATGGAACTTAATCCACGCTTCGCGAAAACATTGGCACTCGGTGTGAATACACCTACATCATGGAAAAAGTTATGTATCATATGCTCATCCATATTTTAAGACATTCACTTATGAAGATTTAATGGTACATTTTAACAACATTAATAAAATGTTGTATGAATATTTGTAGACATTGGCAATTATAGACATTGACAGTCACAACAAAATTTAGCCACACTAATAAAATGTTATACTCCCTCCGTCCCAAAATAAGTGTCTTAAGCTTAGTACAAATTTGTACTAGAGCTATTACAAAGTTGAGACAGTTATTTTGGGACAGAGGGAGTACTAGAGATTTATTCCTATGTTGTACATTTTAACTAAACTAATAAGCTGATACCGCAAGTAACATTAACAGAGACAAGGGAGGTGTGCTTGTCGGTCCAGACTTGGACGGCGGAGTGGACAGCGCGCGGGTCGATGGCGTCGGCGGACGGCCAGTTCGATAGAGATAAGGACGACGTTGGATGCGGAGCAAGGCACAACCGACAGTCATGGGGAAATAATTTGAGGTAGCGCATGGCGACGTAGACAAACTTCAAGGCGGGGACAGACATCGCAGACGATGGGGAAGATTAGGTCCTCGATGCCATTTGAGTCGGCGGACACCAACCTCGCCGGTGGCGACGAACGACGCCAAGATGCCGGTAGAAAGAGAGGAGGGATAAAGAGTGGGAGTTAAGAATCAGATCCGACTCCCGCACGGGGGTAGATAAGTTGATGTTTAGCGCATTGACAACCGCCACCCCGACATAAGAGTTGGAGGCGACAACATGACCAAATATAGAAGTGGCGAGCGGCTTTGAGAACCCGCCACCCGACCCACGAAAATATTTGAAAATGTTTGGCGCAAGGGTGCACAAATATTTTCTCAGGCGGGTAATAAAGGCCACCCTCCACTGGTATGAGAGCTAGCTGTGGCGGGTAGTTTCATGCACTACCATAGTAGCTTGACAACAGTGAACGAATTGGAAAAACATAGTTGTGGAGGGCAGTCGCTGCCGCCTGCCACAACTACACATGTACCACTAGCGGTTGTGTTTTAGCGCTCGCCACTGCTTGCTTTCAAAATTAGCAGTGACGAGTGACACGCACCGCCCGTCACTGATGGGGATTCACCTATAAGCCCTTTCCCAGTAGTGAGTGAAGCACGTATTTGTATTATTGCTACTAAGGGTAAAACAACGGGATTTGAACATATTATTTGGTCTTACTTTCTCTACATTATTTCATCATGCCATTATTGCAGGAAGGTCCAAATGCGACACTACAATCATAGACCCTTCGATGAAACTGTATGCGATGCATTAATCGCAAACGATGGTGTGGGAAAACCTTCAGATGCAACCCGTTTGCAATGGCGGAGATATCAAACACGATTCAGATTAGAGTTGCGTGTGAGATTCCTGGCATACAGTTCACTCGAATGAACCATTTGTGATGAGGGAGAACAGCAAAAATGGGCAGCCAGATGAAGGTGTGTGCGATATACGACATACATTGCACTTGTATGAACTGTTTACGTTTAGGCAACACAACAGAAGTGGTCAACCAGATCAGGTGTGTGCAATATACGACATATGGTTCACTAGGACGATTTTTTCGATTAGGAAACATAACAAAAATGGTTCAACTTAACAAGATGTGTCTGATACGCGTCAATCATGTTAGTAATCAGAAATTTGTGGGAAGACCGATAACAACAGAGATGATTCTTGTCAACAAGTTGTGTGTGTTGTAAGCAAACAATTGCCGGTATAGAATTGTGAGTGATTGATGAAATCATCACCGACGGGTTCCATTGTTTAGTCCGTTTGCGATGTGATTTGCTCTATCCGCACAACATCTACGCTCTCACTACAGAATATTAACATGTATACTTATAAGAACAACATTGCATAATCAAATTAAGCATACAATTACATAAGTGACTACACACATAACATTTCCATACACCAAAGTAAGCAATTACATGCATACTAAACTAGGAGAAACATGCATCTAATCATCTACTTCTTGTTGTGATGAATACACACATAACATTTCCACACACCAAAGGAAGTGCCTCCTTCCCCAAAAGGGCCATTGCTCTGGTTCCATTTGGATCCCTGGCCATATTGGGGAAGGAGGCACTTCGTGATGTCAATGATCTGCATGTACATCCCGTAGCTCGTGTATGCCTCCTTGGCCGCATACACGATGTGAGCTTTGTCGAGTTTCTCCATCCAGGCCGAATGTCACGCACGCTTGTCCTTGTTGCATGTATCCTTCATGTCCATGTAGTAGGGGTCGATGATGGAGTCGGCGAGGTGAACCAGTGAGTCCTTCTCATGCTTCTTGCTGCCCAAGATCTTGTATTGGCCCTAAATGTTGACAAGATTCTGGAAGGCGATGCCCGAACTCTTGATCACCATTACATCGTTGGTGATGTCCACCGTAGCGAACATGTAGTGGGGCCGTTGACAAACTAGGCGAAACGCTCGCAAGGCCTTGTGGCCATGCAGTAGTGGTAGATGAGGACGTGATTGCGCACGCACATCTGGGCAACGACGTCCTTGGGACGAGACCCGGAATGAGCGTGTGTGTACTCGAGGTCGAACCCTACCACCGTGTACTTCTCCTAAGCAAGAAACAACTCCATGATGTGGATGGAGTGCTCAACCCAGACCAGGTTGTTGGTGTACACCACCAAGAGCTTCGTGAACCTTCTGTGGGTGTCCACCATGACATGCATGGTGAACTGCTGCTCATCGTCGGCAGCCTCTCAGAGCGCCATTGGAGCTGTGCAGGATACCCTCTAAGAATTTCTCATCGTGGGTGCGCTTTTGCAATAATGGGGCGCAATCAAAAGGTTGAAGAGACACAAGGGTTAAATGGCTGCTATAATAAATGGGGGATGGCCGACATGTAATCATCAGGTCTTATCACCGCTTGGGGTCGAAGAGGCGCCAAATGTATCGCTGATGACTGCAACTTGTTCCCGCGCAGCCATGCAGTTTATTGCGCGCAACCACGCAAGATTCCCGCCCGGCTAGTTTTCTCACGCGTCGGCTAGAAGACGGGGAAATCATGAGCATTTATTGGGAAAAGCTTTGCAAAAATGAATTGTGTGGAACAACTTTGATCATAAGTTCACCCATGAGTGATGAGGTCAAAGTTACATAGAAGGGTGATGATGGACACTCGAGTGCGATAATTATTTCTGTGCTCTATAGGTCACACGGTTGAAGAAACCAACTGTGTGCCATAATGTCCAAGATCGTAGTCGAGTTAGCTCTATAGATCGTTTGCGATAAGATCGCGAGGGGAAACACATTCAAGAATGGTTAATAAAATCCAAGTCCATCGCATACTAAGGTGAAAATAATACTACCAATATACGAGTCGCATACGATGCCATTTCAACGATTGTACCAAAAAAATCCCGAAATACAACAAGGTTCAAATTCCAAAGTTATATGGCTCAAATTCCAAGATTACAAGGTTCAAACTCGTATTAGAAATGAAATTCAGCTCATTCAATTACAAACGCCCACGCTGATCAATTAAACATAGATACAAGAGATATTCAAACAAATATTACCATTCGCAAGACTAGTTTCGAAATCTCATCAGTTTTGCAAGGGGATCAGCCACTGAAAAGTCAAGTATGGGTTGACACAATGACTTCAGACTACTCTGTCGTGTGAAGTTCCATAATAAAATTCAGATTTTTTGGAGCCTTTTCCATTTTGCCGTAGCCGCCGGCGGTGATCAACAAACCATTCATTTTTGGGAAATAAATGTAGGGAAAACCTCATTACCTTCAGCACCCTTGCTCCGACAACAAAGAACCTGGCGAATATAATCTCCGGTAAGGTCCCTCGATAGGAGTTCAAAGTAATTTCTGAGAGATGCAGATCTAGGCATTCAATGTGATTGTTATACTGTAACACATTATCCACCTCCGGTCCTATTATTATCTACAAAAGAAGAGAACGTATTAGTGCGTACATGCAGTTTTGAACACTACTACATGCCTATCTAGTTTGCAGTATTTGTAAAATGCGCCATATTCAACCCATCATGATTAACATGAGCATTTGATTACAATCTATAAAAATGTAGCCTTCCTCACAAGAGGTTGGAGTGGATGAAAAATTCCCTAAGAAAATTAGTGCAGATGAATCCAAAGGAGAAATGCTTATGGATTGTAACCATATGAATCAAGCGACCAATATGGGGTGGGGGAAACATGTATGTACTGAAATCCTCCAAGATTCCTAGAGAAATCGTAGTACATTGTCATTGTAAACTTGGGAAAAGGTGCCAAAAATTGAACTCCCTTATGGTTAACATTTAACAGGAAAGGAACATCACCTCGATATATAGCTTCTCCAGGCATGGAAAGCATCTTAGGAAACTAACAACTTGTTCCACGTTGGGACCGGTAGATTCTAGTGCTAAAACCTCCACTACGCGCAAATTCAGGGTCAAGCTTGTCAGAATCATTTTCTGGATGACATACAAACATACATCTTCAAAATTAGAAATAATGTTAATTTCAAGAAGGAGAGGTAGAAGGTGACTGTTGTACCTGAAGGGGTGTGGATGCAATAACAAGTTTAGAGTATTTGATAGACAAGTAGCCAACCACTCTCAATTTTGGTGCAGAAATGACATTGATTCTTGTTGGACCTTTTTGATCAACAAGTAATCTCTCAAGTGAAGGTGTGTCCTCAATGACCATACTATTCTATACCTTTTGTGATCTCTTCCTATAGCACCAGCAACACACATAAATAGTCCGGAGAGTCATGGAGGTGATGTAGAAGCTACTCAACCCATTGATCGGCTGAAGACGAAGGTACTCAGTGTAGTACATCCACGGAGGAGGCGCTCCATGTCATCCTTTGGGATGTAGACAACGATGAGCTCGATGTGCTTGAGTGATGGTAGAAAAAGAGCGGACACGCCATTATGGGGGATGGCAGATCATGAACTTGGCGAGGCACAACATGGGCACAAGGCAGAGCGCGGACGTTGGTGGCAAGGGCATATTCCCATCATTTGAACTAACCTCCTCAAGCTGATCTAGGGTGTGGGATAGGAACCACTCGTCAATCTTGGCTCGGTCCTTTCCATTGGAACAAAACTTGCCCATGCTAAGGCCTCTAAAAGGGCCACGGTGACTGCCGAGGATCTGGGACAATGCGTCCAAGCTTTTGCGATAGCCATGGCAGAGCTTGGGGGTATCGATGAGGTTGAGAGGGGTGGAGTGCCATTGGGGGCGCCACCATTGGGAAATGGCGGTCGTCCATACTCCATATTTGATTGGGAGGAGGGAGATGATGCCTATCAACATATCATCAGGGAGGCTACCGATGAAGTCTAGGCCTGCTAGAGTCGCTTGCATTTCTTGCTCGACCCGCCTCCACTTGTTGGCAGCCTCTTTCTTCACCTCCAAGTCTCCTCGTCAGCGGCGCTTTTTGATAGAAGTGGGAGTACATGGAACATTTAGTTAACACAGGGCAAAAGAAAAGTGTATTGGTAACTAGAAGTTAGTAGGTAGGAATAGAGTAAGAAAATGGAATAACAATTTGTTGCTTTACTACACAGTTCCTTTGATATTGATGGGTAAGTCAACATGCAGATACCTGAAAAGAACACTTAATTCGAACAAAGTTTGGACGGATGATATCGTTGAAGAAGTTAGCATATATCTCTTCACCATGCTCTTCTATGTGCAATGCAATTTTAGTGCCAGCTTTTAGTACATAAAACTTAGAAATTTCTATCCAAAGGCCCGTGCCAAAATATGAGTGGCCACTTTCATCAATTCTTATAGAAGCAACGATTGTAAATCCATGGTTTGTGTTCAGTATGACATCCATGCAGTCTTGAGTTATGTAAAGGGCAAGATTGTGTACTACAGATGCCGTTGTAGAGCAAGGGATGTGCTAGAGAGAACGGTAGGATTGTTAAATAATTTGGTAACATGCAAATATGGGCGAAATTGAAAGAACAGTACAGCAGTTCAACTCAAATGACAAAAATCTATAATTAAACAGATAGTGTAACCATGATGTCTTGGAAATATGAGAGTAATCGAAAGAACAATACATCATTAATTTGACTAATATAGAAAGAAAAGGAAAAAATCCCCTTTGACTTATATGCTGCATGTGTCACCTTTTATCCAAATGTAGCAATATATAGTATATGTTCAGGAAAGTAGGACATGTCAACCGATGTAGGGTGAGATTGAACATACCATGCGCATCCTAAAGTCATCCGGTATAGTGAGACGGAACTCCACGGATGTCTGGCCGAGGTCGCAAAGTCCTGATGTGACCATGCACTGTACACTCTATGAATGAAACAAACCCCGCAAATCAGCTCGAATAAAAATGAATTCAAGGCGATTTCGGCTGGGTGATTAAAGGAGGTAGATGAACTTGGATAAGAGATGAGAGAATATCTTAGTAAAGTAGTTACCTTGTTGTCCATGAGAAAACCCTCAATACCACGGATTCCCCAATCAGGAAAAGCTGGGTCGATGTCGATCAACATCAAGAAAGTCGATGGCGATAGGCGGCGGCAAGCGGAAGTGGAGAAATACGGCGGGGTTTGTCGGCAGCTTGGCGGCGGCAACAGGTGGCGAGCTAAGTGGTTGCCTCGACGATAGGCGGTGCCATGAAGAGTCGCGGAGGAGCTTGTGCAGGTGTGAATGGGACTAGAGGGGGGTGGCGAGCGGGATGAGGGTTTTTGTGAAGTGGGGATGGTGAGGGTTTTATTTTTTTCCTTTTTGAATTGGGCGGTGAGGATTTTTGTCCCATAGAGTTTTAGAGGCAATGGCCCTGTGCAGGTGTGAATGGGTCCGGAGGGGGGTGACGGGCGGGTGAGGGTTTTTGTGACGTGGGGATGGTGAGGGTTTTATTTTTTCCTTTTAGGGTGGTGAGGGTTTTCTGTCCCACAAAGAGTTTCGGAGGCAACGGTCCTGTTTGTATACTCTAACTTAGCTAGAGGTTAGAGTTTTGCCTCCAAAAAAGCTACAGGGTAGAGTTAGTTTCTAACTCGTGACTAACCCTGAACTAACTCTAGCCAAAGGTGGTGTTTGATTGACAGGGTTAAATGCACTTTCCAGCCGGATTTAATGTGACTGGCTCTTGTGTGGCCGGAACTTGTGTGACTGGATCTGGTGCGGCTGGATAAGAAGGGAAAAGTAATTTTTCTGTAGGCCCCACCCGAACTAGCACAAATTACGTAGAACCTCTTGTGTGAGATAGTTTTTTTGGACATAAGTAAACATAAATTAAACATACTCAGACATAAATAATAATTAGGCATACACAAGCATAGTTCAACCATATATAGTTCAACTGTCATTAAGCATACTCAAGGACATTTATAATTAAAGACACTACATAGCCATACATAGTTCAATCCCACATCTCATGTACCGGTACGATTGTGAAGCTTCTCCAAGTACTCAGCCTACGTGGCGTGCGCCACCCAGCGAGAATACTTCTTCCTAAAGGAGCCAACGGCTCGTCCTCTTGCATGCGCTAGAACACTTTCATACGCGTCATGAAGCATTTGGTTGTAAAATGGGCATCGAACGCCCCCGTTCCAGGTCCTAATACGCTTGTTAAGAATTCCCGCATAAAGCTCCTTGAGGATTTGCCTCTTGTACCTCCTCTGGCCATCCTCATCCTCGCCGTCGGCATCGTCACATAACACCTATACATATAGTAAAAAATGGTGCGTCAAATTTGGAATAAAAACTAATATCTACCGAGCATTTGGCAGTTTCCAAAATTTGGAATCAAATCAATTTTTACATGCTGTAAAGTAGGATTAGGAATTTATGTATTTTATGGCTATGTTTTAGACATATCCAAAGATTATGGGTATAGATGACTAACAGGTTGTCTATCATCGTCGACGTCATCGCCGGAGTGGTCGTTGGAGTCGTTGCCACAGTTGTCACCGGAGTCATCGCCATAGTCATTGTGACCTCCGGCTGTGGCTGTGGAAGCACGACGCCGATCAATGACGTCAAGGTCCAACGAGATCTCGTCGGCGGTCGCGGAAACCTCTGTCTCCATCTTCACGCCCTGCTCCGGTACTTCAGTGGCCCCGACATCACCACTTCCTACGATGGGGCGCTTCGGTGGCATCCTAAAACATTAGCGGCGGCGAGGAACGAGAGCAGCATCGAGTATGCAGGTAGAGAGAGAGGATTGCGTGCGTGGCGAGGATGGGGTTTCGGTCGCTCGGGCGTGCCATTATTATGGGATAGTGAGGGGAGAGGCGGGAAGCGGTCAAACCGCTGGCTCACCTCCCGGTGAGACAACACACCAGACTGTTGGCATACCTACCATCATTTCACACATCTACTCGTACGCCTCCCGATGACGTTGTCCAGCGAGCATGCGTCCCATCAATTCACACACCTGCACGCATGTATCCCAGTCTGTCTGCATGGAGGAATCCTTGCATGCGTCCCGTGAACTCATGCCTTTTTGTACGGCACACAAGATGCATGACAACACACAATTGTTTTTATATTTTGATAATTAATGTTGCCTCTTTATTGCTTAACCGAAGCATGGCACGTATCCATTCTTGGTCTAACGCCCATGGTTCGAATACATAATCTATTTGCGATATTGGTTCCCAATTATTAATAATCTCCCATTTGTATGTAAGAAGATAAAAATTACATCAAAACTTGTCTTAAATTTGACAAAAAAGTGCAATACCACTAGGTGTTGGTGTCCATATGACACACGATAAGTTTCGTGAATTACAACTAAGTTTTGGATTTACTAAATTATAAAAATCAAGATTCTTAATGTTTGAATATTCTTGCATGCAGACTAAACATGAATCAACTGACACACATGTTTTTTTCCAATCCATTTAGGTGCACTGTCATGTGTGCATGTAGCTCAAATTTTATTTTTGCACACTATACCCTAGAAAATCAAATCAATCAATGTACTAAAACTTCTTAATGATCTCTAGTTTTTTTTCAAAATCAAAATGCCCCCCATTGGTCAGACATGTTCATCGCGGAAATTTTGAACATGCCTCGTAGTTGTGGTGGATGTGCGGTGTGTGTGTGCGTCTGGGGTGGTCTGGCAGTACAATACGAGTCATGAACCATTGTATGGGATTGGTCGTTTTGTGAGGCACGTGCCACATCAAAGTCATGAATTTTGTTATATAATACAATACACAACCCTTTCATACATACATGTCTGGGCCACATTCAGTCGGTGGTTGCCCTACATGACACTCGCTCATGTGTGATGCTTTCTGTGGGACCGCGAGGTTCTCATCCATCACTTTGACCTAGGGATGACACACACGTTAATTTTACAATCAAGGTTTATTGATTTTTGTTTGTGTTAGGGTATGAGTATATAGTATGCGTCGAAGAGATGGGATGGGACCAGCATATATATTTATACATATATATATACATATATATATATAGAAAGTCTATTCATCATCGAGGATGTAGAATAAGTTATTCTTCACCCAAGTAATCTTATGACCGTTGCAAAAATAAATTACATTCGGAATACCAATACTAACATTTATATTGATTCATTACATAAAATTCGATGTAAAAAATTAAGACTATAGGTCATAAGACTAGAGAAATCACATTTCATGTATATTTTACACTATGTTTTTATGTTTGTAATTTTACGTGACATAAAATATTTTTTATGGTGACTATATATTTTCTTACGGTCTCTTTTTACGTATGAAATAAGAAAAAAAATATGAAACATAAAATTATGGTGCATTGATAGGAAAATAGAGGGGGGGTGAAGAATAACTATTCTTCACCTAGGGTGACGAATAGTCAATCCATGAACACACCGATAAAGTTGTGCATTGGCTATATATTTCATGTGGCACGTGTGCCTCGCAAATTAATCGGACATGAACACACCTCACTCAGTGTGAGGACTTCTTTTGGTTTCCAAGCCACGTGTGACATCAAAGTTGTGCATTGGCTATATATTCAAACATCACACAACACCTCTTTGAGCCACATGCATGAAGACAGTTGTTAGGACACTCACGTGTGACGCTTCCATCTTTGGGCCTGGGAGGTCATAGTTCATGCATGCATCATTTTTACCTACACCGAGAAAGCTTAATTAATTTGACCATCAAGGACGATTATTTTTTGTTTGTATTACGTAGGAGCATATATAGTATGCGTCCAAGAGGGGAAGGGGACCAGCATACGCTTCATGAACCTTGCTGTGTGTAGGGACTTTACGGTTTTCGAGGCATGTGCCACATCAAACTTGTGCATTTTGGGTATTCAAACATCACAAACCACACATACACATCCATATATATATATATATATATATATATATATATATATGTTTGGCCCACATGCAAAGCGATGGCAATTGTCATGTGGCACCATTCACACGGTTATCAGCGATATTGATGATTTCCATCTGTGGACCTGCTTGGTCCATCACTACTTAATTTGATCAACAGCGAGAGAGGTTAATTAATTTGACTTAGGAGGGGATTATTTTCTGATTTGTATTACAGTACGTATATAGTTCATGCTCTGCGTTGACGTGATATAGTTTGAGCACATGCATATGTACGCATGAATCCCTCCCACCGGGTCGAAGTGGGCAGCGGGAGGGGGGCAGCTCCAAGGCACGACATGAACTGATCTCGCTTTGTGTTGGGACTGTATGGTTTTCAACGCACGTGTGCTACATCAATGGTGTGCATGGTATTCGAACATGCACACACACACATATATATGGTTGGGACACGTGCATGCAGTGGTTGTCTTTAAACGGTACTCTCCCTCACGTGGTTATCGGCGGCAAAACTATATACTCGTGGGCCCGCAGGGACATCCATGATCACTTTTTGACCGACAACAAGATAGGTTACCATGGTGGATATTCTACATCTTTGGTTCATGTTATCGTATTATCATGGTGATATTCCAGACCTAAGTTTGAGTGCATACGTACATACACATGCACGAATATCCGACACTCGCTCGAAGTGTACATATACATTGATGTGGTTGGTGTCGTCTAACCCTCGCTTCGTGTGGTTTCTGGTTCGAAAGCACGCTGCCACATAAAATATGTGCATTTTGGTATATTCAACCGTCAACACTCCAGACATATGTTTGGGCCAGATGCATGCCATAGTGGTTGTCTTTGGGCTCTACTTGCGTGATTATTGGCGAGCTAGCCCATTTTTGGAGTCACGTGGACGTCCATCACTTTGACCAACAACAGGAGAGAGGTTGTTCGACAAAGGTCGATTCTTCGATCTTGGTCCGTTTTACGATACATCTTGGTGAGATGCCCTCTCCTGCCGACTGAAAGTGTGTGTGTGTGTGCGCGCACGCGCGCATTTGAGGGGGCTACTTAATTCACATGTTGCTAGCTAGGTGAACCTGTGTGGGGTCGAGATGTCCGATTAATTTGCAAGGCACATGTGCCACATGAAAGTTGTGAATTGGGTATTTAAATATCACACCACCGTTTTCATACATATATTTGGGCTACACGTAGGTGGTTCATATGTGGTCTCGCCCCATCTCGCACTAGAACGCACACATTTGTGGCCCACACATGGTCCACATTCACTTGAAGCGAAAGGGTGGTGGGTTTTGACTATGATGGACTCCCATAGGTTTAGTGTTACGGTAGGGTGATATATATGTTACACCAAGCTATTTGGGGTAGGGTGATATATATGTTACACGAAAGTGGGTGGGCCAAGCAATACCGTGTCCTTCTTGAGGCACGTTCCACATCGAAGTTGTGAATTTGATATTTGAACATCAAACCACCCTTTTCATACATTTCGTCACCCCATATTGTGCTAGAAGCACACATTCGTGGGCCCCCACATGGTCCACCTTTCACCGGAAGCGAAAGGGGGCGGGTTTTGACCATGATGGATTCCCATAGGTTTAGTGTTACAGTAGGGTCATATGTTAGACCTAGCTCTTTGGGCATGCGTTCATAGCTAGGATTGACCTCCTACCGACAGGAGGGGGGCCAAGCAATACCATGGGCTTTGTGAGACATGTGCCACATCGAAGTTGTGCATTTGGTATTTGAACATCAAACAACCCTTTTCATACATATTTTTGGTTCACATGCAAGTTTTTTTGTGTTTTGACCCTTTCCCGTATTATTTTTCCCAAATTTATAAACATTAGACAAGTCGGATGACACAACAGACACGGTTCACTCACACTACCCATGTGCCACGCCCGTGCCTCTATCACTCACATCAACAAAGTACACATGGTTATTATGTTTCGACTGTGTGTGATGTTTGTTCCTGCTACCGCCTGGATTCCTAAAAAATATCTGCCCGGCTTGAGATCTGTTTGACAACACAAGGTTGTTTTCCAGGATCGTGTGCGATGCATCCCCAAATTTTTAATAGCCCCGACATTTTACTGCCGCGTAGTAAAACTTTCAGTAGCAGCGTCGTTTTCTTAAACACCACAACCCCCCTCCATACCCCCGAAAAAAACTCGCACACACACCCCCACCCACCACAACCCCTCCCTTGCTTGAAACCCTAGCATGGTCGTCGTCGCCACCGCGGCTGCCACCACCGCAAGGCCTCCATTGTCAACATCTGCCGGTTTGCTCATGCAGCTTACCAACCGATCTCCATACCCTAGCCACCCCGAGTTTCTTAGATGACTCCTGTGAAACGCCCCTTTCCCATAGATCCCTATCCCCATCCCCATCCCCATCCTCCACTCCAGAGCATCGCAGTCTAAGCCCGGCTACGCTTCCCATGCAGCTCGAGGAGCGACATGCCCAAAAGAGGTGTATGGCGGCCTCTTCACCCGACGTCACCGAGGTGGCCGTCGAGGAAGCTAATGACCATTACTAGCTACAGGCTCTCAATCAGCAGGCTAGAGTAAGTTGGTATTGCATGGACGCCGACTACAATGTCATCGACTACGACGGCCTCACGCGGGCTATGTCACAAGTTAAGTGGCCCATCCCAACCCCTTGGGTTCAACCAACGTGGATCTCATCCATTGCCCTAATACTGGTCTCCTCGGGCTCTCTATCAAGAATTTGTCATCCTACGTCGCCATCGAGCCCCTTTTGTCATTTCTGAAGGACATGTTGTGTGACGTTAGCTTGGGATCCAAAGTTGCTAAGTTAGACCTCATCGATGGCGACCACGAGGAGGGCACCGTCGCCGGCTCTTCCAAGGGGAAAGTGCCCATCTTTAATATTAGGGAGGGCACCCTATAGCCATGCTCTTCCAAGGGGAAAGAGACCATCTGCGACAACATGGAGCGCACCCATGGTCCGTTCTCTTCCCATGAAAATGAGCCCATCCGTGACAAGTGAGGAAACACATGATTTGTTTGGCCGTGCCTCTTCACCAGGGAACCCTTGATGAGTTTTGTCAAGTCCCTTTTGTATTGTACACACAATATGTCTAGTTTTAATTGCTATATTTGGTTGTTTGCAGTATGCCTTGTTTATTTCAGTTGTTCACAATGTGATACTCTATATGTGCAAGTATGAACTGTGCAGTTCAATTTCATCAATACCAGTTTCAACAATACCACTATGAATGACTACATTTGTTTGTTGTTAATCATGTTGTAGTTAACACACCTTTCCATTTTTATTTAACAATAACCAGTGTACTTAGACCGACACAATACTAGTTTGAATGACTACATTTGCTTGTTGTTAAATGTTAGACCTATTGCATTTAGCCCACCTTTCCACTTCTTGTTTTGCTTAAATAACGTGCTTAAACCTGCACACTGAAGCTATCATTTGGAGATTATTTTGACTACCATAGATATATTTGGTTGATGTTTAGCATGTCGTCCTTAACATGCCTCTCGATGTACTTACATAGGATAATTTGAGGAACGATTGCCATTTTCCATCGAGGTTAGTTTCATCCCATGTCTTATATATACTCATTGTTTAGGATATCGGTAGCACGTACCATATAGGTTGGTGGCTGATAAGGGATTATTCGGTTAATTGGAATTTTAACTTAATATATCTCTAACCCATTTATCAGTAGGTTAACTAGGGCCATATCCAATATATCTGAGCCTACATAGCAACATGCACTGTATTGAATGTCTAAATATGCAATCCTAGGCTACATAGCAACAAGGAAGAGTGTTACCTTAATGTTCTGATGATGTCTAGATATACGTAGAAGAGTGGCAACAACAACAACAACACAACAATAATTAACTGTTGTTAATCGGCCGAAAATTTGTAAAAATGCAATAAACTCCCTCTGACCCATAATATAGGATGTTAATTCATCCAATATGTGAGTATATTAGATGTTACAAGATATTATATAATGGGATGGAGGGAGTGTTGTACTACATCATTTTGAAATTGTTGTTTAGCTTCTAAATTTAACTTGGTGCTTTTACGTACACGTGTCATTGGTAAAGATCCATGCTTTGACCCATTGTGCATATGGGGCAATGAGATATTGATGAACGAGCATCAAGTGAGCAAGCTGATAAACATTGTTAGTAAAATGGCTCAAAAGATAAGAATTAAACTATTTGTTTACAATTTATCCAAGACATCAGTGAACTACAAGATGGTAAGTAAGAACTATGCAACCTTCCTTTTACTGCCCATAATGAGTTGTCTTAGATGACCATGTCTAAATCTTTTTTCCTTTGATGTGGTTCCCAAAGTAGTTTACTCAAGATTACCTCTCAAACTACATGATCGGTGGGCATGCAAAGGTTAAAGTATTTCTACCAGAACACGATGACTATCTAGATGTGTTCATGAAGACAATGAAGCATGGGTGGTCGGCCATCACAAGGGGTTGGACTAGAGTCGTGCATGCCTTCTGCATGGAGGACGACACAATAGGGCATTCCATTTCACCTTGTTCAACAACTAGAATGTATTTTGCCTCTTTATTTACCGTCTTTAATAGTACAAGTATACAACTCTGGTTCATCATTCTTTATTTGGTTCTTATGTAGTTCTTGAACATATGTACCTGTGAATCGAATAATGCATTGGTTGTTTGAACCTGATGGATACGAATAAAGATGTAGCCTAATTTCAAATCCAAATTCGGTTCAATTTTAAATATCAACAATTAAATTAGGGTGAAATTATTCTCTACGTGTCATTATGGCGCACATGGTCGGTAAAACACAAATGTGTGTGATATACACCATAATCCGACACAGTTCATAGAGCGGGAACATGTGCTACTATGCACACACATGACGTTTACAAAACGTGTGTGATGGCAGAGAATATCACAAATGGTTTGAGCAAACTAAATGCTTGTGATGGTCACCTTATCGTACATGCTTTACAATCATGAATTGTTTCTGATGTAGCACGCATCATAAATGTTGCACCCGAGAATAGCGTCTGCTATAGTTATCCTGTACAATGATATGTCTCCAACGTATTCATAATTTTTTATTGTTCCATGCTATTATATTATCTGTTTTGGATATTTATATGCACTGATATGTTATTTTATATTATTTTTGTGACTAACCTATTAATCTAGAGCCTAGTGTCAGTTTCTGTTTTTTCCTTATTTTTGAGTATTGCAAACAAGGAATATTAAACGGAGTCCAAACAGAATGAAATCTCTAGAATAATTTTTCTTGGACCAGAAGAAACTTGCGAGACTTGGAGAGGGGGGCAGGAGACCTGCCGGGAGACGCCAAGCCTGCAGGGCGCGCCCTAGCACTACTAGGGAAAACCCTAGTAGTAGCGCTGGTTTTACCCTTAGTAGTAGCGCTGGGGACAACGCTACTACTAACGCGCTATAGCTAACTCTTAGTAGTAGCGCTGGATTTAAAGCGCTACTGGTATCTATGTTAGCAGTAGCGCTGGAATAAGTAGAGCGCTACTGCTAAGCCAGCGCTACTGCAAATATTCCAGCGCTACTGCTAATATTCCTGCTTTTAATATTTAATTCGCATCGTATTTATGTCCCCCCTACGTATTTGTGCATGCTCTATACAGTGGTTTCATCATATCATAATAAACATGCATAATTTTCATCACATCATACACATAAAGTACTCCATCCGTCCCAAAAATTCTTGTCTTATATTTGTTTAGATACGAATGTATCTAGTCAAATTCAGTATTTAGATACATCCATTTCTAGACAAAGCTAAGACAAGAATTTTGGGACGGAGGATCATGTCATATAACTCATCATCATCTTACGTACTCATCTAACAACTCATCATCATCTTAATCACATACCAAGTTATCATATGATACACATAAAGTAAAACAGAGAAACATCATAATAGTCATCATATGCATGCATCCTAATCGATCATGTCAAGTTAATATATACCAGAATAACTTGTCTCTCATAATACCTAGTCCTCGCTCTTAGGTATAATGTCATAAAACAGAATAACACCTATGTCTCCATGATGAAGCACAGAGATCCAACAGTCTCCAACTTGTGGCTTGTGATCCTTCTTTATTTCTCTCCATGCTTCAATTTGGAGCCTTTTTGATTTTGATTTGAGGTTACTCGATTATGGAGCATCGAACTCAGCCCTCAGCGGGCTTTTAATTTTCATATGACCTTCTGGGTGCATCAACAGAGGAACTAGATCATGTGGCAGTTGCTATTGAAGAACATAATAATAACCTAGTTAGCAATGTAATCAACACCATTTATGCAATAGTAGAGCGTACTTAATTAGGAAACTCTTACCAAGATATTTCGACAAATGTCATCCGGCCTCAACCTATGCACTAGTGGCATGTAAAATGTATAATTTTGGCCAATTCCAAAATTATACTGGAAGGTATCCCTAGAAACTAGAACACCAACAATAAAGTAGAGAAGAACATCCTTCTCCTCCCAAGTTAGATGTGATCCACACGTGTAGTGTGTCGTGTCAATTAATTTCCGTAATTCACTCGAAGAAACGAAATAAGTTGTAAATTATAATTTAACAAATTTAGTATATGGATGAACACCAACTATTTCTAAATATAGAATGCAAATTACTTGACAAATATGGTTGAGGAACTCACATGGAGGTAAAACAGGAAGCATATCGACAACCACCCAAATGTCGATGTTGCCTGGCATATTATCTTCACGACAAAGATCGAAGATTATTTCCATACCCTCCTGAAATCCATATGCCTTGCAAAGATCTTCCCAATTGGGGCACCCAAATTCTGTTTGAAAAACTGAATAAAATACTTTGATAACAAATGTGTGACCATGTATAGTCCTCAAGTTAGCGCTCCTTGTCTCAATTCTCTCGTGGTCTTCGAAACCGAGCCTCTCCAACACATATTTTCTTGCATGGTAAGGGATAACATATCTCCATTCTCGTCAAGCTTCATGCTGAAGAACCTATCTTCTCGCAGGTGAGGCGTGTCGCACATACCCCGACAGTCGCCGCAATATTCACACTCCCAATATTCATCGTCAGACATTACCTGTTTTAATGTGGTAAATGTTTAAACAACAACCGTGACACTATATCAAAAGAATTGAACATCTGTATATAAACAAAACCATGAATAATAAAAAGGGACCTATATTTGGTCGGAATGTTGATTCATTACCCTTTCCGGCAATTCCCAAGCACTCCATATGTGCTAGTTTCTAGCACTAGTCATGACGAAATTCACGAAAATTTTCGGCATGAACTTTGCTAAATGGTGGACATATGGAGCACCTCAAATTTGCCGGAATGGAAATGAATCAACATTCCGGCAAAGCATAGGCCACTCAGACATTCCGACAAAACTTAGCACAACTTAGCAAGCAGAAGCGAGAAACTGTCTACTGTTTTATGCATTAACACCAACAAAAGGATGATATTTGTAGTATTCATTAATTGATTAATTAACTAATTAGTTACTTAGTTAATTATGCACAACTTAGCACAACTTAGCAAGCAAAAGTGAGAAACTCACTAATGTGCCTACTTACATGAAATTTACAAACATGAATGATTTATTTAAGTGAGAAACTCAGTGTCGTGGTTTTGTCACGGCAGATGTCCTAGTGAAAGGACTTAATGATGGAGCCATCGCACCTTGGTGGCGACTCAAAGGGGTTGAACGGGAGCGGGACTCAGATTTACCCAGGTTCGGCCCCTCGTGAGGAGGTAAAAGCCTACGTCCTGATCTGTGTCGTATTGATGATGTTTCGAATACAAGGAGGGCGTAACTCGCCTGACCTAGCTCTCGATGATTTCTAACCTGTCCTCTCCTCTCCAGGGACTCGCCCTTATATACAGGTCAAGCCCTTAGGGTTTACATGAGTCCTTTCCATAACACAAGTCGTGATCCTTTCTATCTCTAAATCGCCGTGCTTTCCAAGACTGGAGAACTCCCCGATAATTGATTCTCCACGTGGATCTTGAACCGCCATCCAGCTCCTGGGCCTACCGGGCCAAAGCTTGAATCGCCAAAGGATGAGTCGCCCACTTGGTGACCCGTCCCAACTAGGGCTGGTCACACCGAAGATAATATCCCCAACATTAGGCCCCAGATTGACTTGAACATGTTCACGCCAATAAACTCTTAACTCTTACCTAGTTTAGAGGCGACTCATTCCACTCCTTTCATGCATCATACGCTTAAGCCACCATCTTCCATGGAAATATTCAAGTCGCCGAACCGTTTCTTCATAACATTACCTTATCCCTTTATCTTCGGAAAATGATGACGCAATCTCCAGCGGATCTTGTGGCGCAAATATCCCGAAAATCTTGGCGCCATAAGTGCGAATATTTAGTTGACCCTTCTCGTTCCCGCGCGAGGCGCCTCGATCCCCGCACCCGACCTATTAAATAGGCTCGGGAACAGGAGCGGAGGGAATCTTCACCTACTCGTCCCATCAGCTTCTTCTTCCTCGCGACCACACAAAGAAATCCGGCACCACCTCGAAGACCTCCGTCGCTGCCCGAAGGATTCCGTCGCCGCCCAAGGAATTCCTCCGCCGCCTGCGGAGCTCTGTTGCCGCTCGAGGGACTCCGCCGCCGCCCGAAGGACTACGCCGACGCCTGCGAAGTGCTGTCGCCGTTCGAGGGACTCCATCGCCGCCCACTGCGTCCGACTTATCTTCAAGCTAGCGAGAACGCCGTCCTCACCATGGACCCGCACAGCCGCTTCCGGACGCCTTTAGCAGGTCAGTGCTTCACCAGCCGCAACCAGATTTGGATCTTTCAGCATTTGCCACCTGCCATGTTCTTAGTACACTTCGAGCTTCCCTTTGCACGTTGATAGATCAATGGTAATAGCTGATATAATAGTGTTTAACCGCATCCTTGATTAAATAGTTTCCTATTCGAAAACCAAAAAAACTTTGGCCAAACCATCTCTGCCATATTCATTTTCAGTCACAGCCCGCTTTGTTTCGTCCAAGCCTTCTTCCGTTATTTTACCTTGCTCGCAGATCCGCATTGCACTGCTTACTGTGTAGAAAACTGTTTGTAGATTCAGACTTCATCATTTTACCGCACGTCTTTGATGCCCTCAGATGCCTTCTCTGAATAATAGGAAATTCCTAAGTCGCCCTTGTGCCCAAATATGGTCCCTTATTGGCGATTTAATAGATTTTCTTAGCCACTCGACAAGTGTTCGGCGAGTTGAGGGATTCTCTTAGCCACTTCAACAAGTTTTAGGCGGGTTATCTTACCCATGACCTTTTCCTCTGTAGTTATGGGTGCCGTTTTCAAGGCCGACTGGCTTTCGACCAAAGTTGACGACGCCTTCCTCGAGGATTGCGTAAAGACAGGGAACCTTGATCTGAAGGAAGTCATCGGATGGCGATCTGGACTAGGCGACGAAATTCCCAACCCGGCCGAAGGGGAAATAGTTGTTTTTGCGGAACACCTCGAATGAGGGTTTAAGCCTCCAGGATCGAAGTTCCTCAGAGATGCTATGGCCTTTATGAACGTTCGCCTCCAAGACCTGGGTCCCAACTCGATCAGCAACATGTGCCAGTTCCAAGTATTCTGTGAAGCTTACCTGCGAATGGAACCATCGGTCCCTTTGTTTTGGTACTTCTTCCATCTGAATCGTCAGACCGAGTTCCCCAACGGCCCTAGCTTAGAACTTGGAGGTGTTAATGTTCAATGACGTAGGGACAACTCATTCCCATCACTCGCCATGCCTAGCCACCCCAAAGGTTGGGGCGAGTCTTGGTTTTATTGCCAGGACACTTCCCCTCCGGGTGAAAACAAACTCCTTGGCTATAGGAAGGAACGTCTGCCCACAAACTTCAAACTTCCAGACAAGCTCACCGAAGAAGAAGAGTCGGATTTCATTCCAGTGCTATACGAGTTACGATCTTTAACAAACAACGGTCTTACTAGAGTTGATCTGATCCGCTGCTGGGTGGAATGGCGCATCCTTCCCTTGAGTCGCCGAGACGGCTTGATGTTCGAGTTTGATGGTACTTTGGACCATCCCCAATGCTACTTCCACACATCACTCACAGAGGAAGACATTGTGAGCATCATCAAGAAGCTAACCGGCGAGCCCTTGGCCAAGTGTAGCCAGATAGGGCTTAAGCCATTCTGCAAGATTAACCCGGCTCCTAAGGTAAATAATTTAACCCGCCCTTGGTTCACTCTTTCCGACTTACTCGAATTCTGACTTGCATAATGACAATTCCATCTCAGAAAGGCGACCGATTCTGGTCGTGAAGGCCGAAAAAGATTGCCCTGAAGCAAGCCAAACGCCTCCAAAGAAGAAAACCAAGGGTAAAAACAAAAACGCCGTCGCCGAATCGTCTGATGTGGACGAATCCCAAGTCGGCGAAGCGTCTTCAGAGGTAAAATTTTATGTTCTTTGTCTCGACGCCCTTTGCTCTAATTTGTGCTTATATCTCTGCACTTCTATGTATAGAATGATGATAACAAAAGCCAGGATGACGCCGTAGAGGTAATTTCTATTTCTTTCGACTCATCTTCTCATTCGCCTAAGCCGGCCAAGCGAGTTTGTGGGAAAGTTCCCATGTCTCACCCGAATGCTTGTCTGGACCCTAATTTCCTCTTGAAGAAGACGCAACACGCTTCCTTTCGGAAGACTTGAAGCCACTCAAGAGATTTGGTGTCCGGGTTACGAGTAAAAACCCCTACCAAGAAGCAGCAAAATGAGGTACCCTCTATCAATTTCCACCTTTGTTTTCTTTTGGATAACACTTGTAACTCGCTCACATTTTGAGATATTACTTTTGCAGACTTCTCCCCCTTCGTCAAGCGACTCAGTGATGTCGGCCCTTTCGCCAATGATTCGCGTACAAGGGTAAGTCCTTATAATAGTTATGTCTTTCCTGATGATAATGATGCTTGCTTTAAGCATGGCCCTCTTTTCCTTAGAGCGCGAGCAAAGAAGAGAAAAATTGGCGGCTCAACTTCCACTCTGGCCCCTGAACTTAAAGAAAACCCAGCACTGGCTCGTGCTGACCCGGCAAAAGATATATCTGATGACCGAGTTGAACTTCCAAGTTCTCCCAAGGAAGGCATGGAAGCGCCACTACTAGGATAACAGTTTTTAATGATGACATATGTGGTCTTTAAAAGTCAGATTATGGTCGTTAAAGGTCATTAACAACCACAATCTGGTGGTCGTAATAGGCTCCATCGTTAAAAGTATAACGACCACGTACCTTTTGTAGTCATTATTCTTTTAACGACGGGACATTGTGTAGTCGTCAATGACGAGGCAATAAAAACCAAGATTATAGTATTAGCGACCACTTTTTTCATTGATAGTAATGTTATCATGGTGGCCAATGTATTATTAGTGACCAATTTATAATATTAATAGTCAATCTCCTCACCGTTTGATATTCTTGAGACCCACTTAAATTTGTATACCTTTCTATTCAATTATCACTTTATACAAGATCCAACATTTCAAATTAACATCCACATTAATATAGAAATAAAATAATATGAATTGAAAGGACTATAGCCTCTTTCATTAACAAAAGAATATAAATTAACAAACTTTCGACATACAATCCTGGAATTAAAATATGACTGAAGAAATTTGAGTCAAAAACACTCCTTATATGACCAACCAATTGGCCATATTAAAATGGAAAATGAGACAACTATAATGATAACATTTGCTAATCTTCACATGCGGGACACCATCGTTGTTTGAATTGATATAACCTTCACTTGCGATTACAATGCCTCCTGATGCTTCTATATATTGAGGTGGACCATTAGTCCTACAAAACATTAAGTAATGAATGTTAGTTAATGCATATAAATTTGCACATGGTATAATATCATATAAAATTAATCTATGTGAATAGCTTAGATGGAAATTAAAAACAAATAAAGAGTGCAAGAATCTCTTTCGTCGTCCTAGTAACTTTCTACAAATTTTATATGATATAGTAACAATAAAATTCACCAAGCAATTAGTTGATGAAGGATTAGCAGATCAATAAAGCAATGAATAATATAACATGGTCATGCTAGATCACGGTTGGAAGAAATGATTAAACCAAAGTTTCCTAGTTTAAATTTAGCACTACTTATACATTTGATGGGCGGTCCTAACACATCAAGCAGCAACACCATCTTCAAAAAATAGACTGGTCTTGCTCTCTTCAGTGTTTACTCATAGGACTGCACCTGCGGCTAATGATGAAGAAATGTAGCAAATCGGCGCGGCTAGTATTTACGATTGCAAGAAAGTCCATAGAGTGCGCCTTGGGCCCATGCTGTAACTTCAGCGTCACCAAAAATAGGGTTGTACGCGAGGAAATAAAAATAATATAGAACAAAATAAAGTGGACAAACCTTCCATGGAATTCCACGGAGGAAACACTGATCCCGCAGATGGTGCAGAATCACCTCTGGCCATCCTCCGATCCTGGCTTCCATCAACCAGGGCACTTCCTCCTACTTGCTTACTTGGCTTGCTGCAGACCCATCGATGCTGAACTCAAAAGAAGAGGATGAACTTACTCTGTCGGATCAGATCTCGCCGGCAAGGAGATGACCGCGAACTCAGGTACACCCATGCAAATCTGTCGATGTGTCGAACGCCCAAGATCCACCAGTCACGGATCTGGACCACAACACTTGTTCATTCTCCAACATGATCCTCCAATCCTGAGAAGAACGAGATCCATGAGGCCACTTGTGGTGGATCGGAGTCGAACCAGCCTTATCGCTTCGCAGTCGTCACTCTTGGACGAGAAAGGAGAAAGAGTACTCATGGTTCTCATGGCGTACGTGAGATTTATGCATATTATTAGGAAACGTAACAGAGTTAATAACAGATTGACATTTGTCCATATTTCATGATGCAGAAGAGTTTAGAAATCGTTAACTACTCCCTGAAGCTAATTAGTTGACAACGACCCCTTGCTAACATAACTTAACAACGGGCACCCTCTCGAGGGCGTGAGGAGCCTAAGATAGATGTGGGACTCGCTATCGTGCGAGTAACAACTAAGTTTATTTTACATGGTCGTTAATGATGTAATTTGTAGTAGTGCGCCCAACCCGCCAAATCCGTTGAAGGCGGCTGAAGATCCTGACGCTGTGGTCATTACTGGTACTGGCTTCTCTAAGCCGGCTTCGGCAATCTTATCGAAGCATGTATCAACATCGTCCCATCCTTCCACCAGACATGAGATTTCCAAGGCCAAACTTTCTCAATATGAAAAACTTAAGTTTGATGAGCTCTGCTCCGGGTTTGCAAGTCGCCTGGAAACAAGTTATGAAATGGAGAAGAACCTGCTCCATATGATGAAGAATAAACATGAGGTACGCCTTGATGCATACCCTCCTCATTAGCCCCCAAGGGCCGGGTCATCTTTTGAAAGATGAGCCGGGTCTTGATGTAAAAAAAAACTTTCGACCTGTAATCCCCAAGGGCCGGGTCATCTTTTGAAAGATGAGCCGGGTCTTGATGTAGAAAAAACTTTCGACTTGTAACCCCCAAGGGCCGGGTCGTCTTTTGAAAGATGAACCGGGTCTTGCTGTAGAAAAAACTTTCGACCTGTAATCCCCAAGGGCCGGGTCATCTTTTAAAAGATGAGCCGGGTCTTGATGTAGAAAAACTTTCGACCTGTAACCCCCAAGGGCCAGGTCATCTTTTGAAAGATGAGCCGGGTCTTGATGTAGAAAAAACTTTCGACCTGTAACCCCCAAGGATCGGGTCATCTTTTGAAAGATGAGCCGGGTCTTGATGTAGAAAAACTTTCGACCTGTAACCCCCAAGGGGCGGGTCATCTTTTGAAAGATGAGCCGGGTCTTGATTGTGGTATTATTTTGTCGAAAAAATTATACATTAGCCCCCATGTGTCAGGGATGTTGCTTGCAATAATTCTTGGACTTGTCCCTTAATAATATGTTGACAGGAATCTCTAGCCCAAGCTGAGTCGACGTTGGGAGACTTAAAGAAAAGTTTAGCCGACCATCAAGATGCGTGGGCTAAAGCAGAAGAAAAATACCAAGCGATCTTAGCTGATATGGAAAAGCTGAAAGCCGCCAACAAGAAGTCTCAAGCTAATCAGGCCACCGCGCTAAAGCGAGCGGAAATGGCTGAAACAAAACTGGAAGCCGTGCAACAAGAGCTGGCCGGTTTAAAGCAACATATTTCCAATATGACACAAGCCATTTTTGGTAAGAAGGAATCCCTAGTTTCGTACCTCTGAGAAAAGAGTAGTAAAAAAACAAAGTATTAACCATCATTGTCTTTCTTACGTAGGTCCGAGAGCCACCAACCTTCAAGACGACTGCATCTTGAAGTTAAAGGCGATTTACACACTGACTGAGTAGCTGTATGTTGGGAGCATGCTGACCATGAAGGCAGTGATAGGCACCAAGGAACCAATCACATCAATCAAAAAGATGCTTGGATGCCTATCAACCCTTCCGCCTCAGATAGGTGAGCTAACCCGATCAGCCGCCCGGAAGGGGGCGCTGACTACCTTGAGTCGGTGTTTGGCATATGCTCCAGAACTGAAGCCCGAAGAGGTAGCAGCAGGATTTCGATAGCTCAAGGATGACGGGTCAGAGTTTACTCAAGATGATTATCAGCATGTTGTCAAGGAATCACGCTCGGCGGCGACTCAGATAGTAGCGAGCTTGGATTTATCAAAGTACCAAGCCGCTTATGATGACAAGAACAAGAAAGTATACACGCGGTTGTTCGTGACGACCAGATTAACTCCTCGTCGGCCCAAGAACCCTTTTGATTTGGAATCTGATCTCTCGGCATTTTTGAATGATGAAGACGAATTTGTCGCTCTATCCAAGTGTGATTGGGTACTGGGTGATTTACAACTTGAAGTCGGCCAGAGCTCGAGGCAAGTTGACCCGGAGGCACCAGCAGAAGAGATCTTACTGATTTGTCCATCCGAGCCATGTAATAGGTTATTGTAGAAAACAATCCCTTGCTTATGCCTGTTGCGGAACTCTTCTGTGATCCTTAAAAAACCTTGTGCCGCCCTTGGGGTGCATATGATGCTTGACCCGCCGTGTCAGTAAAGATTTTCATCACCAACCTGTTGGGCTAACAAAAGCATACATCAAACCATCTCAATGAGTAATGGATGATAATAAATAATAACCGACTCAAGGCGTCTTGGTGAATTATATGAAGAAAACCCGGCTCAACAAGATCCGGCGAGTCTTATGAATTTGTGAAACCTTGTGGCAGTGCCAAGACGGTGAGAGTAAGAATTTCGTCGGCTCGTTCAAGTCGCGACAGGATAGGACGAGTTAGACAAACTCAAGTGCTACCCAAGGGAGACTTTTTGTATAAAAAAGCTCAAGTATTTAGACCGGCTGATCAGGCGCGAGTCATGCTTCGGTGAAGCAGGTTCAATGAACCAATGGTTTCTCTATTTTCCATGTGGGGCGCTAGCCGGTACCATGCATGTTTTAACCAAGGTGAGTTCAGGGTCCAAATAGTGGATTGACTCGCCAAGAGTTCATGGGTCCATATGGCGATTTGGCCAACACACAGTCCTGTATAACCATTTGTAGTGCGGTAATTTTTCGCTAGCCAAATGGGTAATTAGGCTGATTTCAGTGAGAGGAAGCCCCCAAGTGACCTATGATTAGGGGAAAGGCCGGTCATAGGATTGTAGAAGCGTATACGCTCTTACCACAAAACGACTTGGGGGCCGATAGCCCCCAAGTAAGCCGGCCTAATCCTCAGAATCATATAAGGCGCCCATCTTTGAATCGTGCGCGTGTAGGGACTTGATCATCTTTGGCTTATCGATACCCAGTGTTGTAGTAAGTGCAACATGGTGACTTATGCTCTCTGGTATTGATAGCGTCCATGTTAGGGTGACTTGTCGAAGAACAATAAAGGTCCATGATTTCAAGAAGATGAAGTGGCAGGAAAAACCCAAAATTCGTGGGTATCGACTTTATTGCTTTATATAAATGAGAAACTTACAATCTTCAAAGATGGGAGAGAAAGGAAAAAGGGAAGCCAATAGCTCAAGTGTAGTAAGGCCGCAGATGGGCTATGTTCCAGGGGCGAGTTGACTCAGCCTACGTGGTTGGCCGATTAGGCCGAAGATCCACCAAATAGTATGACCCGTTGTGAAGGTTTTTGTTGACGACAAACGGTCCTTTCCATGGTGGTGACAACTTATGCATGCCAGTGCGATCTTGGATCAAACGGAGCACTAAGTCGCCCTCCTGAAAAGCTCAGCTCTTGACCCGGCGGCTATGATAACGCCGCAAATCTTGCTGATAGATAGCCGATCGGGAAGCAGCCAAATCGCGTGCTTCCTCCAAAGCATCCAAAGAATCCTGACGTGCCAACTCATTATCCTGTTCCTCATAAGCGGCGAATCTGGGCGAGTCATGCCTAATTTCACTAGGAAGAAAGGCTTCTGCTCCGTACACCAGGAAGAAAGGAGTAAAACCCGTAGAACGATTCGGGGTGGTTCGAATGCTCCATAATACCGAAGGCAACTCCTCAACCCAACACCCTGGTGTGCGCTCCAGGGGAACCATAAGCCGGGGCTTGATTCCTCGTAGTACTTCCTGATTCGCCCATTCTGCCTGCCCATTAGATTGTGGATGAGCGACCGCAGACACATCAAGCCGGATGTGCTCCCGGTGGCAAAACTCCTGCATCGCCCCTTGTGATAAATTGGTACCATTATCAGTGATAATGCTGTGTGCGTATCCAAACCGGAATATCAACTTTTTCAAGAATTTGACGGCCTTTTCTGCACCACAGGTGCCAACAGGCTTTGCTTCGACCCAATTGATGAATTTATCAACCGCCACCAGTAGATGAGTTTTTTTATTGGATGACATCTTAAAAGGACCAACCATATCTAACCCCAGACCGCGAAAGTACAAGTGATAGGGATCATCCTTAGTTCTTGAGCCGGGGCATGAGCCTATCGTCCAAAACGTTGACAGCCATCACATCGACGAACTATCTCTTCTGCATCCGCATGAGCCGTCAACCAAAAGAATCCATGTCGGTACGCCTTGGAAACCAGGGAACGTGACCCGGCATGATGCCCGCAATCTTCGGCATGGATTTCGTTCAGAATTACGCACCCTTCATCAGAAGAAACACATCTTTGAAATACCCCAGAAGTACTCCGCTTATATAACTCGCCATTGATGATGACCATGGATTTGCTCCGATGAATGATTTGACGGGCCAACACCTCATCCAAAGGTAACTCGCCTCGTGTGAGGTACGCCAAGTAAGGAAGAACCTAATCCAGCGTAACACGGAGAGCCGCCACAAACTGGGACTCAGGATCTCGTATCGCCAACTCCTCTTCTGAGGACAACCTCACGGAAGGATTATGCAGAATATCCAGAAAGACATTAGGAGGAACCGGCTTACGTTACGAGCCGAGACGTGAGTGGGCATCAGCTGCTTCGTTAAGTCGTCGGTTGATATGATCGACTTGATAACCATAGAAATGACCCGCCACATCAGACACAACCCTTCTGTAAGCCGCCATCAGGGGGTCCCGGGAATCCCATGTACCTGAAACTTGTTGAGCCACCAGATCAGAATCGCCAAAACATCTAACGCGTGAGGTTCATCTCCTTGGTGAGTCCCAAACCATGAAGCACGGCTTCATATTCCGCAGTGTTATTGGTACACGGGAACATGAGTCAGAGAACATAACAGAACTTGTCTTCCTGGGGTGAAATCAACACCACGCCAGCCCCCGAGCCTTCCAATTGCCTAGACCCATCAAAATAAATAGTCCAGTACGTGAGATCAGGCCTGTCTTCCGAAATCTGCAACTCGGTCCAATCATTGATGAAGTCGACCAATGCCTGGGACTTGATAGCCGTGCGAGGCGCATAGCACACGTGGTGCGGCCCAAGCTCAATTTCCCATTTGGCGATTCGCCCCGTTGCTTCTCGGTTCTGGATGATGTCCCCAAGAGGGACGGAGCTAACCACCGTGATAGGATGTTCTTGGAAATAATGTTTGAGCTTCCGAATCGCCATAAAGACCTCGTAAACCAACTTCTGCCAATGCGGATAACATTGTTTGGAGAGGGTTAGCACCTCGCTGATAAAATACACCGGGCGCTGTACCGGGTATTCCTTTCCTTCTTCCTTCTGTTCAACAGACACTGCCACGCTCACTGCCTTGGTATTCGCCGTGATGTATAAAAGCATAGGCACCTTTTCAGTCGGGGCGGCCAGAACCGACGGGTTGACCAGCTGCTGCTTCAGAGCTTCAAAAGCTTCGTTGGCCTCCTCCGTCCAAACAAAACGATCAGCTTTCTTAAGCAACTGATAGAGGGGAATGGCTTTCTCCCCCAGGCGGCTTATAAAGCGACTCAAGGCCGCAATACGACCCGCCATGCGTTGAACTTGATTAATATTCGCTGGTTTCCCGCGCAAAGTGATTGCTTTGATTTTATCCAGGTTGGTCTCAATGTGGCGTTCGGACACCAGAAAACCCAAAAGCTTTCCTGTGGGAACGCCAAAGACACATTTGGTGGGATTAAGCTTCATCTGATACACCCGCAGATTGTCAAAGGTTTCCTTGAGATCCTCCAAGAGCGTCTCCTTCTTGCGAGATTTAATCACGATGTCATCAACGTAAGCATGGACGTTGCGTCCGATTTGGCCATGGAGACAGTTTTGGATACTGCGCTGGTAAGTCGCCCCAGCGCTCTTGAGCCCAAACGGCATGGATACATAGCAAAAAGCCCCAAACGGGGTTATGAAAGCTGTCTTCTCCTGATCTTCCACAACCATTTGATTTGGTGATATCCGGAGTAGGCGTCCAAGAAACACAAACGCTCGCAGCCCGCAACCGAATCAATGATTTGATCAATGCAGGGAAGGGCGAAAGGATCTTTTGGGCAAGCTCTGTTGAGGTCGGTGTAGTCGATGCACATGCAGAAAGTGCCGTTTTTCTTGAGCACCAGGACCCGGTTAGCCAACCATTTAGGGTGGAAGACCTCAACGATAAATCCGGCGGCCAAAAGACGGGCAACTTCTTCTCCGATCACCATGCGTCGTTCCTCATTAAACCTGCGAAGATATTGCTGAATCAGTTTTGCTTTAGGGTCAACATTAAGATGGTGCTCAGCGAATTCTCGCGGTACACCAGGCATGTCAGAAGGTTTCCATGCGAAGATGTCCCTATTCTCATGGATGAATTCGATGAGCACGCTTTCCTATTTGGGATCCAGACCCGCCCCGATAGTGAACTGCTTGGATGAGTCGCCAGGAGTGAAGTCCACCATCTTAGTGTCATCCGTTGGCTTAAACTTGAGGAGCGGCTCGGCGTCAGTTGTTGGCTTCTTGAGGGGCGACATGTCCGCCGGGTCAACATTGGCTTGGTGGTACTTGAGATCTTCTACATCATAGGCGATTTCTACGTAAGACGCATCTCCTTCCTCACACTCCTTTGCTATCCTCATGTCACCATCGACCGTGATGGGTCCCTTAGTGCCAGGCATCTTGAGTTTAAGGTAGACATAGCAAGGGCAAGCCATGAACCGGGCATAAGCCGGCCGCCCGAACAACGCATGGTAAGGGCTCTTTCGCTTGACCACCTCAAATATAAGTGACTCACTCCTGTGATTGGATGCTGTACCAAAAGCCACATTAAGTTTGACCCGCCCAATTGGATATGCCGACTTACCCGGGACAATACCATGGAATACCGTAGTTTATGGCATTAGATCTTTCTCCAAGAGGTTCATCCTTTGAAAGATGTCGAAATATAATATGTTGATGCTGCTGCCACCATCCATAAGAACCTTTGAGAGGGTATATCCCCCGACTTGGGGGGGCCCGACCAATGCCAAGTCGCCGGGGTTGTCGATTCTGGGCGGGTGGTCTTCCCTACTCCACGAGATAGTCTGCTCGGACCAATGGAGGTACCTAGGGAGTGCCGGCTCGGACACGCTATACGTCCTGTGCTCCACCTTCTTGTCTCGCTTACAGGCACTGGTGGTGAACACGTGGTATTGTTCGCTGTTTAATTGTTTGGGATTGCTGCAGAATCCGCCATTATCATCTTGCCCATGGGGAGACCCCTGCGGGGGTGGCTGTTGAAATACTCCGGGCGGGTTATACCGCTGCTGGTTATGCACAGGGTACTGGACACTGCTTGGTTGCGAGCCTCCCTGGGCCCCTGGTTCGGGAAAACCGCCGAACAGGTTCTGGCGTTGATTAGGTGCACCGAACTGTTCCTGCCGTTGGCTCTGGTCACTGGTTTGGCCTTTCTTGAGTGCATCCGCCCAAAATTCCTGCATTATATAGCAGTCTTCCCAAGAGTGGGTCGCCGGTCCTTCCGCCGTGGCGTGATGTGGGCAGGGGCCCTTAAGTATCTCGTTATAGTTGCGCGGCTTCTTACCACTATAACCCCTCTTCTTCTGGCACTGATTGCTATTGTTAGCATTGGTGTTGGCGACGAAGTCCGTGGATCCTTCCTGCTGCCTTCTCTTGCCATTTCCACCATGATTATGGTGGGCGCGTCCCTGAAATCGGGAGTGATTCTTGGATGACTCGCCTTTCCTCGGTGAGTTGGCCTTGCTGCCGTCCTCTCCTGGATCTTTAGTATCGTCTGCTTCGGCGTACCGAGTGAGGGTGTCCATCAATTCGCCCATATCCTGGACCTTGCGCTTCAGTCGCCCCAGCTTCTGTACCAAGGGCTCATAGTGGTAGTTTTGCTCCAGGATCAGCACGGCTTGAGCCGCCGTGATGCCGTCTGACGAGTGGATGATTTCCGCAACTCGCCGCGTCTAGTGGTGGGCCGACTCATCGGGGCACTGAACGCAATGCTGTAAGTCGACGATCGTCATTGGGCATTTGCATGTTCCTCGAAAGTTGTTGATGAAACGTTCCTTTAGTTCAGCCCAAGTCTGGATGGAGTTGGGTGGCAGGTTTTTCAACCAAGTGCGAGCCGTCCCTTCGAGCATCATTGTAAAGTACCTGGCACAGACTGCTTCACTCACGTCGAGCATGTCCATTGCGAGTTCGTAACTCTCAACCCATGATGCCGGCTCAAGGTACGGGGTATAGTTGGGCACCTTCCTTGGTCCTTTAAAGTCCTTCAGCATTCGCTCGTTGCGCAGGGCAAGGGCTAAGCATGGCACCCCGACATGCCTGCCACCTCTGCTAAGTGGTGCTGGGTGGGTCTGGATGTCCTGGTGATCCTGGCCTGTCGCACCAAAGGTGTTGCGGGCGGGAGGGTCCTGATGGTTAGGCGGGTTACCCTGAGGTAGGTGTCACGGTCCGCTGGTTATGGTGGGTTGGTCCTCTGGCCGACTTCTGGTGCGGCTCCCCTGGGGGGTGGAGTGTAGCTGATCGAGGCTGTGCGAGAATTGTGCGTTCTGGACCACCGCCGTTTTCAACATCTCAATGGCGTTTCTTGCTTCTATTTCAGCCGGGGTGATGCCATAAATCGGAAGGGATTCTAAGTGGCGAGTCGCGGCGAGCACGTTGTCCATGGGGTTGGAAAAGTGGCCCTCAGGCGTCTGGAAATGGCGAACGCGACCATTTGCTGGCTGAGGCGGCGGGTTTGGCGGCTAAGCCGGCCCTCCCCCTGGAACGGTTCCTGCCCCGGGGGTGCGCGGAGTGTCGAAAAGGCGGGTAGGGTTCAGATCAGGGGGTAAACGCCCCTGGTGCCTCCTCCGATGGACAGCGTCGGACGCGCGCTGATGTCTTTCAAGTCGCCAGTTCTCGGTGTTCAAGAGGGCCGTTTCCACAGTGATCTGAGCTTGCCGAGTCTCAATCCTGGCGGCTTCTCCTTCTGCATCTTGCTGGGCCTTCGCCATCTCATCTCGCAGCTTTGCCAACTCGGCGTTTATTGTTCCTTGATTTTGTGCCGTCACAGGGGTCGCCATAAGCCTCGTTATCTCCGTCGACAGGTTCACCAGGATCGTAGCTGGGCTTTTGGACGGTTCGCTAGCCTCGTTGTTGCCTGTAGGATTTTGCTGGGACTGTGTTGCCCCCGCCATGTATACGATGATCTGACGGCGGGTCCAGTCGAGGACTTCGGGATCCATTGCCAGCGACAGATCTTCGAGGCAGCCTTCATGAAGGGACTGGATTGAATATGTGTCGCCCATGGATGACTCATCGTCAGTGTTGACCAGCGTAGTCTCCTGAGTCGCCGATCGCTCTGGCTCATCAGATCCCTGTGTGAAGCCGATGAAAACTGGGCGCGTCAGGCTTGGCAGCCCGACGGGACGGATATACCTGGCCGGCTCGACGGTGTCGGTGAAGATGTCTGGCTCAGGCATGGGTGCACCGACCATGCCGATGAAGATGTTGACCTTGCCGAAGGGGCCTCTATAGCCGGATGCGATTAAATCGGCCTCGGGTCCCCACAACGAGTTGTCGATGTAGTACTTTCCGCAGCGGCTCCGGTTCATGAGCCCAGCTGCGTAGCTCCCTGACCCTGGTAGGGCTCCCTTCAAGAACTCAACTCCACCGTGCGTAGGCCCCACGGTGGGCGCCAACTGTCATGGTTTTGTCATGGTAGATGTCCTAGTGAAAGGACTTAATGATGGAGCCATCGCACCTTGGTGGCTACTCAAAGGGGTTGAACGGGAGCGGGACTCAGATTTACCCAGGTTCGGCCCCTCGCGAGGAGGTAAAATCCTACGTCCTGCTCTGTGTCATATTGATGATGTTTCGATTACAAGGAGGGCGTAACTCGCCTGACCTAGCTCTCGATGATTTCTAACCTATCCTCTCCTCTCCAGGGACTCACCCTTATATACAGGTCAAGCCCTAAGGGTTTACAAGAGTCCTTGCCATAACACAAGTCGTGATCCTTTCTATCTCTAAATCGCTGTGCTTTCCAAGACTGGAGAACTCCCCGATAATTGATTCTCCACGTGGACCTTGAACCGCCATCCAGCTCCTGGGCCTACTGGGCCAAAGCTTGAATCGCCAAAGGATGAGTCGCCCACATGGTGACTCGGCCCAACTAGGGCAGGTCAAACCAGAGATAATATCCCCAACACTCACTAATGTGCCTACTCACTACTGTTTTATGCATTAACACCAACAAAAGGATGATATTTGTAGGTTGGTGAAATATGTATGTGCCCTTTTTCCTCTCCAAAGTTTAAATAAGTTGTTTGAAACCATTGGTTGTCTAATTCAAACCTATTGTCCCTACTTACATGAAATTTACAAACACGATTTTTTCCTTCTTTCTAGTTAGCCCATCAAAATATCTTCAACAAACATATCTTGATTTTCTTATTAACATGCATCTCAAGATGACATATTGAACCGATGGACCTAAAATCAAAATGGCAGCAGCCTTGGGGTGCCTAGAGCGGGAGGGGAGGGGAGTGGCGATGCCTGGATGTGGGTGGGGGGCTTACCGGAGCGGGATGGGGAGGGGGCTTACCGGAGCAAGAGAGTGGAAGGGGGCTTACCAGAGCGGGAGGGGAAGGGGGGCTGTGGCGACGGCGACGACGACGACGGCGAGGGAGGCGGCGACGACTTGAGATTGAGGAGAGAGGGGGGTGGGGAGTGAGGGAGAGTTAGGAAATTTTTAGGCACGGCGTGGGGTGTTAACTCAACATCAGTAGCGGTGGTTTCGGAGGAGCGCTACTGCTATTGTACTTAATAGTAGTGCTTTTACCACGCCGGCGCTGCTACTACATCTACCGCGCTTACATGTTGGGCCCCTTTGAGCAGTAGCGCTGGATGCAACACAATGCTACTGATATTGACCTTAGCTCTAGCGCATGATTAGGTACGACACTGCTACTATAGCTACCGCAGGTGGCCTCGTTGTCCCTGTTTATCAGTAGCACATAATATAAGGCAAGCGCTACCGCTAAGGACATTAGGAGTAGCGTTGCGTTGTGTCTAGCACTACTGCTAAATAGCAGCAGCGCTTTCTACTTTCCAGCGCTACTAATAGACTCCTACCTATAAGGTTTTTCCTAGTAGTCTAGGGGGGGCGCCCCCTGGCTTGTGGTCCCCCTGCAGGCCTCCTAACCCTAATCCTCCTCCTATAAATTCCCAAATATTCCCCCAATACCATGAGAGCAACAAAAAATACTTTTCCGCCGTCGGGATCCTCTGTTCCCGTGAGATTCAATCTGGGAGCCTTTTTTGGTAATCTGCCGGAGGTGGAATTGATCACAGAGGGCATCTACATCAACTCCATTGCCCCTCCGATGATGCATGAGTATTTCACCACAAACCTACGGGTCCATAGCTAGTAGCTAGATGACTTCTTCTATCTCTTTGTTCTTCAATACCATGTTCTTCATGATCTTCATCAAGATATATCCGATGTATTACTCTTTTGTGGTGTGTTTGTTGAGATCCGATGAATTGTGTGTTTATGTTCAGGTTATCTATGAATATTATTTGAATCTTCTATGAATTCTTATATGCATGATTTCATATCTTAGCAACTCTCTTCGAGTTATTAGTTTGGTTTGTCTAATTAGATTGGTAATTCATGCAATGGGAGAAGTGCTTAGTTTTGGGTTCAATCTTATGGTGTCCTCACCCAGTGACAAAGTAGGGGTAGCGAGGCACGTATTGCATTGTTTCCATCAAGGATAAAAAGATGGGGTTTTCATAATATTGCTTGAGTTTATCCCTCTACATCATGTCATCTTACCTAATGCATTACTCTGTTCTTCATGAACTTAATATTTTGATGCAGGTAGGAGTCGGTCGATGTGTGGAGTAATATTTGTAGATGCGAAATTGTTTCGGTCTACTTAATAAGGACGTGATGCCTATATGCATAACCATTGCCTTGGATATATTCATAATTATTCGCTTTTCTATCAATTGCTCGACAGTAATTTGCTTACCCACCGTATTATTTTCCTTCATGAGAGAAGCCTCTAGTGAAACATATGCCCCCGGGTCTATTTTCCATATTATACTTTATGATCTATAAACCAAAAAGAACAAAAATACATTGCTGACATTTATTTAATTTTGTTTTACTTTTCGTTCTAGCAATATTTTATATCTATCTCTATCAGATCTCATCCTTGCAAATAACCGTGAAGGGATTGACAACTCATTTTTAGCGTTGGGTGCAAGTGTTTGATTGTTTGTGTAGGTGCGAAGATTGGGGCCTTGCTTGTTCCTCCTACTGGATTGATACCTTGCTTCTCAACAAACTGAGGGAAATACTTATCTACTTTGCTGCATCACCCTTTCCTCTTCAAGGGAAAACCAACCCAAGCTCAAGAAGTAGCATATCACACTCTTATTATGGTCCGACATTTTGTAATCATATCTCACACTCGTACGATGATTAGCTAATCTTCTTAATTATTTATCGCATATGGTTCGTGAGACCTAACAGTGTGTGAGTGTCTACTTATCATACACGTTCTATAATCATGAAATGTTTGTGATGGGGAGCTCATCATAAAGGTAGCACCACAGAATACCGACTGCGTTGGTAATGCTAGCACACACGAGTAGAAAGGATGGAGCCTTTGGGACATTCGATATATCACAAACAGTTGTGTGAAGGATCACGTTTGGGATACATACGGCATCACATACGCTTTGTTCTGGAAAACGTATAATTCCTACTCCCTATCCCCGATGGTTTTTGGGTCATGTGGGAAGGACCCCCCTATCGCCCATACTCACTAGGCGATGGTTTGAAATGTTGTCACAGAAAGGGGTTAAAAATCGTTTGTGTATCACGTCGCTGCACCAGTGTGCTCCAAGCATTACTCTATTTGTATTAACTTTAACCTTAATATGCATGTTGGATAGGGGTCGAGGGGTGGAGTATTTGTAGTAGATGCAAAATCGTTTTGGTCAAATTGTCTCAAACATAATGGCTATATATTGATCATGACATAAATATCGTCATAATTATCTGCTTTTGTGGCAAGTGGCAACTGCTCAATAGTAATTTGCTTACCCACCATAACTACACTAATGACAGAGACGCCTCTAGTGAAAGCTATGACCCCCGGGTTCATTCACTTCATATTACTAAAACCCTAAGTTACTTGTAGCAACTTATTTAGTTTTGCAATTTATCTATCTATCACTATCATAATTAATCCTTGCAATTAACAATTACAAGGGGATTGATGATACGTCTCCAACATATCTATAATTTATGAAGTATTCATGCCATATTTACAATATTGTTACATGATTTTGGTATGATTTGATTAGAACTAACCCAGACTGACGCTGTTTTCAGCACAACTACCGTGGTGTTTTTTTCGGGCAGAAATATAATTTCTCCGAATGAGCTGAAAATTTACGAAGAATATTTTTCGAACATATAAAAAATACTCGCAAAAGAATCAACCGGAGGGGGTCCACCACCTGGCCACAAGCCAGGGGCGTGCCCCTTGTCTTGTTGGTCCCTCAGGCACCGCCTTGACGTGAGACTGATACGGCTCCAACGTATCTATAATTTTTGATGGTTTCATGCTATTATCTTGTCAAACTTTGGATGTTTTGCATGGCTTTTATTTATTTTCTGGGACTAACCTATTAACTCAGTGCCAAGTGCCAGTTCCTGTTTTTCCATGTTTTTGACCCCTTTCATAGGAGATTTTGAAACGGAGTCCAAACGGAAGAAAATCCCCGAAAAGATTTTTTCTGGAACGGAAGAAGATCGGAGAGCTTGGGGGCCAAGCCAGAAGAGCCCCAGGGGCCCCACAAGCCCCCACCCCGCAGCCAGGGGGCCGCACCATGCATGCTTGTGGGCCCCCTGGAGGTCCCCTGACCTAGATCTTGCGCCTATAAATTCCCAAATATTTCCCAAAAAATCAGGGGGGCATCGTAATCACTTTTCCGCCGCCGCAAGCTTCTGTCTCCGCAAGATCCCATATGAGGCACGTCCTGGTGCCCCGCCGGAGGGAGGATTCGGACACGGAAGGCTTCTCCATCAACACCATGACCTCTCCGATGATGCGTGAGTAGTTCACCATAGACCTACAGGTCCATAGCTAGTAACTAGATGGCTTCTTCTCTCGCTTGGATCTTGAATACAAAGTTCTCCATGATCTTCATGGAGATCTATCCAATGTAATCTTCTTTTGCGGTGTGTTTGTCGAGATCCGATGAATTGTGGATTTATGATCTAATTATCCATGAATCTTATTTGAGTTTCTTCTGATCTCGCTTATGCATGATTTCATATCCTTGTAATTCTCTTCGAGTTGTGGGTTTTGTTTGGCCAACTAGATCTATGATTCTTGCAATGGGACGTGACCTCACCCAGTGACAGAAGGGGTAGCGAGGCACGTATCGTGTTGTTGCCATCAAGGGTAAAAAGATGGAGTTTTCATCATTGGTTTGAGATTATCCCTCTACATCATGTCATCTTGCTTAAACCGTTACTCTGTTCATCATGAACTCAATACACTAGATGCATGCTAGATAGCGGTCGATGTGTGGAGTAATAGTAGTAGATGCAGAAAGTATCGGTCTACTTGTCTCGGACGTGATGCCTATATGCTAGATCATTGCCTTAGATATCTTCATGACTTTGCACGGTTCTATCAATTGCTCGACAGTAATTTGTTCTCCCACCGTAATACTTGCTATTTTGAGAGAAGCCTCTAGTGAACACTATGGCCCCCAGGGTCTACTCCACACCATATTTTCAGCCTTACACTTTTTACTACGTTGCACTTTCCGCCTTCAGAACTAACTTTTGCAAACAATCTTGAAGGGATTGATAACCCCTTTGAAACGTTGGGTGCAAGTTTGTTTGTGTTTGCGCAGGTACTCTGGACTTGACGAGACCCTCCTTCTGGATCGATACCTTGGTTCTCAAACTGAGGGAAATACTTACTACTCCTGTGTTGCATCACACTTTCCTCTTCAAGGGAAAAACCAACGCAAGCCCAATCTCCGTCGACGTGTCAATTCTGGCACTGTTGTTTGAGAAGAAGCAGAAGGATTTCTGGCGCCGTTGCCGGGGAGGAAGATCAAGTCAAGAACTCATTCAAGTAAGTGTCGCAAACTCATCTCTTGCATTTACTTTGTTTGCCAGTTGCCTCTCGTTTTCCTCTCCCCCACTTCACCAATTTTCCTCTTTCGTTTGCCTTTTCGTTCGCCCTTTTTCTCGCCCGCTTTTTGTTTTCTCGTGTGCTTGCTTGCTTGCTGAAGTCACCATGAACGAAAACACCAAGCGTTGTGACTTCTCGAATACTAATAATAATGATTTTATTAGTACTCCGATTGCTCCCGCCACTAGTGCGGAGTCATACGAAATCAATGCCGCTTTGCTGAATCTTGTTACGAAAGAGCAATTCTCTCGCCTTCCCAGTGAATATGTCGCATCCCATCTCAATACCTTCATTGAGCTTTGCGATATGCAAAAGAAAAGAGATGTGGATAATGACGTGATTAAATTGAAGCTTTTTTTCTTTCTCGTTGCGAGATCGCGCAAAAACTTGGTTTTTTCTTTGCCCAAAAATAGTATCGATTCTTGGGATAAGTGCAAAGATGCTTATATATCCAAGTACTTTCCGCCGTCTAAGATCATCTCTCTCCGTAATGATATCATGAATTTCAAGCAACTTGATCATGAGCATGTTGCACAAGCTTGGGAGAGAATGAAATTAATGATTAGAAATTGTCTTCTCATGGCTTGAGCCTTTGGATGATTATTCAAATCCTTTACGCTGGCTTGAATTTCTCTTCTAGAAATATCTTGGACTCCGCCTCAGGTGGAACGTTCATGGAAATCACGTTAGGAGATACCACAAAGCTCTTAGACAACATCATGACGAACTACTCTCAGTGGCACACTGAAAGGTCACCTACTAGTAAGAAGGTACACGCTATAGAAGAAATTAACTCGTTGAGTGCTAAGATGGATGAGTTAATGAATTTGGTTGCTAGTAGAAGTGCTCCTTTGGATCCTAATGATTTGCCTTTGTCTTCTTTGATTGAGAGTAGCAACGCTAGCTTGGACGTAAATTTTGTTGGTAGGAATAACTTTGGCAACAACAACGCTTTTAGAGGACACTATGTTCCTAGGCCTTTTCCTAGTAACTCCTCTAATAACTTTGGAAACTCCTACAACAATACCCATGGAAATTACAATAGATTACCCTCTGATCTAGAGAGTAATATCAAATACTTCATCAACTCTCAAAAGATTTTCAATGCGGCCATAGAGGAAAACCTACTCAAAATTGACGATTTGGCTAAGAGCGTTCATAGGATTTCTTGTGATGTTGATGCTTTGAAAGTTAGATGTGCTCCTCCCAAAATCAACATGGATGAAACTTTGAAAGCTATGCGTATTTCCATGATTGAGAGCCAAGAAAGAACCGCCCAAATTCGTGCTAGATATGAATGGCTTAAAAAGGCGTGTTCTCGTGATGAGAATCACGAAGATCTTAAAGTGCTTGGTGTGACTCCCATTGAATCTTTGTTTTCTTGTGTCAAACCTAATGATTATGGGGCTGGATATGAATGCACTTTGGTTGAAAAGTGCGCCAATGATTCGGAGTCCATCTCTCTTGATGCTAAAAGCGTTAAAAGTGGAGTAGAAGACGTTAAAACTTTGAGTAGTAATGAAGTTACTACCATGGATTTCAAGGAATTCAATTATGCTAGTTTCTCCTTGATTGAATGGACTTCTTTGATGCAATCCATGTTAAACTCTCCGCACGCTTATAGCCAAAACAAAGCATTTACCGATCATATCATCGAAGCTATGATAAAAGCTCTTGAAGAGAAACTTGAATTGGAAGTCTCTATCCCTAGAAAGCTTCATGATGAGTGGGAACCTACCATCAAAATCAGAATTAAAAACTATGATTGCAATGCTTTGTGTGATTTGGGTGCTAGTGTTTCTGCGATTCCAAAATCTTTATGTGATATTCTGGGTTTTAATGAGATTGAAGAGTGTTCTCTTAATTTGCATCTTGCTGATTCTACTATCAAGAAACCCATGGGAAGGATCAATGATGTTCTTATTATTGCAAATAGGAACTATGTACCCGTGGATTTCATTGTGCGTGACATTGATTGCAATCCTCCATGCCCTATCATTCTTGGTAGACCTTTCCTAAGGACTATCGGTGCTATGATCGATATGAAGGAAGGGAATATTAGATTTCAATTTACTTTAAGGAAGGGCATGGAACACTTTCCTAGAAAGAAAATAAGATTGCCTTATGGATCCATGATGATGGCTACTTATGGTTTGAGCACCAAAGACAACGATACGTGATTCTATCGCTACTATGCCTAGCTAAGGGCGTTAAACAATAGCGCTTGTTGGGAGGCAACCCAATGAATTTATATTTTTTCTTTCTGTTTTGTTGCGTCCACACTTTTCACAATTCTGTTGTGATTGTGTTTTTTGTGTTTCTTTTTGTGTTTGAGCCAAGCAAGGCCTTTATGATTAGTCTTGGTAATGGTTGTTTCATCTTGCTGGAAAAAGACAGAAACTATTCGCTCACGAGATGATTTTTCATTTTTATTCAGAAAGAGCTTCTGAGTCAATTCTTTTTGCTTCTGATTGATATGCTTTTTCCCTAGACCGTCGTAATTTTTCAGATTTGTTGAGGTACCAGAAGTATACGAAGTATACAGATTGCTACAGATTGGTCTGTTTTTGGCAGATTCTGTTTTTGTTGAGTTGGTTGCTTGTTTAGATGGAACTATGATTAGTATCGGGGGGGTACTAGCCATGGAAATGTGATAATACAGTAGCCCGTCATCAATATAGATGGAATTCAAGTTTGCTACAGTACTAAAAGAAGTGGTAGTTTGTTTTCTTGTACTAATGTTATCACAAGTTTCTGTTTAAGTTTTGTGTTGTGAAGTTTTCAAGTTTTGGGTGACGTTCTCATGGACAAAGAGATAAGGAGTGGAAAGAGCTCAATATTGGGGATGCCCAAGGCACCACAAGCCAAATTCAAGGACACCAAAAAGCCTAAGCTTGGGGATGCCCCGGGAAGGCATCCCCTCGGTCGTCTTCAATCCATCGTTAACATTACTTGGAGCTATATTTTTATTCACCACATGATATGTGTTTTGCTTGGAGCGTCTTGTATCATAGGAGTCTTTTCTATTTGTTGTGTCACAATCATCCTTGCTGCACACCTTTTTGAGAGAGAGAGACATGCACTCATCGTGATTTTGCTAGAATGCTCATAGTGCTTCACTTATATCTTTTCAGCTAGATAATTTTGCTCTAGTGCTTCACTTATGTCTTTTGAGCTAGATACTTTTGCTATTGTGCTTCACTTATATCTTTAGAGCACGACAGTGCGTGATTTGGTAGTTGGCTTATGCTATGAAAGTAGTCCCATGTGCTAGGTACCCAAAGAGGATGCAAAAACCTCCATCTTCATGTGCATTGAGTAGAAAGAGAAGTTTCGGTTCCTCTCAATTAGTTTTGAGACACGGTTTCGGTAATATTGAGAGTTATGTTAGTAGGGTGTTGTGAATCATACTTTGTGTTGAGGTCGGGATCGCGCGATGGTTTACACCTACCAACCCTTCCCCTCGGAGTATGCGTTTAGCACTTTGTTTCGATTACTAATAAAAACTTTTGCAACAAGTATGTGAGTTCTTTATGACTAATGTTGAGTCCATGGTATAAATTCACTTTCACCTTCCACCATTGCTAGCCTCTCTAGCGCCGCGCAATTCTCGCCGGTGCACAAACCCACCAAATTCCTTCCTCAAAACAGCCACCATACCCACCTGCTATGGCATTTTCATAGCCATTCCGAGATATATTGCCATGCAACTCCCACCGTTCCGTCTAATGACTTGTGTCGTCACTCTCATATTGCCATTGCACAATCATACTAGATCGTTGCACATCCCGGTACACTGCCGGAGGCATATCCTATGGAGTCATCATCATTGTGATCTTTGAGCTTTGAGTAACTAAAAAGTGTGATGATCATCTTTATTAGAGCATTGTCCCATGTGAGGAAATAATAAAAAAAGGCCAAAGAGCCCAAAAACAAAAAAAAGAGAAAAGAAAAAAAAGAGGCCTAAGAGCCCAAATAATAAAAAAAAAGAAATGAGAGAAAACAGAGAAGGGACAATGCTACTATCTTTTTCCACACTTGTGCTTCATGTTAGCACCATGTTATTCATGATTGAGAGCTTCTTGCTTTGTCACTACCATATGCTAGTGGGAATCTTCGTTTTATAACTTGGCTTGTATATTCCAATGATGGGCTTCCTCAAAATTGCCCTAGGTCTTCGTGAGCAAGCAAGTTGGATGCACACCCACTAGTTTTCCCTTGAGCTTTCACATACTTATAGCTCTAGTGCATCTCTTGTATGGCAATCCCTACTCATTCACATTGATATCTATTAATGGGCATCTCCATAGCCTATTGATACGCCGAGTCAGTGTGACCATCTCCTCCTTTTTGTCTTACAACCACCACCACACTGTATTCCACCTATAGTGCTATATCCATGGCTCGTGCTCATGTATTGCGTGATAGTTATAAAAAGTTTGAGAAAGTAAGAGTGCAAAAACAATTACTTGTCCAATTCCGGGGTTGTGCATGATTTACATTAGTTGTGTGAGGATGATGGAGCATAGCCAGACTATATGATTTTGTAGGGATAACTTTCTTTGGCCTTGTTATATTGAAATTTCATGATTACTTTGCTAGTTTGCTTGAAGTATTACTGTTTTCATGTCAATAGCAAACTATTGTTTTGAATCGTATGGATCTGAAGATTCATGCCACGTGAAAGAAGTTGCAAAGGACAACTTTGCTAGGTAGCATTCCACCTCAAAAATTCGTTCTTTGTCACTTCCCTACTCGAGGACGAGAAGGAGTTAAGCTTGGGGATACTTGATACGTCTCCAACGTATCTATAATTTTTGATGGTTTCATGCTATTATCTTGTCAAACTTTGGATGTTTTGCATGCCTTTTATTTATTTTCTCGGACTAACCTATTAACTCAGTGCCAAGTGCCAGTTCCTGTTTTTTCCATGTTTTTGACCCCTTTCAGAGGAGATTTTGAAACGGAGTCCAAACGGAAGAAAATCCCCGAAAAGATTTTTTCTGGAACGGAAAGATCGGAGAGCTTGGGGGCCAAGCCAGAAGAGCCCCAGGGGCCCCACAAGCCCCCACCCCGCGGCCAGGGGGCGCCATGCGGGCTTGTGGCCCCCCTGGAGGTCCCCTGACCTAGATCTGTGCCTATAAATTCCCAAATATTCCCAAAAAAATCAGGGGAGCATCGTAATCACTTTTCCGCCGCCGCAAGCTTCTGTCTCTGAAAGATCCAATCTGGGGCACGTCCTGGTGCCCTGCCGGAGGGGGGATTCGGACACGGAAGGCTTCTCCATCAACACCATGACCTCTCCGATGATGCGTGAGTAGTTCACCATAGACCTACGGGTCCATAGCTAGTAACTAGATGGCTTCTTCTCTCTCTTGGATCTTCAATACAAAGTTCTCTATGATCTTCATGGAGATCTATCCGATGTAATCTTCTTTTGCAGTGTGTTTGTCGAGATCCGATGAATTGTGGATTTTTGATCAGATTACCTATGAATCTTATTTGAGTTTCTTCGGATCTCTCTTATGAATGATTTCATATCCTTGTAATTCTCTTCGAGATGTGGGTTTTGTTTGGCCAACTAGATCTATGATTCTTGCAATGGGAGAAGTGCTTGGTTTTGGGTTCATACCGTGCGGTGACCTCACCCAGTGACAGAAGGGGTAGCGAGGCACGTATCGTCTTGTTGCCATCAAGGGTAAAAATATGGGGTTTTCATCATTGGTTTGAGATTATCCCTCTACATCATGTCATCTTGCTTAAAGCGTTACTCTGTTCGTCATGAACTCAATACATTAGATGCATGCCGGTCGATGTGTGGAGTAATAGTAGTAGAGGCAGAAAGTATCGGTCTACTTGTCTCGGATGTGATGCCTATATGCTAGATCATTGCCTTAGATATCGTCATGAGTTTGCGCGGTTCTATCAATTGCTTGACAGTAATTTGTTCACCCACCGTAATACTTGCTATTTTGAGAGAAGCCTCTAGTGAACGCTATGGCCCCCAGGGTCTACTCTACACCATATTTTCAGCCTTACACTTTTTACTACGTTGCACTTTCCGCCTTCAGATCTCACTTTTGCAAACAATCTTGAAGGGATTGACAACCCCTTTGAAGCGTTGGGTGCAAGTTTGTTTGTGTTTGCGCATGTACTCTGGACTTGACAAGACCCTCCTTCTGGATCGATATCTTCGTTCTCAAACTGAGGGGAATACTTATTGCTCCTGTGCTGCATCACCCTTTCCTCTTCAAGAGAAAAACCAACGCAAGCCCAATATCCGTCGACGTGTCAATTCTGGCAGTGTTGTTTGAGAAGTAGCCGAGACCGATGCCAAAAATTCCTATAAATCAAGAAACCTCGACAAAGAATCCCACATCGGGAGTTCCGCCGCCGCAAGCCTCCAGAGCCACGAAAAACCAATCGGGAGCCCATTCCGGCACCCTGTCGAAAGGGGAAACCATAATCGAAGGCCATTATCATCATCTCGACAGTCTCCATGACGAGGATGGAGTAGTTCACCCCCGGAGCTGAGGGCATGTACGAGTAGCTATGTGTTTGATCTCTCTCTCTCTCGTGTTCTTGAGATGGCACGATCTTGATGTATCGCGAGCTTTATTAATATAGATGAATCAAATGGAGTTTTCCGCTCTCTATCTTCTTGTGATGAATTGAGTTTCCCTTTGAAGTTTTCTTATCGGATTGAGTCTTTAAGGATTTGAGAACACTTGATGTATGTCTTGCGATGGGATATCCGTGGTGACAATGGGATGTTCTATTGATCCACTTGATGTATGCTTTGGTGACCAACTTGCTGGTTCCGTGACCTTGGGAATCTATGCATAGGGGTTGGCACACGTTTTCGTCTTGACCCTCCGGTAGAAACTTTGGGGCACTCTTTGAAGTTCTTTGTGTTGGATTGAACATGATGAATCTGAAATTGTGTGATGCATATCATATAATCAAGCGCATGGGTACTTGTGGTGACATTGGAGTATCTAGGTGACATTAGGGTTTTGGTTGATGTGTATCTTAAGGTATTATTTTACTACGAACTCTAGGGTTGTTCATGACACTTATAGGGATAGCTCATAAGATTCATCGGAAAAGATAACTTTGAGGTGGTTTCGTACCCTACAACAATTTCTTCATTAGTTCTCCGCTATTTGTGACTTTGGAGTGAACTCTTTGTCACATGTGAGGGATTCATATATGATTCAACTATGTTAGTATTGTTGATAGAACTTGCACTAGTGAAAGTATGAACCCTAGGCGTTGTTTCTAAGCATTGAAATACCATTTCTGATCCCTTTTATCATTAGTTACCTTCCTGTTTTTATATTTTCATATTACAAAACCTATATCTACCATCCATATTACACTTGTATCACCATCTCTTCGCTGAATTATTGCAACTATAAAATTTACCATTGTATTGGGTGTGTTGGGGACACAAGAGACTCTTTGTTATTTGATTGCAAGGTTGCTTGAGAGAGACCATCTGCATCCTATGCCTCCCACGGATTAATAAACCTTAGATCATCCACTTGAGGAAAATTGCTATTGTCCTACGAAACTCTGTGTTTGGAGGCCCAACACGAGTCTACAAGAAGAAGGTTGTGTAGTAGACATCAATTGACAATCCTCTTTCCCATGTTGGGTGCAAGTATTTATTTGTGTGTGTGCATGTACTGCTAAAGTTTTTTTGCACGAGTCTCCTATTGGTTGATAAACCTTGCTTCTTAACTAAGGGAAATACTATCTTCTACTATACTACATCACACTTCCTCTTCGAGGAAATCCCAATTCCTATCACAAGTAGCATAGGCTTTGGGGATTTTGACCACGTTCATGCACTTATTTTTGTCATTATTCCTCAGGTAATTCCTTTAGAAGAAATAAATTCAAAAGGAAGGAATCCTGGGAATTATCTCGGAATCATGTTATTTAATGTGATAATCAACTATAATTAAAGAATAAAACAAGGGGACCAGAGGAGGACCGCGTGAGGCGGCCATAGATCCAAAGACGGCCTTCCATACGATCACGCCCGCTCGTATGTGCAGTTGAATGAGGTGTCTGGGGTGCCGTCTCGTCCACTACTTCCACCCCTTAGAATAGGATCGGAGATCAAATGCACACAGATACCATAAACACATCCCGAAGGCGGAACCCCAGCCTCCGGGGTGATGCGGAGGAGGGATTGGCAACAAGAAGATCACCATCTTCATCATCGACCACAAGGGGGATGCAACACCATCTCTGCCATCATCAACACCATCTTCATTGTCAACATGATTATCCTCGTCGATCTCACTATAACCTCATGAACCTAATATGTCTCCAATGTATATACTTCTTCAAACACTTTTGCTCCCGTTTTGACCTCTTATTTGCATGATTTGAACGAAACTAACCTGGACTGACGCTGTTTTCAGCATAACTACCTTTGTGTTATTTTTGTGTAGGAAAAAAAGTTCTCAGAATTGGACGAAACTTTTTGTAAATTGATTCTGGCATTTACAAGGAATCATGGAGCAAGGACATGTCGAAGAACCGCTGCCAAGGGGCCACAATCCAACAAGGCGCCCCAGGCTGGGCCCTGATGGCTTTTGGGGCCCACGTGGCTCATCCGACCCTAATTCTAGTCCTATGAAATCACATCTTCGGAGGAAAAAAATACAGAGCGAAGTTTTCATCGTATTTCAAGAGAAGGAGCCGCCGCCACCTCCTGTTCTTCCTTTGGAGATTTTATCTGGAGTCTGTTTGGGGTTGCAGAGAAGGGGATTCGTCGCCGTCGTCATCACCAACCCTTGTTCATCAACACCGCTATGATGATCGCCAAGGGGATTGAGTAATTCCCTTGTAGGATTGTTGGATGGTGGTAGGATTGGATGAGTTTGATCATGTAATCGAGTTGAGTCTGATAGGGCTTGATCTCTTGAATCCACTATGTTCTGAGATTGATGTTATTATGACTTTGTTATGGTTAATGCTTGTCACTAGGGCCCGAGTGCCATGATTTCAGATCTGAACCTATTATGTTTTCATGAATATGATAGTGATTTGGATCCTATCTTGCAAGTTTTAGTTACCTATTACGTGTCTTGATCCGCATATCCGAAGGTTACAATAATTAGGACTATTTCCGGTAATTGCCATAGTTTGAGGAGTTCACGTATTCACCCTGTGTTAATGCTTTGTTCCGGTTCTCTATTAATAGGAGGCCTTAATATCGATTAGTTTGCAATAGGACTCCACTGCAAAGGGGGGGTAGGACAAAATATGGCATGCAAGTTCTTATGGCAAACACGTATGACTATATACGGAATACATGCCTACAATAGATTGATGATTTGGAGCTAGTTCTATGTCACCCTAGTGTGTAACTGTTATATGATCAATGTCATCTAAATCATTATCCATCACTGATCCACATGAATATGCTTTATATATATTGAATCTTGCTAAATTACTAGTGTTGTTATTGTTGTCACACGTGCCACTCAATTGCTACTGTTACTACTGTTACCGAAATTGCTACTATCACTGTTACTGTTACTACTATCATTTGTTGTGCTACTAAATCCTTGTTGTAGAGAGATATCCCACGTACGGTTGAACTGACAACTCAACTATTATGGCCAATAAATATTTTTTGGCTCCCCTTGTGTCGAATCAATAAAATAGGGTGAAATACTACCTATGAAGACTGTCGTAATCCCCTATACTTGTGGGTTATCAAGACCTTTTTTGGCGCCATTGCCAGGGAGAATAGCTTTATTTATTGTGTTGACTTGAAAATATCCAATTGCCAATATGAAGAATCTGAAAGATAATCGAACTAAGATCATCCCCTCTCGTACGAGAGGAGGTAAGAACTGCCATCTAGCTCTACTTTTGATTCACCTACTGTTTTGAATCAGCTTGTTACACCACCACCTATTGATCGTCCTTATATATCACATGAACTTGATGATTCTACTTGTGAAAGTAATCATGATACTATTGCTACACATGTTGAAACTAAAACTGTGCCAGTGAGTGAATTACTTGATGCTCATATTGCTAGAGCTAGTGAACTTGAAAATGTTGAAACTAATGAACATCTCGAATGACCCGTTACACCTCGTCCTCCTAATAGATATGAATTACCTTATGTACCTGAAGGTTATGTTATGGATGGTGAGGTAGCTAGGGACTTTCTTGCTTCCAGCGGTAGAGATGATTTGAAAACGCTACTATGCAAACTAAAAGAAAAATCTATGATGGAGAAAATTAAACATGATCCTAAATTTGCTACTTCTCCTATATTTGTCAGTGATAAGGACTATGAATTTGCTATAGACCCTGAAATAATTCCTATAGTAGAGTATGATCCTTTTCATGGTTATGAAAATGAAACTAGGGTTGAACACCTTATGAAACTGAATGATATTGCTGCTTTGTTCAGCAATGATGAAAAGATATGCTACTATTATATCCTTAAGCTTTTTTCCTTTCTTGCTGAAAGGAAAAGCCAAGAAATTGTTTCTTTCGCTTGCTCCTGGTTGTATGTGTAGTCCCCAGGATATGCTTTATTACTTATCTGAAATATATTTTCTTGCTCATAAGAAACAAGCTGCTTTACAAGAAATATTTAACTTTGTGAAATTGAAGAAGAGAATCTCCCTCAAGCTTGGGGAAGGCTTCTCCGGCTACTTAGAGCTTTGCCTGATTGTCCTATTAAGAATAATGAAATGATTGATACCTTTTATAATCAACTAATCGATGCTTCTAGGGACTTCCTAGATAGTTTTGCTGATTGTGTTTTCAGGGAAAGAAAAGTTGCACAAGCAGAAGAGTTACTAAATAATATATCGCAAAATTCCGATAATTGTACACTCCATGAACCATCACCGGAACCTATTCAAAAGAAGAGAGGCATTCTACTCCTTAGCCTTGAAGGTATGCAAGAAGCAAAAATATCTATGAAGGAGAAAGGTATTAAAATTGAGGATGCCAAGAAATTACCATCGATTGTAGAAGTACATGGACTAGATACCCCGACACACGTAGTATAGGTAAAGTCTCTCTGTTCCTTTACTGAAAATGACATACCTTATGCTAAGAATCCTCATCAATGCATTGGTGAATTTGATAATTACATTGTTAAACAAGAACATTTCAATAACTATGTTAAGGATCAATTGAATTGTAATGCCATGATGATAGACCGCTTAAGTTACATGATGTTTAGAACTACTAATGATGTTAAAGGCCTAGGTAAACATGCCTCTATGATTCCCACCCAACTAGATCAAGTAGCTAAGTCACAAAATGATTTGCTTGCTGAGATGAATAGTATTAATGATCATGTCATTAGAGTAATGACTAGAGAGGGTACAATGACTGAGGAACTCCATTATCTTGAAGGTCACCCTAAAAGAATAGAACAAGTTTCCCACAAAATTAATGATGATATTAATAGTCCCATAAAGAAGAAAAAGAAAAAGAAAAATTATAGGACTTCGCATGCCCCTACTGAACGTGATACTGAGAAACTTGATGAGAATCATAATATGATGTTTCTATTTCTGATGCTGAAACACAATCTGGTAATGAACATGAACTTAATGATGATGGTAATGATAATAATGATGTTCATGTAGAAGATCCACCAGGTAGCAATAAGGAAGCTAATAATGATGTTGAGATAGAACCTGCTGAGGGTCTTGACAACTCACCTCCTAAAAATAAACGTTATGATAAGAGGGACATTGTTGCTAGAAAACATGGAAAGGAAAGAGAGCCATGGGTTCAAAAACCCATGCCATTCCCTCAAAAGACTTCTAAAAGTAGGGACAATGAAGATTTTGAATGCTTTGCTGAAATGATTAGATCTATCTTTTTGCGCACTCGCTTGGCTCATATGTTAAAAATACCTTCGTATGCTAAATACATGAAGGATATTATTACCAATAAAAGAAAGATACAGGAAACTGAAATTTCTACTATGCTTCCTAATTACTCTTTTGATGGTGGAATACCCATGAAGTTGGGAGACCCGGGTATACCCATAATACCTTGCGCTATTACACAAATTATTTTAAAACTGCTTTATGTAATTTAGGAGCTGGTGTTAGTGTTATGCCTTTCTCCCTTTATATAAGACTTGAATTGGATAAGTTCAAACCCATTGAGATATCTTTGCAAATGACGGACAAATCCGCTCCCCTACCTATTGGAATTTGCGAGGACGTCCCCGTTGTTGTTGCAAATGTTACTATCTTAACATACTTTCTTACTCTTGATATGCCCGAGGACGACAATATATAGATAATCCCTGGTTGACCCTTTATCAATACTTCAGAGGCTATTATTCATTGCAACAAAAGCAAGATCACTTTTCATTTAATGGCAAGCAACATACGGTGCATTTTCGGAAGAAGCAAACTTTGGTTAACAATATTAATGTCATTGAGCCTATTCCTACAGTCGTCATTGGAGATTTCACCATTCCTCTACCTACTGTCAAGAAAAAGAAATATTATAATCATATTATGGGGGATGTGCAAATCCCCATTAGGATAACCTAGTGATATACAAAAATTCTTTGGTTTCATGTTAATTGAAAATGGTTATTAATAAGACTTGATCAACTTTATTAATGGATCATTTTCGAAAGATATGAGATTCATGAACGGCATGAACACCAGATTTTATTTTTTGTTCTCTTAGCTATAAAAAAAATGCCATGAACATCCGATTTTCTAAGTTTTCCGCACCATAGAAAAATGACCAAAAAATAAAATGGTTTTCAGAATGCCGTCAAATTTTAACATGATTTTTCTGGAATTAATGAGAACTTCTGGTATAAAAATAATAGTAGGGAGATGCACCTCTGAGCCAGAAGCCAACCACCCTTTTGGCTTGTGGGACCCACAGGTAGGCATGCGCATTCGTTATAAACCAAAAGTTCGGTTAATATATTTTGGTATTTTTTAAATTTCGCTTAGATTAAGTGCTATCCAAAATTGGGTCAAAAAAATTAGGAAACCGAAACTTTGGTCAACCGATAATTCGGTTTGGTATTCAGTTTCTACCGCGTACACCGAGCTATTGATTCAAAGGCGTGCGTGCCAAGAACCTTTTGCAGCCTAGACTTTTATATAATCATGCTTATTCTGCTCCTTTAGTTAGCCAGTCGAGGTGGGACTAAACCCACGACGACACCACGTCCTGCTGGCTTCTCGTATACATGAAGACTATAAGGGCTGCCTGGTACGAGACAAAAACCCACAAAAGGTGCATGCATGTAGGTTGTTGGCTGGGCCCATGAAAGTGGTATCCACGCCGCATGCACACACTAGTGACTCGTGGTGGTCGCTACCTAGCGCGTCAGCGCGTCCTCTTAGCGATGTGGGCACGAGAGAAACTCTCGTAGCGCTGTAGTGCGTGCATGTTCTGTTTCTTTTTTGGGTTACCAATGAAAAATCAAACCAATCAAAGTCAAATCGGTTAATAAAACTAAAAACCGATTATTTCACTAATAGTAATAAAAACCGAAAATTCGTTTTTTTGGCTTCGACTTCGGTTCCTCGGTTTTTTATGCCCACCCCTTCCCACAGGCCCCCTGCCTTATCCCTTTATCTCACATCATCTTCTACATTCATAAAAAAATTCCTAGCTCTCTTTCTCCCGTGTTCTTCCTTCAGAATCTGAAATTTTTTCGATCTCTTTGCTCAGGAACCCGTTTCTGAAACTATTTTAAGGAAATTGTTCCTTGGTATGTGACTCTTCCATCTCTCCAATTAGTTTTCACCTTAGTGTTTTATATTTGGCATAAATTCTTGCACTTGGTGAGATACAAAATGAGCTTGCATGTTAAATTCTTTAAGTTTAAAGTAGCATGAATGCTTGATATAGCCTCTATGTATCCATATGAGTAGTTGATATCATTCTCATAAAGTTTTATTGACCTGTTTTTGTGGCTCAATTTGTTTAGAAATTTGTGCTTAGGGAGATGAGTTCTTGAGGAGGAGTTCCTCAATAAATCGTGCTTCGGGTGAATCACCAAGCAAGGGCTCAATATGGCAAGATTACAACGAGCCTCCGGCGAGTCACATAGTCATGGCTGATGCCAAATCCTGCTAATGGCCAAGCGAATATTTCATGAGGAATGCAGGTACCAAGGAGGAATTTGATCATTTCATTCAGAACCGGCCTCACCGACTTCCTTTCACATAAGTGTGTTCAACTTTAGAACCTTACTCGTATATTCACGCATGGATTCCGTTATCTCTCTAGTACTTGTATAGTTTTATTTAAGTTCTATCACAAAGCCTTTAGCATGAGCCCATAAGTGTTTTTCTCGCATGAAAGCTCCCACTTTGGGGCTCACTTGAGAAACCATCGAAAACTGATTATAATTTGTTCCTCGAGAACCTATGTGTTGGATAAAATAGAGGAGTGACACAGGCTAGAATTAAAAGTATTCATTTTTCCTCTATTCCTTACTTTACACTATTTAATGGAAAATGCGTAGTAGGGAAACAAGATTGCAGTGTGTTATGTGCCCCTGATTTGAGCCTTATTCACACTGTTGTTACTCGTGAAGAACGCCATAACCTCGGTGTAGTTTTCCCAAAGGTTGCATTCCAACTCTATCAACAAACCATTGTACGGAGGAATTTATGCCTCCCGCATAGCTGCACAATTGGTAGTGTCACCTCAACCTAATGATCCTATTTTACTCGCTAGATGTTTAAATTATGAAGCTATGCATTCTCATGAGTTTATTATAAATCGTTCTAGAGGATATGAGTATAACCTAATATTTGAGAAATATACGCCTATGCCTGTTACTTTTCCTGCGCCTGCCCTCTTTAATTTTCTGGCTTGCGAGAGATACTATCTTCTTGACAATGAAGTGAGAGAGTACACTGATGCATTAGAGGTTGCTCGCTTGGCAGAAGAATCATCCAGGAATGCCCCAACAAGCTACCATCTCAAACAGTTCCTAGACTACATGTGGTGATTACAAAGCTAGGCAAAATCATAAGCTTGGGGGAGTACGTATTTATCACGGACATTTCATTCATGTTCACACACTTAATATAAATTGTCGATGCTCATCCTCTTTCATTGTATATCCGTGTTAGCTTTATTTTTCCGTTTTCTTCTTATGTGTTTGAAAAACTTTAGAAAATCCAAAAATATTTCTCGCTTCTTTTCGGTTTTTCTTTCCCGTTTAGTTAGGTGTAGTATTAAAAGAAATACGAAAACGATTTCTTCTTTCTTATTGGGGTCTTTCCCGTGTAAATAATTTTTCTCGTTCTTGTTTTCCCTTAGTTTATTTTGCTTGCTTAAGAAAAACAAAAACTCCAAAAAAATCAGTGTGTTTCTTTGAATTTATTTTCCTTTTGTTGAGTCATGAAAAGGGAAGACCACGATGAAAATGATGACTGGCTCTCATAAGCTTTGTTGTTGATCTAAAAAAGAGCCAATATTACCATGTCCCCCCTTTGTTTAAAACTGCCCTGCAGATTCCAGCTTAGTCCACGGAACTCTTGCACTATTATTATTATCACATCTTTCGGTCGTGCAAGTGAAAGGCAATAATGATGATATTTGATGAAGTGATCTTGGCAAAGGAAACGAGTATGTACTCTTCTTGTTTTTTGTTTTTGTAAATATGTTGGCTCGTTCAACCTTGATTTAGTATATCATGAGTGAACATGTTCGTGATGACAATTATAGATCATAGCTTTTCATGCCATGCTTTAATAGCTAGGAGTTGATAATGATTTACCTTGTATGTCAACATGCATTAAAATGGTTATAATGTCATATGGTAGTATGGTATTTTCCTATGAGTAATTTGAGTGGTTTGTCTTGCCTCATGCGCACACATGTAGTTGATTAAAAACTAATGCAACCTTTATGATATTTAAATTCAGAGTGTTTATATCCTACTCATGCTTTGTCCAAAGTTGATTATTTTCAATGTATGTTCATGACCATTGTTGTTCTCTAGCTGGTCACTTCCCATTATTTTGCTGGCCCCCACCTGTACTAAGCGGGAATGCTGCTTGTGCATCCAGTATCCTTAAAACCAAGTTATTCCACATGAGTCCAACGTACTTACATGTATGTGGTATTGGCCTCCCGTTCTAAGTAAATTTGCATGTGCCTCATCTAAAATATTGAAATAAACATCCATTTTGTGCACTCATACCACTCATGGAGCTATGGGGTAATCCGTATCTTCCATGCTAAGTAAGTTACTCTCACGACGGGCGTTTATTCGCCGTCTTTGCACGAGAGAGGTTGGCAACAAGGATGCCCAGTCCTACTTAATCAAAATTAAATTTATACACAAATCCTTGGGTAAGTTAATATTTTGGAGGACACCCATGAATTTGGCTAGCCATGGTTGTGTATGGATGGTGGATACGGTAAAAAATGGCTCCTTTTCATCGATATAAATAGTCATATGTGCCTATGGAAAATAACTTGCATGACATATTTTTTTCCTACCCTCCCATGGCAGCGGGGTCCATAAGGAAACGAAGGGATATTAAGGCTTCTTTTTAATAGATAACCAAAACAAAGCATAAACACATAGTGAATACATGAACTCCTCAAACTACGGTAATCACCGAAAAGAATCCCAATTATTGTCACTTTGGGGTATGCGGATCCTAACACGCGGCAGGTGCATATAACTGGCAAGATTGGATCAGGAACATAGACATAATGGTGAGAACATAAACGGTTCTGATGTGAAATCATCGCACTCGGGCCCTAGTGACACCATTAAACATACCAAAGTCATAGCAACATCTATCTCAGAACATAGTGGATACTAGGGATGAAGCCCTAACAAAACTAACTCGATTATATGATGAATATCATCCAGCTCTTCACCGACCAACAAGCCTACCAAGGGATTACTCACTCCCGATGGAGAACATCATGGAATTGGCGATGGAGGAGGGTTGATGATGACAAAGACCGAAGATTTTCGTCACCGGTGCCCCAAACAGACTCCAAATTAGGTCTCCCGATGAAGAATAGGAGGTGGCGGTTGCTCTGTATGGTGAAACGCGATGAAACTTCCTCTCTGATTTTTCTCCAAAAATAGGAATTTATAGTGCTAGAATTAGATTCTCCGGAGCCACATGGGCCCCACTAGACACCGGGCCACACTAGGGGGCCTAGCGCGCCCTGATGTCTAGTGGGCTACTATGGCACCCCCTCCGGTAGATCTTGGTTCCAATATTTTTGATATATTCCAGAAAAAATCTCCAAAAAGTTTCGTTCCATTCCGACAACTTTTATTTCTTCACAAAAACAACACCATGGTTGTTCTGCTAAAAACAACATCAGTCTGGGTTAGTTTCGTTCGAATCATGCAAATTAGAGTCCAAAACAAGAGCAAAAGTGTTAGGAAAAGTAGATAGAATGGAGACGTATCAACTCCCCCAAGCTTAACCCATTGCTTGTCCTCAAGCAATTCAGTTGAGAAACTGAAAGTGATAAAGAAAAACTTTTACGAACTCTTTTGTTCTTGTTTACATATACATGCTTAGAGAGCACCCAGATTTTCAGCATAAATCATAACTAGTCCTATCGACAATAACCTTTAGAAACTATATTAGCTCATATCAATGGCATAATCAGCTAGCGAGCAATAATAAGATAGCTCAAACATCAAAACTTGTTCAAAACAATCATGATATAGTATGACAACAATGGTATCTCGCTAGCCCTTTCTGAGACCGCAAAACATAAATGGAGAGCACCTCCAAAGTTCAAGCAGCGGCTAGACATTGTAATTCATGGTAAAAGAGATCCAATCATGCTGCAAACAATGATTACTAGACACAAAGCATGAGGATGACAACAGTGCTCTCAAGTATGGTGCTTATTTGAGGAGTTGATGACTCAAAGTAAAAATAAACTAACAAGAAAGTAAATAGAAAGTTCCTTCGCAGAGGGAAGGAGGGATTTGCAGAGGTGCGAGAGCTCATAGTGAAAGTAAGAGATCAATTATTTTGGGAGGTGAACCCTTCTTGGCAAAGTTACGACCAAGAGTTATCGATATCTTCCATGATAAACAAATTAGCCGCGGTTCAAGTGGTAAAAGTAAATATTTACTCCCCCTCCACTAATCAAACACACTCCACGACTAGCCAAATTCACAAGTGTCGTCCATACCAACAACAATCCTGGGGGAGTTTTGTTTAATTATTTGCAATTTATAATTCGGGATTGGGAGTCCCTTTTTACTAGCCCCTCTCATGCAAGGATGAGTGAATAGACACTAATCATGAGAATGACCTGCTTAGCATAGAAGATATTGACTGCCCTTTGTCGCTTCATGAGCGGTCCAGGCACACAAAATAGAAGTTCATTTGAAACAATAGAGGTGGCACATGCAAATTTACTTGGAATGGCAACGTAAAACCGCATATAGGTAGGTATGGTGGACTCATATGGAATAACTTTGTTTCAAGCATTTTGATGCACAAGCAGTATTCCCGCTTAGTACAGGGAAGGCTAGCAAATAGGTAGGGAACCGACTAGCTAGAGAGCGAAAACAGTCATGAACATGCTTTAAGGATAATCATCGTTGCATACTAGAATGATTACGATATAAACACCATGAACATAAATATTGTGGATGCTATGTTGGTTTTGATTCAACTACATGCGTGAACATGTGCCAAGTCAAGCTAATCGAACATTCAGAGGAGGATACCATATCATCTTACTACATCACAACCATTTTAATGCATGTTGACATCCAAGATAACTCATTATCCACTCCTAGCTACTTAAGCAGGACATGAACATCTATAATCTCTAATTTTCATAGCAAACATGTTTGGTCATAATACAATGAATCATGGATACTGGTCTAAATATATTTACAAAAAAACTAGGTTGAGTTCGTACCTACTTCTCTTTGCCATAATCACTTCATTAGGTATCGTCATTATTGCCTTTCACTTGCACGACCGAACGATATGAAAATAATAATAGTGCAAGAGTGCTATGGACTAAGCTGGAATCTGCAACATTTTATTCAAGAGGAGAAAACAAAGTAATTTGGGATCTTCATTAGATCAATAACAATGCATATGAGAGCCACTCAATTTTTTCATCGTGGTCTTCCCCTTGGGTATAACTCTAAGAAGGGAAAAGAAATTCAGAGAAACACACTAAAATATTTTTGTAGTTTTTAGTTTCTCAAGAAGAAAGCAAATTAAAGAAGGGAAACCTACAACGAGAAAACTATTTACACGCGAAAGATCCCAACAAGTAAAAGAAAAAATGAGAAAACTTTTTGGGTTTTCTATTAATACTACAAATAAATTATGTTAGAAAGAAAAACCGGAAATAAGTGAGAAATATTTTTAGATTTTTTGCAAGTTTTTCAAACACACAAGAAGAAAACAAGAAAATTAATCTAACAACGATAGCACCATGCAAAGTGTGAACACCAACAACTAGAATATGCAAGCATGAATGTAAAATCGGTGGAAACACATACTCCCCCAAGCTTAGGCTTTTGGCCTAGCTTGGTAATCACCACCCGTGGTAGCCTGGGTAATAGTGAGTGTGGTAACTCATGGAAGCCCTTGGTGCAGCCTGTGCAGCCATATCGGCAGCCTCTAGTGTCACGTTGTACTCATGCGCCTCCCTCTCATAGACATGATATCTTCCTTTTTCCTGATAATCAAAGAGGGAAGGTGCATGCAAAATAACATGCACAATACATTCCTTATTAAACATTAGGTTGTAGTTATAATTAGTAGCATGGACTTTATGAAGTTATGGCGCTTCATGGCCTCAAAGTATAAATATTGAGCAGGAAGAATAGGGTCACTAGACTGCGGTGACACGCCACACTTAATAGCTAAATGAGAGGCATAAACCCCACCATAAAAATAACCACTGTCAGAGTTTTGTTGCAATCTGCGTGCTACGATTACTCCTAGATTATAGCATTTAATTCCATTTTATGTAACATAAAGGAGACTCAAGTCTGGGGCACAAAAGTACTACAATCTTGCTTGCCCACTATGCATTTTTCATTAAAGAGTGCTAAGTAACAAATAGAAGGAAAGTGTATGCTATTTATTCTACCTTGAGTTACTGCTCTATCCTCGCCAAAAGAAAGACTAGTTAAAAATGTCTCATATTCAGATTTTGCTTGTTCGTCTAGCGAACCCCCACGTGGAATTTTACATGCATGAGATAAATCATCCAGAAACATAGTGAAGGCATTTTTGTAGAGATTAAAGGAGACTCTAAATTTTCAGGATAAAATTTAACTACCTTAGTGAAACTTTTAGTAAAATGGTATTGTTGTGTGCACTTATCTGCGATGAAGGGTGCGAGCTCACTATGATGTATGTGCCGCTCAAATTCGTCCTTAATGCCTGCACCCAACATGAAGTCATCACTTGCAAAAGGCACGATTTGGTGTGGGCTTCTCGCACTGACCTTTCACTTGGCTCAGCATAAGACTGTCGTATCGGAGTCTCACTAGATGATGCCTCCAAGGAATTCCTCCTTGAAGAACTCCTTTTGAACCGGCTCATTATCCCTACATATAATTTCTAAATATTTTTGGGTCACAAACTAAAGTTAGCAATACTTCACAAGAATGGTAGAAACTACTCATAGGGATGCCTAGAGCCTAAAACAAGCATTCAAACTACTTGTAAATTCAAGAATTCAACATGCAAGCTCATCTACAGCAGCACCTAGAGTAGCTAATTACTCATAAGATAAACCATTAGAGCAAAAACTAATTGCATGAGTGGGGGAGTTACTTATGAAGGAGAAATACCCCAAAATAGTTTCGGAAATGGAGTTTCGAGCAAAGAAATCAAAATCCACGGTTTTGAGAGCAAGAATGCGAGAAAGAGAGCGACATAGATTTTTTCTGGACGTGAGTGATGAAGTGGGATGAAGGAATAAGTGAGGGGATCCTCGAGGGGCCCACTGGACACCTGGCCGCGCGAGGAGGGCTGGCGTGCCCTCGTGTCTAGTGGCCACCTCGGACACCCCCTATAATGTTTTTAGTTCAATAAATTCTCAAATATTCAGAAAAAATTGTGTAAAATTTCAGATCATTTGGAGAACTTCTATTTTTTCTCACTTTTTACTGTGCGTAAAAAAACAGAAAACGGGATAATCATGACTTCTATTATAACTGACAAAAAATAACAAAGAAAGAAAAGTGGGTACAAAGAGTTGTCTCTACTGAATTCAGTTCACTATCCTCGTGCTTCTTGAAAATGATCCATTAATAAGGTTGATCAAGTCTTATTAAGAACCACTTCCAATTAGCATGATCCCAAAGAATTTTTGTAAAACACTAAGTTACCTCAATGGGGATGTGCATATCCCCAAAAATAAGCATCTCATATTTATTTTTGGCTGTAGGTAGAGGTCGTTGAAAACATTCATTGATGATAGTCAGAGAATTTTCAATAACATTAACACCATTCACTTGAAATTGTTTCCTAGCAAAATGCACCGTATGTTATTTACCATTGACATGAAAAGTGGCCTTTCTTTTGTTGCAATCAATAACAACCCCTACAGTATTCAAGAAAGGTCTACCAAGGATAATTGACATATTGTCATCCTTGAACACATCAACTATATCCTTGAACATCCTCGCAAATACCGATAGGTATGGCTTGTGAGCCATTTGCAATGAAATTTCAATAGGTGTGAGTTCATTCAAGTCAAATATTTTGTATAAAGAGAAAGGCATAACACTAACACGAGCTCCTGGATCACATAAATCAGTTTTCACATTGTTATTTTTTATGGAACATGGTATAGTTGGTATTCCTAGATCTCCTAGCTTTTTAGGTACTCCATCCTTAAAAGTATAATTAGCAAAAATGGTGGAGATTTCAGCTTCAGGTATTTTTCTTTTATTAGTAACGATGTCTTTCATGTACTTAGCATAAGGGGCCATCCTCAAAAGATCATTTAAACGAGTGCGCAAAAGTACTGGCCTAAGCATTTCACCGAAGCATTCAAATTGTTCATCATCTTTTCTTATTTGGTTTAGGTGGATAAGGCATGAGTTTTTGAACCCATGGCTCTCTTTCTTTTCCATGTTTTCTAGAAACAAAATCTCTTTAATCATAAAATTTATTCTTAGGTTGTGGGTTATGAAGATCAACAGCAGGTTCAATCTCGACATCATTATCTGGTTCTTTCTCATTGTGAGGTTGAGCATGTACATGATCATCATCATTCTCATTCTCATTATCACTAGGTGAATGCTCACTACCAGATTGAGTTTCAGCATCAAAGATAGTGATATCATTAGCATTAGCACACGCTTTTTCTACGTGAGGTTCACTCTAAGCATGCAAGGTCCTATCATTTTTCTTTTTCTTTTTATTCCTAGAAGGACTAGGTGCATCAACATTAACTCCTTGTGAATCTTGTTCAGTTCTTTTAGGATGACCTTCTGGATAGAGTGGATCCTGATTCATTGTTCCTCCTCTAGTCATTACTCTCGCAGCATGATCATTCATATTATTAGTCATTTCATGAAGTAACTCACTTTGAGATTTAGCTACTTGTTCTAGTTTGGTTTTAACCATAGAGGCATGTTTTCCTACACCTCTTACATCATTGGTGATTCTAAATTACATGTCACTTCAACGAGCAATCATATCAGAGTTTTGTTTTAATTGTTTCATGACGTAGGAATTGAAATGATCTTGCTTCATAATATAATTATCAATATCATATAAGCATTGACTAGGATATTTGTTGTAATGGATTTCACCTTCATCTAATTTTCAAAGAGAATTTACCTCCACCACCTATGGTGGTGTTTGGAGACCATGTATTTCTTCGATGGGTGGTAAACTCTTGACATCTTCAGCTTTAATGCCCTTTTCCTTCATACATTTCTTTGCCTCTTGCATAGTTTCAGGACTAAGGAATAAGATACCTCTCTTCTTTGGAGTGGGCTTAGGCGGTGGTTCAGGAAGTGTCCATTCATCATAGTCCTTCAATATATTAGTCAATAATTCCTTAGCTTGTTCGACACTTTGTTCCCTGAGAACACAACCAACACAACTATCTAGGTGGTCCCTAGAAGCATCGGTTAGTCCATTATAAAATATATCAAGTATCTCATTTTTCTTAAGAGGATGATCAGGCAAAGCATTAGGTAGATTGAGAAGCCTCCCTAAGCTTGTGTGAGACTCCATTCTTCAATTTGCGCAAACTTAAATATTTCCTGTAAGGCAGCTTGTTTATTATGAGTAGGAAAATATTTTTCAGAGAAGTAGTAGATCATATCCTGGGGACTATGCACACAACCAGGAGCAATAGTATTATACCAAATTTTAGCATCACACTTTAGTGAGAACATAAATAACTTGAGAATATAGTAGTAGCGAATTTTCCCATCATTAGTAAAAAGGGCGGCTATATCATTTAGCTTAGTGAGATGTGCCACCATAGTTTCATTTTCATCGACATGGAAAGGATCATATTCAACCAGAGTGATTATCTTTGGGTCAATAGGGAATTCATAATCCTTATCGGTAAGAGAGATAGGTGAAGTAGCAAACTTAGGATCATATTTCGTTCTAGCATTCAAGGATTCTTCTTCAACTTGCGTAGTAGTTTCTTAAGATCATCTCTATCCTTACGAGCAAGAAAGTCTCTAGAAATTTCTTCATCGATAACATAACCTTCAGGTATTTCAGGCATTTTAGTTCTAGGATAGTCATGGCTAAAATGTATTACAGTATTTTCAGTCACAAGGAACGCATCAGTTTCAAGAGTTTAATCAATTTCAGCATGCTCAATTGCTTTAGCTCTAGCAAGTTATTCATCATGAAATTCACAGAGTGGCACAGTATCATCAAGCAAGGTACTAGCATTGTCATAAGAACCATTCATAGCAGAGGTAGCATCATCAATTACTTGCGACATATCAGGATTAATAGCATGTGGTGGTGGTGTTGCAAGTCTATTCAAATCAGAGAGTGAATCAAACACATAGCTAGATAGCAGTTCCTTACCTCCCCCCGTCTTAGAGGGAACAATATTAGTTCTTGGATCTTTTATATTCTTCATAATGATCAACAAATAGATATCACAAGTTACTCATCGAATATAGCTATGCTCCCCGGCAACGACGCCAGAAAATGTTCTTGATAACCCACAAGTATATGGGATCATGCTACTTCTTGAGCTTGCGTTGGTTTTTCCCATGAAGAGGAAAGGGTGATGCAGCAAAGTAGAGATAAGTATTTCCCTTAGTTTGAGAACCAACGTATCAATCGAGTAGGAGTATCAAGATGAGGCACCAAGGCACCTGCGCAAAGACAAACAAACTTGCACCCAACGCGATAAAGGGGTTGTCAATCCCTTTACATTACTTGCAAAGTGAGATTTCATAGTGATAACAGGTAGCATATAAATGCATATAAAACATCCCAAGTTGATAATATAATAGCATGGAACAATCAAAAATTATAGATACGTTGGAGACGTATCAAGCATCCCCAAGCTTAACTCCTGCTCGTCCTCGAGTAGGGAAGTGATAAAGACTGAATTTTTGATGTGGAATGCTACCTAACATATTTGTTATTTGTAACTTCTTTATTGTGGCATGAATGTTCAGATCCATAAGATTCAAAACAATAGTCTAATATTGATATGAAAACAATAATACTTCAAGCATACTAGCAAAGTAATCATGAACTTTTGAAATAACAAGGCCAAAGAAAGTTATCCCTACAAAATCATATAGTCTGGCTATGCTCCATCATCCCCACACAACGAATTTAAATCATGCACAAACCCGTTATTGGCCAAGTAATTGTTTTCACACTCTTACTTTCTGAAACTTTTTCAACTCTCACGCAATACATGAGCGTGAGCCATGGATATAGCACTATAGGTGGAATGGAGTGTGGTGGAGGTTCTGAGACAAAAAGGAGGAGATGGTCACATCGACTCGGCGTATCAACGAGCTGTGGAGATGCCCATCAATAGATATCAATGTGAATGAGTAGGGATTGCCATGCAACGGATGCACTAGAGCTATAAGTGTATGAACCCTCAAAAAGAAAACTTGTCGGTGTGCACCCAACTTGCTTGCTCACGAAGACCTAGGGCAATTTTGAGGAAGCCCATCATTGGAATATACAAGCCAAGTTATATAATGAAAATTCCCATTAGTATATGAAAGTGACAAAACAAGAGACTCTCTATCATGAAGAACATGGTGCTATTTTGAAGCACAAGTGTGGAAAAATATAGTAGCATTGTCCCTTCTCTCTTTTTCTCTTATTTTTTCTTTTTTTGTTTGGGCTCTTTGGCCTCTTTTTTTCATTTCATTTTTTTGGTGGGCATCTTTGGCCTCTTTTTTTATTTGGTCTTCGCTCACCTCTTTTATTATTTACTCACATGGGACAATGCTCTAATAATGATGATCATCACACTTTATTTACTTACTACTCGATACTTAGAACAATAATGACTCTATATGAAATGCCTCCGGCAGTGTACCGGGATGTGCAACGATCTAGCTTAGCGTATGACGTTGGAACATCTCGCTAGATATATTACGATCATGCAATGGCAATATGAAAGTGATGGAACATGTCATGAGACGGAACAGTGGAAGTTGCATGGCAACATATCTCAGAATGGCTATGAAAATGCCATAATAGGTATGTATGGTGGCTGTTTTGAGGAAGGTATATGGTGGTTTTGTGCACCGGCGAAAGTCGCGCGGCACTAGAGAGGCTAGCAATGGTGGAAGGGTGAGAGTGCATCTATACCATGGACTCACATTAGTCATGAAGAACTCATATACTTATTGCGAAAGTTTTATTAGTAATCGAAACAAAGTGCTAAACGCTTACTCCTAGCGGAAGGGTTGGTAGGAGTTAACCATCGCGCGATCCCGACCGCCAGATAAAGGATGACAATCAATAAATCAATTATGCTCCGACTTCATAACACAGTGGTTCACCATACGTGGATGCTACGGGAATCACTAACCTCAACACAAGTATTTCTAGATTCACAACACCCTACTATCATAACTCTAATATTACCATATCCATATCTCAAAACTAATTGTGAGGAATCAATCTTCTCTTACTAATCAATGCACTTGAATATGAAAGTTTTTATTATATCCTCTTCAGATGCCTATCATATTTAGGACTAATTTCATAACACACGCCAATTACCAAGTTACTTACAGAGAGCGCTCTCAAAATGATATAAGTGAAGATCGAGAGTTTTTATTTCTACAAAATATGACACCGCCGTGCTCTAAAAAGATTTAAGTGAAGCACTAGATAAAAATTATCTAGCTCAAATGATATAAGTGAATCTCACGGGAGCAAAATTATCTAGCTCAAAAGATATAAGTGAAGCACATGCTAGCTAAATTGCCTAACTCAAAAGATATAAGTGAAGCTCATTGAGTATTCTAACAAATTCCCGATGAGTGCATGTCCCTATCAAAAGGTGTGAAGAGAGGATGATTGTGATAAAATAAAAAAGCAAATACTCCTATAATACACGATGCTCCAAGCAAAACACATATCATGTGGTAAATAAAAATATAGATCCAAGTAACGTTACCGATGGATTGAAGACGAAAGAGGGGATGCCTTCCCGGGGCATCCCCAAGCTTAGGCTTTTTGGTGTCATTTAATTTGGCTTGGGATGACTTAGGCATCCCCAATCTTAGGCTCTTTCCACTCTTTATTCCATTGTCCATAAGAACATCACCCAAAACTTGAAAACTTCACAACACAAAACTTTAAACAGAAACTCGTGATATCATTAGCACAAGAAAACAAACCACCAACTTTTTAGGTACTGTAGTAAACTTAATTTCCATTTAGATTGATGTTATATTACTGTATTATCACTTCTCCATGGCTCGTACCCCCGATACTAACCATAGTTTCATCAAAATAATCAATCAACACAACAAAAACAGAATCTGTCAAAAACAGAACAGTCTCTAGAAATCTGTATATTTCGTATACCTCTGTTATCCCAAAAATTCTGAAACAATTATGAAAATTAGGGAAATTTGCATAGCAATAAGCTGAAAAAAGAATCAACTCAAAAGCTCTTTCTGGATAGGAATTAAAAATAATTTCGTGAGCACAAAGTTTCTGTCTTTTTCCAGCATGATTAAACAACTATCACCAAAACTAATCATAAAGGTTCTACTTGGCACAAACACTAATTAAAAAATAAAAGACACAATCGTAACAGACTCATGATGGTGTGTACTCAACAAAACAGAAAGTAAAAATGCAAAAATAAATTTATTCATTGGGTTGCCTCCCGACAAGCGCTATTGTTTAACGCCCTTATCTAGGTGTAAGGCAATAGATTCAAGTGTTGTCATCTTTAGTGCTCAAACCATAAGTAGATTTCATAATGGATTCATAAGGCAATTTTATTTTGTAAGTGAATCTAGTGCCCCTTAGTGATTTTGGTGGTTTGGAGACTTATAGGTTAAGTATCTAATGTGTTTATGAGTGTACACAGGATCTATAAGTCGTTGAGGAGTTTGAGATATTTGAAGAATATCGACCCCTAAAAATATATATCTTCGGTTGAAGAAATTGGTCTGAAGCTGAAGAAGTGAATCACGAGGAATCTGTGATGAAATTGATATTCCTCATGAAGATACTAAAATCGAGGAATTCAGTGTGTCCTGAAGAAAATCATTATGAAGACTTTGAAGCATGAAGATTTACTCTTTCTGTTTTATTTTCTTAGCATTTGAGTAATAGGAACACCGTACTGTTAAAGGAGGTCGAAGTTACACTTTGGAATGAATTTCCTCATGATGCTAAACCCAAGCCTAATCTGACCAAAAGCCTCAAGTGAGGAATACGAGTGACATGAGGACTCTCACACTTGAGGGTTCCGACCGTTTCGATAGCCACACCAAGTCATTGGTCTTATCCACTCCAACGGTCATATTATTTAAGGGCATTAGTGTCAAATCATGTCGGGATGCCACCAGGCTATAAATAGCCACCCCCACAACCATTAGCTGGTTGGCTGCTCCGTTAGAAACTGACACTTGTCATAAGAGCAACCCAATTCCTCAGAGTCTTCGAGAGTAATTCATCAGTGAGGAAATACCCCATACACCGAAACCACAAACCAAACCTAGTGATTGAGCATCACTGAAGAAGTTGTTCCTGTGTGGGACTGAAACCTTTTAACTTTCAGGACTGTGCATCCTCCAGACGGTTAGGCGTCATGGTCTAGAGCTTTCTAGCAGTCAATTGTGGATCGCCGGGTGACCAAGTTTGTGAGGGTTTGGAAGTCTGCCCTGAAGACTTACCACGAGTGTTGGGCGAGGACTGTGTGTTCTTAGCCCAAGGAGAACACGGTAGGGACTGTGTGTCCCGGGACTGTGTGTCCTTCGGTTTCAATACCAAGCCGCTCCAAACCAGATGTACGACTGTCACAACAGTTGGAACTGGGTCATCAACGACTGTCTTCACTGAGAAACGGGTTCTAATTCCTCAACTCCCTACTTTCCTCGTATTAACTGTTGATGACTTTCACTGCTGCTGCTTGAAGAATTTGCTGAAGACTTCCTCTGAATTTCCTCAACCCCAAATTCTTCACGTCAGTTAATTCTCATCTGTATTCTGCGTGCCTGCTCACTGTGCAATCTGTTTTCACATTCCTCACTCTGAAAAACCTCTATTGTGAAAGTTTGCACTTCTGATCCTTTACTGTTTCCGCTGTGAGTTAGTCATCAGTGAGGAATTTCCTCAAAAGGAATTTCCTCAGTGATGAAATTCTAAAAATCTCCTATTCACCCCCTCGAGTGATATAACGCACTTTCAATTGGTATCAGAGCAAGGTACTCCCTTGTTCTGTGTGATTTTGGTTTAACCACCTGGAGTTTTAGTTATGTCGACTGCAGGCATGTTTAAGGTGACTGCAGCATGTCCTACCTTCGAAGGAAAGAACTTTCCCTTCTGGAAGAACAAAATTCAAATGCATCTACAAGCTATTAATAATGATCTCTGGTATATTGTGGAACATGGCGTCCCCATCATCTCTGCTAGTGTCTCTGCTGCTGATGTGAAGAAATTCAAGCAACTCGATTCTCAAGCGAAGAATATCATCTGTGGCCATCTGAGCCCAGGCCAGTTTGGAAGAGTAAGTGCTTTGGGCTCTGCAACACTGATCTGGGAAAGACTGTGCAAAGTAAATGAAGGAGTATCAACCCAACGTGACTCTCGTGTTGATATTCTTCGCAATCTCTTCAATCGCTTCAAGAGACAAGACAATGAAAGCTGCCAAGATACCTTTGATCGCCTCACTGACATATCAAATGAACTGCAAGCACTGGGAGCTCGAGACATCGCTGATCACGAAGTTGTGAAGAAACTGCTGAGATCTTTGGATTCTTCATTTGATACTTTAGTTCTGATGATTCAAGAAAGACCAGACTACAAGATGCTTGATCCAGCTGATATACTCGAAAGGCTAAATACTCATGAATTCCAGCTAGAAGAAAAGAAAGATCTATATGGACCAAGCTATTCCAGACCACGTGCACTGAAGGCTAGAGCAATTTCCTCATCTGAAGAAGAAGACACAGATGACAGCATTGGTGACCCTGAAGAATTTGGATAGGAGCTTGCAATGCTCGCGAGGAAATTCCAGAGATTTACACGACGTGGCTAGTTTGGTAAATCTTCAAGAAGAGACATGAGGAAATCAGAGTCTTTAGCTGAGGAGTACAAGAAACGAACCTCCCACAAGTGCAAGAAATCAGGTCATTACATTGCTGAAGAAATACAAGGATGACAGTTCTGATGACTCGAAGAAGAAGAAGAAATCTTCAAAATCCTCATCTTCAAAGCCCTCATCACACAAGAAGACTAGTTTCAGAAAGGCTCGGGCACTTATTGGCAAGGAAATGGACTCAGAGGCAGAATCAGAGGAAGGTGATGAAGAAGAGGGTTCTGATGAAGACTCAGAATCCGGACAGGCTAGTCTTGCACTGGCAATCACTTTCGTCAGCAAGTCAATCTTCAATCTTGAAGAAAATGATTGCACCATCCACACTGATGACTATGCTGATGACTTCACTCCAACCTATTGCTTCATGGCAAAAGGTTCAAAGGTACCAAATAATGCCTCCTCCTCTGATTCAAGTGACTGTGAAACTGATGATTATAAGAAACCGAGTTACAGTAAACTTGCTATCATTGCCACTAAACAACAAACTGCCCTGGAAAAGCTTCAGAAACTGCTAGATAAAAGTGATGATCTGTTGAATGATGGAATGAACCTTACCCAAATCCTCACTGAAGATGTGAAACGTCTACAGTCTAGATTTGATAATCTTCAGGATCGTTATGATACACTTCTCACTGATCATGAGAAGCTTTCCTATGAATTTCTTCAAAGGAAGCTTGATCTTAAGAAGTTGAGGATGTCTCATGACGATCTTCGTATGGAAAATGATTCATTGCTAGCTCAACAGATCAGCGCTGGTCAAGTTGAATTCATTCCTCCATGTCTTAAATGCATTGAACGTGAAACTGCTAATTCCTCACCAGAATCATCAAATGCTGCTATTGCTACAAATTCTTCAACTGCACCTGTTGTGTCTATTTCCTCACTTGAGGAAAACACAAATGTTACTGATGAAAATGCAGGGTTGAAGGAATTGTACGTGACATGCATATACAAAAGCCTCAAAGGACATCAAACCCTTTGTGATGTGCTCAAAAAGCAGATATTGAATAGGAACCCGAGGAAAGAAGGAATTGCCTTTGAGAGAAAATTAAATGCTAATGGATCTTATTGGAAACCTGAGCAGTATCCCAAAACCGCATGGGTTGCTACTACTGGGCCTCCTTTTGATCCATCTAATCTAACTGGCTTTTCATGTGAATTATCCTATTCCTCACATGAGTAGTTTTGACTCCAACTATAAACTGTTCAAAAATCAATCTGGTGAAGTATTTGCTCGATATGTTGGAACTAACTGCAGGAATGGCCCTCCCTTGAGGAAAATCTGGGTTCCCAAAAGCTGTCTTGAAAATCTTCAGGTGAATGTCCTCATGACACCACCACTGAAGAATCTGAACCCCAGATCAAATTCCTCAGGAGGACCAAAGTCTTCAAGAGGATCAAAATTCTCAACTGGTCAAAACTATGCTCGTACCCGTGTTAATGCGTCTAACATGCAGGGAAACTACAAGGAATATGAATATGAGCGTTACTCCTCAAATCATTATGTTCATAAATCCTCAAATCAGTTCTCTGCATATTCATATGAGTACTTTAAGCCCCCCTACTATTAAGAGAAGTGCATTGGCTTCAATGCCACCTTTCTCATATGGTGCTCGCAGGATGATGAAAGCTTTGCCACCCCTTCAAATGTGGGTGGTGAAGAGACTGAACTAATCACTTCTGCAGGTCAGGTCTCCAGATGAAAATCATCATCTGAAGAATTTGCTGGAGACCTGAGGAAATGCTTGATAGGACGCAAGCTAATGATTGATGAAATAGAAATATTTCACACGTCCTTATATTTCTTTTATGATGAAATTCTTGTGTGATGAAATCAATATCATATTCTTCAAAACTGAAGCATATGAGATGGTAAGCTATACTAATTCATCTGCAGCATGACAAACCCAAGAATACTGAGTGGGTTCTTGATAGTGGTTGCACACATCACATGACTGGTGATAAAAGCATACTGATAAATATGTCACTAACTCCATCACCTCTGAAGCAAATCACATATGCGGACAAAGGTTAAATCTAGGTATTGGGACTTGGCAAAGTGGCTATTTCCAAGGATAGGCATATGGACAAAGTGATGCTTGTTGAATCTCTTGGTTTTAACCTCATGTCTGTCTCGATGCTTTGTGATCTTGATATGATTGTTATCTTTGGTAGATATAGATGTGTAGTCATCATGGAATCTGACAGATCCAAAGTCTTCGAAGGTGTAAGAAGAGGGGATTTGTACATTGTTGATTTCTCAACAGGTCCTCAACCAGCCACTTGCTTACTAGCAAAAACCTCAGAAGGATGGTTGTGGCACCGAAGACTAGGTCATGCAGGCATGAGGAATTTGCACACGCTCGCGAAGAAGAAGCATGTCATCGGCATCGAATCAGTCAAATTCCTCAAGGATCATCTCTGCGGTGCTTGTGAATCTGGGAAAATGACCAGATCCAAGCATCCCTCGAAGACTATCATGACCACTACACGTCCATTCGAATTGCTTCATATGGATCTATTTGGACATACTCACTATGCCACGCTAACCAATGCAACATCTTTATATGGCTTCGTCATAGTTATGATTATTCCAGATACACTTGGGTGCATATCATAGTGTATAAAACTGAAGTGCATGAAATCTTCAAACGATTTTCTTCAAGGGCCTCGACGAACTTTGGCATCAAGATCAAACATATCAGGAGTGATAATGGAACCGAGTTCAAAAACACTGGTCTTGATGATTATCTTAATGAACTTGGTATTACTCACGAATTATCTGCTCCTTATACTCATCAGCAGAAGGGTGTCGTCGAAAGGACGAAGAGGACTCTGGTTGAAATGGCGAGAACTATGCTTGAAGAATATCAGACTCCTCGTCGCTTTTGGCCTGAAGCAATCAACAATGCATGCCATATCATCAACAGGGTATATCTTCACAAATTCCTCAAGAAAACCTCATATGAACTCCTCACTGACAAGAAACCCAATGTAAGTTATTTCAAAGTCTTTGGTGCAAAATGCTGGATTAGAGATCCTCACCATAGCTCAAAATTTGCACCTAAGGCACATGAAGGTTTTATGCTCGGTTATGGAAAGGACTCGCACACTTACAGAATCTTCAACAACTATCACAACAAAGTTGTTGAGACTGTAGATGTGCGGTTCGATGAAACTAATGGCTCGCAAAGAGAGCAATTGCCTTCTGATCCAGATAAGCTGTCTCCTGAGGAAGCAATAAAGCTCAAACCTACTGAAGACATTGTCCCCACTGAGGAAATTGGTGAAGAAACGATCCCCATCACTGATGAAAATCAAGAAGATGCTCCTGAGGAAATTACACTGAACCACTTCCTCAGCCTAGACGAAATCCTCAACCAGCTCATCCGAGGATTGCAAATGAAGTAGAACTTGACAAAATCCTCAACGACATCAACGCGCGAGGTCCTCTCACTCGCTCAAAAGCTTCACACTTAGTTAACTTCTGTGGGCATTTGTCCTTTGTATCCATCAGAGAACCCTCAAAAGTTGCTGAGGCTTTTCTGGAACCGGAGTGGATCCAAGCTATGTAAGACGAACTTCTTCAATTCAAGCTGAATGACGTATGGGAGCTCGTCAAACGACCAAATCCTCGCAAGCACAACATCATCGGAACCAAGTGGATTTTCCGAAACAAGCAAGATCAGGACGGTCAAGTGGTGAGGAACAAGGCACGACTTGTAGCCCAAGGCTACACCCAGGTTGAAGGAATAGATTTCGATGAAACTTTTGCACCTGTTGCTAGACTTGAAGCTATTCGAATACTACTTGCTTATGCTAATCATCATAACATCATCTTATATCAAATGGATGTGAAAAGTGCATTCCTCAATGGTAAGCTTGAGGAAGAAGTATATGTTGCTCAGCCCCCAGGTTTTGAGGATCCAAAGAATCCAGACAAAGTCTTCAGAACCAAAAAGGCTCTTTATGGTCTCAAGCAAGCCCCTCGGGCATGGTATGATACATTGAAGGAATTCCTCATGAAGAAAGGCTTCAAACCTGGTTCACTCGATCCAACTCTTTTCACTAAATCCTATGATAATGAGCTATTTGTGTGTCAAATATATGTCGATGATATCATATTTGGCTGTGCTGACAAACGATACAGTGATGAATTTTCTTACATGATGAGTGAAGAATATCAGATGTCCATGACGGGGGAGCTGAAATTCTTCTTAGGTCTTCAAATTCGTCAACAAAGCAATGGAATCTTCATATCACAGGAGAAATACCTCAAGGATGTTCTGAGGAAATTCGACATGCATGAATGCAAAGGTGCCAAGACTCCAATGCCTACCAACGGCCACCTCGGCACTGATGAAAATGGTAAAGATTTCGATCAGCAGGTATATTGTTCTATGATTGGTTCTTTATTGTATATATGTGCATCTAGGCCAGATATAATGCTCAGTGTTTGCATGTGTGCACGTTTTCAAGCAAAACCGAAGGAATCACACAATAAGGCTGTGAAGCATATTCTTCGATACTTAGCTCACACACCAACACTAGGATTATGGTATCCCAAGGGCTCAAATCTTCATCTGGTAGGGTATTCTGATTCTGACTACGCTGGTGACCGTGTGGATCGCAAGTCAACCTCTGGCACATGCCATTTCCTCGGAAGATCACTAGTTTGCTGGTCCTCAAAGAAGCAGAACTTCGTATCACTCTCCACTGCTGAAGCTGAGTACATTGCTGCTGGTTCATGCTGTGCTCAATTACTATGGATGAAGCAAACCATCAAGGACTACGGCATCAACATGAAGAATGTGCCTCTCTACTACGACAATGAGAGTGCAATCAAGATTGCATACAACCCAGTACAACACTTGAAGACCAAGCACATCCAGATTCATCATCATTTTCTTCGGGACCATGTTCTCAAGGGCAATATCCTCATCGACCATGTGAAGACTGATGATCAACTGGCAGATATCTTCACTAAGCCCTTGGATGAGAGAAGGTTTTGCAAGTTGCGGTGTGAGCTAAGTATCATAGTATCTTCAAATGTTTTGTAAAAACATGCACACATCCTAACACTTATGCAAAATTGATGACTTAGATGTGCAACACATGATGAATCGATTTTCTTCAACTGATGAAGAATGTCACTCTGAATGTGAAGAAATCAACGAAGAAATTGATTCTCAGGGCCATACGACAATTGTATGCGGCGTCTGTAATCAACATTCTTATATGGTGGGTCACGCCACCGCCCGATGTGAAATTACTCAAGTTGATTTTCTTCAAATGTTCCATTTCCTCAAAATGTGTTTTTCTTCAAAACAGTTGTTCTTCATTGTGACGATTTATCACAAAATCTTCAAAAACACTTGATGACTTTCATTTGACTAGATAGACTGTGATTTCAAGTCTGCAACAACATTCACTTACAGCTATTTCTTCAAGTTGATATTTCTGCTAAGTGAATGTGATCGGACCCTACTTTCCCTCTATGCTATACTCATCCAGTCTATTCAATTCTTCATATGCGTTCTACTTGAAACTTTGTTCAAAATCCTCACTGCATCCTTGTCAGCTGATGATTTTGTAACGAAAATCCTCAAATCTTCAAAAATTGTTTCCTTAATGCATAGTAACTGAACCCCACTTCCCACGATCGGATAACCACGATCTCCACTATCACCACCGCCTTGTTCGGGAACTACACGTGTCCTGCGGAGACGTAGAGGCAGGGGCTGTTTGGTCCAAAATCTTCGCGCCAAGAGTAACTGTCTGGCTATAAATATGTCCCTATCACCCTCGGCAAACTCTTCTTCGCTCCATCGCTCTCCTGCTACAGCAAACACCACCGAACCCTAGCGCCATCGCTGGTAGTCTCGTCGACGGTGAGGAAGAGCTTCAGTGCCTCGACTTCTTCGTCGCCGAAACCACGCCGGAGTCGGACCATCTTCGTCCGCCGCCGCTGTAGACGTCCTCTGTCGCTGGGTTAGGGTGCATTGGACACGCGACCGAAGAGCCTCTCTACACAACTTCTCTGTGTTCTTCGTGTGCTCCTTCAAGGGTAAATAAAATCCCATTTTTACCACAAGTTAGATCTACAATTTTACATCTTCTATGTGAAATCTGTTTTTCCTCAAGAATCGATAAGCACTTGATTCCTCAAACACTGCCTATCACCACATCATTGATGAACTATACTAAGCATCTAAGATTTTCACGAGATTCCTCAATTGTGCGAATTTTCGAATCTGTACAACTCTGGAACCCAAGAACAGTATGCTTAGGCAAATTCCTCAACCACTGGTTAAATTCCTCAACTGTCAAACTTTTTCATTTTCTTCAAATCTGAGAATGCATATGACCTCTCCAAATTCGTCGCAACTATACTGTGTTCACAGGTACACACATGTCAGCTGATGAATCTCTCGGTTCTCATCACATTAATTCATTTGCAGCGTTTCTTGAAGAAAATCTTCAAGTCTCATCAGAATCCTCAAGAGTTCAATCTCATCAGCAAAATCCTGAGCTGAAGAAAATGGAGGATGACAGAAAACATAAGGGAGGAAAGAAACTTGAGCAAAACACAGCTGTGGATATCCCTGAGGATATTTACTTGGACTATTGCACACCTGATGAAAATGAGACAATGGCCAAGAGAAAGATACGACTGCAGAAGATAGAATGCCGATGGGCGAAGGAATGCAAGGAATACAGGTTTGTAACTGCCAAATATGCGAAGAAATTCGCTCTGAAGCCCCCTGGCAAACGGGCCCCTCTTGAGGCTCATCAAGTAGCACATCCCTCAAGCCTCAAGACCCTTGATGACTATCCAGATGAGAAGGAAAAGCATCTGGTAAGCTCAAGAAGCAAGAAGAAGCTGCAGTGAGGAAATTCAATGAGTCCTCAGCTGCTGCCTCAGCTGCAGCTACTTCCTCTGCCGCTGAGACCTCTGGTTCAGCAAATCCTCAACCGCAGTCTGTGCCGTCAAAGCCAAGGGCTCCAAAGCCTCAAGAGAAGTCTGCTCAGGCATCAGTTACAAAACCCTCAGCGCCAAAACCCTCAGCGCCAAAACCATCAGCGCCAAAACCCTCAGCGCCAATCTCCTCAGCTCCAAAATCCTCAGCACCACCACCAAAGCCTCAAGAGACACCAGTACAGAAGCAAGTCATGAAGCCTATGACCGCCAGCTCCCGCTCCTCACTCCCAGCTGCAACCAGCTCGGAGACAAAGTCTTCACCACCTCCTGTGAAGACTCAGGTGTCTGCTGAAAGAGCAACTCTGCTAAGCCCCAGCAAAATCATCACCGTCCCATCTACATCAGAGGGCAGTGATGAATATGATGATCAAACCGTGCAAGCCATCATCAGAGACAAGCAGGAAAGAGTAGCTCAAGCATCAGGCAGTGCCATTCCTCTGGCCATGGACCCCAAGGTCCTCCTTGACTACATCAACATCTGGTATGAGGACCCAAACACTCCGCTTGATGATTTGAAACTTCCCCCTAGCATTAGCCACATGGTGGCCACTTTCATCAATGAAGCCAAGTGGAAAGAACAGCAGGCCAAGCAGGCCAAGGTAGCAAAGCTTAAAAAGGAGAAATTACTCAAGAAGAATCTCCTCAGCTTGACGCCTGATGCACTGGTATCAACACAGGCACAGCTGAAGAATTTGACTAACAAGTACTCCAAGCTGTCAGATCGTAAGAGCCTCAAGAGCAATTTCATCAAGCTGGCCACTAAAGCTGTTGATGACTACAACAAGAAGGTTGCACCTCCAGCACCAACTTCTCAACCCTTGATTGAGGAGCCAGCAGACGAATCTCCTCATGATGAGGAAACTCCTCAAGCTGAACAAATCCACCAAGAAAGCCGTGCAGATGTACCGGCTATTGAAGAAAACATCATGGAAGCTCCAGCTGAAGAATTTGCTGCAGCTGATGAGACAGCCCCTGACCCAAAGCTGCTTCATCAAAGCAAGCTGATGACTCTGTTCCAGCTGGTTCCTCAAAACCAGCTGAAGAATCTGTCGAGAGAACCCCTTCACCAAAAGCTTCAAAGGTGAAGAAGATGACACCGTCTGCATCAGACGTGAAGAAAACCAGGGCTGCTGAGAAGGAAGCCAAAAAGAGAAAGGCCTCCTCAACAGAAGAAGAAACAGAGGCCAAGCGCCTCAAAGTACTTGAAGATACTGCCCCTCTAGACCCTATGCCCCTAAATGTCGCTCCTTCTTATGAAATGGTCATCCTTGATGAACAAGCAAAAGGGGCAGATGAGGAAATGAAGGATGCTGCCGCTGAGGAACACACCGACGAAGAAATTTGTATTGACGATAGTCCTCAGCCCTTCATTCCTCAGAAAGACACTGCTCAAGGATCAGCTGCACCAGCTGAAGAAACTACCTCTACCACCAAGCCAGCTGAGGAAGAACAAACTGAAAATCCTCAAGCTGATGAAATTCAAAGCTCTGAACTAAATCTTCACAATGAGGAACAGGCTGACCCAACTCCTCCAACTAAGCAAGATGAAACTATTCCTCAGCCTGATGCACAGCCAGAGCAAGCTCCTCAGCCTCATGCACAGCCAGAGCAAGCCCCTCAGCCTGACGCCCAGCCAGAACTATCTCCTCAGGCTGAAGTACCAGCTGCTGAAATTCCTCACCCTGAGGAAAATGCTGAGGAAAGTGCAGCTGACCAAGACAATGCATTCGTCGTGCTCAACCCCGAGACTGCAATTGTTGTCTCCCCTCCAGTTCCTCTGCAAAACCTTCAGCCAGTTCAGCGTCAGCCATTCTCCAAGCGTCCAAAGTTTCAAAAGGAGAATTTCTTTGAAGAACGCATGTACTTCATTGGAGAGAACCCCTATGACAAGCCTCAGATGAGGCATCTGAAGTTTTGGACTAGGACACAGATGAATTACTATGCCTCTGTGCTATGTGGACGAAACAAGATATTACAGCACAGGCATATTCCTCACGTTGAACTTGAAGCTATATCGTGCCTAGAGCCAGTAATCAATGTACTCGATGATGCTGGTTTACTGCCAATGTGCTCCGACATCTATGACTAGAACATCGAGCTAATTCTTCAGTTGTATGCCACTCTTCACATCTCTGGCAACCCTGAAGACATTAACACTTGGGTGTTTGACTGGATGACACAAAACACTCACTACAAGGCTCCTGCTACTGATCTCCTCCGTGAACTACCTGTACCAATTCCCTCAGAGGAGGCTGTGAAGCTTTATGGTGAGCGTGAGCTTCCCAATGGGATGATGGAAGTCCTCATGAAGCCTTTGGCTGAAGGAAAACCACCAAGAACAACCTTCCTCGTCCACGAGCTGAAGTATACTCCCAGGTCTGTCTACAGAATCCTCTGTAGTGTGCTCGCGCCGATCAAAGGCCAAGATGATGAAGAAGATGTCGTAGGCCTCATGAAGAATATCCTCTTCAACATCATTCATGGTATTCCTATCAACATCAATGATTTCTTCTTGAGGACTTTGGCCGACAATGCTATGTGTCCTTTTGACCACAAGATATATGCCCCATGGATCATGTGATTCATCAGGACAAGGACATGCATCAACTTTCTCGCTAAATGCCAAAACCATGTTGGTTATATGCCTCCTATCCGGATCAACAAGAATACTTTCGAGCCATTGAAGGAAAAGGAAAATGAGTGATTGAAGAAGGCAGTAGGCCCCTTGATGACCAGTTCAGAGAGCCAGAAGCTTATTCTTCATGGGCTGATATTGAGACTCGTCCGGCAAGCCCCGTTCCTCCTCGAGTGATGAATACAAGAGAGCTCCTCCTCAGTCTTCACCAGAAGGTGGATCGCAATCACAAGTGGGTCGAACGCCAGTTTGGCGCCATTGTGAGAACCCTCACTGAAACACAAAACTCTGTGAAGCTCAACCATCACTATCTGCATGAGGTTTTTGATTGCACCTGGGCTACACTTGCACATCTGAAGACTCAGACGGAGCTTGAAGAAATGGACTTTGAGCGAGACTTTGACTGGTCGTGGCCTCCCAAGAAGAAGTTCAGGCCCATTCCAGTTCTAGACCTTGAAGACAGCTCCTTTTCTTCCATCCACACTGCTGAAACTGATGAAGAACAGCTCGACACTGCTACCGGTCCAAGGAACAAGACTACTCCCAAGAAGCGTCACGGCTCTTCCTCCACCGCCAAGAAGTGAAGTCTTCAAGGGCGTTAGTCCTTAGTTTGTCCCTTTTTGTCACTTGATGACAAAGGGGGAGAAACTTGAGAGTTAGTCTTCAAACGGGATATTTTTGGGGCTTATGAACTATATTTAAGTTATAAACTCTTGGCTCTTCTGAAGTTTTTATGTAATGAGTTGTAACTTAAGCCCGATGGGACTCTGACGCTTTTGAATGTTTTTCGTCGCATGCTTATTCCTCAAGTTTTAATGCACACATGCTGGAATTCGTCAGATACCATTTGTCATCATGCATTTTCATTTTCTTCATATGATATGTTACATGTATGCATGATTTACAAGACTCAGGGGGAGATCTCCATGATATAAATCATCAGTGTGCATTTGCTGTGAAAAGCAAAATCCTCACGATATGCACATCTTCAGGGGGAGTCTCTCTGAATCTTGATTTCAAATTCCTCAAATGAGTATTTACACTTCATATATTTGATCCCTGTTGAAGACTTAACCTAATTGTCATCAACCACCAAAAAAGGGGAGATTGTAAGTGCATCTAGTGCCCCTTAGTGATTTTGGTGGTTTGAAGACTTATAGGTTAAGTATCTAATGTGTTTATGAGTGTACACATGATCTATAAGTCATTGAGGAGTTTGAGATATTTGAAGAATATCGACCCCTAAAAATATATATCTTCGGTTGAAGAAATTGGTCTGAAGCTGAAGAGGTGAATCGTGAGGAATCTGCGATAAAATTGATATTCCTCATGAAGATACTGAAATCGAGGAATTCGGTGTGTCCTGAAGAAAATCATTCTTTACAGCATGAAGAATTACTCTTTCTGTTTTATTTTCTTCGCATGTGAGTAATAGCAACACCGTACTGTTAAAGGGGGTCGAAGTTACACTTTGGAATGAATTTCCTCATGATGCTCAACCCAAGCCTAATCCGACCAAAAGCCTCAAGTGAGGAATATGAGTGACATGAGGACTCTCACAGTTGAGGGTTCCGACCGTTTCGATAGCCACGCCAAGTCATTGGTCTTATCCACTCCAACGGTCATATTATTTAAGGGCATTAGTGTCAAATCATGTCGGGATGCTCCCAGGCTATAAATAGCCACCCCCCACAACCATTAGCTGGTTGGCTGCTCCGTTAGAAACTGACACTTGTCATAAGAGCAACCCAATTCCTCGGAGTCTTCGAGAGTAATTCATCAGTGAGGAAATACCCCATACACCGAAACCACAAACCAAACCTAGTGATTGAGCATCACTGAAGTAGTTGTTCCTGTGTGGGACTGAAGCCTTTTACCTTTGAGGACTGTGCATCCTCCAGACGGTTAGGCGTCATGGTCTAGAGCTTTCCAGCAGTCAATTGTGGATCGCCGGGTGACCAAGTTTGTGCGGGTTTGGAAGTCTGCCCTGAAGACTTACCACGAGTGTTGGGCGAGGACTGTGTGTTCTTAGCCCAAGGAGAACACGGTAGGGACTGTGTGTCCCGGGACTGTGTGTCCTTTGGTTTCAATACCAAGCCGCTCCAAACCAGATGTACGACTGTCACAACAGTTGGAACTGTGTCATCAACGACTGTCTTCACTGAGAAACGGGTTCTAATTCCTCAACTCCTTACTTTCCTCGTATTATGTGTTTGAAAAGGACGTGGATGTCGCCTAGAGGGGGGGGGGTGAATAGGAGCTTTAAAATAGTTAAGGTTTAGGCTTGAACAAATGCGGAATAAAACTAACGTTTAATATGTCAAGCACAAAACCTACAAACAACTAGGCTCACCTATGTGCACCAACAACTTATGCTAAGCAAGATAAACAACTAAGTGATAGCAAGATATATTACAATAAACAATATGTCTATCACAAAGTAAAGTGCATAAGTAAAGGGTTCGGGTAAGAGATAACCGAGGCACGGGGAGACGATGATGTATCCCGAAGTTCACACCCTTGCGGCTGCTAATCTCCGTTAGAGCGATGTGGAGGCACAATGCTCCCCAAGATGCCACTAAGGCCACCGTAATCTCCTCACGCCCTCGCACAATGCAAGATGCCGTGATTCCACTAAGGGACCCTTGAGGGCGGTCACCGAACCCGTACAAATGGCAACCCTTGGGGGCGGTCACCGAACCCGTACACGTGGCAACCCTTGGGGGCGGTTACCGGTACCCGTACAAATTGCTCGGGGCAATCTCCACAACCTAATTGGAGACCCTGACGCTTCCTGGAGCTTCACACCACAATGATTGAGCTCCGAGACACCACCAAGCTTCTAGGATGCCAAAGCACCCACGAAGAACAATATCAAGGGAACTAAGTACCAAAGGTAGTAAGCTTCTCAACTTCTCACTTCCACGTATCACCGTGGAGAACTCAAACCGAAGCAACTAATGCAATGGCAAGAACACATGAAGTGGTCAAGTCCCTCACACTCAAATCCCTCCACAACAACAAAAGCTATGGAGAAATATGAGAGGAAGAACAAGGAGCTCACAAAGAACTCCAAGATCAAGATCCAAGGGGTTTGCCTCACATAGAGGAGAAAGTGATTGGTGGAGATGTGGATCTAGATCTCCTCTCTCTTTTCCCTCAAGAACAAGCAAGAATCATTGGAGGGATAGAGAGTAATCAAGCTCTAAGAATGTCAACAATGGAGGTAGAACAAGAGCTCAACGGAGGGATAAGGCCAAGGGGGAAGAAGACCCCCTTTATATAGTGGGGGAAGGAATCAGACCGTTACCCCCACTCTCTGCCCGAGCTCCAGCGGTACTACCGCTGGCTGCAGCGGTACTACCGCTGGCACTCCAGCGGTACTACCGCGGGCACTCCAGCGGTACTACTGCCAGCTAGCGGTACTACCGCTGGCTGCAGCGGTACTACCGCTGGCACTCCAGCGGTACTACCGCTGGCCCCAGCGGTACTACCGCTGGCACTCCAGCGGTACTACCGCTGGGCCCCTGGTAGTGCAACGGCACTACCACCGCCAAGAAAGTCTTTGCAAAAAGGTCCGTCCACGAACAACCGCTAGGCAGGCGGTACTAAGCTCCTGGAGCTGTACTACCGTTGACCAGGGGCGGTACTACTGCCAGCCAGCGGTACTACCGCTAGGGCCCGCGGTACTACCGCCAACTCTAGCGGTACTACCGCTAGGTCCAGCGGTACTACCGCTCGCCACTGAAATAGCCATAACTTTCGCATACGAGCTCCGAATCGAGCAAACCCAAGCTTGTTGGATTCAGGACGACAAGCTTGTTGGAAATCTTAAGACCATGCGGTTCTGAAAATGCCAAAGATATAGATATGTGAGTCCTCTATGAATGAAGAACCGGCAAAAACTCCAACATCGGAAACATCATAGTAGATGCATATGGACTCCGTTTTTGATGAACTCGAGCTTGTCACGAAGATGACCATAAGCTCTAAAACTCACAAAGAGAAACACCAAACAAGAACCAAGAAGTATGATGCAAGGATGCAAATGGTTTGAGCTCTCAACGAATGATACGATCAAGCTACTCACTTGAGAGCCCCCTTGATAGTACATCAATCTATCCTAAACAGAAAACCTATCAAGGGCAAACCTATACCTTGCACCTCGTCCTCTTGAGCTAGATGATGATGATCTTGGCTTCCTCAAGATGGACCACCTTTCTTGATTGTGTTGGCTTGATGAAGACTAGTTGATTGCTCCCCCATACTCACTATGGGTGAGCCACTCTTCAGCATATCTTCACAAGTCCATTGCCACCACAATGGACGGCAAGCTTCAAGCATGATATCTTCGTGCTGATCCACTTGAACTTGCACATCGCAATCTTGATGACGATCACAACTTGACGTCATACTTCATGGGTTGTATGAGATCTTCCCTTTGACGCAAGCCCATGGAAACACACCTAACCCCCACAAAGAACTCTCACGAAGACCATGGGTTAGTACACAAATACGTAATGGATAATGCTTACCATACCATGGGATCACTTGATCCCTCTTGGTACATCTTGTACGCTTTGTGTGTTGATCATCTTGATTTACTCTTTGTCTGAGATCTTGATCAACCATGTGTCTCTATGACCATTCTTTGGATAATACCTTGAATACCATATTGGTCATCATATAAACTCCTTGAACCCAACAGATGGACTTCAAGAAGTGCCTATGGACAAATCCTATAAATGTAACTTAAGGCAACCATTAGTCCATAGGAATTGTCATCAATTACCAAAACCACATATGGAGATATATGCTCTAACAGTGTTGATGACTTTCACTGCTGCTGTTTGAAGAATTTGTTGAAGACTTTCTCGGAATTTCCTCAACCCCAAATTCTTCACGTCAGTTAATCCTCATCTGTATTCTGCGTGCCTGTTCAGTGTGCAATCTCTTTTCACATTCCTCACTCTGAAAAACTGCTGTTGTGAAACTTTGCACTTCTGATCCTTTACTGTTTCCGTTGTGAGTTAGTCATCAGTGAGGAATTTCCTCAAAAGGAATTTCCTCAGTGATGAAATTCTAAAAATCTCCTATTCACCCCCCTCTAGTCGATATAACGCACTTTCATATTTTATTTCTAGGAAAGTGTTCCATTCCCTTCTTTAATGGAAATTGAAATTTAATATTCCCTTCCTTCATATCAATAACATCACCAATAGTCCTAAGGAAAGGTCTACCAAGAATAATGGGACATGTCGGATTGCAATCCATATCAAGCACAATGAAATCTACGGGAACATAGTTCCTATTTGCAATAATAAGAACATCATTGATCCCTCCCATAGGTTTGTTAATAGTAGAATCCGCAAGATGCAAATTAAGAGAGCACTCATCAGTATCATTGAAACCTAGAACATCACATAAAGATTTTGGAATTGTGGAAACACTAGCACCCAAATCACACAAAGCATGGGATTCATAATTTTTAATCTTAATTTTTATAGTAGGTTCCCACTCATCTTCCAACTTTTTATAGTGAGCATCATAATCATTTGGTTGGGCCATGAGGATAAATAAGATAGCACACATGAGCAAACCGAAAGCAAGCAAAATAAAGGGGCGAACGAAAAGGCAAATAAAGAAAGGAAAATATTTTTGTAAATTTTGTTTTAGAAGTGGGGGAGAGGAAAACGAGAGGAAAATGGCAAATAATGTAAATACAAGAGATGAGTTTGCGATAGGTACTTGGTAGATATGCTTCACTTGAATACTCCCCAACAACGGTGCCAGAAATTCTTCCTACTACTTCTTGAGCGTGCATTGGTTTTTCCCTTGAAGAGGAAAGAGTGATGCAACAAGATTGAGAACCAAGGTATCAATCCAGTAGGAGTATCATGATGAGGCACCAAGGCACCTGCGCAAAGACAAACAAACTTGCACCCAACGCGATAAAGGGGTTGTCAATCCCTTTACGATTACTTGCAAAGTGAGATCTGATAGTGATAACAGGTAAATATAAATAAATAAATAAAAGTGCACCAAGGTATTTTTGGTATTTTTGTATGTAGATCTAAATATATAATGTGTAAAATAAACCTGGGGGCCATAGTGTTCACTAGAGGCTTCTCTGATGATAGCAAGTATTACGGTGGGTGAACGAATTACTATCAAGCAATTGATAAAATCGCGCAAAGTCATGACGATATCTGAGGCAATGATCATACATATATGCATCACGTCCGAGACAAGTAGACCGATACTTTCTGCATCTACTACTATTACTCCACACATCGACCGCTATCCAGCATGCATCTAGTGTATTAAGTTCATAACAAACAGAGTAACGCCTTAAGCAAGATGACATGATGTAGATGGATAAATTCCTGTAATATGATATAAACCCCATCTTTTTACCCTTGATGGCAACAACATGATGTGTGCCTCGCTACCCCTTCTGTCACTAGGTAAGGACACCGCACGGTATGAACCCAAAACCAAGCACTTCTCCCATTGCAAGAATTATAGATCAAGTTGGCCAAACGAAACCCATAACTCGAAGAGAATTACAAGGATACGAAATCATGCTTATAAGAAATCAGAGGAGACAAAAATAATATTCATAGATAATCTGATCATAAATCCACAATTCATCAGATCTCGACAAACACACCGCAAAAGAAAGTTACATCGGATAGATCTCCATGAAGATCACGGAGAACTTTGTATTGAAGATCCATGAGAGAGAAGAAGCCATCTAGCTACTAGCTATGGACCCGAAGGTCTGTGGTGAACTACTCACGCATCATCGGAGAGGCAATGGTGGGTATGAAGAAGCCCTCCGTGTCCGAATCCCCCTCCGGCAGGGCACCAGAACGGTCCCCAGATGGGATCTTGCGGAAGCAGAAGCTTGCGGCGGCGGAAAAGTATTTTCGTGGCTCTCTCTGTTGGTTTGGGGATTTTAGGGAATTTATAGGCAAAAGAGGTAGGGCAAAGGAGGCACGGGGGGCCCACGAGCCTGCTAGGCACGCCCCCTGGGGCGCGCCTAGGGGGCTCGTGGCCTCCTCCGTGGCCCTTCTCCTTGGTTCTCAAGTCTTCTGGATCCCTTCTGTTATGAAAAAAATCACCCCGAAGGTTTTATTCCGTTTGGACTCCATTTAATATTCTTATCTGAAAAAGGTCAAAAACACGGAAAAAACAGAAACTGGCATTGGGGACTAGTTTAATAGGTTAGTCCCAAAAATGATATAAAATAGCATATAAATGCATATAAAACATCCCAAGTTGATAATATAATTGTATGGAAAAATCAAGAATTATAGATACGTTGGAGACGTATCAGATCACGATAGTTTTTTAGGGTAGAATATCCACCCCAAATTTATAGATTCGACACAATGGTAGCCAAAGAATATTTGCAGGTATTAGCAGTTGAGTTGTCAAATCAACCACACTTGGAGATGTAGTATCTGCAGCGCAGTGATCAGTAGCACGCCAATATGATAGTTTTGATAGTAGTGGTAACAGTAGCAGTCGTAACGGTAACAGTGATAGCAGTTTTGTAAAAGTTGTAACAGCAGTTGCAACAGTAGTAACTTAACAAGCACAATATGTGGAAAACTCGTAGGCATTGGATCGGTGATATTGCTGGATAATAATAATCATACAACAGTCACAACATAGGGCGACACAGAACTAGCTCTCGTTCATCGATATAATGTAGGCATGTATTTCGTACATAGTCATATGTTCTTATGGAAAATAACTTGCATGACATCTTTTGTCCTACCCTCCCGTGGTAGTGGGGTCCATAAGAAAACTAAGGGATATTAAGGCATCCTTTTAATAGAGAACCAGAGGAAAGCATCAACACATAGTGAATACATGAACTCCTCAAACTACGGTAATCACCGGAAAGAATCCAAATTAGTGTCACTTTGGGGTATGAGGATCCTAACACATAGCAGGTGCATATAACTTCCAAGATCGGATCACCAACATAGATATAATGATGAAAACATAAACGGTTCAGATCTGAAATGATGGCCCTCGGTCCCAAGTGACAAGCATTAAGCATAGCAAAGTCATAGCAACATTTATCTTGGAACATAGTGGATACTAGGGATCAAGCCCTAACAAAACTAACTCCATTACATGATGAATCTCATCCAGCTCTTCATCGACCAGCAAGCCTATGAACGGATTACTCACTCCCGGTGGAGAGCATCACGGAATTTGTGATGGAGGAGGGTTTATGATGACGAAGACCAAAGATTCCCCTCTCCTGAGCCCCAAACGTACTCTAGGTTAGGCCTCCTAATGAAGAATACGAGGTGGTGGCGGTTCCGTATCGTGAAACACGTTGAAGCTTCCTCTCTGATTTTTTCTGTGAAAATAGGAATTCATAGCGCTGGAATTAGGGTCAATGGAGCCACATGGGCCCCACAAGACACCAGGCTGCGCCAGGGAGGCCTGGCACGCCCTTATGTCTAGTGGGCTACTGTGGCACCCGCTGCAACCCCTCTAGTGGATCTTGATTCCAATATTTTTATATATTCCGAAACAATCTCCAAAAAGTTTCATTCCATTCTGAGAACTTTTATTTCTCCACAAAACACTTTTGCCCTAGTTTTGACCTCTCATTTGCATGATTTGAATGAAACTAACCCGGACTGACGCTCTTTTCAGCAGAACTACCTTGGTGTTATTTTTGTCCAGAAATAAAAGTTTTGGGAATTGGACAAAACCTTTTTTGAATTATTTATCGCATTTATAAGGAATTATGGAGCAAAGACGTGCCGCAGAAACGCTGCCACGGGGCCACAAGCCAACACATGGCTCCTCCGTTCCTAATTCCAGCCCTACAAAATCAAATCTTCGAAGAAAAAAAATCTGAGAGAAATTTTCATCGCGTTTCACGAGACGAAGCCACCGCCACCTCCTATTCTTCCTCTAGAGGGCTGACATGGAGTCCGTTTGTGGCTCCGGGGAGGGGGATTCGTCGCCATCGTCATAACCAACCCTTCTTCATCAACACGGCAATGAAGCTGACCACCGGGAGTGAGTAATTACTTTGTAGGCTTTCTGGACGATGGTGGGATTGGATGAGATTGATCATGTAATGGAGTTAATTTTGATAGGGCTTGATGCCTAGTATCCACTATGTTCTGAGATTGATGTTACTATGAATTTGTTATGCTTAATGCTTGTCACTAGGGCCCGAGTGCCATGATTTCAGATCTGAACCTATTATGTTTTCATGAATATGAAAGTGATTTGGATTCTATCTTAAAATTTGTAGTTACCTATTATGTGCCTTGATCCGTACAGCCCAAGGTGACAATAACTGGGATTCTTTCCGGTAATTAACGTAGTTTGAGGAGTTCATGTATTCACCATGTGTTAATGTTTTGTTTCGGTTCTTTATTAAAAGGAGGCCTTAAGATCCCTTAGTTTCCAATAGGACCCCACCGCCATGGGAGGGTACGACAAAACATGTCATGCAAGTTCTTATCGTAATCACGTATGACTATATACGGAATACATGCCTATTATATTGTTGAATTGGAGCTAGTTTTGTGTCGTCCTAGTGTGTAGCTATAATATGATCAATGTCATCTAAATCATTATCCATCAATGATCCACGTGAATACACTTAACATATACTAAATCTTGCTAAGTTACTACTATTGATGTTGCTGTCACACCTACCACTCAATTACTATTGTTACCAAAATTGTTGCTATCATTGTTACTGTTACTACTATCATATGCTCTGCTAATAAATCCTTGTTGCTGAGAGATATCCCATGTGTTGTTGAACTGACAACTCAAATGTTATGGCCAATAAATATTCTTGGCTCCCCTTGTGTCGAATCAATAAATTAGGGTGAAATACTACATGTGAAGACTTTCGCGATCCCCTATACTTGTAGGTTATCAGAACCCTAGTGGATCAACTTGTGTGTTACATTTGTGGTTCATTCATATTTAGCACCAACACCCTTATGATGTTTGTTGTCTCCATGCGTGAGTAGTTCCCCTAGTTCTCAGGGATATGGATGAACGCTAGTGTGTAATAGTTCAATTGGTATTAGGATTAATATCAATATTACATGTTTGTTTAATAATCCTCTTAATGTTGGATGAAGTCGACCATCCACCATATGCCAACTTTGGATGGAAGGTTATTACTTCTGGCGGACCGGCTTATCTCCGTTTGACCTGGATCATTGCGGTAGATGGTAAAACAAAGATCAATAATAGGTTGCGTACTCGGGTACCTTTTTCTCCTTAATCATCGGTTGGTTACAGGAATGGGGAGGAACTATGGTGGTTGATATGATACCGGTCTTCCGTGTGTATGCACGTATATGTACCAGATCGGGCCACAAATAGAAATATGTAAAGTGGTTTAGGAATCATACGCTAGTGGGCAATCCAGACTCGTTGGGAACACTTCTTCTCAACTTGGATTTGACCACTCTTCTTTATAATCCTTGTCACTCAGTTGCATTCCAATATTTTCCTTTCATGCTTGCTACACTGTTTCTGTCATATCGTTACCGCTTTGGATTTCTCTCAACTTGCAGCCATAGTTATTTAAACTATTCAAGAGCTAAAAGATTGATTCAAGTGCTCCCTATGGGATCACTACTCTTACTTCGAAAAGGATAAAACCAAATCCTATGCACTTGCAGGACATCACTTTGCAGTGACTAGACGAACGGATAATTGAAAATATACTAGAGATGTAGGCCCTAACCATGTTGTTTTACAAGTAACAATATACGTTAGAAGGCAAGAAAATGCATGGAACAAGTTCTTGAGACCATTCCAACAAAGGCAACACAATCAATGATTGAGTCCTTGAATGCACCTTATAGTCAACAAGAGGTCAAATAAGACTCTTTCAGATGTTCCCCATCAAGTATCTCTTGCAAAATAGACTCCCAACTCATTTGTTTCAGAGGCACTGGGAGGTGTGCAAAACTGGTGTTACAAATGTTGTCCTAAAAATTGTTAAAGGCATAGAATCGACATCTTGCATTAATGAGATTGTGCTAGTGTTGATCCCAAAGGTAAAAAAATATACCTGATATAATTTCTGAGGAACAATCAACTTTTGTGCTAGGTAGATTGAGCACGAAGAACATCATTATGGCATATGAATGTCTACACTTCATGAAGCAAAATAGGGCAAAGAGGCACCAGTCTTGTGCCCTGAAGCACAATATAATAAAGCCCTATTATAGGATTGAGTGGCTGGTACTAATTTACCAGAACTTGTTCCAGTAGTCATGTTGAAACTGGAGTAAACATTATAATGAGCCTAGTGACCATAATTAAGTTTTCATTCATGTTTAATTGAAATTAGTTAGAAGAATTTTTGCCATCTTGTGGAATCACACAAGGGCACCCAATATCTCCATACTTATTCTTGCTAGCAACAGAAGGCATGCAATGCCTACTACAATAAAAAGGAGTAATCAAATGTGCGTGGTCTACAAGTGGCACTCTTGGTGCCAACAGTTAACCATCTTCTATTCGCAGATGAAAACCTATTATTTTTTTAATGCCAATAGTGTTGGAGCTACTAAGGTGAACCAACTTCTGGTAAATTAGTACCAAGCATCTGAGAAGTGAATAAACTTTTTAGAGTCTTCTACCTTTTTTAGTAAGAGGTTGTTGGAGAGCACTAGGATGGAAATAAAAGTCATGTTAAATGTCCCAAATGAAACACCCAGTGAGAAGTATCTAGGAATTCCCTTAGACATAGGAAGCTTGAAAAATAGTGCATTCAAATATTTAAAGGTTGATATTTAGAGTAAGGTCCAAGGTTGTCTACAGAATATTCAAATAATAGTAGGAAAACGAAGTCCTTGCTAAATCAGTAGCACACGCGGTTCGAGGTTTTTCCATGTCATGCTTGAAATTACCAAGGGTACTTTGTGAACACCTGAAATGCTGATTAGAAAGTTGTGGTGTAGGATTAAATATGGAAAACACAAACCATACTGGGTCTCTTGGAAAACAATGACACAAGATAAAGGTATGGTCGGCCTTGGTTTTAAGGATTTGAGCTCTTCAACATGACCATGCTAGCTAGGCAGGCATGTGCCTTTTACAAAATCCAGAAACATGGACTGCATGCCTACTGAAGAGCATCTACTATCCTAATTCCTCGATCTTACATGCAAGTTTGGGATGGAATCCTAACCAGGTTTGGGTGAGGAATCATCAAAGGGAGAGGCACACCAAAATTTGGACTAATAAGGCGAATAGGCAAGGACGCATCTGCAAAAAATTGGAACAATACATTGTTTCCTTGAGATGACAACCTGAGACCTTATGGTTGTCGTGTCCCCAACCCTCTGACTCTTGTATCAGAGTTGATTGATCATACGACTCCAACATGGAACATGGATCTAGTGTAGGATGTGTTCATGCTGATGTATGAATGTGTTATTATAGAAATCCATCTCTGCACCTTGTGTCGTGGGAATGATCTTAACAATGAATACTAGACGTACGAATGAGGGGTGGAGCCTAGCTACAACGCAAGTGTGACTCGGATTTAGTGAGTTCGGGCCCCTCTCGGAGGAGGTAATGACCTGACGTCTCATGCCCGGAGGCTTGCGTTTTCTCTGGGACTGTCTTATTACAAGGAATGTTGAGCCCTTGTAATAGAGCTCGAAGGCTTGTATTTACTCCATTGGCTTATATGGAGTTCTCCACGACCCGTCGAGTGATACTTCTCCAACATATCTATAATTTTTTATTGTTCCATACTATTATATTATATGTTTTACATGCATTAATATGCTACTTAATATTGTTTTTGGGACTAACCTATTAATCTACAGCCTAGTGGCATTTTCTGTTTTTCCTTGTTTTTGAGTATTGCAGATATGGAATATTAAACGGAGTCCAAACGGAATAAAATATCCGGAATGATGTTTCTTGGACCAGAAGAAACCTGCCAGACTTGGAGAGGGGGGCAGGAGACCTACCGGAAGACAACAAGTCAGTAGGGCGTGCCCTTGGCTTTTGGCCCCCCTGCACGCCTCCTAACCCTAATCCTCCACCTATGATTTCCCAAATATTCCCCAATCCGAAAAGAGCAACAAAAAATACTTTTCCGCCATCGGGAGCCTCTATTCCTGTGAGATACAATTTGGGAGCATTTTCCGTCAATCTGTTAGAGGGGGAATCGATTATGGAGGGCATTTACATCAACTCCATCTACATCTACATCATGTCATCTTACCTAATGCGTTACTCTGTTCTTCATGAACTTAATACTCTAGATGCAGGCAGGAGTCGGTCGATGTGTGGAGTAATAGTAGTAGATGCAGAATCGTTTTGGTCTACTTGACACGGACGTGATGCCTATATGCATAATCATTGCCTTGGATATATTCATAGTTATTCGCTTTTCTATCAATTTCTCGAGAGTAATTTGTTTACCCACAGCATTATTTTCCTTCATGAGAGAAGCCTCTAGTGAAACCTATGGCCCCGGGTCTATTTTCCATATTATACTTTCAGATCTATAAACCAAAGATATATTGGTGCCATTTATTTAGTTTTCGTTCTAGCAATATTTTATATCTATCTCTATCAGATCTCATCCTTGCATATAACCGTGAAGGGATTGACAACCCCTTTTTAGCGTTGGGTGCAAGTGTTTGATTGTTTGTGCGGGTGCGAAGATTTGGGCCTTGCTTGTTCCTCCTACTGGATTGATACCTTGGTTCTCAACAAACTGAGGGAAATACTTATCTACTTTGTTGCATCACCCTTTCCTGTTCAAGGGAAAACCAACACAATCTCAAGAAGTAGCATGAAGGATCTGTAGCAAGATCAAGTCTAATAAGTACCCATCACAAACACATTTCTTGCATTTACTTTACTTTCCATTTGCCTCTCGTTTTCCTCTTCCCGATTATAAAACGATTTTCAGAAAATACCAAAAAGATTTGATTTTTTATTCGCCCTTCTTCCGTTCGTCTTTTCGTTTGCTTGCTTGCTTGCTAGATTGCTTTCTTTATCACGATGACTAAAGATAATACAAATTTATGTGACTTTTCCTCTACTAATAATAATGATTTTATTAGTACTCCGATCGCTCCCACCACTAGTGCGGAATCTTATGAAATTAATGTCGTTTTACTTAATCTTGTTATGAAAGAACAATTTTCTGGCCTTCTTTTGACAAGCAACAATTTTCAAGCCTTCCTAGTGAAGATGCCGCATCACATCTAAATACTTTCGTTGAGTTGTGTGATATGCAAAAGAAGAAAGATGTGGATAATGAAATTGTTAAATTGAAGCTATTTTCTTTCTCACTACGAGATCGTGCTGAAACTTGGTTTTCATGTTTGCCTAAAAATAGTATTGATTCATGGAATAAGTGTAAATATTTTTTCTTTCCAAGTACTTTCCGCCCGCTAAGATTATATTCCTTAGGAACGATATAATGAATTTTAAGCAACTCGATCATGAGCATGTTGCACAATCTTGGGAGAGGATGAAGCTAATGATTAGGAATTGCCCCGCACATGGTTTGAATTTATGGATGGTTATACAATTTTTTATGCGGGATTGAATTTTCCTTCTAGAAAACTTTTAGATTCCGCCGCGGGTGGTACTTTTATGGAAATCACATTTGGAGAAGCTACTAAACTCCTAGATAATGTTATGGAAAAAGGCTCTCAATGGCATACCGAAAGATCTCCTACTAGTAAAAAAGTGCACGCTATTGAAGAAATAAATACTTTGAGTTAAAAGATGGATGAATTGATGAAATTGTTTGCTAGTTAAAGTGCTCCTATTGATCCCAATGATATGCCTTTGTCCTCTTTGATTGTAAATAATAATTAATCTATGGATGTGAATTTTGTAGGTAGGAACAATTTTGGCAATAACGCGTATAGAGGTAATTTCAATCCTAGGCCGTTTCTGTAGCGACCCGACTCAAAACGAGTCAAGCCTCTGTGTTTCTGTGCCATCCCTGGATCAGTATGCTGGCACACACAGTACATCAATGTATATATCAAAGTGCAATCACATGTAATTAGCGTAAAACTGATATACACCTTATATATCTCAGCGGAAGCAGTCAAGGGAGTGGAGTCCCAATAAACACCAACGGCAAGTTTAGTGTAGACCGTAACCCTGAATCGTACTCTTACTCGTCGAAGAAAAATATCTACACCATAAGACGTTGCAGCCGTGTAGGTCAGCATATTGAATATGTCGGCAAGTCACATAAGAGAGGGGTGAAAAGTAATCATCTATACTACATGCATATATGGCAAGTGGGGCTATAAGTTTTTTTTAGCGAAAAGCAAGTTTTCTCCTACATCAAGAGAGGGCTAAAAGCAAAACGTTACTACATTGTTGGTTGTTAACGAGATGGTTCCACCAACCAATTCTCGTACCCATGTTGTCAATAATACCCACATCAATATTATTATTTGTGTTGAGAATTTCAGATAAGTCAGTTCCTTTGGCTCAAGGTGTCCATGACCGTGGACACGACTAATCATTAGGTTTGAGTACTCTGCAGAGTTTTGCACACGTTCCCCACAAGATTTGATCGCCTCCGTGTATGTCCTCGCACTTCATGGTGTTTGAAGACCGGATGATCAAAACATGGTCTTCAACGGGTCCCTCTGAATCCCTGTCGGTGCCCATCTATTCCTACCATTCTTCTACATCTTCTAGCACCGCGTGTCCAGAGTCGCCGCGTTGTCCAACCAAGCCAGAGCCCATAATGACTTGTGGCTGTGCAGGTAAGCCTTGGGTCTTGAAAATATCCGTCCGTCTCTTTGAGCCTGGGTGAAGCTTTCCGCAAGATGTCATGGCCGTCTCCAGCATCCCGGGTCGTCCACTGGTTTCTCCAGGGAGCCGATCAACCGTCCTTCACCCAGAGTTCCATTGCATCATGAGGTCTTGAAAAGTCTTGACTTAACCGGTCTTGGTTATTAAATTATTCTCGCATCACTCGTGATAAACTCTCAACCAGAATCCCATCTACTCAAGCATAGCAATATGAAATTTGTCATCCCGGACCAAGTAACGGGGTTGTTGGGTGCCTACCACATGATACTACAATATGTAACCATAATTTCCAAGTACCTACTCAGCATGCAATTGGGCATAGGATGGTAGAACTACGATGCATAAAACATACGTGATACATGATCAAATGACTTGCCTGGCGATGTGGACGAAGAAGAATTTCTCGAGAAATAACTTGATAGACTACTCGTCACCCTCCGATGAAATCTATATAACAAACATATGATTCACATAAGAACTCATACTAGCAACATTCTAGCAATCAAAACAAAAGAGAGAGCGAATAGGAATCCGAAGGAAACTTCAAATAAGACTAGGGAGTCTTCTACTACGTCAAACACTAAATAGTTTTTGTCTAACAGAAAATAGAATACTTAAATAGAAAAAATAACAGAAAACAAAATATAAAATAACTAAGATAACAGAAGTAAAATTTACAAAACAATATTATTTTATAAGTATTTTCAAAATAGGTAATCAAACTAGCAATGCATTCAATTCGCAAGTTAGTATACAACTAGAATTGATTCCATGCAAACAAATAAGAATAAATAAAACAAAATTTTGTTGTTTTTGAAAATTTACTGGTAAATATCAAAAACAAAATATAACTTTTCACAATTACAAAAAAAAACAAATTAAGAACAATTAATACAAAAGAAATAGCAAGAAAACAAAAAGGCTAAAACAGAATCTGTTTTGCTTAAAACCCTAAGTAAAAATATTTAAAAAAATTGAAACTTAAACTACTGAAAGATATGATCAATAGGAAACAGTAGAAAAAAGAATTAAGTTAAAAGCTATTTTTAAACTCCCGGTATAAGCAAAACAAGCTTTAAATAAAATCTGATCTAATTCAAATTTTATAAATCCAAACATAGACAAATTATATATCTTCAGAAAACACATAAAATTTGTGATCCAATGCAAAACGAATCACCTAATTCGGAGTTATAGACTAATAGATATGAATTTTCTAAGATTGCAATTTTCTGAAAAAATTGCAATACGGGATTTTGTGAATCTCACCATGGGTGACAGAGAGGAAGAACTCCGGCGAGGTAGCTGCTCCGGCGAGGTGGGGAGGTCACCGGCGGGGGTCGGGGTGCGATGGAGGAGTGTGGCGATGAGTCTCCTCCGTCGGACGGCGTCGTCGGCGAAGCGAAGGGGAGTCGGGGCGGTCGGGGAAGCGCCCGGGGAGTTCCTATCCGGCCAAACTCCGGCGAGGCGAGGGGAGTGGCGAGGAGCGGCGAAAGCTTGGGCTAGGGGCAAAAATGAGTTGTGGTGGACGAGGGGGTGCTTGTGGCAGCATCGGTTGGGGCGGGGAGGCGAGTGGTGGCGCGGGGGTGGCGAGGTGTTTTCCTACTAGAGGTTGGGCTCCAGCGAGGTGCGAGGGAGGGCGAGGTGGCTCTGGCGTGGGAGGAGGGGCCGAGGGGGGGGGAGGCGTGGGTGGCGACTTATATAGGGGGGCAGGGGGAAAGGAAGGGGAGGGGAAAATCGGGAGGGATCCCGTTGATCAGGGGGATGGCAGGAGGTGCGCCATGGAGGGCTGCTCGCTGGGAAGGAAAACCACGGGAGTAAGAAAGAAGGAAGGAGAAAGAAGAAAGAAGGAAAGAAAAAAAGAAAGGAAAGAAAAGAAAGAAAAATAAATATAGAAAAGAAGAGGAGGTGCGCTGGAGGGTTGGATGCTCGTGGGGATGGCCAGGAATCTCTCCAAGCGATGGGGGGATCTGCCCACGAAAATCTCCCGATTTGTTTTTTTTAAACAGCAAGAGAAAAAATAAAAGGAAATAATTTATATGGAGTATTATATACCAAATCGATCAGAAAAATATTTCCTAATTTATTATCATTTTTCCAAAACCAAAATAATTTTTTTTTAAATGTTTATTCAGAAAAATCCCTAAGGCTTTACTTCCTTTTTGGCAATTAATTTCTCCATAAAACTTGGGTCTTCTTGGCTCAAAATATTTCAGAAATGCCTCACATTTTGGAGGGTCATTTTCCTCCGCTCTCTCTTGCGTGCAAGAATTTTGTCGGGGCATTTTCTTGGCGAAGAAAAATATAGAAGAGCAAAAGGAAATTTATTTTTTTGAAAGAATTCAAATGCAAACTCCATTCAATTTTTTTTATAGTTGAAGAAGTCATGTCATCTTCTCTCATTGCTTTTGAATTTGAATTTATCGGAGAAGGGGAAAGTCATTTTATTCCCTCTCATTCAAAAGTTTTTGAAAAGTTTCAAATTTGACTCAAGTTTCAATCACTCAAGCAAACAAACAAACAATATAATAATTATATTAACATTCCAAAATTTGGGATGTTACAAACCTACCACACTTAGAATGAATCTCGTCCTCGAGATTCGGAAGGGCTAGAAAGAAAAGGTTAGGGTTTGGGGTCTTCTAACAAATCCAACCTCTGGCAAATTGGGATGCTACCACACTTAAAATGAGTGCTACTGGTCCCTTAAGATTTTAACAATCCTCCGGGATTTTGGCAACTGACATCGCAGAGTCTTCATATTAAATCCTTTGGTGATGCTCTTTCGTTATATTCATAACGTTTTCCATCAAAATCGAGAGTTCTTGTGTTGATATAAGCTTCTTCCGTTACTGGGTCTTCTTAATTGACAGTCTCGTGGTCAATTCTAAATAACATATCGATGGTTCTCATGGTGGTCTACCATTTGTGGTTACCCTACAGAGAGAGGGGTCTTGTCTTCATCCTCACCGTAAAATTTCCTACGCGTGACAACAAATGCCATGTACATGGGGTGTTCATCATACCATTCTAAGGCTTAAACAAAAGCTTCAAAGAACGTCGTCTCTCACTATGGGTAGGTCTCTCAGATTTACCGTTCCAAATAACAAGAGAATGACAATAGTAAGTCATCATGGTGGCCAAGCCATGTCGCACTGAAATCATTAACTTGTATAAGGCTTAGTGAATCTCGTATTCTAACACTTGGGCATCCTCACAAGCGTTGCAGAATTTCTCTTGTCCACGAACGAAGTTCGGATAATCCATTGGTTCTGCAAGCTGAACAAAACATCTATCGTATCTTCACAAATCTCGGGCTTTCGTATGTTCCTAAGAAAATGTTTGTTGATCCATCATAGCTTCTTCCATAAATCATATTCATTTCATAATCAATCCTTCATTACATCCTTGCGTTCTTCAAAATTCTAACTCAAAAGTAATTTATTACAAATGCTGTCAACCACATTGTTCGGTATGGCCAAGCATTTCTGCCAACTTTATTCATCTGTCTCTCTTGGAGGTACTTTAGTTCCACTCGAACTTTCCGAGGTGCTCCTTGAAATCATCCATCTTTCGCTTCATCATGGTGGTCATGAGCTTCATCTCCATCATCTCCTCACGTACCTCCCTCAGGTATTCCTGGGTATGATGGAGTCTTGCTTCAAGTATTTCTCCAATCTGACGTATGGCTTCCATGGCAGCTTCACGAACAGCATCAAAGAAGGTTGCTCGTGGTACACGTGAAATGAAAAAGTATTGACCCATAGTCTTTGGACAAACTCCTTTCACATGGTCGAGGTGTACTTCCACGTACCAAAGTTCCACTCCATTTTCCACAAATGGGTAGCCTTCGTAGACTGCATCTCCTTCAAGGTGAATGTGCTTCATCATGTCCTTCAGGATTTTTGGGTAATCATGATCACTGGTCAGGGTCATGATCGTTTCGAGGCCCTTGAGGAATGACTCGTAGAGAGTTGTCATCTGCAGGTGTCAGTAAATAGGTACTCAGAGGAATGTATATGTCTCCTTGGTAGTTATGGTACATTCCTACTCAGTGGATCCTGTGGGGTTTACCGATTACTACGACACTTAAATGAATTATACTCATGCCTGCATAGACCATATTTTCTCATATCCTCATGTTGGGGAACGTCGCATGGGAAACAAAAAATTTCCTACGCGCACGAAGACCTATCATGGTGATGTCCATCTACGAGAGGGGATTTCCGATCTACGTACCCTTGTAGATCGCACAGCAGAAGCGTTAGTGAACGTGGTTGATGTAGTGGAACGTCCTCACGTCCCTCGATCCGCCCCGCGAACCGTCCCGCGATCCGTCCCACGATCTAGTGCCGAACGGACGGCACCTCCGCGTTCAGCACACGTACAGCTCGACGATGATCTCGGCCTTCTTGATCCAGCAAGAGAGACGGAGAGGTAGATGAGTTCTCCGGCAGCATGACGGCGCTCCAGAGGTTGGTGGTGATCTGATCTCGGCAGGGCTCCGCCTGAGCTCCGTAGAAACGCGATCTAGAGGAAAAACCGTGGAGGTATGTGGTTGGGCTGCCGTGGAAAAGTCATCTCAAATCAGCCCTAAAACCTCCGTATATATAGGTGGGAGAGGGCGGGCCTTGCCTTGAGGCTCAAGGAGCCCCAAGGGGGTCAGCCGAGCCAAGGGGGGAAGTCCTCCCCTTCCAAACCGAATCCAACTAGGTTTGGAAGGTGGAGTCCTTCTCTCCTTTCCCACCTCCTCTTTTTTTTCTTTCTCTTTGATTTCTTATCCTTTGGCGCATAGGGCCTTCTTGGGCTGTCCCACCAGCCCACTAAGGGCTGGTGCGCCACCCCCAAGGCCTATGGGCTTCCCCGGGGTGGGTTGTCCCCCCCCCCCCCCGGTGAACACCCGGAACCCATTCGTCATTCCCGGTAACTCCGAAAACCTTCCGGTAATCAAATGAGGTCATCCTATATATCAATCTTCGTTTTCGGACCATTCCGGAAACCCTCGTGACGTCCGTGATCTCATCTGGGACTCCGAACAACATTCGGTAACCAACCATATAACTCAAATACGCATAAAACAACGTCGAACCTTAAGTGTGCAGACCCTACGGGTTCGAGAACTATGCAGACATGACCCGAGTGACTCCTCGGTCAATATCTAAAAGAGGGACCTGGATGCCCATATTGGATCCCAAATATTCTACGAAGATCTTATCATTTGAACCTCAGTGCCAAGGATTCATATAATCCCGTATGTCATTCCCTTTGTCCTTCGGTATGTTACTTGCCCGAGATTCGATCGTCAGTATCCGCATACCTATTTCAATCTCGTTTACCGGCAAGTCTCTTTACTCGTTCCGTAATACAAGATCCCGCAACTTACACTAAGTCAGTTTGCTTGCAAGGCTTGTGTGTGATGTTGTATTACCGAGTGGGCCCCGAGATACCTCTTTGTCACACGGAGTGACAAATCCCAGTCTCGATCCATACTAACTCAACGAACACCTTCGGATATACCTGTAGAGCATATTTATGTCACCCAGTTACATTGCGATGTTTGATACACACAAAGCATTCCTCCGGTGTCAGTGAGTTATATGATCTCATGGTCATAGGAACAAATACTTGACACGCAGAAAACAGTAGCAACAAAATGACACGATCAACATGCTACGTCTATTAGTTTAAGTCTAGTCCATCACGTGATTCTCCTAATGACGTGATCTATTTATCAAGCAACAACACCTTGTACATAATCAGAAGACCCTGACTATCTTTGATCAACTAGCTAGCCAACTAGAGGCTTGGTAGGGACAGTGTTTTGTCTATGTATCCACACATGTATATAAGTCTTCATTCAATACAATTATAGCATGGATAATAAACGATTATCTTGATACAGGAATTATGATAATAACTATATTTATTATTGCCTCTAGGACATAATTCCAACAGTATCCCACTTGCACTAGAGTCAATAATCTAGCCCTCACATCATCATGTGAATTCCATTGTAATAAATCTAACACCCATACAGTTCTGGTGTTGATCATGCTTTGCCCGTGGAAGAGGTTTAGTCAGCGGGTCTGCTACATTCAGATCCGTGTGCACTTTGCATATATTTACGTCCTCCCCTTCGACGTAGTCGCGGATGAGGTTGAAGCGTCGTTTGATGTGTCTGGTCTTCTTTTGAAACCGTGGTCCCTTTGCTAAGGCAATGGCACCCGTGTTGTCACAGAACAAGGTTATTGGATTCAGTGCGCTTGGCACCACTCCAAGATCCGTCATGAACTGCTTCATCCAGACACCCTCCTTAGCCACCTCCGAGGCAGCCATGTACTCCGCTTCACATGTAGAATCTACTACGACGCTTTGCTTGGAACTGCACTAGCTTACTGCACCCCATTAAGAATAAATACGTACCCGGTCTGTGACTTAGAGTCATCCGGATCTGTGTCAAAGCTTGCATCGACGTAACCCTTTACGGCGAGCTCTTCGTCACCTCCATACACGAGAAACATCTCCTTAGTCCTTTTCAGGTACTTCAGGATATTCTTGACCGCCGTCCAGTGATCCACTCCTAGATTACTCTGGAACCTGCCTGCCATACTTATGGCCAAGCTAATGTCCGGTCTAGTGCACAACATTGCATACATGATAGAACCTATGGCTGAAGCATAGGGGACGGTGCTCATATGCTCTCTATCCTTATCAGTTGCTGGGCACTGAGTCTTACTCAATCTTGTACCTTGTAAAACTGGCAAGAACCCTTTCTTGGATTGTTCCATTTTGAACCTCTTCAAAACTTTATCAAGGTATGTGCTTTGTGAAAGTCCTATCAGGCGTTTTGATCTATCCCTGTAGATCTTAATGCCTAGAATATAAGCAACTTCTCCTAGGTCCTTCATAGAGAAACTTTTATTCAAGTAATCCTTTATGCTCTCCAAAAACTCTACGTTGTTTCCAATGAACAATATGTCATCCACATATAATATTAGAAACGCCACAGAGCTCCCACTCACTTTCTTGTAAATACAAGATTCTCCAACCACTTGTGTAAACCCAAATGCTTTGATCACCTCATCAAAGCGTTTGTTCCAACTCCGAGATGCTTGCACCAGTCCATAAATGGATCGCTGGAGCTTGCACACCTTGTTAGCATTCTTAGGATCGACAAAACCTTCGGGTTGCATCATATACAACTCTTCCTTAAGGAAACTGTTAAGGAACGCCGTTTTGACATACATCTGCCAGATTTCATAATCGAAAAATGCAGCTATTGCTAACATGATTCTGACGGACTTAAGCATCGCTACGGGTGAGAATGTCTCATCGTAGTCAACTCCTTGAACTTGTGAAAAACCCTTCGCCACAAGTCGAGCTTTATAAACGGTCACATTGCCGTTAGCGTCTGTCTTCTTCTTAAAGATCCATTTGTTCTGAATAGCCTTGCGTCCCTCAGGTAGTATTTCCAAAGTCCACACTTTGTTTTCATACATGGATCCTATCTCGGACTTCATGGCCTCTAGCCATTTGTTGGAATCTGGGCCCACCATTGCTTCTTCATAATTTGCAGGTTCATTGTTGTCTAACAACATGATTGACAAAATGGGATTACCGTACCACTCTGGAGCAGCACGTGGTCTCGTCGACCTGCGTGGTTCGACAGGAACTTGAACCGGAGTTTCATGATCATCATCATTAACTTCCTCCTCAACCGGCGTCGCAACGACAGGGGTTTCCCCTTGCCCTGCGCCACCATCTAGAGGGATGAGAGGTTCGACAACCTCATCAAGTTCTATCTTCCTCCCACTCAATTCTCTCGAGAGAAACTCCTTCTCGAGAAAAGCTCCGTTTTTAGCAACAAACACTTTGCCCTCGGATTTGAGATAGAAGGTGTACCCAACTGTCTCTTTTGGGTAACCTATGAAGATGCACTTTTCCGCTTTGGGTTCCAGCTTTTCAGGCTGAAGCTTTTTGACATAAGCATCACATCCCCAAACTTTAAGAAACGACAATTTTGGCCTTTTTCCATACCACAGTTCATATGGTGTCGTCTCAACGGATTTTGATGGTGCCCTATTTAAAGTGAATGCAGCTGTGTCTAATGCATAACCCCAAAACGATAACGGCAAATCGGTAAGAGACATCATAGATCGCACCATCTCTAATAAAGTACGATTACGACGTTCGGACACACCATTACGTTGTGGTGTTCCAGGCGGTGTCAACTGTGAAACAATTCCACATTGTCTTAAGTGAGCACCAAACTCGAAACTCAGATATTCACCCCCACGATCAGACCGTAGGAACTTGATCTTCTTGTTACGATGATTTTCAACTTCACTCTGAAATTGCTTGAACTTTTCAAATGTTTCAGACTTGTGCTTCATTAAGTAGACATAACCATATCTACTCAAATCGTCAGTGAAGGTGAGAAAATAACGATATCCGTCGCGTGCCTCTACGCTCATCGGAACGCACACATCGGTATGTATGATTTCCAACAAGTCACTGGCACGCTCCATTGTTCTGGAGAACAGAGTTTTAGTGATCTTGCCCATGAGGCATGGTTCGCACGTGTCAAGTGAATCAAAGTCAAGTGACTCCAAGAGTCCATCGGTATGGAGTTTCTTCATGCGCTTTACACCAATATGACCTAAGCGGCAGTGCCACAAAAATATGGCGCTATCATTGTTAACTCTAACTCTTTTGGTCTCAATGTTATGTATATGTGTATGACTATCAAGATTCAATATGAACAATCCTCTCACATTGGATGCATGACCATAAAAGATGTTACTCATAGAAATAGAACAACCATTATTCTCTGACTTAAAAGAGTAACCGTCTGTCACATCCCTAACCCTTAAGCAAGATAGCATTGTGCTCATGTCTTCTTTGCATTTGCATCTAAGAAGTTTCAACAAAAACAACAAAGTGGCAAAGGAAATACTCAAAACCCTAGCCACCATTTCAATTAAAGGAAATCTCAAACTAGTTCAAAATCAATGAACCCAAAATGGCCTCAAGAAATGTTCAAACTTTCTGGTAAATCATGAAAGTAAATGAGCATTGGAGAAAACTATTTCCTTGACACCTTAAGCTTTTTAAATTAATGCAAAAGCCATTGGTTTCAAATTTAAAATTTGAAATCAGAAACTATAATTTTCCAAAAATGTTGAAAACCATGGAAATGAGTGGGGATATTATAACAAATATTTCAGGAGGTCTAAAATAGTTTTTACTTTTTGTTTTGGAGCTGAATTAATTAGCAAAACAATAATTAGCAAAACAGAAAAACAAAAACAGAGAAAATGGAAAAAAACTTACCTGTCGCCCAAGCCTGGCCCGGCCCATCTCCCCGCTCGTCCCCTCCCTCGCGCCAGTAGGCAGCAGGAGGTGGCCGCCGCCCCCTCCGGCGCGGCCACGCACCTGCGTGCCTGCCTGGACGCCACCTCGCGCTGGCGACGACGGGGATAAGCTCCCCAGAGCCTCCCCTATCCATTCCCCGCCTCGGTTCTCCTCCTCCTCCCGGATCTCCTCCTCCTCCTTGCTGCCGCCATTAGAGCCGAGCTCGAGCTCGAGCTACCCGTACCCCTGGCCATAGGATCCCCTCCCAGAGCACGCCATTAGCTCCGCCTCGTCGCCCTGGTCGTCTCTGCAGAAGCCGAAGCTTCCTCGAGCCCTGCAACGCCCGCAACGCCGTCGTCTTCCACCTCTGGCCGCCGGACCTCTCCCGTCGATTCGTCGCCCCCAGGCCTTCCCCGAGCCGTCTAAGCTCTGCTCTGCACTCCCCGTGAGCATGCGGTCGTTTCCCCTAAGTTTCCCCCGTCGATCCCCTCCTCTAGCTCTAGTTTCACCGGAGCCCAACGAGGACCGCCGCTGCCGCTCGTCGCCGGTAGCCCTCCGATGATCAGCTCGTCCTTCCGAGGGCACCAGCAGCTCCAGGACGACGCGTAGATGCCGTAGCAGCTAAAAACCGAGCGTAGATCCCCCTAATTCAAAGACCCCGATGGCGCCCGAGCTTCGGCCGCCGCTCCGGCTCGTCGCCGACGCCTCTTTCGGCGACTCTAGCCTCCCCAGATGGTCCTGCCAGATCGGCCACTTCGCGAGCATGCTGTAGCTGCCAACCGCGTGCGTTTTGGTGCTGTGCAGCGCCGTCTAGGTCGCCTCCGGCGAGCCCTCCGCCACGGGTCTGGTCGCCGGCGACCACCCTCCGGTGGGCGTCGACGTGGCGGACCATTAGGGCGTAATCGCCCTCCCCTCAGTCGCTGCCACAGGGCCCCACGCCTGGTCAAACCCCAATTAGGGGCTGGTCAGTGCGGGATTAGCCCCAGAGAGGCTGACCAGTGGGGCCCCCCTGTCAGGTTTGACCTGAGCAGGTTGGCTGACCTGCTGACGTCAGCCTGATGCAATAAATAGAATTTCCAGTTTAAAACTAATTCAGGAAATTGCTAAAATTTGTAAAAATCATAGAAATTAATCTGTAACTCCAATGAAAATAATTTATATATGAAAAAGTATCAGAAAAATTCAAGGATTCTGATTATGCTTTTTTCAACCATGTTTGAAAAAGTTACAGAACCCTAAATTGTGAAATAAGGAATAATTCAATTCTTTTAATCACTTTATAAATGGAATTTGCAAAAATATTCAAATTTCATTATATAGGCAATGATCACACACTGCCCTAATTACAAATCAGTATCATAACATGACATTTCATGCATGTTAACATCAAGTTGAACCGAGCATCAGGTCGAATCAATTAAACCGGTATCCAAGAATACCCGTTTGAATTGCTATTCGAATGTGATTCAAATCAACTCCAAACCTATTACATGTTGAAAATAATAACTTATCACCTTGCATTCTCATGCCATGATCATGCATCATTTTGAGTGCATATGATTGTTATTGAATGTTGCCATTCTTTTCGGTAGGCTCCCCACCCCTGGATTCCACCGAATATCCGTCTGACGGATATCGTTCCTCCTCTGAGCAACAAGGCAAGCAACCCTTTTGATCATCCCGATAACTCCTATGTTCTTGCTCCTGCACCTATTCATTGCATTAGGATCAAATGCTTCAACTGCTTTTGCCACGATAGTTGGACCCACTTCCTTTGCATGACTTAACCATGTCACAGTAAATAGCCGAACCTTGCAACCTAGCTTACCTGGTAGTTGCTTGAGCTATGATGTGCCTTATCCTGCTATGCATGCTATGCTTAGAGTTGTGTATGGTCTGTCATCTGGGAGATGAACAGAAATGTGGAATGTGTTCGGTGAGCAAAGGTTGTGTGTTGAACTTGATTTGGTAAAGGTACCCGTGAAAGGCTGTGTAGGGGTACATGGCGGGTTGTTTCATTGGAACCGTCCTTAGGAACTGAGTTCCGTGTATGTAATCCAAGACTAGATACTACCACATGCTGGGCCCTGAAATATGACCCCGCTCGGCATATTAATCGCGTAGTACTCGGTCCAGGAGTTGCAAGTAGTTTCTGGTGTTTATAGTAATGCTGGAGGCCGTGCATGGTGCTGACCTGAGAGGTGGGCCGTGATGCGGTAGGCAGTGGCACGGTGTACCAAGTTGCACACGGATGGTGGGCTTGGGAACCCTGCGCACATCGTTTGAGGCCGTGGCGGAAACCCCAGCCGGACTTCCGTACGGGTTACTCTCAGATAGGCGATAAACCTGGACTAGGTACTAGTGTGGTTAACGGTCGTGGCCGACTCCCTCGCTGTGCTTCCGCTTGAAGGTTGCCGAGGTGCATGACGTGCACATGGCGATAAGTGGCGGGAGCGTGTGTGACGAAGTACACCCCTGCAGGGTTATGATCTATTCGAATAGCCGCGTCCGCGGATATGGACTACTTGGAGACATATGTTGTTCATAGATAACTTCAATGGTTACTCATAAAATTGTCAAGATAAGCGTGAGTGTCGTGGACGGCATTTCCGTATGTAGACGGAATGATTCCATGATAGTGTATTGTTGTGGTGTTAGTGGACTCGTGTGCGAGGAATCAAGTTGTCAAAACTAATTTCAAAGTGCAAGTTGTCTAGCCACGAGTCAAATGTTGGCTTCCCGCATGAAACCACACAATACCTTTTGGTACCTTCCATGAGTAGTTAGTTCTCATAAAGTCTTGCTGAGTACCTTCGTACTCATGTTTGCTTAATAAATGTTGCAGAGGTTGCTAATGACCCTAATGGAGGGTTCTTCGTAGACATCGACGACTTCGAGTAGCTGGTGTCCCAGCTACGATCTGGCCCTACGTCGGCTCTGTAGTATAGTCAGGCCATGTGCCTTCTAGTTGCCCTGTCTGTACCCACACAGTTTATAACTCTTCCGCTCGCTTGTATTGTATGACTGCTATTATGGGTCGTGAGACCCTTAATGTGTAATATTATGTATCTGGCTCTTCCGAGCCTCTTAAATAAAGCTTGTATGTTTATGGTTATGTTGTGATGCCATCGATGTATCTATACATATCGGTATGCCATGCGTACGTGTGTCTTACTTGGTATGTATGGGGTTCGAATACCTAGTCGTGAACTTTAGTAGCACTCCTTACAAGGAAATGCCCCTTTGTGATCCAACGAGCCTTGGTAGTTCGCTACTGCTCCGGACACATTGGTTGACCGGCATGTGTCCTTCTTAGCTGCTGTGTCTGTCCCCTTTGGGGAAATGTCACGCGACGTAATGGAGTCCTTGTAGCTTGCTACGACTCGTCTACATTCGCCGATGACCGACACCTGCTTTGTTGGGTCATGTATGCCTGTCCTTGTGCGGTACTGCCACTTTGGTTCATGACTAGACACGTCGATCCGGGTACTTTGACATTGGATTGCTAGCGACACTATCGCATACGTGAGTCAAAAGACGCAAACGGTCCCGGCTAAGGTAAGGCTGCAGCCGTGGAGTTAACCGTGCGTGAGACCACAAAGGGATGCCATGTGTTACAGGCTAGATTCCTATGGCTTAGGATCGGGGTCCCGACAGCGTTGGTATCAGAGCCTGACTGACTGTAGGATTACTAAGCCAAACTGGTCGAAGTTGAGTCTAGAATTGCTTTAGTTATATATAAGGGAATTGTTTGTGGAAGGGAACGTAAGACTCTTGTTCTCTTCTCAAGTTATTCTATTCTGGTCATCCTCGTCTTTTGTGCGGGAATTAAGGACTAGGTTACTCATCTTCTCCTAGGCTCGTGTTTCCGATCGGTAGCTTATAGGACTACGGGTTGAGAGATATTGGGTTTCTTTTATCCCTAGGAAGCAGGAAGTAAGTTTGATGATCAGAGAGTTGAACTTGATAGTTGAGTGGTTATGCTATTTCATTTTTGGGTTGGTCTCAAAATTTGTTTTGAGCATTTACAGCCGTTATGCTGCCCAATTTTGCATTCAGAGCTCTAATGCTTTTGCATTACTCTCTATTTACAGATGCCTGGCCGTCCTTCTCGTCAGGTGGTACGTCTGACCAGGTGCATTGATGTACTAGGTCATACGGCCATGCTGGTCAGGGTGATGTCGGTGTGCGGTTACCGCTGGTACCCCGAGTACACAGTGGAGGAACAGTACCGGGACTTCAACCAGAGCCAGTACATCTGCACTGTTAGGGTATTCCCAGACTACCCTGGAGCGGAGAAGCCAATCCATTGGTCCTATGGGTTGGGGGTCACCGTTGACATGGCAGTACAAGATGCTGCCTAATCAATGCTGACTATTATGAGAGCGAGACATGCACTGCTGCAGAATTCAGAGTTCTGCTATATTCCGGCCTCTCAGTCTGGTGAAGAGGGATACCTCAGTGGAGTCTATTTTGATTCTTCTATGGAGGATCCACTTCTGCAGTCCACTGTTGAGATGCTAGAGAACAGAGACAAGGATGCTCGTGCTCTCCGCATGGAGCTTTATGCTACCCGTGCCCGTCTGTGGACAGCTCTGACGCAGCTGGCACCGGTAGTCCAGACAGGGTATGGAGAGATGGAGATATTGAACCCTGTTAGGACCCATCTTCCGGCCCACGTTGACTGGCCAGCTATAGGAGGAGTCACACCTCTTCGGGGACCCCTCTTACCACCAGTCAGGGGACCAAGGCCACATCCGTGTCCTTATGGATCCCAGGGATCTCAGGCTAGAGTGTTTCCTGATCCGCAGGTTGAGCTTCCAGGTCATGGAGGTAATCTCTATGAGATGTTCTATGCGGATGCCTGAGCTGTGAGCGGAAGGATAATATGGTAGTAGCCGTACATTCACAGTCCTGCGTGACTTGTGAAGTATGGTAGTAATGTGAAATGAATTCCGGAGGCCTAGATAAATAATGTATAGGAAGCTTGTAAGCCTCTGATGAGTAGTTGCACAATTCCAGTAGTTTGCTCTTCGGTTAAGGGTGTACTGAACTATGTAAGGGTGCGTATGAACCATGGTGTATATATAGCAGTTGCTTGTTACCATGCTGTTCGGATATTCATTTCCGCATTCCGTGTGTTCAGTACATTCTTAATCCATAGCTAGTATTGATATGATATTGGTCTAAGCTATGAGTTTGTTTGTCAGGATGGTGTTCACCAGGTTGAACCGTGCCCCTGCTCATGAGCAAGGTGAGGGTAGTCAAGCGTCGTAGGAAGACCTGCCTCACCCACCTTCTCTGGTGGAAGTGATGCTTGAGGCAGAAAGAAACAAAAGGGAGACCAATCGACTGCTAGAGCGTATTGAGCAGAATACGGCTCGACAGCCTAGGAATGCTGCAGTGTCCCTCAGTGACTTCGTGAAGCTGAATCCTCCAAAGTTTCATCATTCCGTCGATCCCCTCGATGCTGATGACTGGCTGTGCAGCATCTCATGCAAGATTCGCTCTGCGAATGTGTCTGAGGCCGACAAGGTGACCTTCGCGACGTATTTCCTGGAGGGACCCGCCAATCTGTGGTGGGAGAATTTTGAAGCTATGCGTCCCGCTGAACCAGTGGCCACATGGGCAGACTTCAGCGCAGCTTTTCGTCTGCACCATATTCCAGAGGCCCTGATGGACAAAAAGAGAGAGGAGTTCTGTGCCTTCACTCAGGGCAAGTTGTCTGTGGATGCCTATAGCCGCGAGTTTGGTAACCTCGCCCGCTATGCAACAGAGGAGGTGTCTACTGACGCCAAGAAGCAAGCAAGATTCTGTAAGGGTCTGAGCCCTGAGCTCCGTCGTGATCTGCGCCTCCATGAGTGTGCAAGCTTTCAAGCCCTAGTCAACAAGGCGATCACTGCCGAGACTGGTCATACTGACTTCGAAACCACAAGGAAGCACTCCCGTGACTTTGGCTCATCTTCTGGTTCCGCGTTTCCAAAATGCAGGCTGTGGGTTCCAAACAGTTCTCTGCCGCCAAGATACACTCCGAGGCCATCCTACGTGGCGCCTCAGACGAATCAGGCCAACCCTCCAGCAAAAGCTTATGGTGGTCCAGCTAGCAATGCTGCACCACGTGCCAACCAGGTGATATGCTACAAGTGTGGAGAACCAGGGCATTACTCCCATGAGTGTCCTCAGAATGTGGGTGCCAAGCAACCCGGAAAGTCCGTCGGGAAGCCAAGTCGGGCAAAGTGTTCTACATGAAGCCAACTCCTGCACGTGGCCGTGTGAACTATGTGTCAGCAGAAGAAGCTGCAGAGGATCCCGACGTCATGCTGGGTATGCTTCTTGTTAATCATCACCCAGCGTCCGTTCTCTTTGACACTGGGTCTTCTCATTCCTTCATTTCAGAAAGTTATGCACAGTTGCATAACATGTCATTTTGTGATATGCCAATCCCATTGGTTGTCCAAACCCCTGGTAGTAAATGGCAAACTTCTAGGATAACCTATGACAATGAAATTCTAGTAGACTGGCTAGTTTTTCTAGCCTCATTGATAGCATTGAAATCTTCGGATATTAATATCATCTTGGGCATGGACTGGATGTCAGCTCACTATGCCAAGATTGATACTCACTCTAGAAATGTCCAGCTTACCCATCCCTCGGGTGAGATAGTAAATGTCTCTGCTCGAGTTGCCAAATGCCAACTCTATTCCCTAAATGCCAACCCTCTTCCGGAACTTGAATACATTCCGGTAGTCAGTGACTTCCCGGATGTTTTTCCAGAGGAACTGCCAGGAATTCCACCTGACAGAGATGTAGAGTTTGTGATAGATCTTGTTTCGGGAACTGTTCCAATAGCCAGAAGACCTTATAAGATGGCACCCCTGGAGCTAGCCGAACTTAAGAAGCAATTAGATGAGGCCTTGAACAAGGGTTTCATTCGTCCTAGCTCTTCTCCTTGGGCTTGTCCCGTCCTCTTCGTCAAGAAGAAAGACGGAACGGATCGGATGGTTGTAGATTACCGACCAGTTAATCTGGTCACCATTAAGAACAAGTATCCGCTCCCCAGGATCAACGACCTGTACGATCAGCTCGTTGGATCCTCAGTCTTCTCCAAAATGGATTTGAGGTTGGGATACCATCAAATCAAGATTAAGAACGGGGACATTCCAAAAACAGCTTTTGTTACTCGTTATGGCCAATATGAGTACACCGTTATGTCCTTCGGTTTAACCAATGCCCCAGCCACCTTCTCTCGGCTGATGAATTCAATCTTTATGGAGTATTTGGATAAATTCGTCGTAGTATACCTCGATGATATCCTCATGTACTCAAAGAATGAACAAGAACATGCCGAGCATCTAAGGCTGGTATTGATGAAACTTCGAGAGCATCGCCTTTATGCCAAATTTTCAAAATGTGAATTCTGGTTACCAGAAGTGACCTATCTAGGCCACGTAATCTCTGGTAAGGGTATTGCTGTCAATCCCGAGAGAGTTCAAGCTGTCCTTGATTGGACTCAACCTGAATCGGTTAAGCAAGTTAGGAGTTTTCTTGGTCTAGCGAGCTATTGTCGCCGCTTCGTCGAGAATTTCTCCAAGGTTGCAAAGCCTCTAACTGAACTCCTCAAGAAGGATAAAAAGTTCGAGTGGACACCACAGTGTGAGCATAGTTTTCAGGAACTGAAAAGACGCCTGACTTCCGCACCTGTGTTGCTACCACCAGATTTTTCTAAGGACTTTGTTATCTATTGCGACGCCTCGCGACAAGGATTAGGTTGCATTCTCATGCAAGATCGTCATGTGATCGCATACGCATCTCGACAGTTGCGTCCACATGAGGATAATTATCCCACACATGACCTTGAGCTTGCAGCTGTGGTCCATGCACTAAAAACCTGGCGACATTACCTTTTGGGTAATCGTTGCGAAATATTCACTGATCACCAAAGTCTGAAATATATCTTCACCCAGCCGGATTTGAATCTCAGGCAAAGACAGTGGGTTGAGTTGAACTCGGATTACGACTTAGGGATAACTTACACCCTGGGGAAGGCCAATGTTATGGCCGATGCACTAAGTCGTAAATCTTATTGTAACAATTTGATGCTACAACAAGGTCAACCACATCTCCATGAGGACTTTCGGAAGTTGAATCTTCATATTGTTCCTCAAGCATTCCTTTCTACCCTGGTGGCGAAGCCTACTCTTAAGGATCAAATTATAACTGGCCAAAAGCGTGACAAGGGTATATCACGGATCAAGGAGAATATTTTTAGCGGAAACGCTAAAGAATTTTCCATGAATGATCAAGGTGTTGTGTTCTTCCAGAATCGTTTAGTGGTTCCTAGGAACCCACATCTAAGGCAGCTAATCCTTAAGGAGGCTCATGATTCTCCTCTCACCATTCATCCCGGTAGTACTAAGATGTATCAGGACCTACGCCAGAGGTTCTGGTGGACTAGGATGAAGAGAGAAATTGCTAAGTTCGTTGCTAACTGCGATGTTTGTCGCCGAGTTAAGGCAGAACATCAAAGGCCTGCTGGCACCCTTCAACCTTTAGCTATTCCTGAATGGAAATGGGATAAAGTTAGCATGGATTTCATTACCGGATTTCCCAAGACCAAGAAAGGAAATAATGCTATCTTTGAGGTCATTGTCCGTCTTTCCAAAGTGGCTCATTTTCTTCCTTTTCGTGAGAGTATAACAGCTAGCCAGCTAGCAGAGTTATATATCTCTCGAATAGTGTCTCTTCATGGTGTTCCCCTGGAAATTAACTCGGACCGTGGAAGTATCTTTACTTCTCGCTTCTGGGAAAGTTTTCAGAATGCCATGGGGACTCACTTATCTTTTAGCACTGCTTTCCATCCTCAATCAAGTGGTCAAGTAGAAAGAGTGAATCAAATCTTAGAAGATATGCTCCGAGCCTGTGTTATTGTTGGAAATATGCCCTAGAGGCAATAATAAAATGGTTATTATCATATTTCCTTGTTCATGATAATCGTCTATCGTTCATGCTATAATTGTATTAACAGGAAACACTAATACATGTGTGAATGAATAGATCACAATGTGTCCCTAACAAGCCTCTAGTTAGCTAGCTCGTTAGTCAATAGATGATCATGGTTTCCTGATCATGGACATTGGATGTCATTGATAACGGGATCACATCATTGGGAGAATGATGTGGTGGATAAGACCCAATCCTAAGCCTAGCACTAGATCGTATTGTTCGTATGCTAATGCTTTTCTAATGTCAAGTATCTTTTCCTTCGACCGTGAGATCGTGCAACTCCCGGATACCGTAGGAGTGCTTTGGGTGTATCAAACGTCACAACGTAACTGGGTGACTATAAAGGTGCACTACGGGTACCTCCGAAAGCGTCTGTTGGGTTGGCACGAATCGAGATCGGGATTTGTCACTCCGTGTGACGGAGAGGTATCTTTGGGCCCACTCGGTAGAACATCATAATGAGCTCAATGTGACTAAGGAGTTAGTCACACGATGACGTGCTACGGAACGAGTAAAGAGACTTACCAGCAACGAGATTGAACAAGGTATAGGTATACCGACGATCGAATCTCGGGCAAGTTTTATACCGACAGACAAAGGGAATCGTATACGGGATTGATTGAATCCATGACATCGTGGTTCATACGATGAGATCATCGTGGAGCTAGTGGGAGCCACCATGGGTATCCAGACCCCGCTGATGGTTATTGGCTAGAGAGGTGTCTCGGTCATGTCTGCCTGTCTCCCGAACCCGTAGGGTCTACACACTTAAGGTTCGATGACGCTAGGGTTATAGGGAATTGTTATACGAGATTACCGAAAGTTGTTCGGAGTCCCGGATGAGATCCCGGACGTCACGAGGAGCTCCGGAATGGTCCGGAGGTAAAGATTGATATATAGGACGGATGGTTTCGGACACCGGAAGTGTTTCGGGCATCACCGGTAACGTACCGGGACCACCGGGACCACCGGAGGTGGTCCCGGGGGACCACCGAAGGGGGGCTGCGACCCCAAGAGGTAAGATGGGCTAAGTGGGGGTGGGAACCAGCCCCTAGTTGTGCTGGTATGCCTCCCCAATCAGCCCATGGCGCAGGGGAAAGGAAAAAGAGGGGGGAACCCTAACTTAGGTGGGCCTTAGGCCCACCAGAGGGGTGCGCCACCCCTCCCCCTTGCCCTGGCCGCCACCCCTCTCCCATCTAAGGGCTGCCGCACCCCTTAGGGGTGGGAACCCTAAGGGCTACGCCCCCTCCCCCTCCCCCTATATATAGATGAGGTTCGGGGCTGTTTGAGACACGGTTTAATCTCTCTCTCGGCGCAGCCCTGCACTTCTTCCTCCTCCTCTCTGCCGGCGCTTGGCGAAGCCCTGCCGGGAGACCTCGTCTCTCCACCAACACCACGCCGTCGTGTTGCTGGTCTTCTTCCCCAACCTCTCCCTCCTCCTTGCTGGATCAAGGTGCGGGAGACGTCACCGGGCTGCACGTGTGTTGAACGCGGAGGTGCCGTTGTTCGGCACTAGATCGGAATCGCTGCGAGTACGACTCCATCAACCGCGTTCTAGTAACGCTTCCGCTTAGCGATCTTCAAAGGTACGAAGATGCTCTTACCCCTCTCTCGTTGCTGGTCTCTCCATAGGAAGATCTGAATAAGCGTAGGAAAATTTTGAATTTATGCTACGTTCCCCAACAGTGGCATCCGAGCCAGGTTTTCTATGCGTAGATTCTATGCACGAGTAGAACACAAAAGTTGTGGGCGATGGTTTGTCAATTTTCTTTCCGTTACTAGTCTTATTCTTTTCCGGCGGTATTGTGGGATGAAGCGGCCCGGACCGACCTTACACGTACGCTTACGTGAGACTGGTTCCACCGACAGACATGCACATCGTGCATAAAGGTGGCTAGCGGGTGTCTGTCTCTCCTACTCTAGTCGGATTGGATTTGATGAAAAGGGTCCTTATGAAGGGTAAATAGCTTTGGCATATCATCGTTGTGGCTGTCATGTAGGTAAGAAGGCGTTCTTGCTAGAAACCCAAATCAGCCACGTAAAACTTGCAACAACAATTAGAGGACGTCTAACTTGTTTTTGCAGGGTTTGACATGTGATGTGTTATGGCCAAAGTTGTGATGTTGCATGTATGATGTATGAGATGATCATGTTATTGTAATAGGTTTCACGACTTGCATGTCGATGAGTATGACAACCGGCAGGAGCCATAGGAGTTGTCTTAATTTATTGTATGAGATGCAACGCCATGTGCTTGCTACTTTTACTTCATTGCTAACGGTTAGCCATAGTAGTAGTGATAGTAGTAGTTGGCGTGACGACTTCACGAAGACACGATGATGGAGATCATGATGATGGAGATCATGGTGTCACGCCGGTGACGATGATGATCATGCGATGCCTGAAGATGGAGATCGAATGAGCAAAGATGATAATGGCCATATCATGTCACTATATGATTGCATTGTGATGTTTATCAGGTTTTACATCTTATTGCTTAAAACGACGGTAGCATAATAAGATGATCCCTCCTAAAATTTCGAGAACGTATTCCCCTAAGTGTGCACCGTTGCGAAGGTTCGTTGTCTCGAAGCACCACGTGATGATCGGGTGTGATAGATTCTAACGTTCGCATACAACGGGTGTAAGCCAGATTTACACACGCAAAACACTTAGGTTGACTCGACGAGCTTAGCATGTACAGACATGACCTCGAATACAAGAGACCGAAAGGTCGAACATGAGTCGTATGGTTGAATACGATCAGCATGAAGTTGCTCACCATGGTGACTAGTCCGTCTCACGTGATGATCGGACACGGGTTAGTCAACATGGATCATGTATCACTTAGATGACTAGAGGGATGTCGATTTAAGTGGGAGTTCATACTTAATTTGATTAAATGAACTTAGTTGTCATGAACTTAGTCTAAAAGTTGTCTTTATAAATATTGTAGATGTCCAACGTCAACCTCAACTTCAACGCATTCCTAGAGAAAAACAAGCTGAAAGATGATGGTAGCAACTATGCGGACTGGGTTCGCAACCTGAAGCTCATCCTTGAAGCAGCTAAAAAGGCTTATGTCCTTAATGTGCCGCTAGGTGACCATCCCGCTCCCGCAGCAGCGCAGGACGTTCTAAACGTCTGGCAAGCGCGAAGTGATGACTACTCTCTGGTCAGGTGTGGCATGTTATACAGTTTAGAAACGGGGCTCCAAAGACGTTTTGAGCAACACGGGGCATATGAGATGTTCCAAGAGCTGAAGCTAGTATTTCAAGCTCATGCCCGTGTCGAGAGATATGAAGTCTCCGACAAGTTCTTCAGCTGTAAGATGGAGGAGAACAGTTCTGTCAGTGAGCACATACTCAAAATGTCTGGGTTACACGGTCGTCTGACTTCACTTGGAGTCGAACTTCCGGATGATGCTATCATTGACAGAATCCTCCAGTCTCTCCCACCAAGCTACAAAGGCTTTGTGCTTAACTACAACATGCAAGGGATGGAGAAAACCATTCCCGAGTTGTACTCGATGCTCAAGTCTGCAGAAGTAGAAATCAAGAAGGAGCATCAAGTGTTGATTGTCAACAAGACCACCAGTTTCAAGAAAGGCAAGGGTAAGAAGAACTTCAAGAAAGACGGCAAAGCTGTTGCCGCGCCCGGTAAACCAGATGCCGGGAATAAGAAAAAGAACGGACCCAAGCCTGAGACTAAGTGCTTCTACTGCAAGGGAAAAGGTCACTGGAAGCGGAACTGCCCCAAATACTTAGCGGACAAGAAGGCCGGCAACGTTAAAGGTATATATGATATACATGTTATTGATGTGTACCTTACCAGCACTCGTAGTAGCTCCTGGGTATTTGATACCGGTGCTGTTGCTCACATTTGCAACTCAAAGCAGGAACTGCGGAATAAGCGGAGACTGGCCAAGGACGAGGTGACGATGCGCGTCGGGAATGGTTCAAAGGTCGATGTGATCGCCGTCGGCACGCTACCTCTACATCTACCGTCGGGATTAGTTTTAAACCTTAATAATTGTTATTTAGTACCAGCTTTAAGCATGAACATTGTATCAGGGTCTTGCTTAATGCGAGACGGCTACTCATTTAAGTCAGAGAATAATGGTTGTTCTATTTATATGAGTGATATGTTTTATGGTCATGCTCCGCTGGTGAATGGTTTATTCTTGATGAATCTCGATCGTGATGTTACACATATTCATAGTGTGAGTACCAAAAGATGCAAAGTTGATAATGATAGTCCCACATACTTGTGGCACTGCCGCCTTGGTCATATCGGCGTTAAGCGCATGAAGAAGCTCCATACTGATGGACTGCTAGAGTCTCTTGACTTTGAATCATTTGACACATGCGAACCGTGCCTCATGGGCAAGATGACTAAGACTCCATTCTCAGGAATAATGGAGAGAGCCACCGACTTATTGGAAATAATACGTACTGATGTGTGTGGTCCAATGAACGTTGAAGCTCGCGGTGGTTATCGTTATGTTCTCACTCTCACCGATGATTTGAGTAGGTATGGGTATATCTACTTGATGAAGCACAAATCTGAGACGTTTGAAAAGTTCAAGGAATTTCAGAGTGAGGTTGAGAATCAACGTGACAGAAAGATTAAATGTCTACGATCTGATCGTGGAGGAGAATATTTGAGTCACGAGTTTGGCACACACCTAAGAAAGTGTGGAATCGTTTCACAACTAACGCCGCCTGGCACACCGCAGCGCAACGGAGTGTCTGAACGTCGTAATCGCACCTTATTGGATATGGTACGATCTATGATATCTCTCACCGACTTACCGCTATCATTTTGGGGATACGCATTAGAAACTGCAGCATTCACTTTAAATAGGGCACCGTCTAAATCCGTTGAGACGACACCGTATGAACTGTGGTTTGGCAAGAAACCTAAGTTGTCGTTTCTTAAAGTTTGGGGCTGCGATGCTTATGTGAAGAAACTTCAACCAGAAAAGCTCGAACCCAAAGCGGAGAAATGCGTATTCATAGGATACCCTAAGGAAACTATTGGGTATACCTTCTATCTTAGATCCGAAGGTAAAACCTTTGTTGCCAAGAACGGATCCTTTCTGGAGAAAGAGTTTCTCTCGAAAGAAGTAAGTGGGAGGAAGGTAGAACTTGATGAGGTAATTACACCCCCTCTCGAACAGGAAAGTAGCGCAGCGCAAGAAGTTGTTCCTGTGGTGCCTACACCGACTGAAGAGGAAGTTAATGATGATGATCATGAAGCTTCGGATCAAGTTACTACTGAACCGCGAAGGTCCACAAGGGTACGCTCCGCACCAGAGTGGTACGGCAACCCTGTGATGGAAATCATGTTGTTAGACAACGGTGAACCTTCGAACTATGAAGAAGCGATGGCGGGCCCGGATTCCAACAAATGGCTTGAGGCCATGAAATCCAAGATAGGATCCATGTATGAGAACAAAGTATTGGCTTTGGTGGACTTGCCCGATGACCGGCGAGCCATAGAAAATAAATGGATCTTCAAGAAGAAGACTGATGCAAACGGTAATGTAACCGTTTACAAAGCTCGACTTGTCGCAAAGGGTTTTCGACAAATTCAAGGAGTTGACTACGAAGAGACTTTCTCTCCCGTAGCAAAGCTGAAATCAGTCCGAATCATGTTAGCAATTGCCGCCTTTTATGATTATGAAATCTGGCAAATGGACGTCAAAACAGCATTCCTTAACGGGAATCTTAAGGAAGAGTTGTATATGATGCAACCAGAAGGTTTTGTCGATCCTAAAGGTGCTAACAAAGTATGCAAGCTCCAGCGCTCCATCTATGGGCTGGTGCAAGCATCTCGGAGTTGGAACATTCGCTTTAATGAAGTGATTAAAGCGTTTGGGTTCATGCAGGTTTACGGAGAAGCCTGTCTGTACAAGAAAGTGAGTGGGAGCTCTGTAGCTTTCCTCGTACTATATGTGGATGACATATTATTGATGGGGAATGATATAGAGATGTTGGAGAGCATAAAGGCCTATTTGAACAAGAGTTTTTCAATGAAGGACCTTGGAGAAGCTGCATACATATTAGGCATCAAGATCTATAGAGATAGATCGAGACGCCTCATAGGTCTTTCGCAAAGTACATACCTTGACAAGATATTGAAGAAATTCAATATGGAAAACTCAAAGAAAGGGTTCTTGCCAGTTTTGCAAGGTATGAGATTGAGTAAGACTCAGTCGCCGACCACGGCAGCAGATAGAGAGAAGATGAGTTCTGTCCCCTACGCTTCAGCTGTGGGCTCTCTAATGTATGCCATGCTGTGTACTAGACCTGATATAAACCTTGCGATAAGCTTGGTAGGGAGGTACCAAAGTAATCCCGGTGCAGAACACTGGACAGCGGTCAAGAATATCCTTAAGTACCTGAAAAGGACTAAGGAAATGTTTCTCGTTTATGGAGGTGACGAAGAGCTCGTCGTAAAAGGTTACGTCGACGCTAGCTTCGACACAGATCCGGATGACTCTAAGTCACAAACCGGATACGTATATGTGTTGAATGGTGGGGCAGTGAGCTGGTGCAGCAGCAAGCAAGAAGTCGTGGCGGCATCTACATGTGAAGCGGAGTACATAGCTGCTTCAGAAGCGGCTCATGAAGGAATTTGGATGAAGGAGCTCATCACCGACCTTGGAGTGGTTCCAAGCGCATCGGGTCCTATGACACTCTTCTGTGATAACACTGGAGCCATTGCCATAGCCAAGGAGCCCAGGTTTCACCGGAAGACGAAGCACATCAAGCGCCGCTACAACTCCATCCAGGACCATGTCCAGAGTGGAGTAATAGATATTTGTAAAGTACACACGGATCTGAATATTGCAGACCCGTTGACTAAACCTCTTCCACGAGCAAAACATGATCAGCACCATAATGCTATGGGTGTTCGATACATCACAATGTAACTAGATTATTGACTCTAGTGCAAGTGGGAGACTGTTGGAAATATGCCCTAGAGGCAATAATAAAATGGTTATTATCATATTTCCTTGTTCATGATAATCGTCTATCGTTCATGCTATAATTGTATTAACAGGAAACACTAATACATGTGTGAATGAATAGATCACAATGTGTCCCTAGCAAGCCTCTAGTTAGCTAGCTCGTTAGTCAATAGATGATCATGGTTTCCTGATCATGGACATTGGATGTCATTGATAACGGGATCACATCATTGGGAGAATGATGTGGTGGATAAGACCCAATCCTAAGCCTAGCACTAGATCGTATTGTTCGTATGCTAATGCTTTTCTAATGTCAAGTATCTTTTCCTTCGACCGTGAGATCGTGCAACTCCCGGATACCGTAGGAGTGCTTTGGGTGTATCAAACGTCACAACGTAACTGGGTGACTATAAAGGTGCACTACGGGTACCTCCGAAAGCGTCTGTTGGGTTGGCACGAATCGAGATCGGGATTTGTCACTCCGTGTGACGGAGAGGTATCTCTGGGCCCACTCGGTAGAACATCATCATGAGCTCAATGTGACTAAGGAGTTAGTCACACGATGACATGCTACGGAACGAGTAAAGAGACTTACCAGCAACGAGATTGAACAAGGTATAGGTATACCGACGATCGAATCTCGGGCAAGTTTTATACCGACAGACAAAGGGAATCGTATACGGGATTGATTGAATCCTTGACATCGTGGTTCATCCGATGAGATCATCGTGGAGCTAGTGGGAGCCACCATGGGTATCCAGACCCCGCTGATGGTTATTGGCCAGAGAGGTGTCTCGGTCATGTCTGCCTGTCTCCCGAACCCGTAGGGTCTACACACTTAAGGTTCGATGACGCTAGGGTTATAGGGAATTGTTATACGAGATTACCGAAAGTTGTTCGGAGTCCCGGATGAGATCCCAGACGTCACGAGGAGCTCCGGAATGGTCCGGAGGTAAAGATTGATATATAGGACGGATGGTTTCGGACACCGGAAGTGTTTCGGGCATCACCGGTAACGTACCGGGACCACCGGGACCACCGGAGGTGGTCCCGGGGGACCACCGAAGGGGGGCTGCGACCCCAAGAGGTAAGATGGGCTAAGTGGGGGTGGGAACCAGCCCCTAGTTGGGCTGGTATGCCTCCCCAATCAGCCCATGGCGCAGGGGAAAGGAAAAAGAGGGGGGAACCCTAACTTAGGTGGGCCTTAGGCCCACCAGAGGGGTGCGCCACCCCTCCCCCTTGCCCTGGCCGCCACCCCTCTCCCATCTAAGGGCTGCCGCACCCCTTAGGGGTGGGAACCCTAAGGGCTACGCCCCCTCCCCCTCCCCCTATATATAGATGAGGTTCGGGGCTGTTTGAGACACGGTTTAATCTCTCTCTCGGCGCAGCCCTGCACTTCTTCCTCCTCCTCTCTGCCGGCGCTTGGCGAAGCCCTGCCGGGAGACCTCGTCTCTCCACCAACACCACGCCGTCGTGTTGCTGGTCTTCTTCCCCAACCTCTCCCTCCTCCTTGCTGGATCAAGGTGCGGGAGACGTCACCGGGCTGCACGTGTGTTGAACGCGGAGGTGCCGTTGTTCGGCACTAGATCGGAATCGCTGCGAGTACGACTCCATCAACCGCGTTCTAGTAACGCTTCCGCTTAGCGATCTTCAAAGGTACGAAGATGCTCTTACCCCTCTCTCGTTGCTGGTCTCTCCATAGGAAGATCTGAATAAGCGTAGGAAAATTTTGAATTTATGCTACGTTCCCCAATAGTTATTTCGTTCGGTATGAATTGGGAGAAGTGCCTTCCATTCGCCGAATTCGCTTATAACAATAGTTATCAATCAAGCTTGGGCAAAGCCCCTTTTGAAGTTCTCTATGGACGAAGATGTCGAACCCCTCTTAATTGGTCAGAAACTAGAGAGAGGCAACTCTTTGGCCCGTACATGATCCAGGATGCAGAAGAGCAGGTTCGCATTATTCGTGAAAAGTTGAAAACAGCCCAGTCTCGTCAAAAGAGCCAATATGATCGTCATCATAAGGCTGTGACCTTTGAAGTTGACGAGAAGGCTTACCTTCGGGTTACACCTTTGAAGGGTACCCATCGATTCGGTATCAAGGGCAAATTGGCTCCTCGTTACATTGGTCCTTTTCGCATTCTTGCCAAACGAGGAGAAGTTGCCTACCAGTTGGAACTTCCTCCGCATCTTTCCAAGGTTCATGATGTTTTCCACGTCTCGTAACTCAGGCGTTGCTTTTCGGATCCTATTCGTGAAGTGGACCACGAAACGCTTGATCTACAAGATAACCTTTCTTACCGAGAATACCCCGTGCGTATTCTTGATCAAGCTGAGCGTACCACTCGACGTCGAAACCTCATGTTTCTTAAAGTTCAATGGTCAAATCATTTTGAAAAGGAGGCAACTTGGGAAAGAGAGGATCGTCTCCGACTTGAGTATCCTGCGTTATTCCCGACGACTTCTAAATCTCGGGACGAGATTCTTTTGAGTGGGGGTGAGTTGTCACATCCCTAACCCTTAAGCAAGATAGCATTGTGCTCATGTCTTCTTTGCATTTGCATCTAAGAAGTTTCAACAAAAACAACAAAGTGGCAAAGGAAATACTCAAAACCCTAGCCACCATTTCAACTAAAGGAAATCTCAAACTAGTTCAAAATCAATGAACCCAAAATGGCCTCAAGAAATGTTCAAACTTTCTAATAAATCATGAAAGTAAATGAGCATTGGAGAAAACTATTTCCTTGACACCTTAAGCTTTTTAAATTAATGCAAAAGCCATTGGTTTCAAATTTAAAATTTGAAATCAGAAACTATAATTTTCCAAATATGTTGAAAACCATGGAAATGAGTGGGGATATTATAACAAATATTTCAGGAAGTCTAAAATAGTTTTTACTTTTTTCTTTGGAGCTGAATTAATTAGCAAAACAATAATTAGAAAAACAGAAAAACAAAAACAGAGAAAATGGAAAAAAACTTACCTGTCGCCCAAGCCTGGCCCGGCCCATCTCCCCGCTCGTCCCCTCCCTCGCGCCAGTAGGCAGCAGGAGGTGGCCGCCGCCCCCTCCGGCGCGGCCACGCACCTGCGTGCCTGCCTGGCCGCCACCTCGCGCTGGCGACGACGGGGATAAGCTCCCCAGAGCCTCCCCTATCCATTCCCCGCCTCGGTTCTCCTCCTCCTCACGGATCTCCTCCTCCTCCTTGCTGCCGCCATTAGAGCCGAGCTCGAGCTCGAGCTGCCCGTGCCCCTGGCCATAGGATCCCCTCCCAGAGCATGCCATTTGCTCCGCCTCGTCGCCCTGGTCGTCTCTGGAGAAGCCGAAGCTTCCTCGAGCCCTGCAACGCCCGCAACGCCGTCGTCTTCCACCTCCGGCCACCGGACCTCTCCCGTCGATTCGTCGCCCCCAGGCCTTCCCCGAGCCGTCTAAGCTCTGCTCTGCACTCCCCGTGAGCATGCGGTCGTTTCCCCTAAGTTTTCCCCGTCGATCCCCTCCTCTAGCTCTAGTTTCACCAGAGCCCGACGAGGACCGCCGCTGCCGCTCGTCGCCGGTAGCCCTCCGATGATCAGCTCGTCCTTCCGAGGGCACCAGCAGCTCCAGGACGACGTGTAGATCTCGTAGCAGCTAAGAACCAAGCGTAGATCCCCCTAATTCAAAGACCCCGATGGCGCCCGAGCTTCGGCCGCCGCTCCGGCTCGTCGCCGACGCCTCTTCCGACGACCCTAGCCTCCCTAGATGGTCCTGCCAGATCGGCCACTTCGCGAGCATGCTGTAGCTGCCAACCGCGTGCGTTTTGGTGCTGTGCAGCGCCGTCTAGGTCGCCTCCGGCGAGCCCTCCGCCGCGGGTCTGGTCGCCGGCGACCACCCTCCGGTGGGCGTCGACGTGGCCGACCATTAGGGCGTAATCGCCCTCCCCTCAATCGCTGCGAGAGGGCCCCACGCCTGGTCAAACCCCAATTAGGGGCTGGTCAGCGCGGGATTAGCCCCAGAGAGGCTGACCAATGGGGCCCCCCTGTCAGGTTTGACCTGAACAGGTCGGCTGACCTGCTGACGTCAGCCTGATGCAATAAATAGAATTTCTAGTTTAAAACTAATTCAGGAAATTGCTAAAATTTGTAAAAATCATAGAAATTAATCTGTAACTCCAATGAAAATAATTTATATATGAAAAAGTATCAGAAAAATTCAAGGATTCTGATTATGCTTTGTTCAACCATGTTTGAAAAAGTTACAGAACCCTAAATTGTGAAATAAGGAATAATTCAATTCTTTTAATCACTTTATAAATGGAATTTGCAAAAATATTCAAATTTCATTATATAGGCAATGATCACACACTGCCCTAATTACAAATCAGTATCATAACATGACATTTCATGCATGTTAACATCAAGTTGAACCGAGCATCAGGTCGAATCAATTAAACCGGTATCCGAGAATACCAGTTTGAATTGCTATTCGAATGTGATTCAAATCAACTCCAAACCTATTACATGTTGAAAATAATAACTTATCACCTTGCATTCTCATGCCATGCTCATGCATCATTTTGAGTGCATATGATTGTTATTGAATGTTGCCATTCTTTTCGGTAGGCTCCGCACCCCTGGATTCCACCGAATATCCGTCTGACGGATATCGTTCCTCCTCTCAGCAACAAGGCAAGCAACCCTTTTGATCATCCCGATAACTCCTATGTTCTTGCTCCTGCACCTATTCATTGCATTAGGATCAAATGCTTCAACTGCTTTTGCCACGATAGTTGGACCCACTTCCTTTGCATGACTTAACCATGTCACAGTAAATAGCCGAACCTTGCAACCTAGCATACCTGGTAGTTGCTTGAGCTATGATGTGCCTTATCCTGCTACGCATGCTATGCTTAGAGTTGTGTATGGTCTGTCATCTGGGAGATGAACAGAAATGTGGAATGTGTTCGGTGAGCAAAGGTTGTGTGTTGAACTTGATTTGGTAAAGGGCTGTGTAGGAGTACATGGCGGGTTGTTTCATTGGAACCGTCCTTAGGAACTGAGTTCCGTGTATGTAATCCAAGACTAGATACTACCACATGCTGGGCCCTGAAATATGACCCCGCTCGGCCTATTAATCGTGTAGTACTCGGTCCAGGAGTTGCAAGTAGTTTCTGGTGTTTATAGTAATGCTGGAGGTCGTGCATGGTGCTGACCTGAGAGGTGGGCCGTGATGCGGTAGGCAGTGGCACGATGTACCAAGTGGCACCCGGATGGTGGGCTTGGGAACCATGCGCACATCGTTTGAGGCCGTGGCGGAAACCCCGGCCGGACTTCCGTACGGGTTACTCTCAGATAGGCGATAAAGCTGGACTAGGTACTAGTGTGGTTAAGGTCGTGGCCGACTCCCTCGCTGGGCTTCCGCTTGAAGGTTGCCGAGGTGCATGACGTGCACATGGCGATAAGTGGCGGGAGCGTGTGTGACGAAGTACACCCCTGCAGGGTTATGATCTATTCGAATAGCCGCGTCCGCGGATATGGACTACTTGGAGACATATGTTGTTCATAGATAACTTCAATGGTTACTCATAAAATTGTCAAGATAAGCGTGAGTGTCGTGGACGGCATTTCCGTATGGAGACGGAATGATTCCACGATAGTGTATTGTTGTGGTGTTAGTGGACTCATGTGCGATAAATCAAGTTGTCAAAACTAATTTCAAAGTGCAAGTTGTCTAGCCACGAGTCAAATGCTGGCTTCCCGCATGAAACCCCACAATACCTTTTGATACCTTGCATGAGTAGTTAGTTCTCCTAAAGTCTTGCTGAGTACCTTCGTACTCATGTTTGCTTAATAAATGTTGCAGAGGTTGCTAATGACCCTAATTGAGGGTTCTTCGTAGACATCGACGATGACGAGTAGCTGGTGTCCCAGCTACGATCTGGCCCTACGTCGGCTCTGTACTATAGTCAGGCCATGTGCCTTCTAGTTGCCCTGTCTGTACCCAGACAGTTTATAACTCTTCCGCTGGCTTGTATTGTATGACTGCTATTATGGGTCGTGAGACCCTTAATGTGTAATATTATGTATGTGGCTCTTCCGAGCCTCTTAAATAAAGCTTGTATGTGTTATGGTTATGTTGTGATGCCATCGATGTATCTATACATATCGATATGCCATGCGTACGTGTGTCTTACTTGGTATGTATGGGGTTCGAATACCTAGTCGTGAACTTTAGTAGCACTCCTTACAAGGAAATGCCCCTTTGTGATCCAACGAGCCTTGGTAGTTCGCTACTGCTCCGGACACATTGGTTGACCGGCATGTGTCCTTCTTAGCTGCTGTGTCTGTCCCCTTTGGGGAAATGTCACGCGATGTAATGGAGTCCTTGTAGCTTGCTACGACTCGTCTACATTCGCCGATGACCGACACCTGCTTTGTTGGGTCATGTATGCATGTCCTTGTGCGGTACTGCCACTTTGGTTCATGACTAGACATGTCGATCCGGGTTCTTTGACATTGGATTGCTAGCGACACTATCGCATACGTGAGTCAAAAGACGCAAACGGTCCCGGCTAAGGTAAGGCTACAGCCGTGGAGTTAACCGTGCGTGAGACCACAAAGGGATGCGATGTGTTACAGGCTAGATTCCTATGACTTAGGATCGGGGTCCCGACACCGTCTCGCAATAAACAAGATCCAGATATAATGTTCATGCTCAACGGAGGCACTAAATAACAATTACTCAAGTTCATAACTAATCCCGATGGTACCTGAAGTGAAACTGTGCCGACGGTGATTGCATCAACCTTGGAAACATTTCCTACGCGCATCGTCACTTCATCTTTCGCCAGCCTTCGCCTATTCCGCAGTTCCTGTTTTGAGTTGCAAATATGAGAAACAGAACCGGTATCGAATACCCAGGCACTACTACGAGTGCCGGTTAAGTACACATCAATAACTTGTATATGAAATATACCTGATTTTTCTTTGGCCGCCTTCTTATCAGCCAGATACTTGGGGCGGTTGCGCTTCCAGTGACCCATACCCTTGTAATAGTAGCACTCTGTTTCAGGCTTAGGTCCAGCTTTGGGTTTCTTCGTCGGATTGGCAACAGGCTTGCCGCTCTTCTTTGAATTACCCTTCTTGCGTTTGCCGTTTCTCTTGAAACTAGTGGTCTTATTCACCATCAACACTTGATGCTCTTTACGGAGTTCAGACTATGCGACTTTCAGCATCGCAAACAACTCGCCGGGTGACTTGTTCATCCCTTGCATGTTGTAGTTGAACACAAAGCCCTTATAGCTTGGCGATAGTGATTGAAGGGTTCTGTCAGTGATAGCCTCTTGCGGGAGTTCAATCCCCAGCTCAGCTAGACGGTTTGAGTACCCACACATTTTGAGCACATGTTCACTGACAGACGAATTCTCCTCCATCTTGCGAGCACAAAATTTATCGGAGGTCTCATATGTCTCGATCCAGGCATTCTTCTGAAAGATGAACTTCAACTCCTGGAACATCTCATATGCTCCATGACGCTCAAAGCGACGTTGAAGTCCTGGTCCTAAGCCATACAAGACTGCACATTGAACTACTGAGTAGTCCTCCTTACGTGTTAACCAAGCGTTCTTAACATCCTGGTCAGCCGTAGCGGGTGGTTCATCTCCTAGCGCAACATTAAGGACATAATCCTTCTTCCCAGCTTGTAAGATTAACTTAAGATTACGAGCCCAGTCTACAAAGTTGCTTCCATCATCTTTCAACTTAGCTTTCTCTAGGAACGTATTAAAATTCAGGGTGACTGTCGCGTGAGCCATGATCTACAACACAAATATATTCAAAGTGGACTTAGACTATGTTCAAGATAATTAGAGTTTAACTTAATCAAATTACTTGCTAAACTCCCACTCAAAAAGTACATCTCTCTAGTCATTTGAGTTGTTCATGACCCACTTGCACTAGCTCAAGTTCGATCATCACGTGAGTTGAGTATAGTTTCAGTGGTAAGCATCCCTATGCTAATCATATCATCTATATGATTCATGATCGACCTTTCGGTCTCATGTGTTCCGAGGCCATGTCTGCACATGCTAGGCTCGTCAAGCTTAACCCGAGTGTTCCGCGTGTGCAACTGTTTTGCACCCATTGTATGTGAACGTTGAGTCTATCACACCCGATCATCACGTGGTGTCTCGAAACAACGAACTGTAGCAACGGTACACAGTCGGGGAGAACACAATTTCGTCTTGAAATTTTAGTGAGAGATCACCTCATAATGCTACCGTCGTTCTAAGCAAAATAAGGTGCATAAAAGGATTAACATCACATGCAATTCATAAGTGACATGATATGGCCATCATCACGTGCTCCTTGATCTCCATCACCAAAGCACCGACACGATCTTCTTGTCACCGGCGCCACACCATGATCTCCATCAACGTGTCGCCATCGGGGTTGTCGTGCTACTCATGCTATTACTACTAAAGCTACATCCTAGCAAAATAGTAAATGCATCTGCAAGCACAAACGTTAGTTTAAAGACAACCTTATGGCTCCTGCCGGTTGCCGTACCATCGACGTGAAAGTCGATATTATCTATTACAACATGATCATCTCATACATCCAATATATCACATCACATCGTTGGCCATATCACATCACAAGCATACCCTGCAAAAACAAGTTAGACGTCCTCTAATTTTGTTGTTGCATGTTTTACGTGGTGACCATGGGTATCTAGTAGGATCGCATCTTACTTACGCAAACACCACAACGGAGATATATGAATTTCTATTTAACCTTATACAAGGACCTCCTCGGTCAAATCCGATTCAACTAAAGTTGGAGAAACCGACACTTGCCAGTCATCTTTGAGAAACGGAGTTACTCGTAGCGATGAAACCAGTCTCTCGTAAGCGTACGAGTAATGTCGGTCCAAGCCGCTTCAATCCAACAATACCGCGGAATCAAGAAAAGACTAAGGAGGGCAGCAAAACGCACATCACCGCCCACAAAAAATTTTGTGTTCTACTCGAGAAGACATCTACGCATGAACCTAACTCATGATGCCACTATTGGGGAACATCGCATGGGAAACAAAAATTTTCCTACGCGCACGAAGACCTATCATGGTGATGTCCATCTACGAGAGGGGAATTCCGATCTACGTACCCTTGTAGATCGCATAGCAGAAGCGTTAGTGAACGCGTTTGACATAGTGGAACGTCCTCACGTCCCTCGATCCGCCCCGCGAACCGTCCCGCGATCCGTCCCACGATCTAGTGCCGAACGGACGGCACCTCCGCGTTCAGCACACGTACAGCTCGACGATGATCTCGGCCTTCTTGATCCGGCAAGAGAGACGGAGAGGTAGATGAGTTCTCCGGCAGCATGACGGCGCTCCAGAGGTTGGTGGTGATCTGATCTCGGCAGGGCTCCGCCCGAGCTCCGCAGAAACGCGATCTAGAGGAAAAACCGTGGAGGTATGTGGTCGGGCTGCCGTGGAAAAGTCGTCTCAAATCAGCCCTAAAACCTCCGTATATATAGGTGGGAGAGGGGGGCCTTGCCTTGAGGCTCAAGGAGCCCCAAGGGGGTCGACCGAGCTAAGGGTGATGTCCTCCCCTTCCAAACCGAATCCAACTAGGTTTGGAAGGTGGAGTCCTTCTCTCCTTTCCCACCTCCTCTTTTTTTTTCTTTCTCTTTGATTTCTTATCCTTTGGCGCATAGGGCCTTCTTGGGCTGTCCCACCAGCCCACTAAGGGCTGGTGCGCCACCCCCAAGCCCTATGGGCTTCCCAGGGGTGGGTTGCCCCCCGGTGAACACCCGGAACCCATTCGCCATTCCCGGTACATTCCCGGTAACTCCGAAAACCTTCCGGTAATCAAATGAGGTCATCCTATATATCAATCTTCGTTTCCGGACCATTTCGGAAACCCTCGTGACATCCGTGAGCTCATCCGGGACTTCGAACAACATTCGGTAACCAACCATATAACTCAAATACGCATAAAACAACGTCGAACCTTAAGTGTGCAGACCCTGCGGGTTCGAGAACTATGCAGACATGACCCGAGTGACTCCTCGGTCAATATCCAATAGCGGGACCTAGATGCCCATATTGGATCCCACATATTCTACGAAGATCTTATCGTTTGAACCTCAGTGCCAAGGATTCATATAATCCCATATGTCATTCCCTTTGTCCTTCGGTATGTTACTTGCCCGAGATTCGATCGTCAGTATCCGCATACCTATTTCAATCTCGTTTACTAGCAAGTCTCTTTACTCGTTCCGTAATACAAGATCCCGCAACTTACACTAAGTCACTTTGCTTGCAAGGCTTGTGTATGATGTTGTATTACCGAGTGGGCCCCGAGATACCTCTCCGTCACACGGAGTGACAAATCCCAGTCTCGATCCATACTATCTCAACGAACACCTTCAGATATACGTGTAGAGGAACTTTATAGTCACCCAGTTACGTTACGACGTTTGATACACACAAAGCATTCCTCCGGTGTCAGTGAGTTATATGATCTCATGGTCATAGGAACAAATACTTGACACGCAGAAAACAGTAGCAACAAAATGACACGATCAACATGCTACGTCTATTAGTTTGGGTCTAGTCCATCACGTGATTCTCCTAATGACATGATCCAGTTATCAAGAAACAACACCTTGTACATAATCAGAAGACCCTGACTATCTTTGATCAACTGGCTAGCCAACTAGAGGCTTGCTAGGGACAGTGTTTTGTCTATGTATCCACACATGTATATAAGTCTTCATTCAATACAATTATAGAATGGATAATAAACGATTATCTTGATACATGCATTATAATAATAACTATATTTATTATTGCCTCTAGGGCATAATTCCAACACCTCATACTTGTTCAGAGATCTTTGCTCGTAGAGAAACAAGGCATACAGTTTCAACATAGGCAATCATGAGACAATAAATTCCATTTATTCATGATGTTATTACAATCTCACTGACTTCCGTTACAAAAAAGTTTCACTCCATGATCTCATGAAAAACAAGAGTTCTTCAGATTACACTAATTGCCGCGGTCAAAACTTAACTACTCCTTTTTAGCTTTCTTCCTTTGTGGACATTCGCTAGCAAAATGTCCTGCTTCCTTGCAACGAAAGCAAATGAGTTCTGACAAGTCTCGAGGCGTCTTAGTGTTTGCTTTTGCTCTTTGGGTTTCATCCATCTTTGTGTTCTTCCTGGGTGTGTCCTATTTCTCCACAGATCTTGCATGCACAAGTCTTCTCCTTCGGATTATCATAGCACTTCCGAATGAGACGAGATCTTAACAGAGTGTTCTTGAATTCGTCCCAAGTTTCTGCTCCACTAAATCCTTGTATGGCATGGTGCATTTTCCACCAGATTGCAGCACTTTGTGTAAAGTACTGAAGAGCGTGTTCCACTTCATACTTCCTTGAGGTGAAGTTGCTCCCGAAGTGGTTCTCCATGTTTTGAATCCATATATCAACCTCCAGCTGGGTCATAGGTCCAGAGACTACAAGTCCAGCTTCATAATCCATCTGGTAGGGTTGAGGTTTTGGGGATGAGACGGGTAAGAGAGGGTGGGAGATACACACAATACAAACAATATTTTTGAGAATGGGTTTTATTTGTGGCCGTCGGAAAACACACACCAATGACGGCTCACAAATCATCGTATCTACCGTGGGTATATAAAAGGGGTTTGGACTTCTACTGGTCATATAATTATTCGGACACTTCAGGGTCTTCGAGTTCTTCGGGTCTTGAGAGTCTTCTGTTGGTGTAGCTTCAATTCTTCAAACGCGTGGTGAAATCCTCTTTACTTTGACGTAGAACTCCGTTGATTCTTCATGAGGTCAAAGGGGTAAGGGGATTGTATAACTATTTGAGGTGAGAGAGAACATTTGATGAAATTAGAAGAGATGAGGAGTGAAAGGTGTTCTCAAAAATCTTAGGTGTTCTCGAAAATAAGATTTTTGAGAGATCATATCCTAAGAAGTTTCCAGTGTCTAGGGTCACGTCCTACAATCAACATGTGCTCTGATACCATTTCTGTAGCGACCCGACTCAAAACGAGTCAAGCCTCTGTGTTTCTGTGCCATCCCTGGATCAGTATGCTGGCACACATAGTACATCAATGTATATATCAAAGTGCAATCACATGTAATTAGCGTAAAACTGATATATACCTTAAATATCTCAGCGGAAGCAGTCAAGGGAGTGGAGTCCCAATAAACACCAACAGCAAGTTGAGTGTAGACCGTAACCCTGAATCGTACTCTTACTCGTCGAAGAAAAATATCTGCAACATAAGACGTTGCAGCAGTGTAGGTCAGCATATTGAATATGCCGCCAAGTCACATAAGAGAGGGGTGAAAAGTAATCATCTATACTACATGCATATATGGTAGGTGGGGCTATAAGTTTTTTTTAGCGAAAAGCAAGTTTTCTCCTACATCAAGAGAGGGCTAAAAGCAAAACGTTACTACATTGTTGGTTGTTAACGAGATGGTTCCACCAACCAATTCTCGTACCCATGTTGTCAATAATACCCACATCAATATTATTATTTGTGTTGAGAATTTCAGATAACTTCAGTTCCTTTGGCTCAAGGTGTCCATGACCGTGGACACGGCTAATCGATTAGGTTTGAGTACTCTGCAGAGTTTTGCACACGTTCCCCACAAGATTTGAGTGCCTCAGTGTATGTCCTCGCACTTCAGGGTGTTTGAAGACCGGATGATCAAAACATGGTCTTTCAACGGGTCCCTCTGAATCCCTGTCGGTGCCCATCCATTCCTACCATTCTTCTACATCTGCTAGCACCGCCTATCCAGAGTCGCCTCGTTGTCCAACCAAGCCAGAGCCCATAATGACTTGTGGCTGTGCAGGTAAGCCTTGGGTCTTGAAAATATCCGTCCGTCTCTTTGAGCCTGGGTGAAGCTTTCCGCAAGATGTCATGGCCGTCTCCAGCATCCCGGGTCATCCACTGGTTTCTCCAGGGAGCCGATCAACCGTCCTTCACCCAGAGTTGCATTGCATCACGAGGTCTTGAAAAGTCTTGACTTAACCGGTCTTGGTTATTAAATTATTCTCGCATCACTCGTGATAAACTCTCAACCAGAATCCCGTCTACTCAAGCATAGCAATATGAAATTTGTCTTCCCGGATCAAGTAACGGGGTTGTTGGGTGCCTACCACATGATACTACAATATGTAACCATAATTTCTAAGTACCTACTCAGCATGCAATTGGGCATAGGATGGTAGAACTACGATGCATAAAACATAGGTGATACATGATCAAATGACTTGCCTGGCGATGTTGACGAAGAAGAATTTCTCAAGAAATAACTTGATAGACTACTCGTCACTCTCCAATGAAATCTATATAGCAAACATATCATTCACATAAGCACTCATACTAGCAATCATTCTAGCAATCAAAACAAAAGAGAGAGCGAATAGGAATCCGAAGGAAACTTCAAATAAGACTAGGGAGTCTTCTACTACGTCAGACACTAAATAGTTTTTGTCTAACAGAAAATAAAATAGTTAAACAGAAGAAATAAAAGAAAACAAAATATAAAATAACTAAGATAACGGAAGTAAAATTTCAAAACAATATAATTTTATAAGTATTTTCAAAATAGGAAATCAAACTAGCAATGCAATCAATTCGCAAGTTAGAATAGAACTAGAATTGATTCCATGCAAACAAATAAGAATAAATAAAATAAAATTTTGTTGTTGTTGAAAAGTTACTGGTAAATATCAAAAACAAAATATAACTTGTCACAATTACAAAAAAAAACAAATTAAGAACAACTAATACAAAAGAAATAGCAAGAAAACAAAAAAGGCTAAAACAGAATCTGTTTTGCTTAAAACCCTAAGTAAAAATATTTTAAAAAATTGAAACTTAAACTACTAAAAGATATGATCAATAGGAAACAGTAGCAGAAAGAATTAATTTAAAAGCTATTTTTAAACTCCCGGTATAAGCAAAACAAGCTTTAAATGAAATCTGATCTAATTCAAATTTTGTAAATCCAAACATAGACAAATTATATATCTGCAGAAACTACATAAAGTTTGAGATCCAACGCAAAAAGAATCACCTAATTCGGAGTTATAGACTAATAGATATGAATTTTCTAAGATTGCAATTTTCTGAAAAAACTGCAATACGGGATTTCGTGAATCTCACCATGGGTGACAGAGAGGAAGAACTCCGGCGAGGTAGCTTCTCCGGCGAGGTGGGGAGGTCGCCGGCGGGGGTGGGGGTGCGATGGAGGAGGGTGGCGGCGAGTCTCCTCCGTCGGACGGCATCATCGGCGAAGCGAAGGGGATTCGGGGCGGTCGGGGAAGCGAAGGGGCGTCGGACGGCGGGGAGGCGAGTGGTGGCGCGGGGGTGGCGAGATGTTTTCCTACTGGAGGTTGGGCTCCAGCGAGGTGCGAGGGAGGGCGAGGTGGCTCTGGCGTGGGAGGAGGGGCCGAGGGGGGGCGTGGGTGGCGACTTATATAGGGGGGGCAGGGGGAAAGGAAGGGGAGGGGAAAATCGGGAGGGATCCCGTGGATCAGGGGGATGGCAGGAGGTGCGCCATGGAGGGCTGCTCGCTGGGAAGGAAAACCACGGGAGTAAGAAAGAAGGAAGGAGAAAGATGAAAGAAGGAAAGAATAAAAGAAAGGATAGAAAAAAAAATAAAGAAAAGAAGAGGAGGTGCGCTGGAGGGTTGGATGCTCGTTTGGATGGCCAGGAATCTCTCCGAGCGATGGGGGGATCTGCCCAGGAAAATCTCCTGATTTGTTTTTGTTTTTTTTAAACAGCAAGAGAAAAAATAAAAGGAAATAATTTATATGGAGTATTATATACCAAATCGATCAGAAAAATATTTCCTAATTGATTATAATTTTTCCAAAACCAAAATAATTTTTTTTTAAATGTTTTTTCAGAAAAATCCCTAAGGCTTTATTTTCTTTTTGGCAATTAATTTCTCCATAAAACTTGGGTCTTCTTGGCTCAAAATATTTCAGAAATGACTCATTTTGGAGGGTCATTTTCCTCCGCTCTCTCTTGCGTGCAAGAATTTTGTCGGGGCATTTTCTCGGGGAAGAAAAATATAGAAGAGCAAAAGGAATTTTTTTTAAAGAATTCAAATGCAAACTCCATTCAAATTTTTTTATAGTTGAAGAAGTCATGTCATCTTCTCTCATTGCTTTTGAATTTGAATTTACCGGAGAAGGGAAAAGTCATTTTATTCCCTCTCATTCAAAAGTTTTTGAAAAGTTTCAAATTTCACTCAAGTTTCAATCACTCAAGCAAACAAACAAACAATATAATAATTATATTAACATTCCAAAATTTGGGATGTTATAGTTTCCTAGTAATATCTCTAATAATTATGATAACTCCTACAACAATTCTTATGGAAATTATAATAATATGCCCACTGATCTTGAGAATAATATTAAAGAATTTATTAGCTTGCAGAAAGGTTTCAATGCTATGATTGAAGAAAAGTTTCTCAAGATTGATGATTTGGCTAGGAACGTTGATAGAATTTCTCTTGAGATTGATTCTCTGAAAATTAGATCTATTCTACCCAAGCATGATATTAATTAGTCTTTAAAAACATATGAGAATTTCTATTTTGAGTGTAAGGAATGAACCGCTAGAATACGTGCTAAGCATGAATGGATTGAAAAGATATGTTCTCGTGATATTAATGAAGATCTTAAAGTGGTTGATGTGACTCCTATAAAATCTTTGTTTTCTAATATGAATCATTGTAAAATATGGCACTGGAGACGAGTCAACTTTAGTTAAAAGGCGTCCCAATGATTCGGAGTTTATAGATCTTAATGCTAAGATTGATAAAAGTGGGATTGAAGAGGTCAAAACTTTAAAGAGCAATGAACCCACTCTTTTGAATTTCAAGGACTTTAATTATGATAGTTGTTATTAGATTGATTGTGTTTCCTTGTTGCAATCTATGTTGAATTCTCTGCAAGCTTATAATCAAAATAAAGCTTTTTCTAAACATATTGTGGATGCTATGATGAAATCTTTTGAAGAAAAACTTGAGTTGGAAGTTTCTATACCTAGGAAGCTTTATGATGAGTGGGAACCTACTATTAAGATTAAAATTAAAGATTATGAGTGCCATGCTTTCTGTGATTTGGGTGCCAGCGTTTCCACGATTCCAAAAACTTTATGTGATGTGCTAAGTTTTCGAGATTTGATGATTTCCCTTTAAATTTGCGTGTAGCGGATTCCACCATTAATAAACCTATGGGAAGGATTAATGATGTTCTTATTGTCACAAATAGGAATTATGTGCCCGTAGATTTCATTGTTCTTGATATAGATTGCAATCCTACATGTCCTATTATTCTTGGTAGACCTTTCCTTAGAACGATTGGTGCAATTATTGATACGAGGGAAGGAAATATTAGAGTCCAATTTCCATTAAGTAAAGGCATGGAGAACTTTCTTAGAAAGAAAATAAAATTACCTTATGAATCTATTATGAGAGCTACTTATGGATTGCATACCAAAGATGACAATACCTAGATCTATTGCATTATGCCTAGCAAGGGGCGTTAAACAATAGCGCTTGTTGGGAGGCAACCCAATTTTATTTGTATTCTTTCGTGTTTGCTTATGTTTTGAGTGCTGCACACATTATTACCTCTGTAATAATTTTGTTTTATTGTTTTAATTAGTGTTTGAGCCAAGTAAGACCTTTGGGATGGTCTACGGTGTTTGCAAGTTGATTTTGCTGAAAAACAGAAACTTTCGCTCTCAGTCTAGGAATTTTGTAAATTCACTGGAACGTGATTTTGGTCTGAATTTTTTACACAAGATTGATATACAAATTTCCCTGATTGTACTAATTTTTTTTAGAAAGTAGAGTAACATAAGTATTCGAAGTTTATAGATTGCCACAGACTATTCAGTTCTTGACACATTCTATTTTCTTTGTGTTGTTTGCTTATTTTGATGAATATATGGGTTGTATCGGAGGGTATAAACCATGGAGAAGTTCTAATATAGTAAATATTGCACAGATATAAATAAATAATGAGTTCACAACAGTACCTAAAGTGGTGATTTATTTTTCTTATACTAACGAATCTCATGAGTTTTGTGTTGAGTTTTGTGTCGTGAAGTTTTCAAGTTTTGGGTAAAGATTTGATGGATTATGGAATAAGGAGTGGAAAGAGCCTAAGCTTGGGGATTCCCAATGCACCCAATTCCATATTCAAGGATACCAAAGAGCCTAAGCTTGGCGATGCCCCGGAACGCATCCCCTCTTTCGTCTTCACTCCATAGGTAAACTTACTTGAGGCTATATTTTTATTCACCACATGATATGTGTTTTGCTTGGAGCGTCTTGTATGATATGAGTATTTACTTTTTTTGCCACAATCATCCTTTTTGCACACATATTTTGAGAGAGACATGCTGAATCATGAATTTATTAGAATACTCTATGTGCTTCACTTATATCTTTTGAGCTAGGCAATGTTGCTCTAGTGCTTCAGTTAAGCACGGTGGTGTTTTATTTTACAGAAATTATTAAACTCTCATACCTCACTTATATTATTTTGAGAGTATTTAAAAAGAATGGTAATTGGTTTAGGTTATGAATTTAGTCCTAATATAATGGGCTTCCAAGAGGGATATAATAAAAGCGTTCATATTAAGTGCATTGAATATGATGAGAAGTTTGATTCCTTGCATATAGTTCTGAGATGTGAAGATGGTAATATCAGAGTCATGCTAGTAAGTAATTGTGAATTGGAAGAAATACTTGTGTTAAAGTTTGTTATTCCTGTAGCATGCACGTATGGCAAACTGTTATGTGATGAAGTCGGAGCATGATTTGTTTAATGATTGTCAACCTTTCTGTGGAGGTCGGGATCACGCGATGGTTAAATCCTACCAACCCTTCCCCTTGGATCATGCGTCTAATACTTTGCTTCGATAACTAATAGTCTTTTGCAATAGGTATGTGACTTCTTTATGACTAATGTTGAGTTCATGGATTATATGCACTCTCACCCTTCCACCTTTGCTAGCCTCTCTAGTACCACGCAACTTTTGCTAGTACATTAAACCCATCTTCCTCAGAACAGCCACCATATACTTTCCTCAAAACAGCCACCATATCTACCTATTATGGCATTTTCATAGCCATTCTGAGATATATTGCCATGCAACACCACCATTCCGGATTTTTTATGACACGCTCCATCACTTCCACGTTCCGTATAGAGTCACATTTTGTTCTAGATATCGAGTTGTAATCTTTGATTTGTAAGTAAATAAAAGTGTGATGATTTGCATTATTAGAGCATTATCCCATGTGAGAAAAGGATGATGGAAGCTATGATTCCCTCACAAGTTGGGATGAGTCTCCGAACTTTAGAAAAAATAAAAGAGGCCAGCGAAGCCCATATAAAAAAATAAAAGAGGCCAAAGATGCCCACGAAAAAAATTAGAGAAAGAGAGAAGGGACAATGCTACTATCTTTTTCCACACTTGTGCTTCAAAGTAGCACCATGTTCTTCATAGAGAGTCTCCTATTTTGTCACTTTCATATAACTAGTGGAATTTTTCATCTTATGCGCAACCACTTAGTATTCTTTTTGAGCTTTCATACACTTATAACTCTAGTGCATTTGTTGCATCGCAATCCCTACTCAGTCACATTGATATCTCTTGATGGGCATCTCCATAGCGCGTTGATATGCCTAGTTGATGTGAGACTATCTTCTCCTTATTTTCACTTGCAACCTCCACCATATTCTATTCCACCTATAGTCTTATATCCATGGCTCACGGTCATGTATTGCGTGAGAGTTGAAAAGGTTTGAGAACATAAAAAGTGTGAAACAATTGCTTGACTTTCATCGGGGTTGTGCATAATTTAGATACTTTGTATGGGGAAGATGGAGCAGAGTCACACCATATGATTTTGCAGGGATAACTTTCTAAGGCCATGTTATTTTGAAAGGACGCAATTGCCTTGTTAGTATGCTTGAAGTATTATTGTTTTTATGTCAATATTAGACTTTTGTTTTGATTTTATGAATCTGAATATTCATGCCACAATAAAGAATATTACATGGATAAATATGTTAGGCAGCATTCCACATGAAAAATTCTGTTTTTATCATTTACCTACTCGAGGACGAGCATGAATTAAGCTTGGGGATGCTTGATACGTCTCCAACGTATCTACAATTTTTGATTGTTCCATGCTATTATATTATATGTTTTGGATGTTCTATATGCATTATTATGCTATTTTATATTATTTTTGAGACTATCCTATTAATCTAGAGCCTAGTACCAGTTTGTGTTTTTTATTTTTGAGTATTGCAGATAAGGAATATTAAATGGAGACCAAACGGAATAAAATCTGCTAAATGATTTTTCTTGGACCAGAAGAAACCTCCAAGACTTGGAGAGGGGGGGACGAGACCTGTCGGGAGACGACAAGCCTGCAGGGCGCGCCCCTGGCTTGTGGCCCCTGCATGCCTCCTAACCTAATCCTCCTCCTATAAATTCCGAAATATCCCCCAATACCAAAAGAGCAACGAAAAAATACTTTTCCACCGCCGGGAGCCTCTATTCCCGTGAGATGCAATCTGGGAGCCTTTTCTGGTATCTGTTGGAGGGGGAATCGATCACGGAGGGCATCTACATCAACTCCATTGTCCCTCCAATGATGCGTGAGTAGTTCACCACAGACCTACGAGTTCATAGCTAGTAGCTAGATGGCTTCTTCTCTCTCTTAGTTTTCAATACCATGATCTTTATGAAGATCTATGAGATGTAATACTCTTTTGCGGTGTGTTTGTCGAGATCCGATGAATTGTGGGTTTATGTTGAGATTATCTATGAATATTATTTGAATCTTCTCTGAATTCTTATATGCATGATTTCATATCTTAGCAAGTCTCTTGGAGTTATTAGTTTGGTTTTGGCGAACTAGATTGGTAATTCTTGAAATGGGAGAAGTGCTTAGTTTTGGGTTCAATCTTGCGGTGTCCTCACCTAGTGACAAAGTAGGGGTAGCGAGGCACATATTGCATTGTTGCTATTAAGGATAAAAAGATGGGGTTTTCATCATATTGCTTGAGTTTATCCCTCTACATCATGTCATCTGACCTAATGCGTCACTCTGTTCCTCATGAATTAATACTCTAGATGCAGGCAGTAGTCGGTCGATGTGTGGAGTAATAGTAGTAGATGCAGACTCATTTCGGTCTACTTGACATGGTTGTTATGCCTATATGCGTAATCATTGCCTTGGATATCTTCATAATTATTCGTTTTTCTATCATTTGCTTTACAGTAATTTGTTTACCCACCGTATTATTTTCCTTCATGAGAGAAGCCTCTAGTGAAACCTATGGCCTCCGGGTCTAGTTTCCATATTATGCTTTTAGATCTATAAACCAAAAATATCAAAAATAACCGTGAAGCTACCATCCTTTCAAATAACCGTGAAGGGATTGACAACCCCTTTTTAGCGTTGGGTGCAAGTGTTCGATTGTTTGTGTAGGTGCAAAGATTGGGGCCTAGCTTGTTCCTCCTACTGGATTGATACCTTGGTTCTCAACAAACTGAGGTAAATACTTATCTACTTTGTTGCATCACCCTTTCCTATTCAAGGGAAAAGCAACGCAAGCTTAAGAAGTAGCACCGAGCATCATTACAAGGGCACTAAATGAGAATAACTACGGTCGTTACTAAAAACTGCATCTCTAACTACGACTATTACTGGTAACGTCGGTCTTGACTTCACTTCGTGTGTGGTTTTAAGTCCCTCGTCCATTGAAGCTACCACGTCGTCCATGCTTGTATTTGTCTGTGAGACCTAGATGTCATTTGCTTATGTGGTTTGCTTGTGATCTTGCTGAAATTCAGGTTATGAGTTAGACATAGTTGCAACAACAAGATCAAACAGAGTTTGTAAAAGTTTTTCTTTTGTCTCTTTCAGTTTGTCAACTGAATTGCTTGAGGACAAGCAAGGCTTTAAGCTTGGGGGAGTTGATACGTCTCCATCGTATCTACTTTTCCGAACTCTTTTGCCCTTGTTTTGGACTCCAATTTGCATGATTTGAATGGAACTAACCCGGACTAACGCTGTTTTCAGCAGAATTGCCATGGCGTTGTTTTTGCGCAGAAATAAAAGTTCTCGGAATGACCTGAAAATTTATGGAGAATTTTTGTGGAATTTGTGAAAAATACTGGTGCAAGAATCAGCGGAGGGAGTGGAGCTATGAGCCCACAAGCCCACCAGGCGCGGGCCCCCCTGGCCGCGCCTGGCAGGCTTGTGGGGCCCACAATGCTCCACCGCCTCCAAATCCATCTCTATTTAGTCCGTCCCGCCCGAAAAAAAATCAAGAAGAAGGGTTCATCGCGTTTTACAATACGGAGGCACCGCCACCTCGTGTTCTTCATCTGGAGGGCAGATCTGGAGTCCGTTTTGGGCTCCGGAGAGGGGAGATCGTCGCCTTCGTCATCACCAACCTTCCTTCATCGCCAATTCCACAATGCTCTTCACCGTTCATGAGTAATCTCATCGTAGGTTTGCTGGACGGTGATGGGTTGGATGAGATCTATCATGTAATCGAGTTAGTTTTGACGGGGATTGATCCCTAGTATCCACTATGTTCTGAGATTGATGTTGCTACTACTTTTCCATGCTTAATGCTTGTCACTAGGGCCCGAGTGCCATGATTTCAGATCTGAACCTATTATGTTGTCATCAATATATGTCTGTTTTAGATCCTATCTTGCAAGTTGTAGTCACCTACTATGTGTTATGATCCGGCAACCCCGGAGTGACAATAGCCGAAACCACTCCCGGAGATGACCATAGTATGAGGAGTTCATGTATTCAGCAAGTGTTAATGCGTTGGTCCAGTTCTTTATTAAAGGGAGAACCTTAATATCCCGTAGTTTCCATTCAGACCCCGCTTCCACGGGAGGGATGGACAATAGATGTCATGCAAGTTCTTTTCCCTAAGCACGTATGATTACATACGAAATACATGCCTACATTAGATTGACGAACTGGAGCTAGTTACATATATCTCCATGGTATAACTGTTGCATGATGAATAGCATCCGGCACAATCATCCATGACCGATCAAATGCCTACGAGTCTTTTCCTACTGGTCCTTGCTATGTTACTTTGCTGCTACTGTTGTCACTTTGCTGCTACTGGTTATTGTTGCTACTGCTGCTATCATACTACCTTGCTACCGATACTTTGCTGCAGATACTAAATCTTTTAGGTGTGGTTGAATTGACAACTTAACTGCTAATACTTGAGAATATTCCTTGGCTTCCCCTTGAGTCGAATCAATAAATTTGGGTTTAATACTCTACCCTCAAAAACTGTTGCGATCCCCTATACTTGTGGGTTATCAAGACTTTTTTCTGGCGCCGTTGCCGGGGAAGCACAACTATATTCTCTGAGTCACTTGGGATTCACGTCTGCTGGTTACTATGAGGAATCTGATAAATCCAGGAACTAAAGTCTTGCCCTCAACAACGAGGACAGGTAAGGAACTACCATCTAGCTCCGCGCTTGATTCACCTTCAGTTATGAGTAAGTTTGCTACACCACCTCCTGCTAGAAATCTTGATATGCCGCCTATGCTTGATGATGCTACATCTGCTGACCATGATGCTTATGATGATGCTATGCTTGATACTGCTTTGCCTGATGATGCTATGCTTGATTCTGCTTTGCCACTAGGTGCATTCCTTGATACACAAATTCCTGGAGTTGCTGCTAGATGTGATGATACTTCTGAAACTGCTGATACTATTGAAGTAGAACCTGCTATTTTGCCTGCTAGAACTAGCTCTCCTAGACATGAATTGCCTGATATGCTTGAGTGTTATGTTATGGAGGGAGAGATAGCTGAGGACTTTCTTGCTTGTAAGGATAGCTATGATGTTGAGAAATTACTGCTCAAGTGGAAAGAAAAATCTCTGAACGCTAGGATGAAATACGACCCAAAGTTTGCTACTTCGCCTATCTTTGTGACCGATATGGATTATGAATTCTCTGTCGACCCTGAGTTAATCACTCTGGTCGAATAAGATCCTTTTCACGGTTATGAGTCTGAAACGGTTGTAGCCCATCTTACCAAACTGCACGATATAGCCACCCTATTCACTAGTGAGGAAAAAAGATTCGCCACTACTATATCCTCAAGTTGTTTCCTTTCTCGCTAAAGGATGATGTTAAGACTTGGTTCACTTCTTTTGCTCCTGTTGTCTGCGTAGCCCCCAGGATATGGTCTACTACTTCTCTGAAAAATATTTCCCTGCCCATAAGAAGCAAGCTGCCTTGCAGGAAATATACAACTTTGCTCAAGCTGGAAAGAGAGTCTCCAACAAGCTTGGGGGAGGCTCGTCCAGCTATTGAATGCTTTGCCTCATCACCCTCTTGAGAAGAATGAAATACTTAATATATTCTATAATGGACTTACCGATGTTTCTAAAGATCACCTAGATAGTTGTGGTGGTTGTGTTTTTAGGGAACGAACTATAGAACAAGCTGAGATCCTATTGAATAACATCTTGTGCAATGAGAATGCTTGGACTATTCCCGAACCACCTCCTAAGCCAACTCCGAAGAAAAGAGGTATTCTATTCCTCAGTCCTGAAGATATGCAAGAAGCTAAGAAATATATGCGAGAGAAAGGAATTAAATCTGAAGATGTCAAAAATCTACCACCTATCGAAGAGATCCATGGTCTTGATAACCCGATACAGGTAGTAGAAGTAAATTCTCTGCGTAGGTTTGATGAGAGTGATACTCCTTTTGATAAACCTGCTAGTTTATGCTTGGATGAATTTGATAACTTTGCTGCCAAACAACAGAGTTTCAATGATTATGTTAGCAGACAATTGGAACAGAATGCTCGGATGCTTAGTCATTTAAGAGCTTGTGTGGGCAGAAATGTCAATGATCTTAAGCTTCTGAGAAAACATGCCTCTATGGTTACTACTCAGGTAGAACAAGTACTTAAGGTTCAAGATGACTTGCTCAATGAGTTGAATGACAGTTTTGTCAGAGTCGTCACTAGAGGCGGTAGAATGACTCAGGAACCTTTGTATCCTGAGGGTCATCCTAATAGAATTGAACAAGATTCTCAAGGAGTTAGCACTGATGCACCTAGTCATCCTAGGAAGAAGAAGAAAGATGATAGGGATTTGCACGCTAGCAACCCTGTTGCTGCTACACCTGAGAGTCCAAACGATGCCTCTGTCTCTGATGTTGAAACACAATCTGGTGATGAACATGAGCCTAATGATAATATCAATAGTGATGTTCATGATGATGCTCAACCTAGCAATGATAAGGATGTGGAGATTGAACCTGTTGATCTTGATAACCTACAGTATAAGAATAGAAGATACGATAAGAATGACTTCGCGGCTAGGAAGAATGGTAAATAAAGGGAACCATGGGTTCAGAAACCCATGCCCTTTCCTCCTAAACCATCCAAGAAAAAGGATGACGAGGATTTTGAGCGATTCGTTGAAATGATTAGACCTGTCTTTCTGCAAATGCGTTTGACAGATATGCTCAAAATGTCTCCGTATGCTAAGTACATGAAAGATATTGTGACTAATGACAGGAGGATACCTGAGGTTGAGATTTCCACCATGGTCGCTAATTATATCTTCAAGGGTGGAACTCCTAAGAAACTAGGTGATCCCGGAGTGCCCACTATACCTTGCTCCATTAAAGGCAACTATGTTAGAACTTCTTTATGCGACCTTGGAGCCGGTGTTAGTGTTATGCCTCTCTCTCTCTCTCTTTATCATAGACTTGAACTGGATAAGTTGACTCCCACTGAAATTTCTGTGCAAATGGCCGACAAATCGACTGCTTTCCCTATCGGCATTTGCGAGGATGTTCCTCTTGTGGTTGCTAATGTCACTATCTTAATGGACTTTGTTATCTTGGATATTCCCGAGGACGATGCCATGGCGGTCATCCTCGGAAGACCTTTTTAAAAACCACAGGGGCTGTTATAGATTGCAGCAAAGGCAATGTCACTTTCCATGTTAATGGTAATGAGCATATGGTGCACTTTCCAAAGAAACAATATCGAGTAGATTGCATCAATGCTATCGAAAAAACTTCATCGATTCTTATTGGGAGCTTTGAATGCCCTATACCTCGTGCCAATATGAAGTATGATTTGCTTGTTGGGGAGATACACATCCCCATTGAGGTGACCTAGTGACTATTCGAAAATTCTCCGTTCTCTTTTGCGATTCGAAAAGGTTTGTCAAGAAGACTTGATCAACCTCATTGACGGATTTCCTTCGATGACCATGAGATGGATGAATCGAGGAGTCACAAACCTTTGTTCCAAGCTTTCACCTTCGCTTGCTTAGAAGAAGAATGATAGATTTAGTTTAGTTTTCCCTGTTTTCTGTTTTAGCGTCCCGTAGAAAAGTACCCCAAAAATAAAAGTTCTCCAAACGTCCTGAAAATCAAGTATGATTTTTTCCGGATTTTTTGAAAAATACTGAGACAAAGAGCTAGTCTGGGGGCTGCACCGGTGGGCCACAAGCCTTTTAGGCGCTGGCACCCCTGGTCGCGCCACCCAGGCTTGTGGGGCCCACGTGCACCCCCTCCACTCTTTCTAGCTCCCATCTGCTTCTCCTACCTCCAGAAAAAATAGTTTCGCAGCTCAAACCCGTGTTCTTGCTCTTCTTGCTGGGATTTTCGATCTCCTTGCTCAAAGCACTATTCTCCGAACTGTTTTGGGGAAATTACTCCTTGGTAAGTGACTCCTCCATTGGTCCAATTAGTTTTTGCTCTAGTGCCTTATACTTCGTGTATTTTTGCTGCCTTGGTGACCATGTTCTTAAACTTTGCATGCTAATTTTAGCTAGTCCCAAGCAGTTTTGATGCGTAATATGGCCTCTAGGCACTTGTTGGAGTAGTTGCTACAAGTTTAATTGAGCCTTGTTCAATTTTCCTTAGAGTCACCGAAAATTTCAGAAAAGGAAGATGTTCAGGAGAAACTATCATGGTGGTTCCTCAAGCAAGAGAGGTCCCCGTCTTGTGATTCGGGAGCCCAATCCTTACCAACCAAGGAACACACAGGTACAACCATGTGAATGGCCTTCTGATGAATTCATGATTGAGGCAGGTTTCAAAGACGAGTTTGATACACTTGTTCACGACGTCAGACTCAAAGAATTCATCTCCGATAAATGTGAACAGTATGTTGCTCTCACTGCCTCTTTTGTTCGTAGATTCAAATTTTCAGTTGGCCGTGATACATCTGTACTGTTTGATATCTATGAAAAATCGTATACCATGGATTTAGAGGATTTCAACAGAATTTGCAAGATACCTAAGTGGGGTAGTCTCAATGATCCTCCTACATCTTCGGTTAGAGATTTTTTTCTCTGGTATAACCGTTGGATAAACTAGAGATATTACGCAGGCTACCATGGGGAGCATTCATTTTCCTGCCTTGAATTATTTTGCCCTCTTCATAGGCAGATGCATTAATGGCCAGATTGAGCATTGTCACCTCTGCGCACCCGACCTTAGTATTCTTAAGAGCGCAGTAACGGGTGATAGAAGTTTCAACATGGGAGCTATAATAGCAAGGAGGCTGAATAATAATGCTAATGAAGGGGATTTCTTTGGTGGGATCTATGCCACTCGCATAGCAAATTTTCTTGGAAAACCCATCCGCGAAAGAGATCCCCCGCTCCATACAACTTTCCTTGATCGCGTCGCTTTGACACACTACCAGTTCCTTGAGAGGGATGATGAATCCCTCCTATGCCGTTTAATATTTAACCGGCGGCGTGTTTTCCATATTACCCTTCCTGCTCCTGCTTTCTTTGACTTTCAGGTAAAACGGAGGTATTAGATAACTAGAGGAGAGGCAGAGGAGTATGAGATGGAGGCAAAGGCTGCTCGTCTCCGTGAGGCAGCTATTCAGGCAGTGGCTGCAGCGCTCCTGTATAACCCCCATTATGATTTTGGGTGTCGCCCGGACCATCCATGGGAGCATACCAACTTAGGCCAAAAGCCTAAGCTTGAGGAGTACGTGTTTCTCACCGACTTTACATTCTTGCTTATGCTTTCACTTTGTTAGTCGGTGTTCACACTTTGCCACTATATCATCCATGCTAGTTTATTTTCTTTTTCTAGCTTACTTTTCATGTGTCTGTCTAGTTTGAGAAAACCCAAAAAGATTTTCTTGTTATTCTTTTGCTTGTTGGGAACTTTCCCGTGTAAATAGTTTTCTTTTTCTTTGGGTCAGGGTAGAAGACCATGGTTACAATGTTTACTGGCTCTCGCATGCATATCTTTTTATGTGTCAAAGAGCCATATTACTTTGTCTTCTCCTTTGTGTTTGCGTGCAGATTCCAGCGTAGTCCAATGCACGAGCATGCTTATTATTGTTCACATCATTCGGTCGTGCAAGTTAAAGGCAATAATGACGATATATGATGAAGTGACTGAGCCTGGAAAAGCTGGTATGAACTCGATCTATTTTGTTTTTGTAAATATGACTAGCTCATCGTTCCTAATTCAGCTTTGTTGTGAGAGAAACATGTTTGCAATGGCAACTTAGAGATCATAGTTTCTGATGCCATGCTTAATTAGCTAGGAGCTTATAATGGTTTGTCTTGGATGCCAACATGAATTTCAAGATGATTATGATGTAGATGATAGGATGGCATCCTCCTTTGAATGATTCAAGTGGCTTGACTTGGCGCATGTTTACACATGTAGTTGAAACAAAATCAACATAGCCTCTATGATATTCATGTTTATGGTGATTTATGTCCTACTCATGCTTGCATTCAATATTGGTTAACCTCAATGCATTTTGATGACTGTTGTCGCTTTCTAGTTGGTCGCTTCCCAGTCTTTTGCTAGCCTTCACTTGTACTAAGCGGGAATACTACTTGTGCATCCACTTCCATAAACCCAAAGTTGTTCCATATGAGTCCACTATACCTACCTATATGCGGTATCTACCTGTCGTTCCAAGTAAATTTGCATGTGCCACTCTCTAAACCTTCAAGAAATAATCTGTTTTGCATGCCCGAACTGCTCATGTGGTGACAAGGGGCGATCATTATCTTCCATGCTAGGCGTGTTATCCTCGATACGTGTTTATTCACTATCATTCACGAGGAAGGGGCCGGTAATTGGAATGCCCAGTTCCATGCTCAAATCGAAAAGATAATCGCAAACAAAACTCCCCCTGGATTGTTGTTGGTATGGACGGCACCCGAGTATTCGGCTAGTCGTGGAGTGTGATTGATTGGAGGTGGGGGAGTCAAAACTTTACTTTTCTGTTTGGGAACCTCCTATAGCATGTGTAGCGTGGAAGATGGTGAGAACTCTTAGTCATTATGTTGACAATGAAAGCATGCCACCCAATATTATTATCTCTATTTTCACAGCTTGAGCTCTGGCACCTCTGCAAATCAATGCTTCCCTCTTCGAAGGGCCTGTCTATTTATTTTCCTGTTGAGTCATCCTCCTCTTATAAAAACACCAATTAGAGAGCACCTCTGTCATTTTTATGCTTTGCTTTTAACTGTGTTGAGTATGACTGTGACTGGATCTTCTTTGCCATGAATTACAATGTTTAGTCAGCCCTTGGTCTTTGAAGGTGCTTTGCATTTATGTTTTGCGGTCTTAGAAAGAGCTAGCGAGATACCATCTGTTCGTACTGCTTCATGATTGTTTTGATTGAAGTGTTGACGTTTGAGACTTATTATTATTTGCTCGCTAGTTGATTATGCCATTGATATGAATTTACCGTGAGACCTAGATGTCATTTTCTTATGTGGTTTGCTTGTGATCTTGCTGAAATTCTGGTTATGAGTTAGACATAGTTGCAACAACAAGATCAAACAGAGTTCGTAAAAGTTTTTATTTTGTCTCTTTCAGTTTGTCAACTGAAAAGCGTGAGGAAAAGCAAGGCTTTAAGATTGGGGGAGTTGATACGTCTCCATCGTATCTACTTTTCCGAACTCTTTTCCCATTGTTTTGGACTCTAATTTGCATGATTTGAATGGAACTAACCCGGACTAACGCTGTTTTCAGCAAAATTGCCATGGTGTTGTTTTTGCGCAGAAATAGAAGTTCTCGGAATGACCTGAAAATTTACGGAGAATTTTTGTGGAATTTATGAAAAATAATGGCGCAAGAATCAGCGGAGGGAGTGGAGTTGTGAGTCCACAAGCCCACCAGGTGGGGGGCCCCTGGCGCGCCTAGCAGGCTTGTGGGGCCCACAAAGCTCCACCGCCTCCAAATCCAGCTCTATTTAGTCCGTCTCACCTGGAAAAAACTCAAGAAGAAGGGTTCATCGCGTTTTACGATACGGAGGTGCCGCCACCTCATGTTCTTCATCTCGAGGGCAGATCTGGAGTCCGTTTTGGGCTCCGGAGAGGGGAGATCGTCGCCAACGTCATCACCAACCTTCCTTCATCGCCAATTCCATGATGCTCTTCACCGTTCGTGAGTAATCTCATTGTAGGCTTGCTGGACGTTGATGGGTTGGATGAGATCTATCATGTAATCGAGTTAGTTTTGACGGGGATTGATCCCTAGTATCCACTATGTTCTGAGATTGATGTTGCTACTACTTTGCCATGCTTAATGCTTGTCACTAGGGCCCGAGTGCCATGATTTCAGATCTGAACCTATTATGTTGTCGCCAATATATGTGTGTTTTATATCCTATCTTGCAAGTTGTAGTCACCTACTATGTGTTATGACCCGGCAACCCCGGAGTGACAATAGCCGGAACCACTCCCGGAAATGACCATAGTATGAGGAGTTCATGTATTCACCAAGTGTTAATGCGTTGGTCCGGTTCTTTATTAAAAGGAGAACCTTAATATCCCGTAGTGTCCATTAGGACCCCGCTGCCACGGGAGGGATGGACAATAGATGTCATGCAAGTTCTTTTCCCTTAGCATGTATGACTACATACGTAATACATGCCTACATTAGATTGACGAACTTGTGCTAGTTACATATCTCTCCGTGTTATAACTGTTGCATGATGAATAGCATCCGGCATAGTCATCCATCACCGATCCAATGCCTACGAGTCTTTTCCTACTGGTCCTTGCTATGTTACTTTGCTGCTACTGCTGTCACTTTGATCCTACTAGTTACTATTGCTACTGCTACTATCATACTACCTTGCTACTGATACTTTGCCGCAGATACTAAATCTTTCAGGTGTGGTTGAATTGACATCTCAACTACTAATACTTGAGAATATTCTTTGGCTTCCTCTTTAGTCAAATCAATAAATTTGGGTTGAATACTCTACCCTCGAAAACTGTTGCGATCCCCTATACTTGTGGGTTATCAAGGAGCAGAAGGATTTGACAAGTGGTTTTCAGCAAGGTATACTGTGCAAGCACTGAAATTATCGGTAAGAGATAGTTGTGTGATAAGATGATTCGTAGCAAGTAGCAAGTAACAATAGTAACAAAAGTGCAGCAAAGTGGCCCAATCCCTTTCGTAGCAAGGGACAAGCCTGGACAAACTCTTATATGAGGTAAAGCGCTCCCGAGGACACATGGGAATTTCTGTCAAGCTAGTTTTCATGATGTTCATATGATTCACGTTCGCTACTTTCATAGTTTGATATGTGGGTGGACCGGTGCTTGGGTGCTGCCCTTACTTGGACAAACATCCCACTTATGATTAACCCCTCCCGCAAGCATCCGCAACTACGAAAGAAGAATTAAGACAAAGTCTAACCATAGCATTAAACTAGTGGATCCAAATCAGCCCCTTACGAAGCAACGCATAAACTAGGGTTTAAGCTTCTGTCACTCTAGCAACCCATCATCTACTTATTACTTCCAATTGCCTTCCTCTAGGCCAAATAATGGTGAAGTGTTATGTAGTCGACGTTCACATAACACCACTAGAGGAAAAACAACATACAACGCATCAAAATATCGAACGAATACCAAATTCACATGACTACTTATAGCAAGACTTATACCACGTCCTCAGGAACAAAAGTGACTACTCACAAAGCATAATTGTGTTCATGACTAGAAAGGTATTGAATAGCATTGGAGATCTGAACAGATGATCTTCCACCGAGTAATCCAACTAGCATCAACTACAAAGAGTAATTAACACTACTAGCAACCTTACAAGTACCAATCGGAGTCGCGAGACGGAGATTGGTTACAAGAGATGAACTAGGGTTGGAGATGAGATGGTGCTGATGAAGATGTTGATGGTGATGAGTCCCCTCCGATGAGAGGTGTGTTGGTGATGACACTGGCGACGATTTCCCCCTCCGGGAGGGAAGTTTCCCCGGCAGGACGGCCCTACCGGAGCTCTAGATTGGTTCTACTCAAGTTCCGCCTCGTGGTGGTGGCGATTCCTCCCGAATGCCTCCTCCTGATTTTTTTCTGGAATGAAACCCTCCTTATAGCAAAAGATGGGAGCCAGAGGGGCAACAGGGGGCCCACTGGCCACCTAGGCGCGGCTAGGGGGGTAGGCCGTGCCTGGCAGGTTTGTGGCCTCCTCGTGGCTCCCCTCTGGTACTTCTTCCGCCCAATATTTTTTATAAAATCCAAAATATTTCCTTGTTGATTTTCACGGCTTTTGGAGTTGCGCAGAATAGGTATCTCAAAATGGCTCCCTTTTAAGATCAGAATTCCCGCTGCCGGCATTCTCCCTCTTGATGTAAACCTTATAAAATAAGAGAGAAAAGGCACAAGTATTGTACCGCGAAGTGTAATAACAGCCCATAAAGAGATAAATATCAACATAAAAGCATGATGCAAAATGGATGTATCAACTCCCCCAAGCTTAGACCTGGCTTGTCCTCAAGCGGAAGCCGAGATCAATAAATATGCCCACATGTTTAGAGATAGATGTGTCGGTAAAACAAAATACGGACATGCAGGCATCATGATCATAATTAGAACAACAATAGCATCATATAAACTCTTATGCTAAAGTGACAATTCCTTCGCAAAGTAAATTATGGGTCAAGAACCTTATTGAGAATTAACAACCAATAGCCTTTAGTCATTGAAGCAATCGCAATTTATCATAACATCGGAAAGAGTCAAATAAGAGCCTGTAAAGCAAATCCACATACTCAAGCATTCTTTTGTCTTCTACAATTGCTAAAACTCATGTGGTACCCATGAGATCAAAGTTTCAGTTGGACACGGAGAAAGATAGGGGCTTATAGTTTCGCCTCCCAACTACTTACCTCAAGGGTAATGTCAACAATAATAATTCATGGATACTTACTTCCAAGTTGACATATGAATATAGATCTTTCCCTAGCACATGACGTTGGCCAAGATAATGGCGAAATAAGGAATTGGTGTCGATCACCATGACTCCTTTAAGGACAAAAAGTAAAGGTACAAGATAGGCCCTTCGCAGAGGGAAGCAGAGGTTGTCATGCGCTTTTGAGGTTTAGATGTGTGTTCTCTTAGTGTGGAGGAACGTCACTTTATATTGCCTCCTGTGATAAAGAACTTTATTATGCAGTCTATCGATTTTATGTCTTCCTCATCACAGGTTCGTACAAAGCTTATTTTCCATACACTAATAGATCATACATATTTAGGGAGCAATTTTTATTGCTTGCACCGATGACAACTTACTTGAGGGATCTTCTTCAATCCATAGGTAGGAATGGTGGAGTCTCATGGCAAAACTGGGTTGAAGGTTTTTGCATGCACAAGTAGTATCTCTACTTAGTGCGGAAATTTTGGCTGATATGAGGTGGAAGAAAGCGTCACATGCTAAGGGATCTCTAGTCATATAACATTGTTCGGAACCAAGAAAACATAATTCATTATGTTGTCTTCCTTGTCCAACATCTACTTCTAAGCATGTAATAGTTTAGTGAGTGTTCAAAATCATAGATGGTGCCCAAGATGATATATTTATATGTGAACCTCTCTTTCTTTATTACTTCCTATTAATTGCAACAATGACCAAGGTCTACGTTTGTCCACCCACAACAAGTTTCAATCATCATTCTTTTTATATGTGAAGTCATCACTTCCCATAAGATCATTACATGATCTTTCATGCTTTTGTTCTTTTATCATTCTTTTCTTTAGATCATGGCATGAGGCAAGGCCCTTAACTAAAACACTCTTTATTATATGACTCACGAGCTCGAATACATTGGGGGTGACACAAAGCAAGACTCTAGCCTAGACCATACTAAGAACTTTATTCTACTAGAGAAAGATAAAACCAAAAAGGATCGAACTAAGAAAAAGGTAAAGGCAAAAGATATGATGGTGATACAATACCGGGCCAACTCCCCCAAGCTTGGCACAAGCCAAGGGGAGTGCCCATACATGTGCTTAGTTGTATTCCTTCGAAGGTGATGGTGGTGGAGTTAATTTCCTCTTGAGCACAAAATTCTGCTCCTTCATATCGTTAATTTCCTCTTCAAGCCTCAACACCCTTTGGTATAATTCTTTCTAGACGAGAAGGGGTAAACAAAATCTTAGGCTTCTTCCTTGAGTCAGGGAGGCTCCACTTCTTGAACTCCACATGTGTGTTTCCAGATTTGGGTAGAGGAGCCTCCTCTTCATCGGAACTTGTTCCTTCCTTCCCCTTGGGATCGTAATCTTCTTCCTCATCAGTGGTCCAACCATATTGATCCAAGTCCCCATAGATCTTTGGTTCGCAAGGTAATCGGCCACATAGCTCTCCCCCTCTGAATCTTGGGAAGACATCTTCCCTAAGGCCGCGTTCGATAATCCTCCATCTCCGTAAAATACGGGAGCGGACGGAGCGGCACTTTTACAACTCCAAGAAAATACGCCGTGGGTCGCCCGCTCCGCTCCCGCTGCTCCACGAGCAGAGAGCTGCCGAACAGGGCCTAAATCTGTGGCAGAAACAGGCTCAAAATGAAAACAGAGGATAATTGCCTGATACGAGCGTCAGATCTTTCGGGAGAATATATAATGAAATTTTCCCGACCAAAAGGAGTATCCCGCAAGAAAACGGAGTCTGGGAGGCTCACGAGGTGCCCACAAGCCACCAGGCGCGGCCAGGGGGTAGGTCGCGCCTGGCAGGCTTGTCGCTTCCTCATGCGCTTTCCGGACTACTTTTAATTTTTCTAATTTTCTAAAAAATCCAAAATGGAGAAAAATCGCTACTGGAAAAGTTTTGGAGTCGGTTTACTTACCGAATCACATACCTCTTCGTTTTTGGAGTCTGAAACAGGCTGATAAATATCCCTTATGTACTCCTCCGGAGTTATGGTATTAATAATATTGCTTTCAATATTTATGGGAGTACCTGAGATATAATGCTTGATTCTTTGCCCATTTACCACTCTCAGAAAATTACCTTCCGTGCTGTTGATCTTGATGGCACCAGAACGATATACTTCCTCAACGATGTAAGGAACTTACCGTTTAGAGAGAAGCTTGCGTGCAAAAAATCTTAAACGAGAATTGTATAGCAAGACATAATCACCTACATTGAACTCATGTTTTTGTATCCTTTTATCATGCCACCTCTTAACTTTTTCTTTGAACAACTTGGCATTTTAATATGCCTGAGTTCTCCATTCATCAAGTCAGCTAATATCAAATAACCTCTTCTCACCACCAAGTTCGAAATCAAAGTTGAGCTCTTTGATTGCCCAATAAGCCTTATGCTCTAGCTCAAGAGGTAAATGACATGCTTTACCATAAACCATCTTGTACAGAGACATGCCCATGGGATTCATATAAGTAGTTCTATAAGCCCATAGTGCATCATCAAGCTTCTTAGACCAATTCTTTCTAGACCTATTAACAGTCTTTTGCCGAATTAGTATAATCTCTCTATTACTTAGCTCTACTTGACCACTGTACTGAGGATGATAGAGAGATGCAATTCTATGGTTGACATCATACTTAGCAAGCGTTCAGTGGAAAGGACCATGAATAAAATGTGAATCATCATCAGTCATTAAGTATCTAGGGACTCCAAATCTAGGGAAAATAACTTCTTTAAGCCTCCTGATAGAAGTGTTATGATCAGCACTACTAGTTGGGATAGCTTCTACCCACTTAGTAACGTAATCAACAACAACTAGGATATGAGTATACTCGTTGGATTTTGGAAAAGGTCCCATATAATCAAAACCCCAAACATCAAATGGTTCAATAACAAGTGAATAATTCATAGGCATTTCCTGACGTTCACTGATATTACTTATTCTTTGACATTCATCACAAGACAAGACAAACTTACGGGCATTCTTGAAGAGGGTAGGCCAATAGAAATCGGATTGCAATACCTTGTGTGCAGTTCTATCTCCCGCATGGTGTCCTCTGTAAGCCTCGGAGTGACACTTATGTAGGATCTGTCCCTGTTCATGCTCAGGTACACAACGTCTAATAACACCATCTACTCCTTCCTTATATAGGTGAGGATCGTCCCAATAGTAATGTCTCAAATCAAAGAAGAATTTCTTCTTTTGTTGGTATGTGAAACTAGGTGGTATATATTTGGCAACAATATAGTTTGCATAATCAGCATACCACTGCGTACTACGTGAAGCATTGATGACATTCAATTGCTCATCGGGAAAGCTATCATCAATATGTTGTGGGTCATCAAGAACATTCTCCAACCTAGACAAGTTATCTGCTATGGGGTTCTGAGCACCCTTCCTATCAACAACATGCAAATCAAATTATTGTAGCAAGAGAACCCATCTGATAAGTCTAGGTTTAGCATCTTTATTTTCCATGAGATACTTAATAGCAGCATGATCAGTGTGAATAGTAACCTTGGAATCAACAATGTAAGATCTGAACTTTTCACATGCAAACACGACTGCTAAAAATTCCTTTTCAGTAGTAGCATAGTTTCTTTGGGCACTGTCTAGAGTTTTACTAGCATAGTGAATAACATTCAATTTCTTATCAACTCTTTGTCCTAGAACAACACCAACATCATAATCACTAGTGTCACACATAATTTCAAAAGGTCAGTTCCAATTTGGTGGTTGAACAATAGGTGCAATTATCAAGGCCTTCTTAAGTATTTCAAAGGCTTCCTCACAATCATGACCAGAGAGGTATTTAATAGCATTCGAGATCTGAACATATGATCTTCCACCGAGTAATCCAACTAGCATCAACTACAAAGATTAATTAACACTACTAGCAACCTTACAAGTACCAATCGGAGTCGCGAGATGGAGATTGGTTACAGGATATGAACTAGGGTTGGAGATGAGATGGTGCTGATGAAGATGTTGATGGTGATGAGTCCCCTCCGATGAGAGGAGTGTTGGTGATGACGGCGGCGGCGATTCTTCCCGAAAGCCTCCTCCTGATTTTTTTTGGACCGAAAGCCTCCTTGTAGCAAAAGATGGGAGCCAGAGGGGCAACAGGGGGCCCACAAGCCACCTAGGCGAGGCGAGGGGGGTAGGCCGCACCTGGCAGGCTTGTGGCCTCATGGTGGCTCCCCTCTGGTACTTCTTCTGCCCAGTATTTTTTATAAAATCCCAAATAATTCCTCGTTGATTTTCACGGCTTTTGGAGTTGCACAGAATAGGTATCTCAAACTTGCTCCCTTTTCAGACTAGAGTTCCAGGTGTCGGCATTCTCCCTCTTCATGTAGACCTTATAAAATAAGATAGAAAAGGCATAAGTATTGTACCGTGAAGTGTAATAACAGCCCATAAAGCGACAAATGTCAACATAAAAGCATGATGCAAAATGGAAGCATCATGCATCACATGGCAATTGCGAGGGGGATCATTCGGGGACAATCACTTGAAATGTTGGCTGGAGCTATGATGCTCCTAGGCCGCTCGGCTATTGAGTGATCTCTGGGGTAGACTCACATGCGGCCTCCAAAGCTATCTCTTCTAGGGTGTTCTTGGTGATAGGTGTCAGTAGGGCATGCTCATTCCTCTTCCTGAGCTCTTCCTGCTTCTCCCGAGTGAGCAGCTCAGGAACGTAGATGTCATCAACGTTATCGTGGCGACCGTCTTCATCCCGCTCGTCGAAATTTCGCGTGAAGAGGAGGCGTGCCGGTCATGCTAGCCATCATAATTTCTACACCAGGCTCAGTGCTCTCGTACTTTGACTCGTAGGAGGAGCCTTCACACGAGGAGGGGAATTGGTTGAGGGTGCGCTCATCAGAGTCGAGCGTGGCCACCTACGCAACCATGGTCTAAAGAGCCCCGGTGTGCTTGATCCACCATTGGAACATTGAGCACCCGGAGAGCTTGTGACGGTGCACAACAGAATGAAGAGGTGTTGAATGGTATGAGACTGATGGCTGACGGAGGAGGACTACAAATGAAGTTGCACGGAAATGCGTTGCGCTATAGGCTCGCAACACATCCGTGTCTAGCGGAGCTTCCGGTAGCCATGTCGATTCGTCGACGATGAAGCTGAGGGAACCGAATAGAATCTCTCCGCAGATGGTCATCATGGTGACTGGAAAAAATCCACTCGTGATGTAACTTGCTAGATGTGTAGCCCCATGATAGGCACCAACTGTTGTGGGAATGATCCTTACAATGAATACTAGTGGTACAAATGAGGGACGAAGCCTAGCTACAACACAAGTGTCAATCATATTTAGCAAGTTCGGGCCCCTCTGTAGGAGGTAATGACCCTACTTCTCATGCCCACAGGCTTGTGTTTTCTCTAGGTCTGTCTGATTACAACGAATGCTTAACCCTTGTTACACAACTCGGGGGTGGTTTATATTGAATTTTCCACGACCCGCTGAGGGTCATTACAAGGGCATCAAATGAGAATAACTATGGTCATTACTAGAAGCTGCAGCTCTAAATATGACCGTTACTAGTAATGTTGGTCTTGACTGCACTTGATGTGGGGTTTTAAGTCCCTTGGCCATTGAAGCTACCAAGTTGTCCATGCTTGTCTCTATCTGAGTGATGGTGCATGGCCGACTGACTAGAAGACGTCTGAGTAACCCCATGGGTTTGACTGCATCTTGTGTATGCATGTGAATGCGTATATAGTCTTGAGACTCACACGATCGTGTGGGGCCCTAGGTGGGCCCTGGATGTCAGGTCCATGACCCTACCCGTGGTAGGTTACCCCATCACCCGATCCATTCAGGATTTCTGGACCTGGCAATTCGAGAGACATGGCTCATTTAGAGTGAGACGAGCACAAAACTTGCTAGTGGTCATGAGATAATGGATGGAGGCATGGTTGGAAGGGACATCGGGCTCCTTTATCCTTGATACTGAGTCAGGCTCGTCGAAAACCCTACGAAAAACACAAGTGCCATCCAATGCAAGGATGTTCTTATGAAGGCTCTCGAAACATTCATTACCTATGGAAGATACAGGAGCTTATAGGAACATGTCTCACACATCATCACGTGGAATGTGTGGTTTGTTGAACTCATGAAGACATTCGTTGATCAACTCTAACACATCGAAGAAGACTTCATAAGCCTCAATAATCTCAAAGTTGGGGAGATGTCTCGCGATATCCACTCGCATGTATTGTACGCGCCGGACCTCGTGACCAGTAGCACAATCTCATTCTTCAACGGCGAGCAACTTGTCTGAAGGGTCGCTCTCCATCTCGTCCTCCTCAACTCTAGAGGTGGGGAGGTGGACGCCCGTGCCCTTCACGAAGGCGAATCTGTTGATATTAGACAGATTGTTTCATTCCCATGTTTTTTTGCTCGGGTTCACGTTTGGATTCCAGTGATCACCGCAACAACTCCATTGATAGTCCACGTGACGGGAGAAACACATGAAGTACACAAAACATGGGGTGCGGTGCATGGCGATGGAGAAACTCACCGAGTCGTGTCATTTGATTCGCTCGACATGGACCCAAAGGGGTAGACTCAGCAACAATGGAGGTTGCCGCCCACATGGACAATGATGTTGGCCCTCAAGTGATCCGCGATGATGGGGTGGATGGTATAAAATGCAAACCGCACTCCCTCATTGACCTAGACACAACCCTCTGCCACCTCTGGGCGGTGCCGCACAATCCTAGATCTAGCCCCCCAATTCCCTCTGCTGGTGGAGGGAAAAATTAATGCCTCCCCTCCTGTCGTGGTTTTGTCACAGCAGATATATGATACGTCCATTTTGCATCATGTTTTCATGTTGATATTTGTCGCTTCTTGGGCAGTTACTTCACTTCACGGTGCAATACTTATGCCTTTTCTCTCTTATTTTGCAAGGTTTACATGAAGAGGGAGAATGCCGACAGCTGGAATTCTGGCCTGAAAAAGGAGAAAAGTTGAGATACCTATTCTGCACAACTCCAAACGCCGTAAAAATCAACGAGGATTTTTTCCGGATTTATAAAAAATAATGGGCCGAAGAAGCGCGAGATGGTCACCAGCAAGTGGCCACAAGCCTGCCTGGCGTGGCCACCCCCCTGGCCACGCCCAGGGGGCTTGTGGGCAGCCTGCTGGCCCACTAGCCCCCCTCTTCTTCTATATGAAGGGTTTCGTCCAGAAAAAAATCAAGGAGGAGATTTTTCGTGGATTCGTCTCCGCCACGAGGCGGAACTTGAGTAGAACCAATCTAGAGCTCCGGCAGGACGATCCTGCCGGGGAAACTTCCCTCCCGGAGGGGAAAATCGTCGCCATCGTCATCACCAACACTCCTCTCATCGGAGTGTACTCATCACCATCAACATCTTCATCAGCACCATCTCATCTCCAAACCCTAGTTCATCACTTGTAACCAATCTCCGTCTCGCGACTCCGGTTGGTACTTGTAAGGTTGCTAGTAGTGTTAATTACTCTTTGTAGTTGATGCTAGTTGGATTACTTGGTGGAAGAGTTTATGTTCAGATCGTTGGATTACTTGGTGGAAGAGTTTATGTTCAGATCCTTGATGCTACTTATTACCTCTCTGGTCATGAATATGATTATGCTTTGTGGGTAGTTACTTTTGTTCCTGAGGACATGGGATAAGTCATGCTAATAATAGTCATGTGAATTTGGTATTCGTTCGATATTTTGATATGTTGTATGTTGTTTTTCCTCTAGTGGTGTTATGTGAACATCGACTACATAACACTTCACCATTATTTGGGCCTAGAGGAAGGCATTATGAAGTAGTAAGTAGACGATGGGTTGCTAGAGTGACACAAGCTTAAACCCTAGTTTATGCGTTGCTTCGTGAGGGGCTGATTTGGATCCACTAGTTTAATGCTGTGGTTAGACTTTGTCTTAATTCTTCTTTCGTAGTTGCGGATGCTTGCGAGAGGGGTTAATCATAAATGGGATGCTTGTCCAAGTAAGGGTAGTACCCAAGCGCTGGTCCACCCACATATCAAACTATCAAAGTAACGAACGCGAATCATATGAACTTGATGAAAACTAGCATGACAGAAATTCCCGTGTGTCCTCTGGAGCGTTTTTCCTCCTATAAGACTGTGTCCAGGCTTGTCCCTTTCTACAAAACGGATTGGGCCACTTTTCTGCACCGTTGCTACTTTTGTTACTTGTTGCTTGCTACGAATCATCTCACCACACAATCACTTGTTTCCGACAATTTCAGTGCCTGCATATTTTACCTTGCTGAAAACCACTTGTGAGAACCTTCTGCTTCTTGTTGGGTTCGACACTCTTACTTATAGAAAGGACTACGATTGATCCCCTATACTTGTGGGTCATCAAGACTCTTTTCTGGCGCCGTTGTCGGGGAGTGAAGCGCCTTTGGTAAGTGGAACTTGGTAAGGAAACATTCATATAGTGTGCTGAAATTTATTGTCACTTGTCACTATGAATACTAATCCTTTGAGGGGCTTGTTCGTGGTATGTTCACCTCGAAGGGAAGCAAAAAAGAGTTGCTCCTCAACCTTCTGCACCTACTGAAAATATTTGCTTTGAATTTCCTTCGAGTATGCTTGAGAAACTGCTGGCTAATCCTTTTACAGGAGATGGAACATCACATCTAGACTTGCATCTAATCTATGTAGATGAAGTGTGTGGTTTATTTAAGCTTGCAGGTTTGCCCGAGCATGAGGTCAAGAAGAAGGTCTTTCTTTATCTTTGAAGGATAAGGCATTGACATGGTATAGGCTATGTGATGATACTGGATCATGGGACTACAATCGGTTGAAATTGGAATTTCATCAAAAGTTTTGTCCTATGCATTTAGTACATCGTGATCGGAATTATATTTACAATTTTTGGCCTCGTGACAGAGAAATCATCGCTCAAGCTTAAGGGAGGCTTAAATCAATGCTATATTCGTGCCCCAATCATGAGCTCTCGAGAGAAATTATTATTCAGAACTTCTATGCTCGGCTTTCTCATGATGATCGCACCATGCTTGACACTTCTTGTACCCGTTCTTTTATGAAGAGAGATATTGACTTCAAATGGAATTTATTGGAGAGAATTAAACGCAACTCTGAAGATTGGGAGCTTGAAGAAGGTGAGGAGTCAGGTATGAATTTCACGTTTGATTGTGTTAAATCCTTTGTTGAGACAAATACTTTTTGTGACTTTAGCGCTAAGTATGGACTTGACCCTGAGATAGTAGCTTCACTGTGTGAATCCTTTGCTGCTCATATTGATCTCCCCAAACAGAAGTGGTTTAAATATCATCCTCCTTTATAAGTCAATGTAGTTAAACCCACTCCAGTTCAAGAGAAAGTCATTGCCTATAATGATCCTGTTGTTCCCAGTGCTTACATTGAGAAACCACCTTTCCCTGTTAGGATAAAGGATCATTCTAAAGCTTCAACTGTGATACGTAGAGGCTACATTAGAACACCTACACCCCCTGAGAAAATTAGAGTTGAACCTGGCATTGCTATTATCAAAGATCTTCTGTCCAACGATGTTGAGGGACATAATATTCACTTATGTGAAGATGCAGCTAGGATTGCTAAACCTCACGCTAGAGACAAACATAGGCGTGTTGTTGGCATGCCTGTTGTTTCTGTTAAGATAGGAGATCATTGCTATCATGGTTTATGTGACGTGGGTGCTAGTGTTAGTGCAATACCTCAATCCTTATATGATGAAATCAAAGATGAGATTGCACCTGTTGAGATAGAACCTATTGATGTCACTATTCCGCTTGCCAATAGAGATACTATCTGCCATGTGGGAATTGTTAGGGATGTTGAAGTCTTGTGTGGTAAAACAAAGTATCCGACTGATTTCCTCGTTCTTTCTACCGCTCAAGATAGCTTTGTCCCGTTATATTTGGCAGACCTTTTCTCAATACCGTCAATGCTCATATTGACTGTGAGAAGCAAACTGTCACCGTTGGCTTTGAAGGTGTGTCACATGAGTTTAATTTCTCCAAGTTTGGTAGACAACCTCATGAAATAGAGTTTCCTAGTAGGGATGAAACTATAGCCTTAGCTTCTATTGTCGTGCCTCCTACTGATCCCTTAGAACAATACTTGCTTGGGCATGAAAATGATATGCATATGGATGAAAGGGATGAGATAGATAGAGTTGTCTTAGAACAATATCCTATCCTTAAGAATAACTTGCCTGTTGAACTGCTTGGGGATCCACCCCCACCAAAGGGTGTATCCTGTGTTCGAGCTTAAACAGTTGCCACATACTATTAAGTATACTTATCTTGATGAAAAAGAGATATATCCTGTCATAATTAGTGCTAGCCTCTCAGAGCATGAAGAAAAGAAGTTGCTAAAAACTCTGAAGAAGCACCGCGCTGATATTGCATATACTCTTGATGATCTTAAGGGCATTAGTCCTACTCTATGCCAGCACAAGATTAAAACCGATCTGGATTTCAAACCAGTTGCTGATCATCAAAGGAGATTGAATCCTAAGATGAAGGAAGTAGTAAGAAAAGAAGTACTAAAGCTCCTGGAAGCGGGTATTATCTATCCTGTTGCTCATAGAGATTGGGTGAGTCCGGTGCATTGCGTCCCTAAGAAGGGAGGCATTACCATTGTCCCTAATGATAAGGATGAATTGATCCCATAGAGGATTATTACTAGCTATAGGATGGTGATCGATTTTACGAAATTGAATAAGGCCACTAGGAAATATCATTACCCTCTGCCTTTTATCGACCAGATGCTAGAAAGGCTGTCTAAACACACACACACGAATACCAGTTGCACAATCTAGAAAGGATGAAAGGCTTTCTAGACGGTTATTCTGGTTTCTCCCAAATACCAGTTGCACAATCTGATCAGGAGAAAACCACTTTCATCTGCCCTTTCGGTACCTTTGCCTTTAGACGTATGCCTTTTGGCTTATGCAGTGCACCTGCCACTTTTCAAAGATTTATGATGGATATATTCTCTGACTTTTGTGAAAAGATTGTTGAGGTTTTCATGGATGACTTCTCCGTTTACGGGTCTTCTTTTGATGATTGCCTCAACAACCTTGATTGAGTCTTGCAGAGATGTAAAGATACCAATCTTGTCTTGAATTTGGAGAAGTGCCACTTTATGGTCTTAGGACATAAAATTTCCTAAAGAGGTATTGAAGTCGATAAGTCTAAGGTTGATGCAATCGAGAAAATGCCATACCCCACAGATATCAAAGGTATAAGAAGTTTCCTTGGTCATGCTGGTTTCTATAGAAGGTTCATTAAAGACTTCTCTAAGATTTCTAGGCCTCTTACCAATCTCTTGCAAAAGGACATTCCTTTTGTTTTTGACGATGATTGTGAGGAAGCCTTCGAAATACTTAACAGGGCTTTGATAACTGCACCTATTGTTCAACCACCTGATTGGAACTTACCTTTTGAAATCATGTGTGATGCTAGTGATTATGCTGTTGGTGCTATTCTAGGGTAAAGAGTCGATAAGAAGTTGAATGTTATTCACTATGCTAGTAAAACTCTAGACAATGCCCAGAGAAACTATGCTACTACGGAGAAGGAATTTTTAGCAGTCGTGTTTGCATGTGAAAAGTTCAGGTCTGACATAGTTGATTCCAAATTCACTATTCACACTGATCATGTTGCTATTAAGTACCTCATGGAGAAGAAGGACGCTAAACCTAGACTTATCAGATGGGTTGTCTTGCTACAAGAATTTGATTTGCACATTGTTGACAGAAAGGGTGCTCATAACCCAGTAGCAGATAACTTGCCTAGGTTGGAGAACGTTCTTGATGACCCACAACCTATTGATGATAGCTTTCCCGGTGAGCAATTGAATGTCATCAATTCTTCACGTAGTGCACCGTGGTATGCTGATTATGCAAACTATATCGTTGCCAAATACATACCACCTAGTTTCACGTACCAGCAAAAGAAGAAATTCTTCTTTGACTTGAGACACTACTTTTGGGATGATCCTCACCTTTGTAAGGAAGGGGTAGATGGTGTTATTAGACATTGTGTACCTGAACATGAACAGGGACAAATCCTACAGAAGTGTCACTCCAAGGCCTACGGAGGACACCATGCAGGAGATAGAACTGCACACAAGGTATTGCAATAAGGTTTCTATTGGCCCACTCTCTTCAAGGATGCATGTAAGTTTGTCTTGTCTTGTGACGAATATCAAAGAATAGGTAATATCGGTAAACATCAGGAAATGCCTATTAACTATTCACTTGTCATTGAACCATTTGATGTCTGGGGCTTTGATTATATGGGACCTTTTCCAAAATCCAACAGGTATACTCATATCGTGGTTGTTGTTGATTACGTCACTAAGTGGGTAGAATCTATCCCTAGATTTGGAGTCCCTAGATATCTAATGATCGATGGTGGTTCACACTTCATTCATGGTGCTTTCCGTAAAACGCTTGCTAAGTACGATGTCAACCATAGAATTGCGTCTCCCTATCACCCTCAGTCCAGTGGTCAAGTAGAGCTAAGCAATAGAGAGATTAAACTAATTCTGCAAAAGACCGTCAACAGGTCTAGAAAGAATTGTTCCAAGAAGCTTGATGATGCACTGTGGGCTTATAGAACTGCCTATAAGAATCCCATGGGCATGTCTCCGTACAAAATGGTGTACGTTAAAGCATGTCATTTACCTCTTGAGCTAGAGCATAAAGCTTATTGGGCAATCAAAGAGCTCAACTTTGATTTCAAACTTGCCGGTGAGAAGTGGTTGTTTGATATTAGCTCGCTTGATGAATGGAGAACTCAGGCATATGAGAATGCCAAGTTGTTCAAAGAAAAGGTTAAGAGGTGGCATGATAAGAGCATACAAAAGTGTGAGTTCAATGTAGGTGATTATGTCTTGCTATATAACTCTCGTTTAAGTTTCTTTGCAGGCAAGCTTCTCTCTAAATGGGAAGGTCCCTATGTTGTTGAGGAAGTATATCGTTCCGGTGCTATCAAGATCAACAACATGGAAGGTAATTGTCCAAGAGTTGTAAATGGACAGAGAATCAAGCATTATATCTCAGGTACTCCCATAAATGTTGAAAGCAATATTATCAATACCATAACTCCGGAAGAATACCTAAGGGATATTTATCAGCCTATTTCAGACTCCGAAAACGAAGAGGTATGTGATTCGGTAAGAAAACATAGTCCAAAACTTTTCCAGTAGGATTTTTTTTCCGTTTTGGCATTTTTGAAAAAATACAAAAATTGGAAGTGGTCCGGAAAGTGCGCGAGGAGGCGACAAGCCTGCCAGGGGCGGGCCCACCCCTTGGCCGCGCCATGGGGGCTTGTGGCCACCTCGTGCGCCTCCCGGACTCAGTTTTCGTGCGAAGTACTCCTTCTGGTCTGGAAAAAATCATTATATATTCTCCCGTTTGGTCTAATCCCTGCATCACGCAGATTTCTTCTGTTTTTCGTTTCAAACCTGTTTTTTGCCACAGATTTAAGGCAAGATGTCTTCTCAAGATTCAGAGGGGGAGAGCTTTGTGGCAGATTACCTTGCTAATCCCAAGGTCTATGGGGACTTGGATCCTTATGGCTGGACCACTAATGAGGAAGAAGATTATGATCCGATGGGGAAGGAACAAACAAGTTCCGATGAAGAGGAGGTTCCTCTACCTCAACCTGGACACACACATGTGGAGTTCAAGAAGTCGAGCCTCCCTGACTCAAGGAAGAAGTCTAAGAGTTTTATTATCCCTTCTCGTTTCTTGCAGGAGAGTAAGCAGGAATTATGCCAAAGGGTGTTGAAGCTTGAAGAGGAAAATGATGATCTGAGGGAGCAGAATTTTATTCTCAAGTGGAAATTAAACAAGCTCAAAACCTCTGTAACAATTCCTCCACCATCACCACCAAAGGAAGACAACTGAGCATTGGTATGGGCAATCGCCTTGGCTTGTGCCAAGCTTGGGGTAGTTGCCCCGGTATCGTATCACCATCACATCTTTTTCCTTTACCTTTGTTTTAGTTTTCCTTTTTTGTTTTTTGTTTCTCTAGTAGATTAAAAGTCTTAGTGTTTTAGTATTGAGTTTTGCTTTGTGTCACCCCCGATGTATTCTAGCTCGTGAGCCATATAATAAAGAGTGTCTTAGTTGAAGGGCTTTGCCTCTTGCCTTGATCAAAAGAGTGAGAAAAGAACAAAAGCATGAAAGATCATGTAATGATCTTATGGGAAGTGATGGCTTGACATATAAAAAGAATGATGATTGAAACTTGTTGAGGGTAGACAAACGTAGACCTTGGTCATTGTTGCAATTAATAGGAAGTGATAAAGAAGGAGAGGTTGACATATAAATATATCATCACTGACACCATCTATGATTGTGAACACTCAATAAACTATTGCATGCCTAGAAGTAGATGTTGGACAAGGAAGACAACATAATGAATTGTGTTTGCTTGGTTCCGAACAATGTTATATGATTAGAGATCCCTTGGCATGTGACGATTGCTTCCACCTCATATTAGCCAAACCTCCTGCACTAAGTAGAGATACTACTTGTGCATCCATAAACCTTCAACCCAGTTTTCCATGAGTGTCCTCCATACCTACCTATGGATTGAATAATATCCCTCAAGTAAGCTATCATCGGCGCAAGCAATAAAAATTGCTCTCTAATATGTATGATCTATTAGTGTGTGGAAAATAAGCTTTGTACGAACCTGTGATGAGGAAGACAAAAAAGCGACAGACTGCATAATAAAGTTCTTTATCACAGGAGCTAATATAAAGTGACGTTCCTCCGCACTAAGAGGACACGCATCCAAACCTCAAAAGCGCATGACAACCTCTGCTTCCCTCTGCGAAGGGCCTATCTTTTACCTTTACTTTTTGTCCTTGAAAGAGTCTTGGTGATCTTCACCAATTCCCTATTTCTCCTTTATCTTGGCTAACGTCATATGCTTGGGAAAGATCTATATTCATATGTCAAATTGGAGGTAAGTATTCATGATTATTATTGTTGACATTGCCCTTGAGGTAAGCAGTTGGGAGGCAAAACTATAAGCCCCTATCTTTCTCTGTGTCCAGCTGAAACTTTGATCTCATGAGTACCACGTGAGTTGTAGAAATTGTAGATAATAAAAGAATGATTGAGTATGTGGATTTGCTTTACAAGCTCTTATTTGACTCTTTCTGATGTTGTGATAAATTGCAATTGCTTCAATGACTAAAGGCTATCGGATTATACTTCTCGGTAAGGTTCTTGATCCATGCTTTACTTTGTGAAGGAATTATCACTTTAGCATGAGAGATTATATGTTGGTATTGTTGTTTTGATCAGGATCATGATGCATGCATGTTCGTATCCTGTTTTGTCGACACCTGACTCCCAAAAGATGTGGACATATTTATTGAGCTAGGCTTTCGCTTGAGGACAAGCGAGGTCTAAGCTTCGGGGAGTTGATACGTCCATTTTGCATCATGTTTTCATGTTGATATTTATCGCTTCTTGGGATGTTATTTCACTTCACGGTACAATACTTATGCCTTTTCTCTCTTATTTTGCAAGGTTTACATGAAGAGGGAGAATGCCGGCAGCTGGAATTCTAGCCTGAAAAAGGAGCAAAGTTGAGATATCTATTCTGCAAAACTCCAAACGCCGTACAAATCAACGAGGATTTTTTTCCGGATTTATAAAAAATACTAGGCCGAAGAAGCGCCAGAGGGGCGCCAGCAGGTGGCCACAAGCCTGCCTGGCGCGGCCACCCCCTGGCCGCGCCCAGGGGGCTTGTGGTCAGCCTGCTGGCCAACTGGCCCCCCTCTTCTGCTATATGAAGGGTTTCGTCTAGAAAAAAATCAAGGAGGAGCTTTTTCGTGGATTCGCCGCCGCCACGAGGCGAAACTTGAGCAGAACCAATCTAGAGCTCCGGCAGGACGATCCTGCCGGGAAACTTCCCTCCCGGAGGTGGAAATCATCGCCATCGTCAATATACTAGCGATAGGACTAAGTTTAGGAGCCATCGGAACTAGGTGGTTGCTTGGATGGGGTTGATCGGGAACGAGGGACAAGGGTTTACCCAGGTTCGGCCCCAGCGATGGTGGTAAAAGCCTACGTCATGCTTTCTATGTCATTGATGATGATGATCTCGATTACATGGGTGCAAAATCGCTAGCCCAACTCTCAAGGATTTCTTACTTGATCCCTCAACCTCAGGGGTTCCCCTTTATAAATATAGGTTGAGACCCCGATATTACAATATAGTACGGGCCGTAGTACAACCCGTGACCTAATCTACTTCCTAATTATATGGTTGCTCAAGTAAGGGACATTACTTTGGACTCCCTCCGCGAGCCGACCAGCTAAGTACAAGTCCATGAGCCGGCTTTCTTTGTCAAGCCGCTGACGACCCACAAGTATAGGGGATCAATCGTTGTCCTTTGAATAAGTAAGAATGTCGAACCCAACGAGGAGCAGAAGGAAATGATAAGTAGTTTTCAGCAACGAATTCTCTCCAAGTGTTGTAATTAACAGTGATAGATAGTGTTCTGGAAAGATAATCCATAACAAGTGACAAGTAACAATAGTAGCAAAGGTGCAGCAAGGTAGCCCAATCCTTTTTATAGCAAAGGATAGGCCTGAAAGTTTTTTTTATAGCAAAGGATAGGCATGAAAGTTCTCTTATATAAAGCATCATGTTCATCATGTTCATCATATTAAGTGGACCGGTGCTAAGGTGAAGTTCTTACTTGAACTAACATCATTCTTATGGTTACCCCCTCTCGCAAGCATCCTCAACTATGAAAGAAGAATTAAGAATAATCTAATCATAGCATGAAACATGTGGATCCAAATCAGCCCCTTACGAAGCAACACATAAAGTTGATTTTAAGCTTTTGTCACTCTCGCAACCCATAATCTATTTGTTACTCCACAGTGACTTCCCTTAGGCCCATAACATGGTGAAGTGTCCTGTAGTCGACGTTCACATGACACCACTAAGAGAAGTAACAACATCTGTATCATCAAAATATCAAACGAATACCAATGTTACATGATTACTTATAACAAGACTTCTTCCATGTCCTGAGGAACAATAATTACTACTCACACATCATCAAGATGTTCAGTATCAAAGGTATAATAATAATAATTAAGGATCTGGACATAATATCTTCCACCAAGTAATCCAACAAGCATCAACTACAAGATGTAATCAATACAACTAGTAACCCACACGTACCAATCTGAGGTTTGGGGACAAAGATTGAATACATTTGATGAACTAGGGTTGGACATGAGATGGTGATGGTGAAGATGTTGATCAAGATTGGTCCTCCCACGAAGGAGGAAGCGTTGGTGATGACGATGGCTTCGATTCCCCCCTTGCGGAGGAGAAATCCCCCGACAGAATCTCTCTGCTGAAGAGCAAAAGGGCCTCTGCCTAGGCTTCCTCCTCTAGACGACAGCACTTCGTCCTAAAAGATAAGTTAGGATTTTTTTCTAGGGTAAGACACACCATATAGGAGAAGATGGTCACCTGAGGGTCAACTGGGGCCCCATAAGGCATTAGAGCGCGACCAAGGGGGGCCTGTTGCCTTGTGCCCAGCTTGTGGACCCTCTCTAGTATTTTTTGGCCTAGAAACTCTCAAATAGTCCATAAAAGTTCTCCATAAAGTTTCAGACCATTTGGAGCAAGATGATTCAGATACCTTTTTCTCGGTTTCCCGGTCCATAATTCCAGTTCCCAGATATTTCCCTCTTAGTGATCTACCTTGCATATTCAGAGAGAAAATGCATAAGAATTGTGTGATAATAATGGATAATGGACAAGATCAACACAAATATGAATAGTAATTCATGATGCCAAATGAGCGTATTAGCCGCCTCCTGGGATTTAAGCTTCATGACTCCCGCGACCCATATGATGTGTCTAGGTGTGACCCGCCACTCTACTGAGTCGGGTTATAACCTGATGGTGTGTCATATCGTGGTGTATATCACCAACACCTCCCCAACCTCCAAATACAATGACGGACTAGGTAGATCATGGCTTTCACGGCGACCATTGCGACTGCTTTAGTGCCGGACGTGCGGAGCAAGGTGTGAGCCATTTCGACCACAACGGTGGTCGATTTGATTAGGGCACTGATAGATTTGACCGTTGTGGCGACCGTTTATCAAGGAAGAGGGAGGGCTTCAATGATGACTGCAAGGCTAACTTCTCCAACACCTCTAATACCTTGTGCTAGGATCTAGCAGCAACGACGGAGCAATGGAGCTCAAGCATGGAGGGTGTGTGGGTGTAGAAGTGGAAGAAATCTGCCAGATCACGCGGGGGAAGCAGCACCCACCAAGCTCACTTCATGGTGCCGGTGACTGCTTCTCAGCTAACGTAGAAATATGCTCCCAAAAACCAGGTGCATCAGTCCAAATCTAGTGATTCCTTCCTTATCTCCAAATATATGGGGCATTTTCCTGTTCATTGCCCTCAGGCTTTTGTGGAATATGCAAAAAGTTAGGTCATTCTGATTCTATGTGCACTAAGTTTCTCCCATGGGAATGTGTCGCTCCTATGTGTGCTTCCGAGGCTCAATGGCAAGGTTTTTACTATATCAATAATTATTGATCTGTTGGTCGTGCTATAGACTATTCTTGCAATGTTACCATTATGGTTTTGAAAGGTAATCCTACTTCTAAATAAATGAATGGTGCTTTCTTCCTTTACCTTGGTAAAACTTGGAGATGTTCCGCTAAATTAGTTGAATCTAGGGTGTTCATGATGAGATTTCCTAATACTAGAGAGGTGGATAAAGCTTGCTAGAGTGACTATGAGGGTGTTTGGTTGGGCTTCCAGCCAGCTTCCGTCTACGGGCTTCTAAGCCAAAAGCTCCTATTTAGGGGCTTCGGGCTGCAGCTGTGGCTTTCGGCCTTGTCACAGCCGGAGCCGAAAGCCACAGCTGCAGCTGGAAGCCCCTAAATAGGAGCTTTTGGCTTCGAAGTCGGAAACCGGAAGCTGGCTGGAAGCCCAACCAAACACCCCATATGTAACTATGAGACCATGTGGAACTATAGTGAGAGTTACCCAGTGGTAGCATGATGATGGATCTATTGGGGTTCTAGAGAAAGCTTGGGTTAAGGTAGGTAGGATCCCAACTAACAAAAGATGTGAGAGAAATGTGCCGTTTGTAGCCTCTTTGGTGGGAATTCCTCTAGAAATTGATATGTCCATGCTACACCGCCCTGATTCGATGCGTGTGAAGTTAGGATGCCATGATGTGGATGAAATTAAGTCATTTGATAGGTTAGTCTTGGGGGACGACTTCTATAATTTCTCATACATTATGGATCAAATTCTATTGAGAGATCCTAATACAGAAAAGCAAAAGAACAAAGCTCTTGTAACCCATGGGGAACCCACACCCAAAACACACAGAAGGATGGAGGCTGTTAAGGACCCCATGGATATCTCTTCTACTTGTGTGGAAGACCCGGGTGGCAAGAGTAATTTGGGAAAGAAAATTCTAGCTGATCTGCCTCACTCTCCTGTTTCTATTGGCTTTGATAGTTCAAATGATAATACACTACTCATCCATAGTATGGAGATTGAAGCTTTTTGCAAATGCTGGGGATATCGTAGATAATATGAATGAATCCTTTCTAGTGCATAAAGGGACAAAAAATAGTGGCAAGTCTGATAATGGGAAGAAAATGGCAAGCACTTATGTCGATATAGTGAAAAATCACATTCACGTAATAGAAATGGAAGGCCCTTTTGGTGTAGCAGAGGGGAACACAATTGTACATTGTCTAGTCTCCTGATTCTGTCATGGAATGTTGTGATGAACTGATTACCACCCTTATTTGAGAATATCCTTAGGTCTAGTGTGAGGACCGTGTAAACTAACTTGGAGAAAGTGGAGGACAAGGCAAGGGTTGTCAAAAAGAAGAGAGATCTGGAAGGAAAGACCACATCTTCTCTTTTGCGGTGTTATTTATTCTCGGCACTTACTTTTCTAAAATTTACATTCTTAGAGAACTTGAAAAATATAGAATTGGTGTTATGAATTTTATAACCCCCTCATAGTTCTTTATAATTTACCAATGGAAAAGGGGATGAAACTCCCGTTAATATGCAATGGGGAGATGATAGGGAGAATGACATTGATGATTTCATTAGGGTTAGGTCTAGGAAGAAGAAAAGTGCTAAAAAATTTCAAATTAATATTTTTAGACTTAATACTAGAAGCCAAAAAATGGTGGAGACTAGTAACGCTGCTAAGTCCCCTAGGAGACTAACCATGTGAAGAAATAAATATCCCATTAAAATGATCAGTCTCTTCTAGAATTGCATAGGAGCGGAGAAGAAAGGAATGAATACCTGCTTCTGTGACTTATGGAAAGATCGTCCCTTGATTTATTATGTTTGCAAGAAACTATGAAAAAAGGTTTTATCCTAGCTTATTGAAGAAAATGAATCCCTATATTGTATACAAATGGAACTGGCTTCCATGTATTGGCAAAGTTGGTGGCATTCTATGTGGTATGAAGAAAGAAAACTTTGAGTTTAGGTGTTTAGGCAAATTTATCCTTCAAGTATACATCCATGATGTAAAGGAAAAAGTACATGGCCTCTTCTTAGTGTATATGGTGCTTCCCATGGTGAACAGAAAGAGGAGTTCCTTGTAGAACTGGCCAATTTTGTAGTCATGTTACAATTCCCTTTAGTGTGGGTGGGAATTTTAATGTTCTAAGACATAGTAGTGAGAAGAACAAAAAATGGCGTCCTCCCAATATGTAGACAGATTTATTTGATTATTAATTCCATGTGTTTGAGAGAAATCCACATTGAGGTGGGTATGTATACGTGGTCCAACAATCAGGCTCATCCTACACTTTAGAAATTAGAGAGAGTGTTGATGAGCACTGATTGGGAGGGCATGTTTCTACTAGTTACAGTTAGGAAGGTGGTTAGAGATATTTTGGACCACAATGATCTTTTATTAACCACTAATAGTAGGCGTCCTCAATCTGCAAAACCTAGGGCATTTAGTCTTGAAATGAGTTGGATGGCCAATGATTACTTCCTTTCCCTTGTTGATAAAATTAGCAAAAACTAGTCAAATCCTCTGATCCTATTGATGTTCTCAAAATCAAGTTAAAGTGATTTAAGAGTTTCTTTAAAGTTTGGAGATCTAACAAATTTGGTCAAGAAAAGAAAAGGAAAGAAGAGACCAAATCTGAATATGATGATATAGAGAGGAGGGAGGAACATGGCCATCTTGACTTAGAGCTCCTTGATAGGACATTCACTTTATGTGGAGAACTCCCAATGCTCCTGGGCAATGAAGATCTCTTCTAGCTCTAACAGTCTCATGAGACATGGTTGTTGAAAGGATATAACAATACATCTTTTTCCATAGGATAGCCAATGGAAAAAAGAGGGAAAATATCATTCATTATTTTACCAGTGGGAGACTGACTATTGAGGGCGCTAAAAACTTATTACGT